>NC_058080.1:524924398-525590599 GCF_014858855.1 Bufo gargarizans | reverse complement strand
TTAATATTTAGCGGAATAAGGTATATGGCACCACTCAAACAGTATTTGGCAGAAGCAGGTATATGGCACCCCTCAATCAGTATTTTGTGAAAGCAGGTGTATCGCAGCCCTCAATCAGTATTTGGTGGAAGAAGGTATATAGCAATAGCACCCCGTAATCAATATTTAGTGAAAGAAGTTATATGGCACCCCTCATTCAGTATTTGGCGGAAACAGGTATATGGTACCGCTTAATCACTATTTTGTGGAAGCAGGTGTATCACAGCTCTCAATCAGTATTTGGTGGAAGAAGGCATATAGCAATAGCACCCCTCAATCAGTATTTTGTGGAAGAAAGTATATGGCACCCCTCAATCAGTATTTAGCGGAAACAGGTAAATAGCACCGCTCAAACAGTATTTGGCGGAAACTGGTATATGGCTCCCCTCAATCAGTATTTTGTGAAAGCAGGTGTATCGCACCCCTCAATCAGTAATTGGTGGAAGAAGGTATATATATATCAAAAGCACCCCTCAATCAGTATTTTATGGAAGAAGGTATATGGCACCCCTTAATCAATATTTGGCGGAAACAGGTATATAGCACCCCTCAATCAGTATTTTGTGAAAGCAGGTGTATCACACCCCCCCAATCAGTAATTGGTGGAAGAAGGTATATATATCAATAGCACCCCTCAATCAGTATTTTATGGAAGAAGGTATATGGCACCCCTCAATCATTATTTGGCAGAAAAAGGTATATAGCACCTTTTAATCAGTATTTGGCAGAAACAGAAATATGGCACCCCTCATGGTGCATCACAGCCCTAAACCAGTTTTTTTGGGGGCAACAGGTATATCACACCCCTTGCTATTAGTTATTCCAATAGCATTTGTCCCTCTATCTAGCTGCGGTATCGCAGCAGAACCGCACGCAACTGCTGCACAATGCAAATGCACTATAATATAATTTCTATGTTAGAAAGTATATTATCAGTTTATCACACCAATCTATATCACACCTATCCATAGCACACCTATGCCAGTCCTTAAAAGGACTTTTGTGGCCCTATTAGCTAGCGTTTGGTGTCCCTAACTGTTCCTGCTCCAAAATGCAACCTCTCTCTACACTGGCAAAACACATAATGTAATAAGGCTGCCATATCGGGTTCTTTTATAGGGTTGGGGTGTGTCCATGTGCTGAAATGTCTCAATTGGCTGTCTTGTCCCACCTGAGGAATGTGTCATGGGTCAAAGTTTGGCTCTATGCAAAAAAAATATGGCGCGTGCGAATATCGACATATGTTCTCACGTTCGGCGAATAGCGAACGAGCAATGTCCGCCGCAAATGACCGCCGGGTGATCCGCAAGGCCATCTCTAAAGCCTATTGAAGGTTACAGCTGAGTCTGGCCTATGGACCTCACAAGCACAGGTAAGTGACCAAAAGTAACTTTCCAAGTTCCTGGACATGACTGGATAATTAAAGGCCGTAATTAACTAGAAGTCTTGCCTGGAAAGTGTCAGCCTTAAAGAGAACTTCTTAACTGACAATTGCCTAAACCTGATAAAAGGAATACTACTGAACCTATTTCTGAGTCATCACTCATGCCATACAAATGAACTGTATCGGTACTGACTACCTGAAGACAATTGATTCAGTAAATTTTCAACTGTTTGATTACAACTGGCTCCTCATCATTTCCACTATAACACTCAACATTTGCACTTTATGGTGTTGGCATCACAAACACAGTGGCCCAGCCACCAAAGCACCTTAAACACTTATACAATCAAGGGCACCTTAACTTCCATCTGGCTGGTTTTCCCTGCAATAGAGAGTGCCCAGGAGGATTTAGTGCTGTCTTCCCATCCACTGCACTGCTGACCCAGGGAGGCTCTGCTAACCGTGAATACAAACAACTACTACCTCCATCGGCTTACTGTAGCCTCACGTGTTTCCCCCTGCGGTCCGGCTCGCTGCATACATAAAGTTTGTTGCATGGACACTGGGCAATATATACAATGCCTGTAGTTTGGCAATTAATAAAATCTCTGATGTAATATTGCTTATTATCAAGAGTATTTACAAATGATTTGATTTTTCTGAGAAAAGGACAAAAGGTGCATCTGTCACACGGATGTCTGCCCACCACCTTAGATTTTAACCAGGTGGTCCCCATTGGTTCTGATCGAAAAAAGACTTTGAACCAGTTTTTTGCCTCTTCGATATGTGACACTGGGTTGTGTGGTTATTACATCTTGCAGGTGATTATTTGCCTGGAGTACAGGCCAGTACTTATTTAGAATCTGATATACTTTTTAGTTCTGAACATCAAAAGTGCCAATGCACCTAATGATTTGAGAAGTGGACATTTTAGAGTTATTGCATAACAGATCTGATCGCCTAGTTTCTTTTGCCCGTGCAAAGGATCTATGCAAAACTTTCTTGGGATATCCCCTCATTTTGAATCTATGATATAATGTTGATTATTGCTTTCTTGAATGAAACTCGAATGCTCTGTACAGTTTCTCCGGGCTCTAATATATTGACCGATTGGTATGCCTCTTTCCAATGATTGTGAATGGTGACTCTGCCTATGTAACAAGTTGTTAGTGGCTGTGGGCTTACAATATGCTTCAGTGAGGATGTGGCCACCAGAATCCACGGAGAGTCTAAGGTCCCGAAATGTGATGGTATGGTTGTCTATTTCCAAAGTAAATTTCATTCCTATGTCATTGTGATTCAATGACATGACAAATTCCTGGAACAATTCAATAGTTCCCTCCCAAAGTATGAGTACATAGTTGATGTACCTATCCCAAAATAAAATGTGACTGGTAAAGGACTGAAAATTATCTGTGAAGACTGTACAGTTCTCCCACCACCCTAAAAACAAATTAGCATAGTTTGATGCACACTTACTTCCCATAGCAGTGCCAATCAACTGTAAATAAAAGTGACCATCAAAAACTAAATAATTGTGAGTGACTAAAAATTGTTTTAAAGTGAGAATAAATCTGTTATGTTTGTTGCAAATATGTTGCACCTTCTATGTTTGTAGTTGTTGAACGCAACCCCTTTTGCCTAGATGCGGCCTGATTCGTCTGTCTGCATGACGTCGGCCCACACCAGAGGTTAAAGGAAGTGCGGACACAAGAGCGCATTGAAGCACA
This sequence comes from Bufo gargarizans, assembly GCF_014858855.1. NCBI lineage: Eukaryota > Metazoa > Chordata > Amphibia > Anura > Bufonidae > Bufo > Bufo gargarizans. The sequence goes on along the minus strand of NC_058080.1, from coordinate 525,587,446 downwards.
GCCTGATGAAGCGCAGATAGCGCGAAACGGCCGCCGCTGTTATTGCGTGCTTGACTTGTCCGCCCCCTGCCTGATTGTGTCTGAATAAAGCTGCTTGATCGCATACTGGTGAGTGCCGCTGCATATTTCTTCTCCTTACCGACATCCAGTTATACTCTACTCACTGTTTGCAGCAGTGCACCGCCGAGCGCTTCCCTCCTCGCCAGCCTTGTGATCCGCATGACTGCCTCACACTGACTCTGTGCTTGTGCGACTGTGCCGCCCCCTGTTCTTTTCGTATGGATTATTCAGGACTGTGTCTTGGGGGTTGTTAGCACGTCATTCAGCACTTGTTTAATCAGTAATTTTTGGCTTCTTCTTTTCACGTATAATGGCTACAGAGGCATCCAGCTTGTCCATTTTAGAGGGCAGAGAAGGGGCGCAAGATTTCTTCACGTTATGCAATACCAGAGATGCCCTGCAAAACCTGAGCACTCATGCGCTTGAAACAAAAGTAGCGCAATTAGCTGACAAAGAGATACGTCTATTCTGGATGGTCAAATCACTCAAGTCTTATGGAGAGAGTGGCAGAGTGCCTAGGGGTTTAAGGGTATACAAGTATCCAGCACAGTATGAATACGGTGAAATGTTCCTGAAGGAATGGCAGCAACTGCATGCAAATTTTTCTTTGCAGATCCTAGATATGGTTCTAAAAAGAGACATAAAGGAGTATGATATGGTCAAGGAAGAACTCGCCAGAGCAAAGGCAGAATTGGAATCAAGACTGCCTGATAACCTTCTGGAGGCATTTGACAAAAAATTTAATAGGAAACTTACAGTTGTACAGGCTGAGGTGAAAGACAGAAAAAAGGACAAGTTCGTAAGAGATAAGCAGGATTACGAATCCGGCCACATTTTTGACTGGAATACGGGCAGAAAATTTAAAAAACAACAAAAAAGGAAGCCTAAGCGTCGCCAAAATAACGATTATTGGACTACGGATTCCGATTCCAGTGTTTCGGATGAACCTAACCTGACATCAGTGGAGAATTTAGGGGAACCACAGGACCCTTTAGGAAAAAGACCAGAAGGGGACGGAGGAAAGCAAAGAAAAGCAGGTGTCAGGAGGTCAGAAAGGGAGAGGAAACAGGTGTCTTGGAGAAAATGACAACTCCTCCCTCACCACCTGATGTGAATTCAGTGATTAATCTCACGGACTATACCTTAACAGCTGGCTGTATCAGTCTTTTGAGTAAAGGACTTGGTTATAGCCTCACAGAACAGTTAGATCCTGTGACCTTTGAAATAGATTTATTTAAAGCCACCCGTAAACTTTATCTTCACAAAATGTTTAAAGATATCCCTAAGAAATTGATAACTACACAGGGAGAGTCCCCACTCCACCCGGATCCAGGAGCATTCCAGATATTTACACAACTCAGTGATGAGGAAATAAAATGTATTAATATACTCACTGGTTTGGACGTCACTGATCAGTCCCCTTTTGCTACCACTGTAGATCCATTTAGAGGTGGAGTACAATCCACCTTCAGTCCCCCCATGTCCGCCGGCAGCAGCATTGATATCTTCCAACATCAGGTGATGAGAGATATTAGGGCTATTATATACTCTACTGCCCAACCTAACATTACCCAGGAAGAACAGAGAGCCCTTTCCTGGCTCAGTTCTAAGGATGATATCCTTGTTAAACCGGCAGACAAGGGGGGGAACATAGTCCTCATGTCCAGGGAATATTATTTGAAGGAGGCCCTTAGACAGCTGGGAGATACCAGCGTTTATGAAAGGATACGGGGGGATCCCGTGGCCAATATCCAACATTTACTGAAGTCCTTTATTTCTAAATATGTGGAGGTTGGTTTCCTCCCTAGTAATATGGTGGACAAGCTTGTCCCATCCTCCCCAGCCAAACTATCCTGGTACTTTCTTCCGAAGGTCCATAAATCACTGACCCAGCCCCCGGACGTCCTATCGTCGCGGGGATTGGCTCAGTGACGGAGCCTTTGTCCAAGTATGTGGACTGGCTCTTGAGACCTGTTCTCACCAGTGCTCCTGCATACCTTAAAGACACTAGTGACTTCTTGACAGCCATTAAAGGGATTCTGTCACCTCCCCTAACCCAAAATCCGATTTTAAAGCAGTCATGCACACAGCTTACCTTGATTAGGCTGTGCTCTTTTATCTTGTAATCCGTCCAGTAGTTTCTGTAAAAAACGACTTTTATGGTTATGCAAATTAGCCCTGAAGGTGCCCAGAGGGGCGTTTTGTTCCCCTTAGTGAGTCCAGTAACGCCCCTCTTACAGTGCCCAGCCCGCCTTCCTTGCGACTGTCTAACCGCCCCCAGCCTCCCACAGCCTCTCCTCTCTCTCCTCCCCCTCCCTCACGGCCGAACGAACTCTCGCACAGGCGCAGTACCCACTGAGGGCTGCGCCAGTGCGATCTGCAGGAGACTGAGGGCAGGAGCTTCATCCTCGTCACTGGGCATGCGCCGAGCCCAGTGACGTCCGATGCTCGCTCAGGGAAGAGCGAGCATCGGACGTCACTGGGCTCGGCGCATGCCCAGTGACGAGGATGAAGCTCCTGCCCTCAGTCTCCTGCAGATCGCACTGGCGCAGCCCTCAGTGGGTACTGCGCCTGTGCGAGAGTTCGTTCGGCCGTGAGGGAGGGGGAGGAGAGGGAGGAGAGGCTGGGGGTGGTTAGACAGTCGCAAGGAAGGCGGGCTGGGCACTGTAAGAGGGGCGTTACTGGGCTCACTAAGGGGAACAAAACGCCCCTCTGGGCACCTTCAGGGCTAATTTGCATAACCATAAAAGTCGTTTTTTACAGAAACTACTGGACGGATTACAAGATAAAAGAGCACAGCCTGATCAAGGTAAGCTGTGCTGCATGACTGCTTTAAAATCGGATTTTGGGTTAGGGGAGGTGACAGAATCCCTTTAAAGAATTACATTGGCAGGATGGGTACCAATTGGTATCCCTCGATGTTGAGAGCCTCTACACCCGCATCCCACATGATGCGGGTGTGGAGGCGATCCTTGACATCGTGGCCAATATGGGCAAAAGCCAGATGTATTGCAGTTTCATTGGTGAAGCACTGGAGTTTATATTAACCAACAACGTGTTTCAGTTTGGGGCGGATTGGTACAGGCAAAAAGTGGGTACGGCCATGGGGACCCCCGTCTCCTGTACATTCGCTAATATGTACCTCACAAGATTTGAGGATAGGTACATTTACTCCACTATAAACCCGTATGTATCCAAATTGAAAACGTATCTACGTTTTGTAGATGACGTATTCATAGTGTGGGAAGGTACTGAAAGCGATTGTAGGGAGTTTGTGGGCTTCCTCAATAGTAATGATATGGGTATGACGTTTACCCTCAATTTTGGAGGCTGTAGATTGGAGTTTTTAGATGTGGCTGTCCTGGTGGAAGGCGACGAGTTGGTCACGGAGGGCTTTCGTAAGCCCACGGCGACTAACTCCTTGCTCCGCCATGACAGCTTCCATCCGCCCAGCGTCAAGAGAGCCGTACCATATGGACAATTTGTCAGATTGAGGCGCATTAATAGTAAAAATATCAGTTATTGTAGCCAGGCAGAAGATCTAAAAAAGCGTCTAATGGAGAGGGGGTACCCAGAAGGACCATTGGAGGAGGACATGAGGAAGGTTGAAGAGGATTTCTCCCAGGAGAGTTTACTTAGGAGGGTAAACTATAGAAATAAACAAGGGAACACAGAATCCATGAGGTTTGCATTCTCATTTAAATACAGCCCCATGGCAGAGCGCATTCGCTCCGTTATTTTTAAGAATTGGGACGTATTGAGGAGAGATACAAGCCTGCATGAGCTCACTGAACAGAAACCACTGATTTCCTTTAGAAGGGCACATACCGTAAAAGACAGATTAGTCAGAAGTAGGTTTAAGCCCAGTAGGAATGAGAATTGGCTAAATAGCAATTTACCTAAAGGGAATTTCAAGCGTGGCAACTGCTCGTTTTGCAATTATAACTCCCTGAAGAAATGTATTGGATTCGCAGGTATCCATCATAAAGTGAACACCTTTATTAATTGCAGGAGTACATATGTAGTGTATCTGCTATTGTGCCCCTGCGGACGATTTTATATCGGCAAAACCATCAGGTGCCTGTTTGAAAGGTTTAGGGAACACCTGAATTCAGTAAGAACAGGAAAGGGGTGCCCTAGATTCATTCAACATGTTAAAGAAGCCCATAATGGGGACGCTAGCTGCATTTCATTTTCTGGATTAGAAACAGTACCTATCCCTCTGTAGGGGGGGATAGACATCGCCTCCTCCTGCAGAGGGAAGCTAGATGGATCCTGCATACACAAGCATTAGGAGAACTTGGATTGAACGATAGGAATGACCTCAGCCCATTCCTGTAATTAAGTTCCCTTGATTTTGTCTATTCATATGTGTCTTATATACTTGTATGTTTGTCTCTGATTCCTTGCTGATTTGTTGCAAATATGTTGCACCTTCTATGTTTGTAGTTGTTGAACGCAACCCCTTTTGCCTAGATGCGGCCTGATTCGTCTGTCTGCATGACGTCGGCCCGCACCAGAGGTTAAAGGAAGTGCGGACACAAGCGCGCATTGAAGCACAGCCTGATGAAGCGCAGATAGCGTGAAACGGCAGCCGCTGTTATTGCGTGCTTGACTTGTCCGCCCCCTGCCTGATTGTGTCTGAATAAAGCTGCTTGATCGCATACTGGTGAGTGCCGCTGCATATTTCTTCTCCTTACCGATACCCAGAAACCGTTGCCCCTGGAGACGTTCCAACAGCAGTGAAACATCTCTGCATCTCACTTCTGGGCCCAAACTATGCCCCAGACATAATAATAGAGAGAGCTCATAGGGCATTACGTCCCAACCCTAAACCAGAAGACCCTCCTAGGGATGTGATCTGTAAATTTCTTAATTTCCAAGTCAAAGTAGCTGTGCAAGAAGCTGCAAGGAACTGTCCGGAAATCCTATTTGAAGGAGCACAAGTATCCATCTACCAGGACTTACCCCATTTCACGCTAAGAAAGCGCAGAATCCTGAAACCCCTAACAGAATGGCTGCGTTCCAATAGGATCCAATATAAATGGAACTTTCCGTTTGGCCTATCTTTCTCCCAGGCAGGTCGTCGCTTTAATTTCCTGTCTCACTCTGATTTGGATGAAATATACAATGTCCTACAAATCCCTCCTCTTCAGATTGAAAATTGGGACTTATTCCAGGACATTGCTGCTCTTCCAGAAGTCCCCACCATAACGCCTTTCACTCTGATGCAAACCCCTAAAGCCCACAAAGCTGGTAAAAGGGGAAGGCAACTTCCCACGAAGAGACTTGCTCAGGAGCAGTAATCCCTCCTAAGATGGTTCTATTTCATCGTGATTCGTCACCTGAGAACTTTATCCAAAGATGTTGCCGTTCATCCTAGGATCAGCCGACAGCTGACACCCCACCGCATAGATATGTTGTAGTGAAACCTGAGGGAGTCTTATTCATTTGGCATGTGTTACTATCTGTTTGAGTCCCTTGTGTCTCCCCTCCGGTCTTTTTGTCCCTTGTCTCTTGTCTTCACCTCTTATACCCATTTGTCTGTGTCTCCTGCCCACCAGATCATTATCATTATGTGTTCAACCCTTTAAACCCAACCTATCACACGATTATGGTTGATCTTCAAATCGCCAATTATAATGTGAGGGGTTTTAACTCTCCATCCAAGAGAAGCCAAATTTTTGCGATGCTACGCAAAGAGGGCTCAGATGTGTTGCTTCTTCAAAAGACACATTTCAGGTTCAATCATTACCCCAACCTGGAATTTTCACACTACCCTGTGTGGTTCCATTGTGGGGGGAGCTCATCAGCATCCGGGGGTGTAAGCATTGGTTTTAAAATAAAAGTTCCCTTCAAATATACTGATCATATCCAAGACCCTGAAGGGAGATTCCTTTTGATCAAAGGGATTATAGGTTCTCAAACATACACTTTCAAAAACCTATATGCCCCCAACACCAAACAAGCCTCTTGGTTTTCTAGCATCTCCCAAACTATTGAGTCTTTCAAAGATGGTATTGTGATACTGGGAGGTGACTTTAATATTGTACTTGATCCACAACTAGACTCATCCTCTCATAAATCGGTCCACTCACTAAGCTCTTTAAGACAGATAAGAGATATAATATGGGGCTTGCACTTGGTGGATTCCTGGCGTACTCTGCATCCAAATGATGTCGATTACACCTTTTTCTTGCACGTCCACAACACATACCATCGCATTGACTACCTGTTTATTTCCAAGGAGCACCTCCAGCACTGTCCAACAGCTAAGATCGGTTCTATCCATATATCTGACCATGCACCTGTTCTCCTTTCAATTACATCCCCCACACGCAACACCACATGTTTTAATTGGCGCCTTAATGAGTCTATTATAGGAGATCCCAATACTATTAGTAAAATTTCCTCTCTACTAGATGAATATTTCAAGATAAATAACCACCCTTCTCTTTCTCATCAGACCCTTTGGGACGCCCATAAACCCTTTATAAGGAGACATTTTATCAGCATAGGATCTCACATCAAAAATCATAGAAACCCTCCTATCCAAAATTAAAAACCTGGAAACCCTGCACAAGCGTTCTTTAGCTGATTCACATCGTCAGTACCTTTCTAATCTTAGAGCGGAATTGAAAGCTTTACTACCTAAACTCGCAGCATAAATTTTTTGCTCACGGTGATAAGACTACTAAGTTCCTGATGAGTATAATTAAGGCTAGAAGAGCTGACAACTATATACATCAAATAGCCTCACCCAATGGAGAGACACTTTTTTCTACAAAGCAAATAGCCAATCAATTTAGAGTTTTTTATGATGAATTATACAATATCCCTCCCCCGTCCTCTGAATCCCATCTGTCTTTAATCTCCTCTTTCCTTGAGGCGAACACTCTCCCCACGCTTACTGAACTCCAAAAAAACTCTTTAGCAGTACCCTTCTCTATTGAGGAACTATTAGCAGCTCTTTCCCAAATGCCCCTAGCTAAAAGCCCTGGTCCCGATGATTTCCCAACATCCTATTATAAAACATTCAAGAACCAACTACTCCCGCATCTTCTTAATGTCTGTAATCTATCACTCCAGGGCAACCCTCTATCAAGAGATATGACAACAGCGCACATTGCACTGATTCCCAAAGAAGGAAAAGACCCTAAATTATGCTCAAATTATAGACCCATTTCCCTTTTAAATATTGACCTCAAACTTTTAGCCAAAATGCTAGCTAACAGCCTTGCAAACTTCCTTCCCTTCTTGGTACATGGGGACCAGGTGGGCTTCGTCCGCAACAGAGAGGGCAAGGACAACACGACTAGGGTAATCAATGCATTATGCCATGCCAAACATACTTCCTCTCCTCTCCTTTTACTTAGCACTGACACTGAAAAAGCTTTCAACAGAATTAACTGGACATATATGAAGCAAGTATTGGTGGGCTTTGGCCTACCTGGTCCTTATGTCCAAGCAGTCTTTGCTATGTACGCACAGGCCACAGCCCTAGCAATAGTTCATGGCGATCTCTCTACACCTTTCCACATTCACAACGGAACCCGACAGGGTTGCCCCCTGTCCCCCCTCCTCTTTGTTTTGGCAATGGAACCCCTCCTAGCTACACTTCGAACTGACCGCAACATTAAGGGCATCCATCTAGGAGGAAAGGAACATAAAATTGCGGCATTTGCCGACAATGTAATGATTATGACGACAAATACCAAAACTTCCCTAATTAGCATACAAAACCATTTACAACAATATAGCTAAATCTCTAACTTCAAGATAAACGCAAGTAAATCTCTGATTCTCTGTTCAGGGTTGTCTGCCCAAACAAAATCTCTATTGATGAAAAATTCTCCTTTTAACTGGTCCTCCCCCATTATCACCTACCTAGGAGTTAAAATCAGCCCTCATATTTCAGACCTTTTCTCACTAAACTACACTCCTCTTGAAACCTCCCTATTTAAAGGGCTTCTGTCACCCCACTAAAGTGTTTTTTTTTTTTTGGGCTAGTGAAATTAGTTATATTGCGATATATGACAATATAATTGTGTTACTTACTTTGATCCAGCAGTTTCTGCAAAAAACAAAGTTTTAATATATGTAAATTCGGTTTCTACCAGCAAGTAGGGCGGCTACTTGCTGGTAGCTGCTGCAGAAATCCGCCCCCTCATCGTGTTGATTGACAGGGCCAGCCGGGATCTCCTCCTCCGGCCAGCCCTGTCGGCATTTCAAAAATCGCGCGCCTGTGTTGATTCGGCGCAGGCGCTCTGAGATGAGGAGGCTCGTCTCCTCAGAACTCCCTCAGTGCGCCTGCGCCGATGACATCACCGAAATAGAAGACGTCATCGGCGCAGGCGCACTGAGGGAGTGCTGAGGAGACGAGCCTCCTCATCTCAGAGCGCCTGCGCCGAATCAACACAGGCGCGCGATTTTTGAAATGCCGACAGGGCTGGCCGGAGGAGGAGATCCCGGCTGGCCCTGTCAATCAACACGACGAGGGGGCGGATTTCTGCAGCAGCTACCAGCAAGTAGCCGCCCTACTTGCTGGTAGAGACCGAATTTACATATTATAAAACTTCGTTTTTTGCAGAAACTGCTGGATCAAAGTAAGTAACACAATTATATTGTCATATATCGCAATATAACTAATTTCAGTAGCCCAAAAAAAAATAATCACTTTAGTGGGGTGACAGAAGCCCTTTAAAGCCATTGACAACTTACAAGCTAGGGCACCCATGCTCTCCTGGTTTGAGCTTAAGAATCTCCTTACCTCACTAGTCCTTCCGCGCCTAACATACCTCCAACAAGTCCTTCCAATCCCTATACCTAAATCCTTCTACAAACCGGATTCCAAAAAAGTTGGGACACTGTACAAATCGTGAATAAAAACTGAATGCAATGATGCGGAGGTGCCAACTTCTAATATTTTATTCAGAATAGAACATAAATGACGGAACAAAAGTTTAAACTGAGAAAATGTACCATTTTAAGGGAAAAATATGTTGAATCAGAATTTCATGGTGTCAACAAATCCCCAAAAAGGTGGGACAAGGCCATTTTCACCACTGTGTGGCATCTCCCCTTCTTACAACACTTAACAGACGTCTGGGGACCGAGGAGACCAGTTTCTCAAGTTTAGAAATAGGAATGCTCTCCCATTCTTGTCTAATACAGGCCTCTAACTGTTCAATCGTCTTGGGCCTTCTTTGTTGCATCTTCCTCTTTATGATGCGCCAAATGTTCTCTATAGGTGAAAGATCTGGACTGCAGACTGGCCATTTCAGTACCCGGATCCTTCTCCTACGCAGCCATGATGTTGTGATTGATGCAGAATGTGGTCTGGCATTATCTTGTTGAAAAATGCAGGGTCTTCCCTGAAAGAGATGACGTCTGGATGGGAGCATATGTTGTTCTAGAACCTGAATATATTTTTCTGCATTGATGGTGCCTTTCCAGACATGCAAGCTGCCCATGCCACACGCACTCATGCAACCCCATACCATCAGAGATGCAGGCTTCTGAACTGAGCGTTGATAACAACTTGGGTTGTCCTTGTCCTCTTTGATCCGGATGACATGGCGTCCCAGATTTTCAAAAAGAACTTCGAATCGTGACTCGTCTGACCACAGAACAGTCTTCCATTTTGCCACACTCCATTTTAAATGATTCCTGGCCCAGTGAAAACGCCTGAGCTTGTGGATCTTGCTTAGAAATGGCTTCTTCTTGCACTGTAGAGTTTCAGCTGGCAACGGCGGATGGCACGGTGTATTGTGTTCACTGACAATGGTTTCTGGAAGTATTCCTGAGCCCATTCTGTGATTTCCTTTACAGTAGCATTCCTGTTTGTGGTGCAGTGTCGTTTAAGGGCCCGGAGATCACGGGCATCCAGTATGGTTTTATGGCCTTGACCCTTACGCACAGAGATTATTCCAGATTATCTGAATCTTCGGATGATGTTATGCACAGTTGATGATGATAGATGCAAAGTCTTTGCAATTTTTCGCTGGGTAACACCTTTCTGATATTGCTCCACTATCTTTCTGTGCAACATTGTGGGAATTGGTGATCCTCTACCCATCTTGGCTTCTGAGAGACACTGCCACTCTGAGAAGCTCTTTTTATACCCAATCATGTTGCCAATTGACCCAATTAGTGTTAATTGGTCTTCCAGCTCTTCGTTATGCTCAAATTTACTTTTTCCAGCCTCTTATTGCTACTTGTCCCAACTTTTGGGGGATTTGTTGACACTGTGAAAATTTGAATCAACGTATTTTTCCTTTAAAATGATACATTTACTCGAATTAAACGTTTGATCTGTCATCTACGTTCCATTACAAATAAAATATTGACATTTGCTATCTCCACATCATTGCATTCAGTTTTTATTCACAATTTGTTTAGTGTCCCAACTTTTTGGAATCCGGTTTGTACACGTCCTTGAAACAAAAATTTAGATCCTTCATTTGGAACGGTAAAAAAGCACGACACTCCTACAAACTTTTATCTCATCCACGTCAGCTGGAGGGCATTGGACTTCCTGACCCGGAATTATATGAGAAAGAAGTACTGTTGGCTAGGGTAGTGGACTGGCTCCGCAACTTCAACCATAAGCCATGGGTAGATCTAGAACAAAGCATACTAGGCCTGCCGTTCCGAACCGTCCTTCTGGGTCACCAAGTCCTCCAACATATTAATTACCCAATTTTGAAAGCAACATTGGATGCATGGAGGTGGCTGAGCTCCTTCCACTGTTCAGTTCCCTTCCCCTGCCCAATACGTACAGTTGCAGACATTCTAGGCACATCCTCTCTAACTTTATTAGAATCCTCTTCCAAAATGGTCAGATCTTCCTCCTTACCTATCAGCAGTCTTCTGGATTTTCCAGGAACGCTGTTAAAGGCAGACACCCTACATGTTTTACTTAACCCCCACCCTTGCGACCTTACCTTAATACCACACATCAAATCATTCCTTATGAGAAATAATGCTAAAGGGGAACTTCTTTGCCCAATGGGTTGGTTCGAAGCTCTCATTACCACTCCCAAACCTCCCAAAAAGTTAATTTCACAAATACACAGCACATTACGTGCCTCCCCCCTCACCTCTAAACCGGCTTTCATACGTAATTGGGAAAGAGAAACTGGAATAGATATACCTATCACTGTACTGTCAGAAATATTCAGCCTCCCTCACAAGGCCTCTCGCTGTGTACGCATCCAGGAAAATGGATATAAAATCTTAATCCAATGGTATATTACTCCAACTAGATCTTCTCATGTTGCTGAATCTTCCTCAGACAGGTGCTGGAGGTGCTCTAAGGAAACTGGAACCTTCCTCCATATCTGGTGGAATTGCCCAGCAATTAACAAATGGTGGTCGGACATTTTCCAAATAAGTAACCAAATTTGTCAGACCTCAGTAAAGATGTCCCCATATGGAGCCTTATTATCCCATTTACCGAGGCAAATCATACCCCCCCCAACCTCCTCTTTAAACAACTCTTGAGTGCAGCGCGTTTATTGGTCCCTAAATATTGGCTCCAGACCTTATTACCAACCATAGAACAATGGAAGCTGAAGGTAGACCAGCTCTATCGTTTTGAAGAGCTTTCCTCTTGGGAATCTCGTACACACCCAGCTTTCCTGAAACTCTGGTCTCGTTGGTCAAGTTTCAGATTTTCCAGCTCTTGACAACCATGCTCACGTAGATAGTTACACTACTACCTCAAGAACCTCTAAGACCTCATTGATAAAGGACTCTCAACATTCTGTTGCTTCATTCAGGGAGAATAGGCTAGAGCCACCCTAGATATATTTCTGATGCATTATTATCATAGTCCCTCTCAATACACCTCTTTTGATCATGCTCCAACATGCTCAAACACTTGTACACGCTCTAGACGTTGGTTGGAATAGACATTTGTTTACAAGCTTTAACAAGTGTCGTTAGCTTTGTCTCACGATCCAATTAATCTGTAGATATCTGTGATTTAAATGTCTGCCACCCTCTATATACACAGGATACTTCTGCTCTTGCTGATATTATGTACCTTATTCCATGTTACATTATACTCTGTAACCCATTGTTACGCTTTATTGATTATGAAAATAAAATAAATAATAAAATAAAAAATCCCTTCTGTCCCTGATGCTCTGTGCATTTGTTTCCAGATTCAGTATCTTATTCTTGTCCGGGAGCTATGGTCCTTCTTTGTCAGTACTGAAGTTTGTATTTTTGCTAAGTTAGTTTTTGGTTTGTCTCTGCTGTCTTATTGAGTTGTATTTCAGAGCAGGGTCATTTCATCATATAAATATATTATATATATGTATATGCCTGTCTATTTATCCACCCAACCTGTTTGCCATTACCTTTCCCCATTGATTGACTTCCATCTCCTCCATTCACGGCCACCATCATTTGAGTCATATTATCTATCAGTGAGTTTATTTTCATTACCTTGTCTGCTACTGTTGATACATGCATCATTTATGTTTCTTGCAACTATTTGGTTGTTGTGCAATTCAGCTCTACTGTGAGTCCTAAGGGTATCTCAGTACCAAAAGACACTGTTAGTACTTGGGAACAGTGACTGCTGTAGGTAAAGTCAAGTTCTGCAGTCTTGTGAACAATTGGCATCGTTACACTGCATAAGTATCCTCAAAAGACTATTTCACCCTACTAGGTGTAACAAATCATGTAAAAGAGAGAAAAAGTACAAGTTAAACATTTTACTACAATCTTATTATATCATTTACTGAATGGCTTCTTTCACATCAGAAACCCAATCGAAGCAAATTGAAAAAGCGCAAGAGCTACTTTCCTAGATTATTGTTCATTTATAAAATGTAAGAAATACTGGTTTTCGATGTCAGGTAATACATAATATCAAGTATAAACATATATCTTCAAATATGGGATACAAGGGAAATTTGATATAAGAGAATTGTGGATTCACACTACTGCCTCCATAGACTAGGTAAGTAAGTAATTGCCAGGCTCTTACAGATGCAATGTAAATCACATTAGCCAGCAGAATAGATCGATAGATCACAACACAATACAATACAGTACACAATACTTAATTTATTCTGCTCAGCAGTATCCTGTGCGTGCTGAAGTGACTATTAATACAGGTCAATGATGATTTAGAAAACGTGTTGTTGTATGTGTGTTTTTTCCTTTAAACAATATCACTTAAGGGATTTCTCTGGTCGCAGAGGAGTAACTGTTCAGTGAATCAATTGATACACTTCAACTTAAACCTTAAATGAGAGCTTCTAACATAGCACTCAATGTATTTTCTTCCCTTTCTGCTCCAAGTGTGATTATTTCATACAATAGAACTTTATTATACTACAATCCAACTAATATCATTGTGGTACTTCAGAATTTGAGTGCTTCGCGAGATGATGAGTTCTCTGCCACTGGCACTAGTTCAGAAAGCCTGGTGAACTAAATTGATTTTTTATAGCAGTGCTGGAGCACATTTAATGAATCTGTTGGTAGCTGATGTCTGCTTAAAAATTTCATGAATTCTTCCACCTGGTACGATATCAGCTAATGAAAATTACAAAATAAAGCAATTGCAAAGAATTTTAATTTCTTGAACAATTATATTTATATTAAACCATTTATTTATAATAATAAAAAAATAATAATAATAATAATAATAATAATAATCTCTATTTATATAGCACCACCATATTCACCAATGCTTTACAATTCAAGGGGGACATGTACAAATCAAGAGAGACATAACAGGATTATAGGCTAGCATACAAGTGAAACGCTACAAGTGGGTGCCCTGCTCTCAAGAGTTTGCAATCTTTGAGAAAATTAGGGTGACACAAAAGGTAAAACTGATTATTTTCTAAAGTGGTCCAGCCATCTTTGTTTTAAATAGAGTTCAGATGGAGCTGCATCAGCTAGTGCATTGAGTGTAGAGATTACTGTCAGAAGACAGTATTTGTTTCTGAAGTATGAGGGGCAGGGGATGGTAAAAGGGAAGAGAACATGATAAGCTTGCCTAAAAAGATGTATTTTTGAAGAGGAACTCTGTTTTTGTTTATATTTGTTTTTACATATAATGGTAGCTTAGCGCCACTATTTTAGCAGTGCAATTTGTTACACCCTAACTCAGTAGCATCCTTTTCATTATGGGAACCTTGTCATGTGACCTTATGTTGGGCCAACAGCCCAGAGCTTGCTGTATGGCTTACTTCCTGTGAACTACAGAATTACATCATCACCTATCAAATTCCCCTTTGCAGTTCTCTGGCCCCTCCCCTCCTCACACTCCATGTTTCCATGTATATGTCTGTAATCTGTTAAAATTATAATATCTCCATATGTAAAGATATGGATACATTAGGTAAGTGTACACAGTGATTAGCTGCAGTTATATAAACCTCCTGACTCCCACTATGTGTACTATCTGTGTGTGCTGACTCTTCAGCGTAGTTCTATGAGATGTCGCTTAACACTAGGCTCAAGTTGATCACATAAAATATGGAAATCATATGGAGACCATGCAGTGTTAGGGGACAGCAGGTCTGTGTCACTGATTTATTATGCAATAGGAAAAAGGAATCAAAATATCACGCAAGCTACAAATGGCACACCAAGTAAAACAGGTATATATAAGACATAAGGCATACACGAACAGCTTCTGCCTTTATCTTTAATAATGGCGTACCCTGCTCTGTACAGTCAAAGAAAATAAATCCTGGAGTGTTTAGGTGATTAGCTCTAGAGATGGCCTTGCGGTTCGCCCGGCTGTCATTTTGTGGCGAACTTTTCTTGTTTGCGGTTCGCCGAACAGGCGAACATATGGTGATGTCCGCCGGCACCATATTCTTTTACATTGTGAAGAACTCTGACCCATGAAACATTCATCAGGTGGGACAGGACAGCCAATTGAGACGTTTCAGCACATGGACATACCCAAAAATTATGCATTCATCGTACAGAAAATAATTATATTTTTCAATGCACTATATAGAAAGTATATTATTGGTATATAGCACCCCTATATAGACACATTTTACTAAGGAGGTGGCTCGACAAATCTCTAGGGGATGGGTCGCACAGGCATTCCATTCAACATTTAATAGCTACTCCAGAGGAGTGTCAGTTTTCTTTTTATAGAAGGATTGATTTTGCCTGCATGGCGTCCTCTATAGATACTCAGGGAAGATTTGTTTTTCTCTATGGGAAACTGTTTGGTAGATTTTCAATCCTGGCTTTTATTTACAGTATATCCCTCCTCCTTTTTTTTATGTATTGAAAATCCTTATGACCTTTATGGAGAAATGGCCAGAATGTCCTACCTTGGTCTGAGAAGACTTTAACTGTGTCATGAATCCTGGGACAGACAGGATTGGCATGGAACCCCAGATTACTATTACTAAACAGGAGTCTCCATTGGAACGATTTTGTAGTGAAGCTGGTTTTATAGATCTTTGTTATCTTCTGGGCTGAGGGAAATGTGTCTTTTGTGTAAGCAGATCCGTGAGATGTATGTCTAGAATCGACTTAGCTTTGATAAATAGAAAATATACGGCTCTTGCTAAGCGAATTAGACATGAAGCTAGAGCCCTCTCAGACCACGTACCCTTAACAGTAGAATTATGTATAAACCCAGACATAATTAACAAGATAGTACCCTTTAGACTGAACCCACACTGGTTGACAATTCCAGAGAATCATGACTTGACCAAAAAGGAGCTTGCTTATTTTTGGGAAGTCAATAACAACTTAGCTAAAATCCAGGTTATATAGGAAATAATAATATATAATAAGCTTTTATGAGAGGAGTATTTTTCAGCAATATCCATAATGTAAGGAAGAGATATGGGGAAAGAGAAAAGATTTTTAAAGAAGCAAGTTAGCAATATTCTAAGGAGCTTGCCAAGAATAAAACAGAGGGAAATAGAAGAGCTATGCAAAAAATGAGTCAGTCCTATATAGATTTGTTACTTAATAAGGCTCAACAGACCCTCTTTTTTAGGGGGCAAAAATATTTCTCCGAAGTAGGGAGACTAGGCAAATTATTAGCAAGTGTAATATTTAAACAGGACCCCAAAAAGAAATATCGAGGACTCAGATACCACAGGGTGTAATTATTGACAAGCCAGATCAGATAAAGATTATTTTTTTGAAGTTTTTTCAGAGCTCTATCAATGTTATAACACCATTGCGAGAGAAAGAACCGACGCATTCTTCGACTCTATTAGTCTCCCTACGATTTTAGAGGAACAAAGGGAAGCCCTTGAGAGAGATATCTCTCCAGGGGATAGAAGAGGCCCTTAGGGCAAGTTTAAAGAATTCCTCTCCAGGTTTGGATGGTTTTCCATATGAGCTGTATAGGAAATATGGGGAACTTATCTTGCCACACTTTCTTCAAGTCATTGAATCTTGTAGGGATGGTAAACTTCCTGAATCAATGACAGAAGTGGTTATTATACTAATCCCTAAAAAAGTAAAAGAACCCTTAGAGATGGAGTCCTACAGACCAATATCTGTCCTAAATACTGATATAAAACTAATAGCAAAAGTGCTCGCTACAAGACTTTCCAGAGTCATAGCCACAATTATCCACCCTGATCAAAATGACTTTATTACAAACAAGGGTACTCATCATAATCTTCATAGACTTTTTGCTAATATGCAGGTAGTGGGTGAGGGGGCCCGCTCCATCCTGTTGCTGGATGCAACAAAGGCCTTTGACAGGGTGGAATGGGACTTTTTGTGGAAAACTATGGCAAGGTTGGGCTTTGGAGAACTGTTTATTGGTATGATTCGGCTTTTATATGATTCCCTTGTGGCAAGACTAAGTATTAACGGTAGTCTAACCTCAACTTTTACACTGTCCAGGGATGCCCTCTCTCCCCACTCTTTTTTGATATATACATTGAACCCTTGGCCGCTAGTGTGAGGCAAGACAACTTAATCAAAGGATTCGGGGTAACAGAAGTGGAGGATCGTATCTCTCTATATGCGGATAACGTACTATTCTTTATAGACTATACTAATAAGACTCTTCTAAGAATTAATCAGGTAATCAATACATTTGTAAAGGTTTCTGGATTCAATATTAACTGGGCAAAAACTACTTTGATGTTACTAGATAAATTTGATCTCTCTGCTCAGGGCTTTTAAAGTATGATTACCGTTTCTGAATCTAATGTGTATTTAGGTGTGAAGATCTCCCTAAAATAGATGAGTACACACAGTTAAATATCTCCCCTGTAATTACTAAAATAAGAGCTAAGATTGCGGTCTGGAACAGACTTCCCATATCTAGAGCCTATAGAACTTCCCTAGTTAAAATGGTAATCTTGCCCCAACTCCTATATGTAATCCGAAACTCACCTATTTGGATTGAAGATACATTTTTTAAATTGATGGAGAGACTTATTAATGATTTACTCTGGGGAAGGAAGCGAGTAAGGTTAAAGTTGGAGTATCTTTATAAACCAATGGAGTTGGGAGGTTTAAACCTCCCATATTTCAAGGGATATTTAATTGCTGCACAACTGTGGTTGTGGAATGAGTGGGGAAAAAATCTTCTCTGTAAGACCTTAGTAAACACCTCATTATATGATAATATATTTACTTTGTTGGAATATATTACAGTTGATTACGGGAGATTTCAACAAGAGATTATAACTATAGGATGAGTAGAACACTTTTCTCTAAGGCCTGGCCACGATTAAAAAATAGTTGGGGATTAAGGGAGTTCACTTGAAGGAACTGCTAGAAATTTCTGGGAATTACGTTTGAAAAAAATATATATATATTTTTAACACGAGTGGTGGAAAAGGGAGAAATTCTCCCTCTATCTTTGATAGTACAAAGAGGGAATATGGAGGGTTTAAGTTGGTTTAGGTATTTTTTTAATTAAGATCAGCACTGTCGAATGTTAAGGATAAATTAAGATAATTGATTAATGTGCACTAATTGAATATATGATGAGTAGTTCACGTGGTAATATGAAGATTTCTTACTTTTATAAATTATTTTATAAATTATTAAGTAAGTCACTGTTTGGGAGCTTAGTCTCTCCTGGCCAAAAAGCCTGGGAGGCAGACTTCCTTAACAGTGCTACACTAGAGTGCTACAGTGCTACACTTGCATCTCATAACTTTAATTAGATAGTAGTCCAATTTAATATTATACACAGAACATATATCACGCCGATTTGGTTGAATAAATGTGGGCTGAAGAAAAATTCTAATTGTCCGAGATATAATTTACCTGAAGCAGATTTTCGGCATTTGTTTTGGTCTTGTTAAGAGATAGGTGTTTATTGGAATTTAATTTCTGAATACATACTACAGAAATTAGGGATACGGATCCCAATGTCTCTACAACTGTCACTACCAGAGCTTTGAGACGTTCTCACAGCTCTGTGTCTCCACCCCTGTGATGATGTCACTTAGAGTTTGGAGGTGTTCTCACTGTTCTGTTTCTCCGCCCCTGTGATGAGGTCTTTACTCCCAGCTGTTCCTCCTGCCTTTGATTTCCCTGCCTTTAAATCACCCCTCCTCCTATTGCAGGGCGTGGATTATATTTCTCTTTTCAGTTGTAGCTCTGCCTTGAGTATCTTCACTTGTTAAGCTATTAGCTCTCTGGACCTGTGTTCTGTTGCTGCAAGCACTCCGGATATTGCCAGCGGCCCTTGGGTCCGTCTTCTCTGCGGCTGCAGCTCCATCAGCTAAGTGTGCAGACATTGTTGTGTACCTGGTGATTTTCTGACTGGATCTGAGGTGGCCACGGTTCCCTCCATATTCTGAGCAGGGCATCGGTGGCCGTGCCCCTTCCACTAGTGTAGGGGTTACAGGGCTCATCAGTCTTAGGCACGCAGGCATGCCTCGTTCCACCACATGGATCCGGGCATGTGCTTTAGCAGCATAGGGAGAGTGTTGAGGGTCTCACAGGGGTCACCCTTTCTCTTCCCTAGTTTGGGTCCGGTCAGTAGCTCTTTTTACTGTGTATGCTCTTGTTACCCTTAAACAGCCGTGACAACAACTTTGTATATTAAATGATATCTCTATAATGAACTGCACTAAGGATACTAGGGTACTTCTTACCAGAATATTGTTTTTGGCTAGTCTCCTGATTGTAAGAGTATGGTTCTCACGAAACTCCCCAAACTTAAATGCGTGGGTGAGCTTGGTGGAATACAGTTAAGGGGTATGAAAAAACCCTATACAAACAAAGAGCTATTGGGGAAAAATAGAAGAGGATATGTCAACCTGGAAGGACTAGGAACCATAGGTGTACTTGAGGACTCCTTGAACTCTGCTCCTTTCCAAGGCAAATAGGGTGGGTTAAGGGTGGTCTAAAGGTTTGAATTAATTGAAATATTTTTGATTGTCCTGATTGAGAACTTTGTTTTCTGTGGAAATTTTGGTAATAAAGATAATTAAAAAAAAAAATATATATATATATATATATATATATATAAGAAAAAAATGAAATTATTTGTTCCAATAGTGTTTGTCACTCTGTGTAGTTGCGGTAACGCAGCAAAACCGCAAACAAATGCTGCACTACCTAAATGCACTATATAGAAAGTATATTATTGGTATATAACACCCCTGCTTAAATCATTTTTTTGGGGGGGGCAACTGGTATATCACACCAGTAAAAATTATTTGTTCCAATAGCGTTTGTCACTCTGTGTAGATGCAGTATCACAGCAGAATTGCACACAACTGCTGCACAATGCAAATGCACTATAATATACTTTCTATGTTAGAAGGTATATTATAAGTATATTACACCCCTCAATAAGTCACACCTATCGATAGCACACCTATACCAGTCCATAAAAGAACTTTTGTGGCCCTATTAGCTAGCGTTTGGTGTCCCTAACAACCTGTACCTGATCCACACAGCAACCTCTCCCTACACTGGCAAAGACTGAATGTAAAATGGCAGCCAGATCAGGTTAATTTATAAGGTAGGGGGGTATGTCCATGTGCTGAAACGTCTCAATTGGCTGTCCTGTACCACCTGATGGATGTTTCATGGGTCAAAGTTCTTTACAATGTAAAAAAATATGGCACCGGCGAACATTGCCATATGTTCGCCCATTCGGCGAATCACGATCAAGCAAAGTTCGCCACAAAACGACCACTGAGCAAACCGTAAGGCCATCTCTACACAGGAATATGTACCAAGAAATAATAACACTTGCAGAGATGACATCAGAATAGTTAAGGATAGATGGTTATTTGTAGGAATATGCAGAGATATGTATAGGGATGACACAGAAGGATTCAGCGTAGACTGTTATTTGTAGGAATATGCAGGCACATGTACCGGAGTGATAATGGCAAATTTCGGTAGAGATGGTTATATGCAGCAATTTGCAGGAATATTTGTATATTTGTATTTATCTGTATGGTATATGTTTGATTTTTTTTTTTTTACGTGAATCATTTTCATGTCTTTAAATGTAACAAGGATGTTTTAATTTTGTTGCAACACAAATATTCCTAAAACATATATCAAGAATAGCAATGCAGTGATGGCTCTGTAACTGGCACTGTTATGGACACTATTTTGCTGACCTGCTATGAAAAAAACAGCAGCTATTTCTGTTATGATGACTCTATGGTAGATTCTGTATGGGGAAACTGCATCTGACAGGGGAATTGAGCATCTTACACGTCCAGCTGAATTTATAAATAAATTATAATATGATCATAAAGTCTAAAGTGTTCCAGCAAAATTGATCCTTTTAAAACATAACTTTTACTTAATTATAATCATAAAATAACACCATATCCGTGATTAACCAGTGAAAATCTGTGAAACAGATGATAGTCAAAAAATAATAAATGCTTAAACAGGGTAACCAACCATTGATGTGGTTATGAAGGTTGGTGTACACAGGGCAGTACTGGGGAGTATTGGAGTGTCTATGCTATCCCTGCACTCACCCTTTATAAAGCCTCAGCCCAGGGACGTCCCCTGGTGGTGGAGACTCCCTGTTCTTGAACCTGGACTGGCTGCCCTACGTACACCCTCCTCTCAGTGACCAATATCCCGGTACCCCGTATAGGCGATGGGTATAATCTGTGTCACAGGTAAGTTCTCACCTGTATAGACAACAGCCCATGCACATGAAAAAGAAAAAAAAAAATATCTGGAGGAACGGGACGGTACCAGAACACAAGGGAGTTTTCGTACACTTTGCTGGTCCACATCTGAATGGACTCCTGATATATCTGACCGTATTGGATGCTAAGTGGGATATACACTCACCTAAAGAATTCTTAGGAACACCTGTTCTATTTCTCATTAATGCGATTATATACAGACGTGGACAAAATTGTTGGTACCCTTTGGTCAATGAAAGAAAAAGTCACAATGGTCACAGAAATAACTTTAATCTGACAAAAGTAATAATAAATTAAAATTCTATAAATGTTAACCAATGAAAGTCAGACATTGTTTTTCAACCATGCTTCAACAGAATTATGTAAAAAAATAAACTCATGAAACAGGCATGGACAAAAATGATGGTACCCCTAACTTAATATTTTGTTGCGCAACCTTTTGAGGCAATCACTGCAATCAAACGCTTCCTGTAACTGTCAATGAGACATCTGCACCTCTCAGCAGGTATTTTGGCCCACTCCTCATGAGCAAACTGCTCCAGTTGTGTCCGGTTTGAAGGGTGCCTTTTCCAGACTGCATGTTTCAGCTCCTTCCAAAGATGCTCAATAGGATTGAGGTCAGGGCTCATAGAAGGCCACTTTAGAATAGTCCAATTTTTTCCTCTTAGCCATTCTTGGGTGTTTTTAGCGGTGTGTTTTGGGTCATTGTCCTGTTGCAAGACCCATGACCTGCGACTGAGACCAAGCTTTCTGACACTGGCTAGTACATTTCTCTCTAGAATTCCTTGATAGTCTTGAGATTTCATTGTACCCTGCACAGATTCAAGACACCCTGTGCCAGACGCAGCAAAGCAGCCCCAGAACATAACAGAGCCTCCTCCATGTTTCACAGTAGGGACAGTGTTCTTTTCTTGATATGCTTCATTTTTTCGTCTGTGAACATACAGCTGATGTGCCTTGGCAAAAACTTCGATTTTTGTCTCATCTGTCCACAGGACATTCTCCCAGAAGCTTTGTGGCTTGTCAACATGTAGTTTGGCATATTCCAGTCTTGCTTTTTTATGATTCGTTTTCAACAATGGTGTCCTCCTTGGTCGTCTCCCATGTAGTCCACTTTGGCTCAAACAACGACGGATGGTGCGATCTGACACTGATGTTCCTTGAGCATGAAGTTCACCTTGAATCTCTTTAGAAGTCTTTCTAGGCTCTTTTGTTACCATTCGGATTATCCGTCTCTTAGATTTGTCATCAATTTTCCTCCTGCGGCCACGTCCAGGGAGGTTGGCTACAGTCCCATGGATCTTAAACTTATGAATAATATGTGCAACTGTACTCACAGGAACATCTAGTTGCTTGGAGATGGTCTTATAGCCTTTACCTTTAACATGCTTGTCTATAATTTTCTTTCTGATCTCTTGAGACAGCTCTTTCCTTTGCTTCCTCTGGTCCATGTCGAGTGTGGTACACACCATATCACCAAACAACACAGTGATTACCTGGAGCCATATATATAGGCCCAATGGCTGATTACAAGGTTGTAGACACCTGTGATGCTAATTAGTGGACACACCTTGAATTAACATGTCCCTTTGGTCACATTATGTTCTGTGTTTTCTAGGGGTACCATCATTTTTGTCCATGCCTGTTTCATCAGTTTATTTTTTTACATAATTCTGTTGAAGCATGGTTGAAAAACAATGTCTGACTTTCATTGGTTAACATTTATAGAATTTTAATTTATTATTACTTTTGTCAGATTAAAGTTATTTCTGTGACCATTGTGACTTTTTCTTTCATTGACCAAAGGGTACCAACAATTTTGTCCACGTCTGTAGTCAACCAATCACATGGCAGTTGCTTCAATGCATGTAGGGTTGTGGTCCTGGTCAAGACAATCTCCTGAACTCCAAACTGAATGTCAGAATGAGAGAGAAAGGTGATTTAAGCAATTTTGAGCGTGGCATGGTTGTTGGTGCCAGACGGGCCGGTCTGAGTATTTCACAATCTGCTCAGTTACTGGGATTTTCACGCACAACCATTTCTAGGGTTTACAAAGAATGGTGTGAAAAGGGAAAAACATCCAGTATGCGGCAGTCGTGTGGGCGAAAATGCCTTGTTGATGCTAGAGGTCAGCGGAGAATGGGCCGACTGATTCAAGCTGATAGAAGAGCAACGTTGACTGAAATAACCACTCGTTACAACCGAGGTATGCAGCAAAGCATTTGTGAAGCCACAACACGCACAACCTTAAGGCGGATGGGCTACAACAGCAGAAGACCCCACCGGGTACCACTCATCTCCACTACAAATAGGAAAAAGAGGCTACAATTTGCACAAGCTCACCAAAATTAGACGAGTAAAGACTGGAAAAATGTTGCCTGGTCTGATGAGTCTCGAATTCTGTTGAGACATTCAAATAGTAGAGTCCGAATTTGGCGTAAACAGAATGAGAACATGTATCCATCATCTGATAGCTACTTCCAGCAGGATAATGCACCATGTCACAAAGCTCGAATCATTTCAAATTGGTTTCTTGAACATGACAATGAGTTCACTGTACTAAAATGGCCCCCACAGTCACCAGATCTCAACCCAATAGAGCATCTTTGGGATGTGGTGGAACGGGATCTTCGTGCCCTGGATGTGCATCCCTCAAATCTCCATCAACTGCAAGATGCTATCCTATCAATATGGGCCAATATTTCTAAAGAATGCTATCAGCACCTTGTTGAATCAATGCCACGAAGAATTAAGGCAGTTCTGAAGGCAAAAGTGGGTCCAACACCGTATTAGTATGGTGTTCCTAATAATTCTTTAGGTGAGTGTATCTGTTGGTCCCCTTGGTCCTGTGCACATATCATTGTCTGCGTTATCTGGTCCTGCATCCTCCATTTGCATCATGAGTATATTAATATTATCTTGATTTCATTGTGACGGTTTACCCATGACTGTTTATTTACCCCCTGATGAACCTAAAAATATTGGAAACACGTCGGGGTTTGTGTTACTAACCCTGGGAGCGTACCGATATCTTGACGCCCCTAGAGGGGCTTTTTGTATGGTGCTACAGGTGAGACCTACACCTTCACACCATATTTTATTTATTTTTTGTTGTCTTTTTCATCTACATGGGCTGTTGTCTATACAGGTGAGAAACTACCTGTGACACAGATTATACCCGTTGCCTATACGGGGTACCGGGATATTGGTCACTGAGAGGAGGGTGTACGTAGGGCAGCCAGTCCAGATTCAAGAACAGAGAGTCTCCACCACCAGGGGACGTCCCTGGGCTGAGGCTTTATAAAGGGTGAGTGCAGGGATAGGATAGACACTCCAATACTCCCCAGTACTGCCCTGTGTACACCAACCTTCATAACCACATCAATGGTTGGTTACCCTGTTTAAGAATTGAGCATCTTAGTTGACACATCCTTGGAGGCAATATAAGAGCACTGGGAACTCAAGAGTGCATGTGAATATCTATTATTTTGGAACAATGTGTATAACACTATTATGGGCTCTGCAGCTTTCTTTGTTATAAAGGTACCGTAGCTGGTACTGACAACTGCAAATACCTGTCCTTTTTTCTCATTTTTCAAACATGGAATGTACTTTACACAATCTTTAAGTCAATTAAAGTAAGACAGATCCCACCACAGATTTCTTTAAGAATAAACTGACATAACAGTATCAATACCAAGGGCTCTCTACACATCAAGTAAGTTTGAAGCTTTCATCAAATGTCTACCTTGGGAGTATTTCCCCTAACGCATACCTCTGATAATTGGCAATGTATAGGTATACAGTGTTATATATTTCCCCAATGAATACTTCTGATAATTGACACTATATAGGTACACACTGTTATATGTTGTTATATATTATATATTTTAATGGGCCACCCTTTTGGCTTATGTCCTTGGATATGAACACATTTGACGTTTATGCCGTGAGCTTTGCAGAAGTAGTGGAGCACTATTACAATTATACACAGTCTGCAGGACAAATTGATCATACCCCTAGAGGTACTTTATTGTAATTTATTTTGTAATAAATATTATTATCAACAATATTAAATAAAATAATAATATTGAGTAATAAAAATATTCCTACATAAGTTCTAGGCGACAGTCAGCAAAGAAAGCATGGCAACAAAAGTGTATATTGAAAAAAGGAAAAAATATATTACATACAGATTCAGTTGTGCAGCATTAATATTGATGACCATAACACACAAAAAAACAAATTAACCCCTTAAGTACCGAGCCACTTTTCACCTTAAATCCCAGGCCGATTTTTGAAAATCTGACATGTGTCGCTTTATATGGTAATAACTTTGGAATACTTTTACTTATCCAAGCCATTCAGAGATTTTTTTCTTGTGACACATTGTACTTCATGACAGTGGTAAATTTGAGTTGATATATTTCACCTTTATTTATAAAATAATCTAAAATTTACCAAAAATTAGGAAAAATTAAAAATTTTCTAAATTTGAATTTTTCTACTTTTAAATCAGATAGTAAATTCCTCATAAAATAGTTATCAGTAGAGTTAAGCGAACACCTGGATGTTCGGGTTCGAGAAGTTCTGCCGAACTTCCCGGAAATGTTCGGGTTCGGGATCCGAACCCGACCCGAACTTCGTCCCGAACCCCATTGAAGTCAATGGGGACCCGAACTTTTTGGCACTAAAAAGGCTGTAAAACAGCCCAGGAAAGGGCTAGAGGGCTGCAAAAGGCAGCAACATGTAGGTAAATTCCCTGCAAACAAATGTGGATAGGGAAATGAATAAAAATAAAAATAAAATAAATAAAAATTAACCAATATCAATTGGAGAGAGGTCCCATAGCAGAGAATCTGGCTTCACGTCACCCACCACTCTAACAGTCCATTGTCATATATTTAGGTCCCGGCACCCAGGCAGAGGAGAGAGTTCCCATAACAGAGAATCTGGCTTCATGTCAGCAGAGAATCAGTCTTCTTGTCATAGCAGAGAATCATGTTTCACGTCACCCAACACTGTAACAGTCCATTGTCATAAATTTAGGCCCCGGCACCCAGGCAGAGGAGAGAGGTCCCGTAACAGAGAATCTGGCTTCATGTTAGCAGAGAATCAGTCTTGATGTCATAGCAGAGAATCATGCTTAACGTCAGCCAACACTGGAACAGTCCATTGTCAGATATTTAGGCCCAGGCACCCAGGCAGAGGAGAGAGGTCCCGTAACAGAGAATCTGGCTTCATGTCAGCAGAGAATCAGTCTTCATATCATAGCAGAGAATCATGCTTCACGTCACCCAACACTGGAACAGTCCATTGTCAGATATTTAGGCCCAGGCACCCAGGCAGAGGAGAGAGGTCCCGTAACAGAGAATCTGGCTTCATGTCAGCAGAGAATCAGTCTTCATATCATAGCAGAGAATCATGCTTCACGTCACCCACCACTGTAATAGTCCATTGTCATAAATATAGCCCCTGGCACCCAGGCAGAGAAGAGAGGTCCCGTAACAGAGAATCTGGCTTCATGTCAGCAGAGAATCAGTCTTCATGTCATAGCAGAGAATCAGGCTTTATGTCACCCAACATTGGAACAGTCCATTGTCATATATTAAGGCCCCGGCACCCAGACAGAGGAGAGGTTCATTCAACTTTGGGTTGCCCCGCAATATAATGGTAAAATGAAAATAAAAATAGGATTGAATGAGGAAGTGCCCTGGAGTACAATAATATATGGTTAAGGGGAGGTAGTTAATGTCTAATCTGCACAAGGGATGGACAGGTCCTGTGGGATCCATGCCTGGTTCATTTTTATGAACGTCAGCTTGTCCACATTGGCTGTAGACAGGCGGCTGCATTTGTCTGTAATGACGCCCCCTGCCGTGCTGAATACACGTTCAGACAAAACGCTGGCCGCCGGGCAGGCCAGCACCTCCAAGACATAAAAGGCTAGCTCTGGCCACGTGGACAATTTAGAGACCCAGAAGTTGAATGGGGCCGAAACATCAGTCAGTACGTAGAGGGGTGTGCACAAGTACTGTTCCACCATGTTACTGAAATGTTGCCTCCTGCTAACACGTTGCGTATCAGGTGGTGGTGCAGTTAGCTGTGGTGTGTTGACAAAACTTTTCCACATCTCTGCCATGCTAACCCTGCCCTCAGAGGAGCTGGCCGTGACACAGCTGCCTTGGCGACCTCTTGCTCCTCCTCTGCCTTGGCCTTGGGCTTCCACTTGTTCCCCTGTGACATTTGGGAATGCTCTCAGTAGCGCGTCTACCAACGTGGGCTTGTACTCGCGCATCTTCCTATCACGCTTTAGTGCAGGAAGTTAGGTGGGCACATTGTCTTTGAACCGTGGATCCCCAGAGCTGCAACGAGATTTTGCCTATTATCGCACACCACCAGGCCGGGCTTGAGGCTCACCGGCAGCAACCACTTGTCGGTCTGTTGTTCTATACCCCGCCACAACTCCTGTGCGGTGTGGGTCCTGTCCCCCAAACATATGAGTTTCAGAATGGCCTGCTGACGTTTACCCCGGGCTGTGCTGAAGTTGGTGGTGAAGGTGTGTGGCTGACTGGATGAGCAGGTGGAAGAAGAGGAGGAGGAATCCGAGTAGGAGGAGGAGGCAACAGGAGGCAAAGAATGTTGCCCTGCGATCCTTGGCAGCGGAAGGACGTGCGCCAAACAGCTCTCCGCCTGGGGCCCAGCCGCCACTACATTTACCCAGTGTGCAGTTAGGGAGATTTAGCGTCGCTGGCCGTGCTTACTAGTCCACGTATCTGTGGTTAGGTGGACCTTGCCACAGATGGCGTTGCGCAGTGCACACTTGATTTTATCGGATACTTGGTTGTGCAGGGAATGCACGGCTCTCTTGGAGAAGTAGTGCCGGCTGGGAACAACATACTGTGGGACAGCAAGCGACATGAGCTGTTTGAAGCTGTCTGTGTCCACCAGCCTAAATGACAGCATTTCATAGGCCAGTAGTTTAGAAATGCTGGCATTCAGGGCCAGGGATCGAGGGTGGCTAGGTGGGAATTTACGCTTTCTCTCAAATGTTTGTGAGATGGAGAGCTGAACGCTGGCGTGTGACATGGTTGAGATGCTTGGTGACGGAGGTGGTGGTGTTGGTGGTACATCCTCTGTTTGCTGGGCGGCAAGTGCCAACGTTCCTCCAGAGGCGGAGGAAGAGGCCGAGGCGGCAGCAGCAGAAGAGGTAGCAGGGGGAGCCTGAGTGACTTCCTTGTTTTTAAGGTGTTTACTCCACTGCAGTTCATGCTTTGCATGCAGGTGCCTGGTCATGCAGGTTGTGCTAAGGTTCAGAACGTTAATGCCTCGCTTCAGGCTCTGATGGCACAGCGTGCAAACCACTCGGGTCTTGTCGTCAGCACATTGTTTGAAGAAGTGCCATGCCAGGAAACTCCTTGAAGCTGCCTCTGGGGTGCTCAGTCCCAGATGACGGCGGTCAGTAGCAAGCGGAGTCTCTTGGCGGCGGGTGTTCTGCTTTTGCCCACTGCTCCCTCTTTTGCTACGCTGTTGGCTCGGTCTCACCACTGCCTCTCCCTTCGAACTGGGAAAGTCAGTGGCATGACCTTCATTCCATGTGGGCTCTAGGACCTCATTGTCCCCTGCATCGTCTTCCACCCAGTCTTGATCCCTGACCTCCTGTTCAGTCTGAACACTGCAGAAAGACGCAGCAGTTGGCACCAGTGTTTCGTCATCATCAGAGACGTGCTGAGGTGGTATTCCCATGTCCTCATCATCAGGAAACATAAGTGGTTGTGCGTCAGTGCATTCTATGTCTTCCACCGCTGGGGAAGGGCTAGGTGGATTCCATTGGGAAACCCTGCCAGCGGAGTCTTCAAACAGCATAAGAGACTGCTGCATAACTTGAGGCTCAGACAGTTTCCCTGGTATGTATGGGGGTGATGTGACAGACTGATGGGCTTGGTTTTCAGGCGCCATCTGTGCGCTTTCTGCAGAAGACTGGGTGGGAGATAATGTGAACGTGCTGGATCCACTGTCGGCCACCCAATTGACTAATGCCTGTACCTGCTCAGGCCTTACCATCCTTAGAACGGCATTGGGCCCCACCATATATCGCTGTAAATTCTGCGTCCGCATCCCTTACTAGATGTTTTCCTCATTGTTACTGTTCACCACAATAAGAAAAATATTATTTGGCCCAATGTATTGAATTCAAATTCAGGCCTTTTTTTTACAGGCACCTAACACTATCTGGCTATCTATTTAGGTACCGTATTACACTAATAAAGGCACAGCAGTAATGACAGATTTAGCTGAATATAAATTTGAGGCCTAGTATTTAGGCGCTGGATGACAGGTATACTTTTACGGACAGAATTAGACTTGGAAATGCACGGTAGCGTGCGTGAAGTTATTGTGGATGACCCTATCAGCACCTTGAATCTAATATAAACTTTTATGGATAGATTTAAAGTAGGTCTGATACAGCAGAAAACACTAATTTAGGAAATTGCTAAATTGGGAAATTGTATTTCAACCCAGAACAAAAACTGTGCTTTGACGGACACTAAATAACTTGATCAGCCACAGCAATAACCACAGGTTTAGCTGAATAAAAAATTTGAGGCCTATTATTTAGGCGCTGGGTGAAAGGTATACGTTTACAGACAGAATTAGACTTGGAAATGCACAGTAGCGTGTGTGTGAAGTTATTAAGAATGACCCTATCTGCACCTTGAATCTAATATACCCTTTTAGGGATAGATTTAAAGTAGGTCTGATACAGCAGAAACCACTAAATTAGGAAATTGCTAAATTGGGAATTGTATTTCAACCCAGAACAAAAACTGTGCTTTGACGGACACTAAATAACTTGACCAGCCACAGCAATAACCACAGATTTAGATGAATGTAAATTTGAGGCCTAGTATTTAGGCGCTGGGTGAAAGGTATACGTTTACAGACAGAATTAGACTTGGAAATGCACAGTAGCGTGTGTGTGAAGTTATTGAGAATGACCCTATCTGCACCTTGAATCTTATATACCCTTTAAATGAATAGATTTAAAGTAGCCCTGATACAGCAGAAACCACTAATTTAGGAAATTGCTAAGTTGGGAATTGTATTTCAACCCTGAACAAAAATATATTCTTTGCCAGACAGCAGACAGTATTACAATTCGCTGGCCATAGCTGAAACACCAGATTTAGGGTACTGCTATTTTGGCATTTGTATTTCTCTCCTCAATAAAATAGCAAGCACAGCCAAGCCCCTGATGTAGGATATAGCAAAAAAATAACCACACTATTGATGGTTAAATGCACTTGGTGACAGCTTGCCCCTTATGTGGGATATAGCCAAAAAATAACCACACTATTGATGGTTAAATATACTTAATGACAGCTTGCCCCTGATGTAGGATATAGCCAAAAAATAACCACACTGTTGATGGTTAAATGCACTTGGTGACAGCTTGCCCCATATGTAGGATATAGCCAAAAAACAACCACACTATTGAGGGTTAAATGCACTTGGTGACAGCTTGCCCCATATGTAGTATATAGCCAAAAAATAACCACACTATTTATGGTTAAATGCACTTGGTGACAGCTTGACCCTGATGTAGGATATGGCCAAAAAATAACCACACTATTGATGGTTAAATGTATTTGGTGGCAGCTTGTGCTGGCGCACCACAAGACTCAAAATGGCCGCCGATCACACCAGAAAAAAGTGAATGAAAAACGCTCTGGGCAGCCTAAAAACAGTGAGCAATTGAATAGCAGCAGTTCAATGATCCACAGCTGTAGATCGATCACGGAATTAAGTCTTTTGGAGGAGTTAATCACTGCCTAATCTCGCCCTAACGTCTCAGCTGCAACCTCTCCCTTCACTGATCAGAGCAGAGTGACGTGCGGTGCTACGCGACTTCAGCTTAAATAGAGGCTGGGTCACATGCTGCACTGGCCAATCACAGCCAGTTGGCATGGCTGTGACGGCCTCTTGGGGCAAGTAGTATGACGCTTGTTGATTGGCTGCTTTGCAGCCTTTCAAAAAGCGCCAAGAAAGCGATGAACACCGAACCCGAACCCGGACTTTTACGAAAATGTTCGGGTTCGGGTCCGTGTCACGGACACCCCAAAATTTGGTACGAACCCGAACTATACAGTTCGGGTTTGCTCATCCCTCGTTATCAGTCAACATTCCCCATATGTCTGCTTTATGTTGGCATCATTTTGTAAATGTTGTTTGATTTTTTTAAGGACGTTAGAAGGATTAGAAGTGTAGAAGCCATTTTTTTTTATTTTTATTTTATTTTAAGGGGCTTACATAACGGAAACCACACATAAAGGACCCCATTTTAGAAACAACACCCCTCAAATTATTCAAAACTGATGTTACAAGTTTTGTTAATCCTTGAGAATGAAAGGAAAATTAAAGTGAAATTTCAAAATTTCACATTTTTGGTCGATTTTTTTATGTTAATAATTTTTTTTCTTGCAACACAGCAAGGGTTAACAGCTAAATAAACCACCATATACATTAATCTGATTCTGCAGTTTTCAGAAATACCCCATATGTGGCTACAGACTACTCTATGGGCACGTGGCAGTGGTCAGTAGGAAAGGAGCGCCATATGGATTTTGAAGGCAGATTTTGCTAGAATGTTTTTTAGGCACCATTTTGTATTTGAATAGCCCCTGATGTACCCCTACAGTGGAAACCCTCAAAAAGTGGCCGCATTTTGGAAACTTTACCCCTTAAAGAATATATAAGGGGTGTACTGAGCACTTTGACCCCTAAGCGTTTTACAGAATTTGGAAACGCTTGGCTATGAAAATGAAAAGTTTAATTTCTTCCCAAAAAATGTTTCTTTAGCCCCAAATTTTTCATTTTCACAAGGGGTAACAGGATGAAAAGCACCCCATAATTTGTTACCAATTTTATCCTGAATATGGCAACACCCCATATGTGGTGGTGAACTGCTGTGGGGGCATATGGCAGAACTCAGAAGGGAAGGAACTCCATCTGGCTTTTGCAGTGCAGATTTTTATTGATTGGTTAACGGGTGCAAATGGTTTTTGTCAATTGTCTTATGTGGCAGCTCAATTTGTTCTAGATAGGATGACGGTTTGATTGGTACCATTTCGGGGTACATAAGACTTTTTGATCGCTTAGTATTTCACTTTTTGTGAGACAAGGTGAAAAAATGATCAAATATGTGCGCTAAGAGCTTCCACTGACTCATTTATAGTAGGTATTATACCACTTTTATTTAGAATGTTCCCATTTCTTAGCTCTATTGTTTGTATGTATAATGGTGTGCAGCCATTTTATTTTTTATATTCATGTTTGCTTCATGGATATGCACCTGTGATTCTGAAGGTTCTAGTCTAAAATTTTTTGTAGCGCGGCAGCAGTAAGTTTGTTTTGACGTCACTGATTAATTTTCCCCCATTCTCTGATCCGTCAGAACAATAACCCACAAAAAAACGGATCCTGTCTGTGGAGCATACATCTTTACTTTATCAGCATTTGGTCAGTAATCCATCAGTATTGCTAATGAACAAAGTAATCATGTAATATTATAAAATTTGATGTCTCCATGATAAAGCTGCAGCATAGGGATCCCACATGGGTTCTACACACTTTCAATATAATCCTTCAGTGGGGTGAATAGATGTCGGATGATCGGGACTCTCCATGACCTTCCCAGGAGCTGCTTTTGGGAGCCGATGTTCATTTCTGAGACGTCTGTGTGGGAATCTGAAGACCCTCTCCATCTCCATGCACCACAGGATGTCCTCCTGTGTTAGGAATTTTTTTATCTTTAATATTAATTGTATTAAACGTTTATTAAATATAATAAGATGCCCTCCTTTCCATTTCATGATGACTGGTAACCCCTGATGAAGAGACCGGGGCCCTGGTTGGGTTGAAACGTGATTAAATTTGCAACTCTTCCGGGCTCCAAGCAATCTTGAAGCTTTGTCTTCTTCTCATTGTCTGTCGCTAGAAGAGGCCTAAGCATGCCAGTGTCCCCCAGAAGTATCTTGCTGGATGAGCAGCCAATAACACACTTGCATCAATCGTGACAGGATTCAGCTCCAGGTGTAAAGGAATTGTTTATTTTTAAATGCTTTCTCCATCGCAACACCCTCCACGTCGTTGAATAAACTGAAGACTGGCGATTCTCTCCTAAGAAAAAAAATAAAAGCTATTATTAAATTTATTACATTTTTTCCATATATATTATAAAATTTGGTGTCTCCATGATCAATCTGCAGCGTGGGGGTCCCACACGGGTTCTACACACTTCCAAGATAAAGTGGGGTGAATAGATAACAGATGATCGGGATGCTCAATGATCTTCCCAGGAGCTGCTTTTGGGACACTCTCTATCTCCGTGCATCACAGGATGTCCTCCTCCTCCTGTGTTGGGAAAAATAAAATATCAATGTTATTATTACATTTATTAAATACTGTATAATAAGGATGCCCTCCTTTCCATTCCATGATGACTGGGAACCCCTGACGAAGAGACTGGGCCCTGGTTGGTTTGAATTGTGAAGAAATTTGCAACTCTCCGAGCTCCAAGTAATCTTGAAGCTTTGTCTTCTTCTCATTGTCACTAGTAGAGGCCTGTTCATGCCAGGCAGGTTCCCCCAGAAGTATCTTGCTGGATGAGCAGCCAATACCGCACTTGCATCAATTTTGACAGGATTCGGCTTCAGGTGTAGAGCAATTGTTTTTTTGGAATGCTTTCTCCATCGCAATACCATGTCTTTGAATAAACAAAAGACTGGCTGATTCTCTCCTGTCTTACGCAACATTTAATTTTGATTATTACATTTATTAGAAATTTTAATTCGAGGTGCAACTAATCCAATTTTTTTTTTTTTATTCTCAAATCTCTCAATCTTTTGAATCCTGTACATAAGAATTGTGTGAACGGTGTAAGAAACAAAGTGATCCAAACTCAATATTCTTTTAATATTAAAAAATAAAGAAGTATTCAAATTCAATTTTTTTTTTAAATACAGGGTAATACAGCACACATACCTCTTACATCCAGTGATGTCTCTTTGATGAAGATGGTCTCTTTCCTCATCTTCTCCTTTTAGACCTCCAGACCAGACCACGATTTTTCAGCCATTTTTCGTCCCTGCAGTTTGACAACAAAAAAAATCTTAGTTTACTACTTTTTCATCATCCTTGCATCTTCTGGACAAATCATCCTACCACCCCCAATACTGTGCCGCTGTGTTCCCTAATACTATACTGCAGAAACAGACAAAAAAAACTGATAATACTAGTACCACACAGAGCCTCCAATATAAAATACCCCTTTTTTGTGGGCTCAATAGATGCCCCCATAGTGCCCCCTAATAATGTGTCAGTAAAAAGGACCCCATAATGCCCACCAATAATGTGCCAGTAAGTATCCCCATAGATGACCCCCGATCATGTGCCAGCATCAAGTGCCTCTTTCCCCCCCATGTGCCAGCATCAAGTGCCTCTCTCTCTCCCCCCCATGTGCCAGTATCAAGTGCCAACCCCCCCCCCCCCCAATGTTCCAGTAATAGTCCGGTATTTAAAAAAAATGTATACTTACCTTCATGTCAGCAATGCGATGCAGGTCTGTGTCAGGCGGCGCGATGATGTCATTGCTATTGTTGAGCGAGCCTGATGCTCGATCTATTACAATGAGGGAATCACTGTATTAGGACAGTGAGAGTCCGCTAGGAGTCCCTGCTCTGGAGTCAGTGCTTGTGTGTAATTTATCCTGTATTTCAGAAAAGTTTCTGCTGGGATTCGAACCTTCTGCATTAGAGGCAAGGCACTTAACCACACAGCTATAAGAGCTGCATAGCTACTGACTGAAAAAATATGAGACTTCTACTGTAGACTCTGTTATAGCTTTGATAGCCAGTGTACATCCACACACATGAAAACTGCCCTAGCACACAAAGCTCTTCTATATCTCTATATATGACAGCTGCCCCAGCACACCCAGCTCTGCTACATCTATACACATGACAACTGCCCCAGCACACCCAGCTCTGCTATATCTCCATATATGACAGCTGCCCCAGCACAAAACACAAAATGGATGCACACTATTATACATACAAACAATAGAGCTAAGAAATGGGGGTCATTCTAAATAAAAGTGGTACAATACTGACTATAAATGAGTTAATGGAAGCTCTTAGCGCACATATTTGCTCAAACATGTGTTGGGCCCATCTACCAGGCGTCAAGGTGGCTTCCACAGATGGGTCCCTAACACTAAATATACTGCATCTCTTTGGACTTACTTAAGCCTACAATATTCAGGGTGGTGTAGAGACCAGCTACAAACTTACTCTGCTCAGAAGTGTTCAGTCTAAAAGAGGCGCTACCCTCAATATACAGGGTGGGCCATTTATATGGATACACCTTAATAAAATGGGAATGATTGGTGATATTAACTTCCTGTTTGTGGCAAAGTAGTATATGTGAGGGGGGAAACTTTTCAAGATGTGTGGTGACCATGGCGGCCATTTTGAAGTCGGAAATTTTGAATCCAACTTTTGTTTTTTCAATAGGAAGAGTGTCATGTGACACATCAAACTTATTGGGAATTTCACAAGAAAAACAATGGTGTGCTTGGTTTTAACGTAACTTTATTCTTTCATGAGTTATTTACCAGTTTCTGACCACTTATAAAATGTGTTCAATGTGCTGCCCATTGTGTTGGATTGTCAATGCAACCCTCTTCTCCCACTCATCACACACTGATAGAAACACCGCAGGAGAAATGCTAGCACAGGCTTCCAGTATCCGTAGTTTCAGGTGCTGCACATCTCATATCTTCACAGCATATGCTGTGAAGATACGAGATGTGCAGCACCTGAAACTACGGAAGCATATGCTGTGAAGATACGAGATGTGCAGCACCTGAAACTACGGATACTGAAAGCCTGTGCTAGCATTTATCCTGCGGTGTTGCTATCAGTGTGTGAAGAGTGGGAGAAGAGGGTTGCATTGACAATCCAACACAATGGGCAGCACATTGAACACATTTTATAAGTGATCAGAAACTTGTAAATAACTCATGAAAGAATAAAGTTACGTTAAAACCAAGCACACCATTGTTTTTCTTGTGAAATTCCCATTAAGTTTGATGTGTCACATGACCCTCTGCCTATTGAAAAAACAAAAGTTGGATTCAAAATGGCTGACTTCAAAATGGCCGCCATGGTCACCACCCATCTTGAAAAGTTTCCCCCCCTCACATATACGAATGTGCCACAAACAGGAAGTTAATATCTCTAACTATAACTATATCTCTATATATGACAGCAGCTCCAGCACACTCAGCTCTGCTATATCTCTATATATGATAGCTGCCCCAGCACACCCAGCTCTACTAAATCTATACACATGACAGCTTCACCAGCACACGCAGCTCTACTATATCTCTATATATGACAGCTGCCCCAGCACACTCAGCTCTTCTCTCTCTCTCTCTCTCTCTATATATATATATATATATATATATATAGAGAGAGAGAGAGAGAGAGATAGAAGAGCTGAGTGTGCTGGGGCAGCTGTCATATATAGAGATATAGTAGAGCTGCGTGTGCTGGTGAAGCTGTCATGTGTATATATTTAGTAGGGCTGGGTGTCCTGGGGCAGCTATCATATATAGAGATATAGCAGAGCTGAGTGTGCTGGAGCTGCTGTCATATATAGAGATATAGTAGAGCTGAGTGTGCTGTGGCAGCTGTCATGTGTATAGATGTAGCAGAGCTGACTGTGCTGGGACAGCTGTCATATAGAGATATAGCAGAGCTGGGTGTGTTGGGGCAGTTGTCATGTGTATAGTAAGTGCATTGCCTCTAAGGCAGAAAGTTAGAATCCCAGCAGAAACGTTTCTGAAATACAGGATAAATTACACACAAGCACTGACTCCAGAGCAGGGACTCCTAGCGGACTCTCACTGTCCTAATACAGTGATTCCCTCATTGTATCAGATCGAGCATCAGGCTCGCTCAACACTAGCGATGATGTCATCGCACTGCCTGACACAGGCCTGCATCGCATTGCTGACATCGAGGTAAGTATTAAAGTGTTTTTTTTTTATACCGGACTGTTACTGGCACATTGGGGGGGGGGGTTGGCACTTGATACTGGCACATGGGGGGAGAGAGGCACTTGATGCTGGCACATGGGGGGAGAGAGGCACTTGATGCTGGCACATGGGGGGAGAGAGGCACTTGATGCTGGCACATGGGGGGAGAGAGGCACTTGATGCTGGCACATGGGGGGAGAGAGAGGCACTTGATGCTGGAACATGATGGGAGCATCTATGGGGACACTTACTGGCACATTATTGGGAGGCATTATGGGGGCATCTACTGAGGCCACAAAGAAGGGGTATTTTATATGGAGGGGGGCTCTGTGTGGTACTAGTATTATAAGTTTTTTTTGTCTGTTTCTGCAGTATAGTATTGGGGAGCATAGCGGCACAGTATTGGGGGTGGTAGGATGATTTGTCCAGAAGAGTTTTGGACAAATCTGCAGAGACGAAAAATAGTTGAAAAATGAGGAAAGATAACATCTTCATAAAAGAGACATTGCATCATCCTTGCCTCTGATACAGAAGGTTGTGGGTTCAAATCCCTGCAGACACGCCTCTCCCTGTCCTGAGGATGGCGATACAGATGATTATGCCCGGGATTCAAATCTCGTAAATGAGGTCGGGATTCAAGTCCTCGAATCCAGCAAGATTCGTCGCCCCACCTCTAATTTTAGTCTAAATTTTATTAAACCAAAACTTGATTAAAAGTATAAGAAAATATACTTAAATTTGCCAAAACTGGCCTATAAACTCAAGTATGAACTCTTATAGGTCGATGTTAGCGACAAGAAGAAGCACATTCCTTTTACACCGTTGTCATCTGATTCCACATAAATGTCTATAAAACCTGTTCTATTATACACTTATACAAGTAGAGCCCCCCGACAGAGTGGAGAGGGTGTCAGCAGTTTGTGTTGACGTCACTGATTAATTTGCCCTTCCTCTGATCCGTCAGAAGTTGAACAATAACCCACAAAAACGGATCCTGTCTTTGGAGCATATGCTTCACTCGGTCAGCATTTGCTTAGTTTTGCTAATGCTAATGAAAACAGGAGTGGATCTAAAACAGAGATGACACGTGAATGAAATATTTGCATGTCTTCTGTGTTTTGTACCCACTCCTGCTTTTGTCTACGAAATCATAAGCCAATTCTGATGGGACCATGCAGGCCTTACAGCTGCTACAT
The DNA here is from genome assembly GCF_014858855.1 of Bufo gargarizans. Classification (NCBI taxonomy): domain Eukaryota; kingdom Metazoa; phylum Chordata; class Amphibia; order Anura; family Bufonidae; genus Bufo; species Bufo gargarizans. The sequence goes on along the minus strand of NC_058080.1, from coordinate 525,548,954 downwards.
AGACAGCATCCGTTGTGCATCTCATTTTTCCTTCCTTCTGACAGATCAGAAGAAAGATCAAATAAATGATGATGTCAGTCAGGCTGAAAGCCAAAATAGTGGCCCAGTCATGAAGTGGGGAGGATGTGAACAACATGAGAAGTCCACAGAGTGTCCCTATGACAGAGTGGTGAGGTGGAAGCAGCATGAATAGACCACACAGTGGCCCAATGACAAAGTCTAGAGGTGGCGTCAGCATCAGAAGGCCACAGAGTGGCACAATGACAGTGTCGAGGTGGCAGCAGTATGAGGAGGCCACCAAGTGGCACAATCACAGAGTATGTAGTTGGCAGCAGTATGTGGAGGCCAGTGAGTGGCCAGGTTACATAGTGTGGAGATGGCAGCATCAGGAGGCCAAAGTGCCACGGTGACATAGTGTGGACATGGCAGCATCAGTATGCCACAGAGTGGCAAGATGACAGTGTAGAGGTTGGTGGCAATACTAGTACCCACTAAAGATGGTGGGTGAAAGAAAGAGCCCTTGGCATCAGATGTTTGGCATCAGGCGGGTAACAGCAACAAAATAATAGCTGAGGCAGGTCGCCAAAAGAAAACGGTCTCTTTTGTCAAAGTGTTGGTGTGGCACCTTGGATGATCTAGTCCAGGTGTAGGCAACCTGCGGCACTACAATTCCCAGCATGCATACTGGCTCTGTTCTTCTAAGAACTCTCATAGAAATAAATAGAGCATGTTGGGAATTGTAGTTTCACAACAGCTGGAGTGCCGCAGGTTGCCCACCCCTGGGTTGCCCACCCCTGATCTAGTCTGACGCATCAGGCATTAGTGGGTGGAAATCCTGGCTGATCCACGCCTGATTCATCTTTCTTTTTATTTAATTTTTTCTTTCAAAAAGCTTTATTGAAAGCTTTGCATTATACATCAATTTTTTTTATAATATTTATATCCAATGTATGGGTAAACACGTGGGTACAGTGAATGTTTCATGTCAGATTTATATGTTATAGGCAAATGGCTATTTGCCGCATTTGTGTGAGGGGAGGCGGGGCTATACAGCTTATGAGCTGCAGCCTCCTCCTCACCTTACCGGCGGCTCGTTTCTGCATCACGTCCGGGTGCCTGTACGCACGTGAGTATATGGTCTCTGCCTCTCATCAGCATCAATGCCTACATCCCAGCGTTCACATCTTCCAGCAAAAAGATTGGGGCTTTGCGGTTTCATTCCTGGGCAGGGGGGGAGGGATCGGCACCGACACACCGCACGTTGTTACCTGCACATCTCGGCGGGTTTTCATATAGGGCTATTGGCTCTTCTCTTTTTGCAGGTCTCTCCAGAAGCAGATCGCGTACCATCACCAGTGCCCAGGCTCGACCAGCTAGTGATGGACCAATGGTTCATCTCGCCACCGCCAGGTTCCTTATGACTAAAGCCCTGACCTGTAACACCCTGAGGATATATAAGAAGGCATGGACCTCGTTCTGTAATTTTAAGAGAACCCATTCTTCAGCAGGAGTGGGCAACATCTCTTACTTACTTGCCTTTGCAGCATTTTTTGCCACTCTCACCACAAGCTGTCATTTAGCACTATTAAGTTATACCCGGCTGGGATTCAACATCATTTGTATCTCCGGCATCCTTATCTACCCTCCTTGTTTTCAGCCCATCCAATTAGAATGCTACTTAAGGGTATCCAGAAGGGGTCCACTGTGGCCCGCCCTACACGACAGCCATTTATAGGGTCAATGTTCAGATTGCTTTCAGATAGACTACACAAAACCCCTTCAGTAAGCACACTAGTTTATTGATCAAGACAACCATGAAACTAGCCTTCTACGGCTTCCTCAGACCAGGCGAGTTCACCTGTGCCACAACATGCAAGAGCTATCTGAAGAAGGATCAGCTGTCATGGGATGGGTCATGCTAAGTTCTTACTTAAACGTCCACAAAAACGGCCCAAGCGTGTAAGCTCAAAGAGGTTAGATACTTTCCCACTGGTAATAAGTGGTGCCCAGTTATGGCAATGCAGGACTGGATGCACTTTTCCGAAGCAACCCCAGGGGATGCTCTTCTGCTAAGGCTGGGTTCTGCGCCTTTGAGTTGTCAGAACTTTCTCAAATTCATCCGAATATTGTTGAGGAATGTTGGGGTCAGTCCCAGTTCCATCACAGGGCTTTCCTTTCACACTGGTGCGGCTTTGCCGCCTCCAAGCACAACGTCTCAGTGCATGTTATTAAGAAGTTGGGCAGATGGCAGTTGGCTTGTTATGCACGATATATTCCAAATCCGCAGTGTGAAATGTTTAATGCTTTCAGGAATCTGGTATTGTAATTTTGTTAATAACACTATTGTCCTGAGCTATGTTTGTTATTTTTGGTCCCTTTAGCCTACCCTCCGTACAGCAGTCTCGGCATACACCTACTGCTTAGCATAGTAGGTAGGTAGGTGTACTTATCTTGAGCCGACCCGAATACAAGTTATAGGCAAATGGCTATTTGTCGCATTTGTGTGAGGGGAGGCGGGGCTATACTGCTTATAAGCCGCAGCCTCCTCCTCACCTTAACGGCGGCTCGTTTCTGTCCCACCCTACCAAGTCCCCTTTACTTCTAACTACTCAATGGTGTGGGCCCCTTTAGCCTACCCTCCGTACAGCAGTCTCGGCATACCCTTACTTCTTAGCATAGTAGGTAGGTAGGTAGGCGTACTTATCTTGAGCCGACCCAAATACAAATATAAATAACAGTGTGACAGTCTATGATATTCAGAGATTAAGGCTTCATTTGCATCTGAAATTCATATATTGTTCCCAATTTTTCCATTGAGCTCCAAATTTAGGGTAAGTATGATTTTTACAAGCTGCTATTTTTTCAAATCTGTATATAGTATCTACCTTCCCTATCCACTGCTCCATGGAAGGGAGCTCCGATGCAAGCCAGTATCTAGATACCAAAAGACGTGCAATGATTATAAGTCTCTTAAAGAGAAGGGGCACCTCCCCCTTGGTGCATCGGAGCAGTTGAGGAGAAAGAGGGATTTTTGTTTTGCACACTTCCTTGCTTCTTTTAAAAATCTCACTCCACCACTTCTGTATCAGTGAACACAACCACCACACATGATAAAAAGAGCCTCTCTCTTCCCTGCACTGCCAGTATTCAACTGATCGTATCTACAAGTAATATCAGCGGTACAATACCACCGTGTAAGAATCTTGTACCCATTCTCCTGTACTCTAACACATCGAGACGGCGTGGGGTTCCATAAATAATTTACAACATTCCTCGGTGGTAAAAGAGTACCCCAAATCTCTCTCCCAAAGACCTACAAAAGCCAATTTTGGTTTAGAAATTGGAGCGTTAAGCTTCTTATAAAGATGTGAGATTGGTTTTGTTAGTGGGGCAGGTCTACTTATCTCATCTAAGAGAGCATCTACCAAGCCACCCTTTCCTTCTTAAGTCTAGCTCCGATACTAATGAATTGGCCTGTTATGAAGGCTTTGTGGGCATCCCACAGCACATGGGGAAGGTCTCTGGGAGGGAGTTTAGTAAAAAGTATTCATCGAGCAGTTTTTGTACCTCCTCTTTCAGGGCATCTGTAGATATCAATTGTTCATTGAGCCACCACTTAAAAGCTTGTGGAGCCCGTTGGCGAGTGGAGACCTTTAAGAGCACAGGAGAATGGTCAGATAGGTGAATAGATCCAATTTGAGCTTCCTGGCACAGTTGTAAATGTTCATTTGAAATTAACAGATAGCCTAACCTTTGGTAGTAACATCCTCCAGGCATCTACCAGGTGAATGTTTTGCAACTTTCTGCGTATAGACTTGAGGGCTTTATGAGACAAAGCAGATTTTGAGGAGGATGAATCCAATCGAGGTTCTATCGTAATATTGAAATCTCCTCCCATGACAACTACACATTCGCTAAAAGGCTCTATTATTGAGAAGAGAACATTGAACCAAGTGATTTGATTCACATTAGGGGCATAGATGTCTTCAGATTAGCCACAATGAAGTGATTGATCAAATGAATTGTGGTCTTATTCTATGTGATATATCTTTAAACATTGAGATAGAATATGTATACTCAGCCTCCCTAGCTGAGGCTGTAGGATCCAGCAAGAGTCCCACTGTATTGTCCCTGCAGACTCACATGTTAAAAAGCATTCACTGCAACGAAAAACAATATAAAAACAGAATAACAAAAAAAAGGTTATGAACCATGATGCCATACTTAATATATATGGCTTTCTAAACGTAACTTGTACCATTGAAGAGTAAATAGTAGAAGGGTAAGAGAGGGGGGAAGTGTGAACAATAGTTCACCCTTAGACAAAATGTGGATCAAGTTAGAAGCTCAGATGAGTCAGACAGGTGGAGCAGGAGAGAGGGATAGTTGGTGTAGGCAAAGCCAGTGAGGGTAAATATATACACACCTATGTTTATATACTTTCCCTCACTGGCTTTGCCTACTCCACATTATTGTTCACACTTCCCCCCTCTCTTCCCCTTCATTGCGTTATCTTGAGACAAAAGCCATTGAAAAGCAAATAAAGGTATTTGCTTAGATTAGATAACACAACTCAGAAATATCAGAAAACAGGAGTGTTAACTCTACTTCATCGAATATGACCCCTGCAGCTCATCACTTCTACTGATATATACGTCAATAAAGGTTTTTCTACATATAAGTGCAGCAGCGAATGGCGAATGTATATTTCTTTTTCTATTGCTATACGTGAATAAAGTTTTTTCAAGATATAAGTGCAGCAACAAATGGTGAATGTATATTTCTTTTTATACTGCAATACGCCAGTAAAGGCTTTACGAGATATAACTGCAACAGTAAACTGAGAATATATTTTTCTTTTAGTACTAAAATATGCCCCTATATGCTTTCACCAGAAATAAATGCAAAAGTGACCTGAGAATATACAGTATATTTCTTGTTGGACTGAAATAGGCCACTATACGCTTTGAACAGAAATAACTGCAACAGTGCAGTGTGTATCTTTTTTTTTTACTGAAATACGTCTCTAATGCATCTCTAATTGTGATTACATCACACGGACTGGATATGCCCCAACCAGTTGTTATCAAATCTAGTTTTTATATTTGAAGGGGAGAGGCCATTTGCCCTTATGATGCCTTTGAAATGTAAGTTAATGTAAACACTTTTCTAGACATCCTGATTAGCAATACAGAAAGCTTCACCAGAACCCCAAGGATATTAATTAGAAACCTTTTCATCAGCTATATCAAATGATCCTACATATTCTGATATAGTCCATTCAATACATTAAATTATAGCCCATTCATTTTATATGGCCATATCATACACTTTATTTGCTTATCTTTATGCCATAACAGTGGAATACTGTTTAACTAGTATGGTATAACAACATTAAAACCTTCTGCCCTCTGGTGTACTTGTAATGAATGTCACTTCATTGTAAGGGGAAGTATATTTCCTTCCTTTTCATTTCCTAAATTTGTTGTGCGAGAATTCCCCAATGAATTTCCCCCTGGTAGGACAATTAAAGGATTATCTTTTTATTATTATTTTTTATGTTTAAAACATTTTATTAAAGAAAACTGGCTTCTCAAGGGATGAAAAGTTCCCAGTGCGCTAATTGTTCTACTCTATAGATATGGCCACATCTGGTTAACCATTGCCCTATGGGCAGTGGAGTGGTGGTCTTCCAGTTGGCTGCTACATGGATTCTTGATGGTGTAAGGAGGTGACGGTATAGCTGCATTTTATATCTTTCTTTGTGTGAGGGGGCAAAAACACTTAGCAGACAAAATTGGGGTGTGGGTGTGACTGTTTTATTATACAGAAGTGACAGTGTGTCCAATAATGTTGCAGTAGAGAGCACGTCCATCATATGTGCAAAAAGCTTCCCAGTTCTCTGCCACATCTCCAACAGACTAGGCAGGTGGTTGGGTAGATCTTTTGTAGGTGGACTGGGGTGTAGTACAATCTTGTTAGCAACTTATAGTAGTTCTCCTATACTCTTACACATCTGGAGATCTATGGAGTTTGTGATAGCAAATATTGTACTTCTTGTTTATTAAATACCATCTTTAAGTCTGCCTCCCATTGCCTAAAGGAACAGGGTATTGGAGAAAATTGTTCCTGTGTCAGTAATGAGTATATGCCAGAATTATTTTAAATCTGTTCTTTAACAGAAAGTACCATGTCTTTGAAATGGGAAGGAGGGGTCGAACCTATCGGTTGTATATCTTTGGCATATTGTAAGATATGCAGTATTTGGAAGTTTGAAAGTGAGTGGCACGTCATAGAGCCTGGGTCTGCCGAGAGGGTATATCTCCCCTCTATGAAGAGCTCTTTAAGTGGTGTGGCATTTTGTTTGTTAATGGTGGTTAGTGAACTTGGAATGCTAGAGGAGAGTCCTATAAGACATCTCTTATTTGTAGTAGGGGTGACAGGTGTGGAGTAAGTAGAGTCTTGGCCAATGCATTATGCCAGACTCTGATAGTGTTGGCTGTCATGGTATTCGAGGGGTGCTGTGAGATCTTCAGATGTTTTTTGAGGAGCAGCATGGAACGTACGGGGAGATTAGACAGAGATTGTTCAGACAGTATGTCCATTCTATCTGTAGCATCTCTCAGCCACTCTAAGGCTCTAAGACCTGTAAGAAGGTACAAGGAATCATCATGGATGATAGGTACATGTCATCGAGGTTCCTGGCCTCGGTGAAGTAAGAGCCGGTATTTTATGTGTCAGCAGCAGCTATTGCTAATTGACACCTAAAGAATTAGCATGGCTGTTATAGCTGATCTGGGATGGCTCTTACTGGGAGTAGTCAAACTGCTGGGTGGGGGACTACTCCGCATGTTTCAGGATGGGTTTTTGCAGACATAAAAACCAGCCGGCACTGCCAGGTGTGTGGATTTACCTTTCTCTGACAGTGGAACTAAGGAGTCTGTGTGCTGTGAACTGAGGGCTGTGCTGATTTGAAGTTTGAGCCGGGCTGGAGGACTCACGCCCCTCTAAAGGCGAACGGGCCGCCTATGGACTTGATGAGGCTGAACTGCTAACAGGGTGTGAATTAACACCCAGGAGAAAGGGTGAATTTTATTGTTTATGGACTTTCCTTGTGTGTGAACAAACACCAAGCCACCTGTGTTTTGTGATACACCTTATCTGCATTTTGTTATACACCAATGTGTGAATAAACACCGCTGTTTGATTCAAGAACTGTGTACTTTGCCTCTATACTGCATCTGCTAGTCCTAACTACTAGAGTGAATCCCCACATACCCTGTATCTCTCTGTAGTATGTAAAGATATACAAACCGGATTCCCAAAAAGTTGGGACACTAAACAAATTGTGAATAAAAACTGAATGCAATGATGTGGAGATGGCAAATGTCAATATTTTATTTGTAATAGAACGTAGATGACAGATCAAACGTTTAATCCGAGTAAATGTATCATTTTAAAGGAAAAATATGTTGATTCAAATTTTCACAGTGTCAACAAATCCCCAAAAAGTTGGGACAAGTAGCAATAAGAGGCTGGAAAAAGTAAATTTGAGCATCACGAAGATCTGGAAGACCAATTAACACTAATTAGGTCAATTGGCAACATGATTGGGTATAAAAAGAGCTTCTCAGAGTGGCAGTGTCTCTCAGAAGCCAAGATGGGTAGAGGATCACCAATTCCCACAATGTTGCGCAGAAAGATAGTGGAGCAATATCAGAAAGGTGTTACCCAGCGAAAAATTGCAAAGACTTTGCATCTATCATCATCAACTGTGCATAACATCATCCGAAGATTCAGAGAATCTGGAACAATCTCTGTGCGTAAGGGTCAAGGCCGTAAAACCATACTGGATGCCGTGATCTCCGGGCCCTTAAACGACACTGCACCAAAAACAGGAATGCTACTGTAAAGGAAATCACAGAATGGGCTCAGGAATACTTCCAGAAACCATTGTAAGTGAACACAATCCACCGTGCCATCCGCCGTTGCCAGCTGAAACTCTACAGTGCAAAGAAGAAGCCATTTCTAAGCAAGATCCACAAGCTCAGGTGTTTTTACTGGGCCAGGGATCATTTAAAATGGAGTGTGGCAAAATGGAAGACTGTTCTGTGGTCAGACGAGTCACGATTCGAAGTTCTTTTCGGAAATCTGGGACGCCATGTCATCCGGACCAAAGAGGACAAGGACAACCCAAGTTGTTATCAACGCTCAGTTCAGAAGCCTGCATCTCTGATGGTATGGGGTTGCATGAGTGCGTGTGGCATGGGCAGCTTGCATGTCTGGAAAGGCACCATCAATGCACAAAAATATATTCAGGTTCTAGAACAACATATGCTCCCATCCAGACGTCATCTCTTTCAGGGAAGACCCTGCATTTTTCAACAAGATAATGCCAGACCACATTCTGCATTAATCACAACATCATGGCTGTGTAGGAGAAGGATCCGGGTACTAAAATAGCCAGTCTGCAGTCCAGATCTTTCACCTATAGAGAACATTTGGCACATCATAAAGAGGAAGGGGCAACAAAGAAGGCCCAAGACGATTGAACAGTTAGAGGCCTGTATTAGACAAGAATGGGAGAGCATTCCTATTTCTAAACTTGAGAAACTGGTCTCCTCGTCCCCAGAAGTCTGTTGAGTGTTGTAAGAAGAAAGGGAGATGCCACACAGTGGTGAAAATGGCCTTGTCCCAACTTTTTGGGGATTTGTTGGCACCATGAAATTCTGATTCAACATATTTTTCCCTTAAAATTGTACATTTTCTCAGTTTAAACTTTTGTTCCGTGATTTATGTTCTATTCTGAATAAAATATTAGAGGTTGGCACCTCCACATCATTGCATTCAGTTTTTATTCACGATTTGTATAGTGTCCCAACTTTTTGGGAATCCGGTTTGTATATGGGACACCCATATCCCCTCTAGTAACCGCCTGTGTTAGTCGGGATAGGGCCAGTCTCAAGCATGAGTTACGCTACAGGAAACGGGAGAATATTTTCTTGAATTTCCTGAAATTGGAATGGGGAAGAGGGATAGGAAGGACTTGGAGGTAATATAGTATTTTCGGGAGTATCAATGATTTAAGCAAAGACCTACAACCAAACCATGAAGTGAATAGTATGTCCCACATTTGCAGCAAAGAGGTAGATTTATCTGGAAGATCTTTGTAGTTAGCTGCAAAGAGGGAGGTAGGATGTCCGGTTAGTTGCATACCCAAAAAAGTTATATTTCTATTAGTCCAGACAAAAGGGGTGCAGTTTTCGAACAGAGTTTGGGTGTTGGAGTCTAGAGTCACATTTAATACTTTGGATTTATTGAGATTTATCTTGAAATTTGATAAATCACCAAAATGATCTAGGATACTGTGTATGGCTGGGAAGGTCTCGGTGGAATTTGTTACAATGAGCAATAGATCATCTGCAAATGCAGCCTGAGTGTGTATAGTATTTTGGATCCCCATGCCCTTCCCCCTAGCATCTCTTGTACATGTTTTCAGCATAAACACCCAGTCTTCCCTGTCAAAGGCCTTCTCAGCATAAGTGCCGAGAAGGTCCAGTGGCGTAGAGGTGTGATGCGCATATAGGATGATGTTTAAAAGCCTGCAGGTGTTCATACGGCCCTCACAACCAGCTACAAATCCTACTTGTTCCGTATTTATCAGCTGGGGCAGTAGAGGTCAGTAGTTTCAGATCACTATTGAACAGAGATATTGGGCCAATAGCTAGCACAGAGATTTGTTTTTTTTCCCTCTTTAGGGATAATAGTAATCCTAGTCATCAGCATATGTGGGTGGAGAGTTTGTCCATTCCAGACTGGGTTACATACGGTAAGGAACTTGGGCAGCAACAGTTCTTTAAAGGAGTCATAATATTTTGTGGGGAGACCATTCGGGCCGGGGCTTTTGTACAGTGTTTTTTTTGTTTGTTTGTTTGTTTTTTGTTAAGGGATTTTGTGAGTTCCTCCATAGTAAAAGGTAAGACTAGTTACGCCTGCTCTGGTGTAATCGACGGCAGGGCCAGTGTATGTAACCAGTTGTCTATGGTAGCTATCCTGTCATTTTAGTCTGCCTGGGATGTCGGCGGTCTAATGTTATATAATTGGGTATAGTACTCAGCAAATCTGGCTACTATTTGTTTAGTATGAAACAAGGATTGAGCTGAGGAGGATTGTATACTGTGCATATAAAATTGTGTTTTTCTTTTTTTCAATTGGGACAGCACATATTTGGTCGCTTTGTCCCCATGGGCATAGTATTTAAACTTGGCTGATAAATATAATTTGTGCAACCTACTTTTCAGGATGTTTTTGAGTTCAGAGCGTAGCAGATCTAGGTCCTGTAAGATGGTAGGTGTTAGCAGGCGTTTATGTCTCTAGTTTTGGGATTTTAACATTTAGTTGTAGAATCTTGGTCTCTCTGTTTTTTTTTAGGAAAGTGCCTAAGGATATAAAATGTCCCCATACCACAGCCTTGTGATCTTCCCATACAACATTGGTCGAGATGGATGGGTCTGTATTTAATGTAAAGTACTCCTCTAGCTTCCCCTGGATTTGCCTAACATTGTCTGGGTAGTATAGTAATGATTAATTTAGCCTCCATGTTACCTCTGGTTTGGGTATCAACTGTAGCTGAAATAGCAGGAATATTGGGGCGTAGTCTGATAGAAGCAGGGACCCCATGAAGGCAACTGTACAGTACGGTTGCATCATTGGAGGTGCCAGACGTCGACCAGTCCCGGTCTGGCCAGGGAGATGCTTATCTGTCTAAGGTATCTGGCTGAGGTACAAGAGGATGTGTCTATATGTGGGTAAAGTGCCACATTAATGTCACCCCCAAGCAGTATAATTCCTTCTGCAAATTTCTGAACAATAACAGCACATCACGTAACCAGGTGGCTTGTGCCGCATTTGGCACATTTGGGTACCCACCATTGCTTTGAGGAAGGTATATCTCTCTTCATCTGCCAGGGTGGAGTGCACAACTAAGGGGAGCCATCTATGCAAAGCAATGCTCAGGCCTTTAGTAGGTGAATGTGGTGCAGAACTGTGGAACCATTGATTGTACACTAGGTGGTTTAATCAAGGTATATTACCTCTTTTGAAATGCAGGAGCAAGACATCCACTTGGTGTTTTTTCATAAGATAAAAAATCTGCCCTAAGCCCCCTAACGTTGAATGAACACATTTTAAACGTAGCCATATTGCGTGATTATGGGGTCATATGAAAGCTGTTGTAGAGGCCTGTAAGCTCACCTTTTCTTAAAGGTCTTGGTATATAGTAATGTTGGAACCTGCATAATTAAGATGTGAGGCTGACCTTTCCTTGTTTAAGATCTGCTCTTTGAGCTGGAAGCTGGAGAGCCGGCAAATGGAGGGGGTCTGAGGGCCCTGTGCACTCTGTTTAGTGTGAGGTCATTTGCTAGGTTTGCGCCAAATAGGTTTGCAGAGAACCGCATTACGGTTTCCATTATGGCATAGGGTGGAATAGACTCCGGGAAGCCTTTGAGTCTCAGTTGTTCCACCGTCCGCGGTTGTCCTGGTCATCTACTAGGTTGTAGCGGTAGTTTAAGTGGGCTTGTGAGCGATCCAGGGTATTGGAGACTGCCGATTCAAACAGGACTATGGCAGCCTGTGATGTTTCCACCGCCTTCACTCTATCGCTTAGCTGTTGGAAGTCCTGCTTGAAATCTTTTAGCTCCTGCACCAGGGAGTCCAGCACTTCAGCTAGTAGTTGTCTCATGAAGGCTCTTGATACCGGTAAGTTGTCTTATGGTGCTGGGATTGCTGCATCACTATTGTCTTCTCCCTCTGAATCCTCAGTGGCTTTAGGCTGAGTTTGTGTGTCACCTCTAGGTGCCATTTTGTCCATGCGCCTCGAGGAGATGGAACCTGTTTTACAAATCTATCCTAATCTATATGTTTGGTGCATGTTTTAAGGGCTCCAGGGGTGTCTCTGGACTTTTCTTTTCTGAGTTTCCCCATTTTGACTCACTGGGAAAGCATATAATTGCTGTCACGGATGGTGTTGCAGAAAACTAGAAGACAACAAATGAAGATCCGACTGACTTGATCCCAAACTAAGGAACATAAGGGTGAGCTCTGTAAAAGCCCTAGCTCTCTCCCTGACTTCTCAGCCCATGCAAAGATCTCTATGATAGATAATTGTATGCCCTCGTGCCTCGACTGTATGACACCTGAACACCCTATAATAGTGAGGGGACACGACCACTGGCTCCCTACACTTAATACGGAGGGAGTCAGTGTCACCTAGTATCAAGCCAACAGGAAAACACAAATAAAGGAACAGACTTATCTGTAGAAGCATCAGTTGCAGCTTCTAGCATGCGCACAATCCAGGAAGTTGTATAAACCGCAAAGTGATGCAGTATGGGAGGGGATTTAAAGGAAAGCAATCAGTGCAACTAGATGACAGTTGAGAGAGGGAAACGAGATGACAAAACGAAAGCAAAACAAAAGAACCTCAAGCAAGAGGTTCTGAAGAACGTCTGTCGGAGCTTCTCAGATTCTGGCGATGACAATTGCCCGCTCCTAGTCGATCCACAGCACAGCTCACTTAGCTGCTTGCATTCAGCTCCACTGCCAGGCTCTGCCCCCATCTCCATCTTATCTTATCTTAAAAGGGTCTGATTCTCTTTTTCAAAAACAGAACTACTCTTGTGTATGAGCTTTATGTATTAATGCAGTTTGGTCTGTTTTACTTGATTATAACTAGAGATGAGCGAAGCATATCCCCCGAAGTAGAATTTGATCAGGATTTCAGGATAAATTTGATTTGCCACAAAGCCAAATTTCCACATGCTTCATGGTAGCAAATCAATTTAACAAAATCCTACTTACCTCCTCCATTTGCTCGTGATGGGCCGGCCTCCGCCATCTTAATTGAATATCTCAGCCAAAATCCTTTGTGTGGTGACATATGACATCACCCAGCCGGCCAGCATGATGACGTCATCTGGGTCCGCGTGACGTTTCCCACCAGGTGTTCAAGTAAGATGCCAGTAAGTATAATTTATTTTATTTATTTTTTGTTAATTTTACACTGGTTTTACACTCAGATGCCGCGATCATGTATGAACGCGGCATCTGAGCGGTGCAATAATGGGGAGCAGTGCTATCACAGCTCCCTGTCATTGCACCCGCTACTTACAAAAAAATGCACTTTGTGACGAAGTAATTCATCACAAAACAATTTTTTTTTGTGAAATTCGGCAAAGCAGCCGAATCTAATGTTCTAAAACTTTGCTCATCTCTAATTACTCTTTAAAGATCCACAACTTTTTGTTACCATTAAAGTTAAAGGGGTTCTCCAGGAATTAATAAAATGAAAATACCTAAATATTACTTTATTATAAATATTCCCAAATACCTTTCATTAGATATATTGGTTCATTTTGTCTGGGGAGCAATCATTAGGAGAAGTAAAATGGCTGCTGTCCTATTAGTACAAACAAAACCTGTCCTAGTCACACAAAAGGACAAATTACTCACAACACCGAGCCAAAGAGCCACCTCATCCTCCGGTCTGCTCTGCTTGTCAGGGATTACAATCCTGAATACAGCTGAGGGTACTTTCACACTAGCATTATTCTTTTCCGTTACTGAGTTCCGTCCTAGGGGCTCAATACCGGAAATAAACTGAGCAGTTTAATTCTAATGCATTCTGAAAGGAGAGCATTCCGTTCAGTATGCATCAGAATGCATCAGTTCAGTCCCTCTTACGGTATTTGGCCAGAGAAAATACTGCAGCATGCTGCAGTATTTTCTCTGTCCAAAATTCCAGAACACTTGCCGGAATGCTGAATACAGCATTAATTTCTATTGCTGCATTGACGGATCCGGCAGACCTTTAAAAATGTGAAAACAATAAATATCGGATCCAGTATTTCAATGCATTTGTCAGATGGATCTGCATCCGGGTCCGTCTGACAAATGATATCCGTTTGCATACGGATTTACGGATCCGGCAGGCAGTTCCAGCGACGGAACTGCTTGCTGGATCCTCACAACGCAAGTGTGAAAGTACCCTGATAAGATCTTCAGCTGAATCTCTGAAGGAAAGGAGCTCATGAGGAGACATGATGTACAGAGACAAGGGACAGGACAGACTGTGGTAATGGAGACTACTTACAATTGCTGCTGCTCATTACTCACATCTCCACCCTCCTCTCTGTCCTTCATGTCTCCTCATGAACTCCATTCCTGCAGAGATTAAGCTGAAGATTTTATCAGCTGTATTCAGGATCATAATCCATGACAAGTATATCAGAGAGGAGGATGCAGCAGCTCTTTAGCTCAGTGTTTGAAAGAAACTTATCCTGCTGTGTTACTAGGACAGGTTTTGTGTGCACTAATAGGACAGCGGCCATTTTATTCCCCCTAATGATTGCTCCCTAGACAAAATGAGCCATTATAGCTAATGAAAGGCATTTGGGAATATATTTATAATAAAGTTTTATTTAAGTATTCTCTGTTTCTTAATTCCCAGAGAACCCATTTAAAACCTTCAATGTACACTTTAGACATGTTAGTAAATGTTCATGATGTGTACAAAAAGAGTAATCATGTATAAGACATCTAGCCTTCATCTCTGGTCTCCATAATGTTTCTCTCAATAACATTATTTTATATTGCCTATTCTATAAAAATATGGTAATTTTTTTCTGTGACTCCATTTCTCATATATCACAAAGCCATTTACAACCTTCTTCTTAAGAATAAATTGACTGTTAAAATGACTTGGATTTTCGGCATACACCTGAGTAGAGAGCATACAATGTATTATCTACTTATAATGAATAATAATTCCATAAATTAATATGAATCTATTGTTCTTGCAAACAATTTAATTTTTGACATTTTAGCTCTATTAATTCCCCAAAGATCTTTAATTTTTGATGTACTTCTATAGATAGGTCAAATGAGACCTGCATATTTCAAATCCAACAGCACATTTACAATGATTGCTCATTAAAGTTTTATTTCTTTGCTCAGTGCAGTTCCAAGCATTACATTAATATGTGTTTAGAAAATACTATCAATAAATAATTTAGAAAAATATAATCTTTCATGGCACTGAAGACCTTTATAATCAAAATATCATCAAAGGGCTAGCTTTTCCATTAACTTAATTCTGTTTTTAAGACCCTGTAATAAATAACATTGCAATTTTGCTTGCCAGCTCTACTTCAAAGGTTTTCATTCTATTAATAATTTTATGGATTTTTTTTCCCCCAGACCTAATGAAATAAACATGCATGCCAATGGACAATTAGTAAATATTTGATGTATGGATTTAAAGTGGTTGTCATAGCTTTATTACAATTGGGCAGTCACAGCACCAAAATGGTTTAGCTAAAGGATGCATGCAAACAACGCGTGTTTTTGCTGTGCAGCAGTGACTCACATCTTTGCTGGAAACAGTGGCGTAGGGATCGCCATAGCAACCATAGCAGTGGCTATGGGGCCCTACGCCACTTGGGGCCCGTCCGGGACGCCTTCTGTTGATTATTATTTTTTGTTTTTTACACACACTACACACAGGCCCGAGCCCAGTGGCGTAACTACCGGCGCACCGGCAGCGTGTGTGACAGTTTATTTTCTAGTTAGTTAAATATTGTGTTTAGGGCCCCTTCACAGCAGCAGCAGCGGCTGACCAGGCCCCCTCGCTAATGTCTCCTTATTGTGTCTGGGATTTGAACCCACAACATCCAATGTATCAGTGGCAAAGCATTAAAGGGAACCTGTCACCAGGATTTTGGGTATAGAGCTGAGGACATGGGTTGCTAGATGGCAGCTAGCACATCTGCAATATCCAGTCCCCATAGCTCTGTGTGCTTTTATTGTGTAAAAAAATATATTTGATACGTATGCAAATGCACCTGAGATGAGTCCTGTAGGTGAGATGAGTCAGGGACAGGACTCATCTCAGGTTAATTTGCATATGTATCAAATCGTTTTTTTTGCACAATAAAAGCACACAGAGCTATGGGGACTGTGTATTGCGGATGTGCTAGCGGCCATCTAGCAACCCATGTCCTCAGCTCTATACCCAAAATCCCGGTGACAGGTTCCCTTTAACCCACACAGCCATAAAGGCTGCATTGTAACTGATTGAAAAAATATGAGACTTCTACTGTTCTACATCTATACACATGACAGCTGCCCCAACACACCCAGCACTGCTATATCTCTGTATGACAGTTGTTCCAGCACACTCAGCTCTGCTATATCTCTATATATGACAGCTGCCCCAGCAAACCCAGCTCTGCTACATCTATACACAGTACAGCTGCCCAAACTCAACCAGTACTGCTATAGGCTTCCTTGACGTGGTGAGTGGGCTTATGCCTTTTGATCAAAATGTACACTAATGCCTCTTGTACAGCATGCAATACGGGGGGCTGTACACTTTTTAGGTCAAAGCCAAGCACTGTGGATGTGCGACCCAGTTCTTTTTTCTCCCCCATATAATTGTTATTTGAATCTTTCTTCTTTATTACTGGCGTCAGCACTCCTCCCATTCGGCACAGGTGGTTTTAATCACACAGGATTGCATATAGTGGTCATTGACCTGTAGCTCCTGATAGTAATGGACATGCTGTGTTAGACAGCTGTTCACATGGTGCAGTACTGTGTGGTGGCCTTTGTTTTTGTGGTGCTGTTCTGGTGGGTTGGTGGGACCCAGTGCCATGGGTGGCATTGTCAGACAGCATGGTTGCTGTTTTGACTCCTGGGTCCCGCCGCCTACCAGGACATCACCGCTTTGTCATCGCACCGTGCTGCGCCCTTTTGTCAGAGTAGGTCCCACTCAATAGAGGCTTCCTTGACGTGGTGAGTGGGCTTATGCCTTTTGATCAAAATGTACACTAATGCCTCTTGTACAGCATGCAATACGGGGGGCTGTACACTTTTTAGGTCAAAGCCAAGCACTGTGGATGTGCGACCCAGTTCTTTTTTCTCCCCCATATAATTGTTATTTGAATCTTTCTTCTTTATTACTGGCGTCAGCACTCCTCCCATTCGGCACAGGTGGTTTTAATCACACAGGATTGCATATAGTGGTCATTGACCTGTAGCTCCTGATAGTAATGGACATGCTGTGTTAGACAGCTGTTCACATGGTGCAGTACTGTGTGGTGGCCTTTGTTTTTGTGGTGCTGTTCTGGTGGGTTGGTGGGACCCAGTGCCATGGGTGGCATTGTCAGACAGCATGGTTGCTGTTTTGACTCCTGGGTCCCGCCGCCTACCAGGACATCACCGCTTTGTCATCGCACCGTGCTGCGCCCTTTTGTCAGAGTAGGTCCCACTCAATAGAGGCTTCCTTGACGTGGTGAGTGGGCTTATGCCTTTTGATCAAAATGTACACTAATGCCTCTTGTACAGCATGCAATACGGGGGGCTGTACACTTTTTAGGTCAAAGCCAAGCACTGTGGATGTGCGACCCAGTTCTTTTTTCTCCCCCATATAATTGTTATTTGAATCTTTCTTCTTTATTACTGGCGTCAGCACTCCTCCCATTCGGCACAGGTGGTTTTAATCACACAGGATTGCATATAGTGGTCATTGACCTGTAGCTCCTGATAGTAATGGACATGCTGTGTTAGACAGCTGTTCACATGGTGCAGTACTGTGTGGTGGCCTTTGTTTTTGTGGTGCTGTTCTGGTGGGTTGGTGGGACCCAGTGCCATGGGTGGCATTGTCAGACAGCATGGTTGCTGTTTTGACTCCTGGGTCCCGCCGCCTACCAGGACATCACCGCTTTGTCATCGCACCGTGCTGCGCCCTTTTGTCAGAGTAGGTCCCACTCAATAGAGGCTTCCTTGACGTGGTGAGTGGGCTTATGCCTTTTGATCAAAATGTACACTAATGCCTCTTGTACAGCATGCAATACGGGGGGCTGTACACTTTTTAGGTCAAAGCCAAGCACTGTGGATGTGCGACCCAGTTCTTTTTTCTCCCCCATATAATTGTTATTTGAATCTTTCTTCTTTATTACTGGCGTCAGCACTCCTCCCATTCGGCACAGGTGGTTTTAATCACACAGGATTGCATATAGTGGTCATTGACCTGTAGCTCCTGATAGTAATGGACATGCTGTGTTAGACAGCTGTTCACATGGTGCAGTACTGTGTGGTGGCCTTTGTTTTTGTGGTGCTGTTCTGGTGGGTTGGTGGGACCCAGTGCCATGGGTGGCATTGTCAGACAGCATGGTTGCTGTTTTGACTCCTGGGTCCCGCCGCCTACCAGGACATCACCGCTTTGTCATCGCACCGTGCTGCGCCCTTTTGTCAGAGTAGGTCACACTCAATAGAGGCTTCCTTGACGTGGTGAGTGGGCTTATGCCTTTTGATCAAAATGTACACTAATGCCTCTTGTACAGCATGCAATACGGGGGGCTGTACACTTTTTAGGTCAAAGCCAAGCACTGTGGATGTGCGACCCAGTTCTTTTTTCTCCCCCATATAATTGTTATTTGAATCTTTCTTCTTTATTACTGGCGTCAGCACTCCTCCCATTCGGCACAGGTGGTTTTAATCACACAGGATTGCATATAGTGGTCATTGACCTGTAGCTCCTGATAGTAATGGACATGCTGTGTTAGACAGCTGTTCACATGGTGCAGTACTGTGTGGTGGCCTTTGTTTTTGTGGTGCTGTTCTGGTGGGTTGGTGGGACCCAGTGCCATGGGTGGCATTGTCAGACAGCATGGTTGCTGTTTTGACTCCTGGGTCCCGCCGCCTACCAGGACATCACCGCTTTGTCATCGCACCGTGCTGCGCCCTTTTGTCAGAGTAGGTCCCACTCAATAGAGGCTTCCTTGACGTGGTGAGTGGGCTTATGCCTTTTGATCAAAATGTACACTAATGCCTCTTGTACAGCATGCAATACGGGGGGCTGTACACTTTTTAGGTCAAAGCCAAGCACTGTGGATGTGCGACCCAGTTCTTTTTTCTCCCCCATATAATTGTTATTTGAATCTTTCTTCTTTATTACTGGCGTCAGCACTCCTCCCATTCGGCACAGGTGGTTTTAATCACACAGGATTGCATATAGTGGTCATTGACCTGTAGCTCCTGATAGTAATGGACATGCTGTGTTAGACAGCTGTTCACATGGTGCAGTACTGTGTGGTGGCCTTTGTTTTTGTGGTGCTGTTCTGGTGGGTTGGTGGGACCCAGTGCCATGGGTGGCATTGTCAGACAGCATGGTTGCTGTTTTGACTCCTGGGTCCCGCCGCCTACCAGGACATCACCGCTTTGTCATCGCACCGTGCTGCGCCCTTTTGTCAGAGTAGGTCCCACTCAATAGAGGCTTCCTTGACGTGGTGAGTGGGCTTATGCCTTTTGATCAAAATGTACACTAATGCCTCTTGTACAGCATGCAATACGGGGGGCTGTACACTTTTTAGGTCAAAGCCAAGCACTGTGGATGTGCGACCCAGTTCTTTTTTCTCCCCCATATAATTGTTATTTGAATCTTTCTTCTTTATTACTGGCGTCAGCACTCCTCCCATTCGGCACAGGTGGTTTTAATCACACAGGATTGCATATAGTGGTCATTGACCTGTAGCTCCTGATAGTAATGGACATGCTGTGTTAGACAGCTGTTCACATGGTGCAGTACTGTGTGGTGGCCTTTGTTTTTGTGGTGCTGTTCTGGTGGGTTGGTGGGACCCAGTGCCATGGGTGGCATTGTCAGACAGCATGGTTGCTGTTTTGACTCCTGGGTCCCGCCGCCTACCAGGACATCACCGCTTTGTCATCGCACCGTGCTGCGCCCTTTTGTCAGAGTAGGTCCCACTCAATAGAGGCTTCCTTGACGTGGTGAGTGGGCTTATGCCTTTTGATCAAAATGTACACTAATGCCTCTTGTACAGCATGCAATACGGGGGGCTGTACACTTTTTAGGTCAAAGCCAAGCACTGTGGATGTGCGACCCAGTTCTTTTTTCTCCCCCATATAATCTCTATATATGATAGCTGCCCCAGCAAACCCAGCTCTGCTACATCTATACACATGACAGCTGCCCAAACACACCCAGCACTGCTATATCTCTATATGACAGCTGCCCCAGCACACTCAGCTCTGCTATATCTTTATATATGATAGCTGCCCCAGCACACCCAGCTCTACTACATCTATACACAGTACAGCTGCCCAAACACACCCAGCTCTGCTACATCTATACACATGACAGCTGCACCAGCACACTCAGCTCTACTATATCTCTATATATGACAGCTGCCCCAGCAAACCCAGCTCTACTACATCTATACACATGACAGCTGCCCAAACACAGCCAGCTTTGCTACATCTATACAGAGCTGAGTGTGCTGGAACAGCTGTCATATAGAGATATAGCAGTGCTGGGTGTGTTTGGGCAGCTGTCATGTGTATAGATGTAGCAGAGCTGGGTTTGCTGGAACAGCTATCATATATAGAGATATAGCAGAGCTGAGTGTGCTGGGACAACTGTCATACAGAGATATAGCAGTGCTGGGTGTGTTTTGGCAGCTTTCATGTGCATAGATGTAGCAGAGCTGGGTTTGCTGGGGCAGCTGTCATATATAGATCTATAGTAGAGCTGAGTGTGCTGGGACAGCTGTCATATAGAGCTATAGCAGTACTGGTTGAGTTTGGGCAGCTGTACTGTGTATAGATGTAGCAGAGCTGGGTTTGCTGGGGCAGCTGTCATATATAGAGATATAGCAGAGCTGAGTGTGCTGGGACAGCTGTCATATAGAGATATAGCAGTGCTGGGTGTGTTTGGGAAGCTGTCATGTGTATAGATGTAGCAGAGCTGGGTTTGCTGGGGCAGCTGTCATATATAGAGATATAGCAGAGCTGAGTGTGCTGGGGCAGCTGTCATATAGAGATATAGCAGTGCTGGGTGTGTTTGGGCAGCTGTCATGTGCATAGATGTAGCAGAGCTGGGTTTGCTGGGGCAGCTGTCATATATAGAGATATAGCAGAGCTGAGTGTGCTGGGACAGCTGTCATATAGAGCTATAGCAGTGCTGGTTGTGTTTGGGCAGCTGTCATGTGTATAGATGTACCAGGGCTGGGTTTGCTGGGGCAGCTGTCATAAATAGAGATATAGCAAAGCTGAGTGTGCTGGGACAGCTGTCATATAGAGATATATGCAGTGCTGGGTGTGTTTGGGCAGCTGTCAAGTGCATATATGTAATAGAGCTGGGTTTGCTGGGGCAGCTGTCACATATAGAGATATTGCAGAGCTTAGTGTGCTGGGACAGCTGTCATATAGAGATATAGCAGTGCTGGGTGTGTTAGGGCAGCTGTCATGTGTATAGATGTACACTTAGCCTGCTATAACAGTAGAAGTCTCATATTTTTTTCAGTCAGCAGCAAGGCTGCTCTTATGGTCTTTTGGTTATGTGCTTTGCCTCTGATACAGAAGGTCATGGGCTTGAATCCCAGCAGAAACTTTTCTGAAATACAAGCACTGACTCCATATATGGACATACAGGGCGGGACACAGGAAGAGCCTGCATCACATCGCTGACATGGAGGTAAATAGAAGTGAATTTATTTTTTAATACTCGACTGTTACTGCCATGGGGGGAGCGGGAGGCACTTGATACTGGCACATGGGGGGAGCGGGAGGCACTTGATACTGGCACATGGGGGGAGGGGGGTTGGCACCTGATACTGGCACATGGGGGGGTTGGCACCTGATACTGGCACATGGGGGGAGAGAGGCACTTGATACTGCCACTTTGTTGGGGGGGGGGGGGGAGATGGCACTATAATATACTGGGACATGGGGGGGAGAGAGAGGCACTTGATACTGGCATGTGGGGGAGTTTGGCACTTGATACTGGCACATGGGTGGGTTTGGCACTATGATACTGGCACATGGGGGGGAGGATAGAGGCACTTAATACTGGCACATGATGGGGGAGCATCTATGGGGACACTTACTGGCACATTATTGGGAGGCATTATGGGGGACACTAGGCCGGCAGCTTATCAGAGGCCGGACACTGAGGGGCATCTACTGGGGCACTATATATGGGGCATTTTATACTGGTACATTATGGGGGGCACTAGGAGGGAGGGAGGAGAGGAGCACTATGGGGGCATTTACTGGGGGCACTATATAGTGGTATTTTATACTGGCACATTATGGGGGCACTATGGGGACATTAGCTCAACTGGGGAGCATCTATGGGGACACTTACTGGCACATTATTGGGAGGCATTATGGGGGACACTAGGCCGGCAGCTTATCAGAGGCCGGACACTGAGGGGCATCTACTGGGGCACTATATATGGGGCATTTTATACTGGTACATTATGGGGGGCACTAGGAGGGAGGGAGGAGAGGAGCACTATGGGGGCATTTACTGGGGGCACTATATAGTGGTATTTTATACTGGCACATTATGGGGGCACTATGGGGACATTAGCTCAACTGGGGGCATTACAAGGGGGTATTTTTTGCACTGTCACATTATAAGGAGAATTATTTCTACTGGGAGGGGGGGCATTATGGTGGGCTTTATTACTCCCCCATGGTATGACCCCCTAGTAGCAGCACCAGCCTCTCCCTGCTCTGCTATCCCTCTGCCCCTTCTCCAAATCCTTATTATGAAATCTTTCTCATTAGGATACAACACATCAG
This sequence comes from Bufo gargarizans, assembly GCF_014858855.1. Taxonomy (NCBI): domain Eukaryota; kingdom Metazoa; phylum Chordata; class Amphibia; order Anura; family Bufonidae; genus Bufo; species Bufo gargarizans. The sequence goes on along the minus strand of NC_058080.1, from coordinate 525,526,289 downwards.
CTCCGCCGAGCCCCGGCCAAAGTGTGGAAGTGGCGTCCGAGATCCCCAAGGGCCAAGCCAAGTGACTGTAAGTTTTCATGTGAAATATGTTTATGTTATACACATATAGCATATACCGTGCCCCACAATATACAGTATACCGCTACACTGTGCCCCACAATATACAGTATACCTCTACACTGTGCCCCACAATATACAGTATATCGCTACACTGTGCCAGACAATATACAGTATACCTCTACACTGTGCCACACAATATACAGTATACCTCTACACTGTACCCCACAATATACAGTATACCTCTACACTGTGCCCCATCCAATATACAGTATACCTCTACACTGTACCCCACAATGTACAGTATACCTCTACACTGTGCCCCACAATATACAGTATACTTCTACACTGTGCCCCACAATATACAGTATACCTCTACACTGTGCCCCACAATATACAGTATACCTCTACACTGTGCCCCACAATATACAGTATACCGCTACACTGTGCCTCACAATATACAGTATACCGCTACACTGTGCCACACAATATACAGTATACCTCTACACTGTGCCCCACAATATACAGTATACCTCTACACTGTGCCCCACAATATACAGTATACCGCTACACTGTGCCCCACAATATACAGTATACCTCTACACTGTGCCCCACAATATACAGTATACCGCTACACTGTGCCCCACAATATACAGTATACCGCTACACTGTGCCACACAATATACAGTATACTTCTACACTGTGCCAAAGGAGTGAGGTTTACACAGGAGGAGGGAGGTGCGAAGCGCGCTGGATGGGCCCTTACAAATATTTGCTGTGGGGCCCAGTCACTTTTAGTTACGCCCCTGGCTGGAAATATATGTAAATATGTGTAGCCTCTGAGTTGCAATTAAGGCCCCCTTCATACAGTGCTGCCCATAATTATTCATACCCCTGGCAAATTTTGACTTAAAGTTACTTTTATTTAACCAGCAAGTCATTTTTTGACGGGAAATGACATAGGTGTCTCCCAAAAGACAATAAGACAATGTACAAGAGGCATTATTGTGGGGGGAAAAAAACATTTCTCAGCTTTTATTTACATTTGAGCAAAAAGTGCCCAGTCCAAAATTATTCATACCCTTCTCAATAATCAATAGAAAAGCCTTTATTGGCTATAACAGCAATCAAACGCTTCCTATAATTGCAGACCAGCTTTTTGCATGTCTTCACAGGTATTTTTGCCCATTCATCTTTAGCAATGAGCTCCGAATCTTTCAGGTTGGAGGGTCTTCTTGCCATCGCCCTGATCCTTAGCTCCCCCCACAGATTCTCAATTGGATTCAAGTCTGGACTCTGACTGGGTCACTCTAAAACGTTAATGTTGTTGTCTACTAACCAATTCTTCACCACTTTTGCTGTGTGTTTTGGGTCATTGTCATGCTGAAATGTCCACTGGTGGCCAAGGCCAAGTTTTTCTGCAGACTGCCTGATGTTGTCATTGAGAATCCTCATGTATTGCTCTTTTTTTATGGTGTTGTTTACTGTGATTAGGTTCCCTGGTCCATTGGCTGAAAAACACAGCCAAAGCATTAGGTTCCCACCACCATGTTTGACAGTGGGGATGGTGTTCTTTGGGTAGAAGACTACAGCTTTTTTACGCCAAATGAAGGAAACATCATTGTGACCAAACAATTCAAATTTTGTTTCATCTGACCATAACACAGAAGACCAGAAGTCTTCTTCTTTGTCCAGATGAGTTTTTGCAAAGGCCAAGCAAGCTTTTGTGTGCCTTATCTGGAGATGTGGCGTGCTCCTTGGTCTGCATCCGTGGAACCCAGCAGTGTGCAGTGTCCGTTGGATTGTCTGCCTTGAGACATTGCCACCAGCAGATCCCAGATTCACCAGAATGACCTTGGTAGTTATCCTTGGATTATTTTTCACCTTTCTAATTATCCTCATAGCCAGCACAGGTGTCACTTTGGCTTCCGACCACGTCCTCTGAGATTTTCCACAGTGCGGTACATCTTGTATTTTTTAATAATACTTTGCACTGTAGCCACTGGAACTTGAAAACATTTAGAAATGGCCTTGTAGCCCTTTCCAGACTTGTAAGCAGCCACAATGCGCAGCCACAGGTCCTCACTGAGCTCCTTTGTCTTAGCCATGAATGGCCACAAACCAACTGCAGAGAGCTGCTGTTTTTCACCTGTTGAGTTGATTAAAACAGCTGTTCCCAATTAATCAGGGTAATAAGGATGCTTTAGAACAGCTTGGACTATTTGGAATGGTTCAGAACTTTTGATTTTTTCCCCACAATAATGCCTCTTGTACATTGTACTATTATCTTTCGGGAGACACCTATGTCATTTCCCATCAAAAAATTACTTGCTGGTTGAATAAAAGTAACATTAAGTCAAAATTTGCCAGGGGTATGAATAATTATGGGCAGCACTGTATATATCAGTTTTGTCCAACCAGCTACTTCAGGCCGGAGGTTAGATACAACTGATATATGTGCACTGCACGTGACGTAGTGTGCAAATCTGGCACCTGTAAATTTATACAGTCGGACAGGAAAACACTGCATTTAGCTTTTTCTGTCAGCTGCTGTTTGACATCCAGTGTCATCATTGATCCACTGGATGAATATAAACAATGCCATAGAAAACTATGGGATCAGTTCTAACTTCAGTTCCCACACCTCGCCAGGGGGAACTGAGACAGACTGCTTGATATTTGTGAAGCTGGCCTAAGTTAGCTTAGGGCAAAACTCAATTATTCACTCTTATACAGGTGAGAGCCAAATATACTCTATTCTGCCTGCCCCAGCACGGTTCCTGATTAGATAAAGAGTATACGAGCTCGGAGAAAACAGAGAAGACCTAGCTATGGTCTCAAGTAGAATTAATCCTATTACACCTTGCTACACTGACTGTCCACCCAAATTGCCATTATACAGCTCTGTAATTCAAGCAAACCATTCTTGTTATTGGGGTGTTACAGCCATTAACAGGGTTTATTACAAGGAACTATTTCCACATCTTATTTGCTCTTGTGCGGTGCAGTTATATGTTTTTAAAGCATTTTTTGGAGTGTATTAGTGGGAAAAAAGGGCTTATTAGCCGTTGTGTGGTAAAGTGCTGAAATGACAGCACTATGTGTCATGTATTAGTGGCAAAAGAAAAATATATTTCCTGTTCAGTGGTGAAGTTATATGTTCTAAAGCCTTTTGTGGCGTGTATTAGTGGCAAAAGAAAAATATATTTGCCGTTCAGCAGTGCAGTTATATGTTCTAAAGCCTTTCGTGGTGTATATTAGTGGCAAAACAAACATATATTTGCCGTTTAACGGTGCAGTTGTATAATCTAAAGGCTTTTGTTGTGTGTATAAGTGGCAAAAGAAAAATATATTTGCCTTTCAGCGGTGCAGTTATATGTTCTAAAGCCTTTTGTGGCAAGTACTACTGGCAAAATAAAAATATATTTGCCATTCAGCAGTGCAGTTATATAATCTAAAGGCTTTTGTGGCGTGTATTAGTGGGAAAAGTTAAATATATTTGCTGTTCAGCAGTGCAGTTATATGTTCCAAAGCAGGCATCCTCAAACTGCGGCCCTCCAGCTGTTGTAAAACTTCAACTCCCACAATGCCCTGCTGTAGGCTGATACCTGTAAGCCAGGCATGCTCAACCTCCGGCCCTCCAGCTGTTGCAAAACTACAACTCCCAGCATGACCGAACAGCCTAAAGCTATCAGCTTACAGCAGGGAATTGTGGGAGTTGTAGTTTTACAACAGCTGGAGGGCTGCAGGTTGAGCATGCCTGCTGTAGGCTGTTTAGGCATGCTGGGAGTTGTAGTTTTGAAACAGCTGGAGGGCTGCAGTTTGAGGATGCCTGTTCTAAAGCCTTTTGTAGCCTTGTATTTGTGAAAAAAGAAAAAATATATTTGCCGTTCAGTGGTTCAGTTATACGTTCTATAGCCCTTTTGGTTGTTTAATAGTGGCAAAAGTAAAATATATTTGCCGCTCAGTGGTGCAGTTATATGTTTTTGTGTGTATTAGAGTGAAAAAAGGAGATTATTAGCCGTTGTGTGGCGAAGTGAGAAAATTACAAACTTTAATTTTTTTATTACCTTTTTATTTATTTATTTGATCTAACAGTATGTCAAACAGGGAAGTTCCAGGCCCTGCACAGAGGAGTGACAGAGGCCCAAATGTTTCTGGCGCAGGCAGAGGTCGTAGCAGAGTAAGGGGCCATGGCCACAGGGGTCACTTCGAGAGGCCTGAGCTCCCAGTGTCAGCTAGCGGTAGAGTCTTAGCCAGCAACTGGAGATAGCCTTGAGGTTCGCCCAGCGGTCATTTTGCGGCAAATTTGCACGTTTACGATTCAGCGAACATATGGCAATGTCCGCCGGCGTCATATTCTTTATATAAAGGGGCAAACGCTAATTGAACAACTAATTGCAAAAGGGTGTGATATACCTGTTGCCCCCCCAAAAAATGATTATTGGGTGTGATATACCTATAATATACTTTCTAACATAGAAAATATATAGTGCGTTTGTATTGTGCAGCAGTTGTGTGCGTTTATGCTGCGATACCGCAGCTATATAGAGGGACAAGCGTTATTGGAACAACTATTTGCAATGGGTGTGATATACCTGTTGCCCCCCAAAAAACTGATTTAGGGGTGTGATATACCTTCTTCCACAAAATACTTATTGAGGGTTACGATATAACTGTTGCCTCAAATAAACAGGGTGGTGTGATATAACTGTTGTGGCAAAAAAATAAAATTTATTTTGAGGGGTATGATATACCTGCTTCCACAAAATATTGATTAAGGGGTTCGACATACCTGCTTCCACCAAATAGTGATTGAGGGGTGCAATATACCTGCTTTCACAAAATACTGATTAAGGGGTTCGATATACCTGTTTCCACCAAATATTGATTGAGGCCTGCAAAATACCTGCATCCACAAAATACTGATTAAGGAGTTCAATATACCTGTTTCCACCAAATATTGATTTAGGCCTGTGATATACCTTCTTCCAAAAAATACTGATTAAGGAATTCGATATACCTGCTTCCACCAAATATTGATTGAGGGGTGCGATATACCTGCTTCCACAAAATACTGATTAAGGGGTACGATATACCTGTTTCCACCAAATATTGATTGAGGCCTGCAAAATACCTGCATCCACAAAATACTGATTAAGGAGTTCAATATACCTGTTTCCACCAAATATTGATTTAGGCCTGTGATGTACCTGCTTCCAAAAAATACTGATTAAGGAATTCGATATACCTGCTTCCACCAAATATTGATTGAGGGGTGCGATATACCTGCTTCCACAAAATATTGATTAAGGGGTTTGATATACCTGTTTCCACCAAATATTGATTGAGGCCTGCTATATACCTGCATCCACAAAATACTGATTAAGGGGTTCAATATACCTGTTTCCACCAAATATTGATTGATGCCTGTGATATACCTGCTTCCAAAAAATACTGATTAAGGAATTCGATATTCCTGCTTCCACCAAATATTGATTGAGGGGTGCGATATACCTGCTTCCACAAAATATTGATTAAGGGGTTTGATATACCTGTTTCCACCAAATATTGATTGAGGGGTGCGATATACCTGCTTCCACAAAATACTGATTAAGGGGTTCAATATATCTGTTTCCACCAAATATTGATTGAGGGGTGCGATATACCTGCTTCCACAAAATACTGATTAAGGCCCCTTTCACACGGGCGAGTTTTCCGTGCGGGTGCGATCCGTGCGGCGAACGTATGGCACACGCACTAAATCCTGACCCATTCATTTCTATGGGGCTGTGCACATGAGCGATGTTTTTAACGCATCACTTGTGCGTTCAGTTGAAATCGCAGCATGCTCTATATTTTCCGATTTTGACGTGACGCAGGCCCCATAGAAGTGAATGGGGTGTGTGAAAATCGGATGGCATCCGCAAGCAAGTACGGATGCCGTGCGATTTGCACGCATGGTTGCTAGGAGACCATCGGGATGGAGACCCGATCATTATTATTTTCCCTTATAACATGGTTATAAGGGAAAATAATAGCATTCTGAATACAGAATGCATAGTAAACCAGCGCTAGAGGGGTTAAAAAAAATAAAAAATAATTTAACTCACCTTAGTCCACTTGCTCGCGAAGCTGGCATCTCCTTGTGTCTCCGCTGCTGATGAACAGGACCTGGGGTGAGCTACTCCATTAAATAGAGCTTAAGGACCTTCGATGACGTCACTCCGGTCATCACATGATCTTTTACCATGGTGAATCACCATGGTAAAAGATCATGTGACGTACCATGTGATGACCGGAGTGACGTCATCAAAGGTCCTTAACCTGTATTTAATGGAGCAGCTTACCCCAGGTCCTGTTCATCAGCAGCGGAGACACAAGGAGATGCCGGGCTTCGTGATCAAGTGGACTAAGGTGAGTTAAATTTTTATTTATTTATTTTTAACCCCTCTAGCGCTGGTTTACTATGCGTTCTGTATTCAGAATTAGGGATGAGCGAACTCGAACTGTATAGTTCGGGTTCGTACCGAATTTTGGGGTGTCCGTGACACGGACCCGAACCCGGACATTTTCGTAAAAGTCCGGGTTCGGGTTCGGTGTTCGTCGCTTTCTTCGCGCTTTTGTGACGCTTTCTTGGCGCTTTTTGAAAGGCTGCAAAGCAGCCAATCAACAAGCGTCATACTACTTGCCCCAAGAGGCCATCACAGCCATGCCTACTATTGGCATGGCTGTGATTGGCCAGAGCACCATGTGACCCAGCCTCTATTTAAGCTGGAGTCACATAGCGCCGCCCGTCACTCTGCTCTGATTAGCGTAGGGAGAGGTTGCGGCTGCGACAGTAGGGCGAGATTAGGCAGATTAACTCCTCCAAAGGACTTGATTAACTGATCGATCTGCAGCTGTGGATCATTGAGCTGCTGATCCTCAATTGCTCACTGTTTTTAGGCTGCACAGACCGTTTGTCAGTCTCATTTTTCTGGGGTGATCGGCGGCCATTTTGTGTCTTGTGGTGCGCCAGCACAAGCTGCGACCAAGTGCATTTAACCCTCAATGGTGTGGTTGTTTTTTGGCTAAAGCCTACATCAGGGTGAAGCTGTCACACCAAGTGCATTTAACCAGCAATAGTCTGTTCATTTTTTGGCCATATACAAAATCAGGGGCAAGCTGCGCCTGTCACCAAGTGCATTTAACCCTCAATGGTGTGGTTGTTTTTTGGCTAAAGCCTACATCAGGGTGAAGCTGTCACACCAAGTGCATTTAACCAGCAATAGTCTGTTCATTTTTTGGCCATATACAAAATCAGGGGCAAGCTGCGCCTGTCACCAAGTGCATTTAACCCTCAATGGTGTGGTTGTTTTTTGGCTAAAGCCTACATCAGGGTGAAGCTGTCACACCAAGTGCATTTAACCAGCAATAGTCTGTTCATTTTTTGGCCATATACAAAATCAGGGGCAAGCTGCGCCTGTCACCAAGTGCATTTAACCCTCAATGGTGTGGTTGTTTTTTGGCTAAAGCCTACATCAGGGTGAAGCTGTCACACCAAGTGCATTTAACCAGCAATAGTCTGTTCATTTTTTGGCCATATACAAAATCAGGGGCAAGCTGCGCCTGTCACCAAGTGCATTTAACCCTCAATGGTGTGGTTGTTTTTTGGCTAAAGCCTACATCAGGGTGAAGCTGTCACACCAAGTGCATTTAACCAGCAATAGTCTGTTCATTTTTTGGCCATATCCCAGTCTAATTCTGTCACTAAATCCATACCGGTCACCCAGCGCCTAAATACTAGGCCTCAAATTTATATCCAGCTAAATCTGTCCCTAGTGCTGTAGCTGGGCGAGTTATTTAGTGTCCGTTCAAGCACATTTCTTGTTCTGGGTTGAAATACAATTCCCAATTTAGCAATTTCATAATTTAGTGGTTCCTGCTATATCAGAGCTCTTTGAAATCTATCCCAAAAAGGGTATATAATATTGAAGGTGCACATAGGGTCATTCAGAGTAACTTCACACACACCCGCTACTGTGTATTTCCAAGTCTAATTCTGTCACTAAATCCATACCGGTGACCCAGCGCCTAAATACTAGGCCTCAAATTTAATTCCCTCTAAATCTCTCGTTACCCACCGCTGTACTGTTGTTGCTGGGCAAGATATTTAGTGTCCGTCAAAGCACATTTTTTGTTCTGGGTTGAAGTACAATTCCCAATTTAGCAATTTCATAATTTAGTGGTTTCTGCTATATCAGAGCTATTTGAAATCTATCCCTAAAAGGGTATATAATATTGAAGGTGCACATAGGGTCATTCAGAATAACTTCACACACACCCGCTACTGTGTATTTCCAAGTCTAATTCTGTCACTAAACCCATACCTGTCACCCAGCGCCTAAATACTAGGCCTCAAATTTATATCCAGCTAAATCTGTCCCTAGTGCTGTAGCTGGGCGAGTTATTTAGTGTCCGTTCAAGCACATTTCTTGTTCTGGGTTGAAATACAATTCCCAATTTAGCAATTTCATAATTTAGTGGTTCCTGCTATATCAGAGCTCTTTGAAATCTATCCCAAAAAGGGTATATAATATTGAAGGTGCACATAGGGTCATTCAGAGTAACTTCACACACACCCGCTACTGTGTATTTCCAAGTCTAATTCTGTCACTAAATCCATACCGGTGACCCAGCGCCTAAATACTAGGCCTCAAATTTAATTCCCTCTAAATCTCTCGTTACCCACCGCTGTACTGTTGTTGCTGGGCAAGATATTTAGTGTCCGTCAAAGCACATTTTTTGTTCTGGGTTGAAGTACAATTCCCAATTTAGCAATTTCATAATTTAGTGGTTTCTGCTATATCAGAGCTATTTGAAATCTATCCCAAAAAGGGTATATAATATTGAAGGTGCACATAGGGTCATTCAGAATAACTTCACACACACCCGCTACTGTGTATTTCCAAGTCTAATTCTGTCACTAAACCCATACCTGTCACCCAGCGCCTAAATACTAGGCCTCAAATTTAAATCCCTCTAAATCTCTCGTTACCGTTGTCCTGTTGTAGCTGGGAAAGTTATTTAGTGCCCGTCAAAGCACATTTTTTGTTCTGGGTTGAAGTACAATTCCCAATTTAGCAATTTCATAATTTAGTGGTTCCTGCTATATCAGAGCTATTTGAAATCTATCCCAAAAAGGGTATATAATATTGAAGGTGCACATAGGGTCATTCAGAATAACTTCACACACACCCGCTACTGTGTATTTCCAAGTCTAATTCTGTCACTAAATCCATACCGGTGACCCAGCGCCTAAATACTAGGCCTCAAATTTAATTCCCTCTAAATCTCTCGTTACCCACCGGTGTACTGTTGTTGCTGGGCAAGATATTTAGTGTCCGTCAAAGCACATTTTTTGTTCTGGGTTGAAGTACAATTCCCAATTTAGCAATTTCATAATTTAGTGGTTTCTGCTATATCAGAGCTATTTGAAATCTATCCCTAAAAGGGTATATAATATTGAAGGTGCACATAGGGTCATTCAGAATAACTTCACACACACCCGCTACTGTGTATTTCCAAGTCTAATTCTGTCACTAAACCCATACCTGTCACCCAGCGCCTAAATACTAGGCCTCAAATTTAAATCCCTCTAAATCTCTCGTTACCGTTGTCCTGTTGTAGCTGGGAAAGTTATTTAGTGCCCGTCAAAGCACATTTTTTGTTCTGGGTTGAAGTACAATTCCCAATTTAGCAATTTCATAATTTAGTGGTTCCTGCTATATCAGAGCTATTTGAAATCTATCCCAAAAAGGGTATATAATATTGAAGGTGCACATAGGGTCATTCAGAATAACTTCACACACACGCTTCTGTGCATTTCCAAGTCTAATTCTGTCACTAAATCCATACCGGTGACCCAGCGCCTAAATACTAGGCCTCAAATTTAATTCCCTCTAAATCTCTCGTTACCCACCGCTGTACTGTTGTTGCTGGGCAAGATATTTAGTGTCCGTCAAAGCACATTTTTTGTTCTGGGTTGAAGTACAATTCCCAATTTAGCAATTTCATAATTTAGTGGTTTCTGCTATATCAGAGCTATTTGAAATCTATCCCTAAAAGGGTATATAATATTGAAGGTGCACATAGGGTCATTCAGAATAACTTCACACACACCCGCTACTGTGTATTTCCAAGTCTAATTCTGTCACTAAATCCATACCGGTGACCCAGCGCCTAAATACTAGGCCTCAAATTTAATTCCCTCTAAATCTCTCGTTACCCACCGCTGTACTGTTGTTGCTGGGCAAGATATTTAGTGTCCGTCAAAGCACATTTTTTGTTCTGGGTTGAAGTACAATTCCCAATTTAGCAATTTCATAATTTAGTGGTTTCTGCTATATCAGAGCTATTTGAAATCTATCCCTAAAAGGGTATATAATATTCAAGGTGCACATTGGGTCATTCAGAATAACTTCACACACACACGCTTCTGTGCATTTCCAAGTCTAATTCTGTCACTAAATCCATACCGGTCACCCAGCGCCTAAATACTAGGCCTCAAATTTATATCCCGCTGAATTTGAATACAATACATTGGGCCAAATAATATATTTGTTGTTGTGGTGAACCATAACAATGAGAAAAACATCTAGTAAGGGACGCGGACGTGGACATGGTCGTGGTGGTGTTAGTGGACCCTCTGGTGCTGGGAGAGGACGTGGCCGTTCTGCCACATCCACACGTCCTAGTGTACCAACTACCTCAGGTCCCAGTAGCCGCCAGAATTTACAGCGATATATGGTGGGGCCCAATGCCGTTCTAAGGATGGTAAGGCCTGAGCAGGTACAGGCATTAGTCAATTGGGTGGCCGACAGTGGATCCAGCACGTTCACATTATCTCCCACCCAGTCTTCTGCAGAAAGCGCACAGATGGCGCCTGAAAACCAACCCCATCAGTCTGTCACATCACCCCCATGCATACCAGGGAAACTGTCTCAGCCTCAAGTTATGCAGCAGTCTCTTATGCTGTTTGAAGACTCCGCTGGCAGGGTTTCCCAAGGGCATCCACCTAGCCCTTCCCCAGCGGTGAAAGACATAGAATGCACTGACGCACAACCACTTATGTTTCCTGATGATGAGGACATGGGAATACCACCTCAGCATGTCTCTGATGATGACGAAACACAGGTGCCAACTGCTGCGTCTTTCTGCAGTGTGCAGACTGAACAGGAGGTCAGGGATCAAGACTGGGTGGAAGACGATGCAGGGGACGATGAGGTCCTAGACCCCACATGGAATGAAGGTCGTGCCACTGACTTTCACAGTTCGGAGGAAGAGGCAGTGGTGAGACCGAGCCAACAGCGTAGCAAAAGAGGGAGCAGTGGGCAAAAGCAGAACACCCGCCGCCAAGAGACTCCGCCTGCTACTGACCGCCGCCATCTGGGACCGAGCACCCCAAAGGCAGCTTCAAGGAGTTCCCTGGCATGGCACTTCTTCAAACAATGTGCTGACGACAAGACCCGAGTGGTTTGCACGCTGTGCCATCAGAGCCTGAAGCGAGGCATTAACGTTCTGAACCTGAGCACAACCTGCATGACCAGGCACCTGCATGCAAAGCATGAACTGCAGTGGAGTAAACACCTTAAAACCAAGGAAGTCACTCAGGCTCCCCCTGCTACCTCTTCTGCTGCTGCCGCCTCGGCCTATTCTGCTGCTGCCGCCTCGGCCTCTTCCTCCGCCTCTGGAGGAACGTTGGCACCTGCCGCCCAGCAAACAGGGGATGTACCACCAACACCACCACCACCACCACCTCCGTCACCAAGCGTCTCAACCATGTCACACGCCAGCGTTCAGCTCTCCATCTCACAAACATTTGATAGAAAGCGTAAATTCCCACCTAGCCACCCTCGATCCCTGGCCCTGAATGCCAGCATTTCTAAACTACTGGCCTATGAAATGCTGTCATTTAGGCTGGTGGACACAGACAGCTTCAAACAGCTCATGTCGCTTGCTGTCCCACAGTATGTTGTTCCCAGCCGGCACTACTTCTCCAAGAGAGCCGTGCCTTCCCTGCACAACCAAGTATCCCATAAAATCAAGTGTGCACTGCGCAACGCCATCTGTAGCAAGGTCCACCTAACCACAGATACGTGGACCAGTAAGCACGGCCAGGGACGCTATATCTCCCTAACTGCACACTGGGTAAATGTAGTGGCAGCTGGGCCCCAGGCGGAGAGCTGTTTGGCGCACGTCCTTCCGCCGCCAAGGATCGCAGGGCAACATTCTTTGCCTCCTGTTGCCACCTCCTCCTTCTCGGCTTCCTCCTCCTCTTCTTCCACCTGCTCATCCAGTCAGCCACACACCTTCACCACCAACTTCAGCACAGCCCGGGGTAAACGTCAGCAGGCCATTCTGAAACTCATATGTTTGGGGGACAGGCCCCACACCGCACAGGAGTTGTGGCGGGGTATAGAACAACAGACCGACGAGTGGTTGCTGCCGGTGAGCCTCAAGCCCGGCCTGGTGGTGTGTGATAATGGGCGAAATCTCGTTGCAGCTCTGGGACTAGCCAATTTGACGCACATCCCTTGCTTGGCGCATGTGCTGAATTTGGTGGTGCAGAAGTTCATTCACAACTACCCCGACATGTCAGAGCTGCTGCATAAAGTGCGGGCCGTCTGTTCGCGCTTCCGGCGTTCACATCCTGCTGCTGCTCGCCTGTCTGCGCTACAGCGTAACTTCGGCCTTCCCGCTCACCGCCTCATATGCGACGTGCCCACCAGGTGGAACTCCACCTTGCACATGCTGGACAGACTGTGCGAGCAGCAGCAGGCCATAGTGGAGTTTCAGCTGCAGCACGCACGGGTCAGTCGCACTACAGAACAGCACCACTTCACCACCAATGACTGGGCCTCCATGCGAGACCTGTGTGCCCTGTTGCGCTGTTTCGAGTACTCCACCAACATGGCCAGTGGCGATGACACCGTTATCAGCGTTACAATACCACTTCTATGTCTCCTTGAGAAAACACTTAGGGCGATGATGGAAGAGGAGGTGGCCCAGGAGGAGGAGGAGGAGGAGGAGGAAGAGGGGTCATTTTTAGCACTTTCAGGCCAGTCTCTTCGAAGTGACTCAGAGGGAGGTTTTTGGCAACAGCAGAGGCCAGGTACAAATGTGGCCAGCCAGGGCCCACTACTGGAGGACGAGGATGAGGAGGAGGTGGAGGAGGATGAGGATGAAGCATGGTCACAGCGGGGTGGCACCCAACGCAGCTCGGGTCCATCACTGGTGCGTGGCTGGGGGGAAAGGCAGGACGATGACGATACGCCTCCCACAGAGGACAGCTTGTCCTTATCCCTGGGCAGCCTGGCACACATGAGCGACTACATGCTGCAGTGCCTGCGCAACGACAGCAGAGTTGCCCACATTTTAACCTGTGCGGACTACTGGGTTGCCACCCTGCTGGATCCACGCTACAAAGACAATGTGCCCACCTTACTTCCTGCACTGGAGCGTGATAGGAAGATGCGCGAGTACAAGCGCACGTTGGTAGACACGCTACTGAGAGCATTCCCAAATGTCACAGGGGAACAAGTGGAAGCCCAAGGCCAAGGCAGAGGAGGAGCAAGAGGTCGCCAAGGCAGCTGTGTCACGGCCAGCTCCTCTGAGGGCAGGGTTAGCATGGCAGAGATGTGGAAAACTTTTGTCAACACGCCACAGCTAACTGCACCACCACCTGATACGCAACGTGTTAGCAGGAGGCAACATTTCACTAACATGGTGGAACAGTACGTGTGCACACCCCTCCACGTACTGACTGATGGTTCGGCCCCATTCAACTTCTGGGTCTCTAAATTGTCCACGTGGCCAGAGCTAGCCTTTTATGCCTTGGAGGTGCTGGCCTGCCCGGCGGCCAGCGTTTTGTCTGAACGTGTATTCAGCACGGCAGGGGGCGTCATTACAGACAAACGCAGCCGCCTGTCTACAGCCAATGTGGACAAGCTGACGTTCATAAAAATGAACCAGGCATGGATCCCACAGGACCTGTCCGTCCCTTGTCCAGATTAGACATTAACTACCTCCCCATAACCATATATTATTGGACTCCAGGGCACTTCCTCATTCAATCCTATTTTTATTTTCATTTTACCATTATATTGCGAGGCTACCCAAAGTTGAATGAACCTCTCCTCTGCCTGTGTGCTAGGCCTAAATATATGCCAATGGACTGTTGCAGTGGTGGGTGACGTGAAGCCTCATTCTCTGCTATGACATGCAGACTGATTCTCTGCTGACATGAAGCCAGATCCTCTGTTACGGGAGCTCTCTCCTCTGCCTGGGTGCTGGGCCTAAATTTATGACAATTGACTGTTGCAGTGGTGGGTGACGTGAAGCCTGATTCTCTGCTATGATATGAAGACTGATTCTCTGCTGACATGAAGCCAGATTGTCTGTTACGGGACCTTTCTCCTCTGCCTGGGTTCTGGGCCTAAATTTATGAAAATTGACTGTTGCAGTGGTGGGTGACGTGAAGCCTGATTCTCTGCTATGATATGAAGACTGATTCTCTGCTGACATGAAGCCAGATTGTCTGTTACGGGACCTTTCTCCTCTGCCTGGGTTCTGGGCCTAAATTTATGAAAATTGACTCTTACAGTGGTGGGTGACGTGAAGCCTGATTCTCTGCTATGATATGAAGACTGATTCTCTGCTGACATGAAGCCAGATTGTCTGTTACGGGACCTCTCTCCTCTGCCTGGGTGCTGGGCCTAAATTTATGACAATGGACTGTTGCAGTGGTGGCTGACGTGAAGCCTGATTCTCTGCTATGACATGCAGACTGATTCTCTGCTGTCATGAAGCCAGATTGTCTGTTACGGGACCTCTCTGCTCTGCCTGTGTGCTAGGCCTAAATATATGCCAATGGACTGTTGCAGTGGTGGCTGACGTGAAGCCTCATTCTCTGCTATGACATGCAGACTAATTCTCTGCTGACATGAAGCCAGATTGTCTGTTACGGGACCTCTCTCCTCTGCCTGGGTGCTGGGCCTAAATTTATGACAATGGACTGTTGCAGTGGTGGCTGACGTGAAGCCTCATTCTCTGCTATGACATGCAGACTAATTCTCTGCTGTCATGAAGCCAGATTGTCTGTTACGGGACCTCTCTCCTCTGCCTGGGTGCTGGGCCTAAATATATGCCAATGGACTGTTGCAGTGGTGGCTGACGTGAAGCCTCATTCTCTGCTATGACATGCAGACTAATTCTCTGCTGTCATGAAGCCAGATTGTCTGTTACGGGACCTCTCTGCTCTGCCTGTGTGCTAGGCCTAAATATATGCCAATGGACTGTTGCAGTGGTGGGTGACGTGAAGCCTCATTCTCTGCTATGACATGCAGACTGATTCTCTGCTGACATGAAGCCAGATCCTCTGTTACGGGAGCTCTCTCCTCTGCCTGGGTGCTGGGCCTAAATTTATGACAATTGACTGTTGCAGTGGTGGGTGACGTGAAGCCTGATTCTCTGCTATGATATGAAGACTGATTCTCTGCTGACATGAAGCCAGATTGTCTGTTACGGGACCTTTCTCCTCTGCCTGGGTTCTGGGCCTAAATTTATGAAAATTGACTCTTACAGTGGTGGGTGACGTGAAGCCTGATTCTCTGCTATGATATGAAGACTGATTCTCTGCTGACATGAAGCCAGATTCTCTGTTACGGGACCTCTCTCCTCTGCCTGGGTGCTGGGTAGTGTTGAGCGCGAATATTCGAAAAGCAAATTTTTTTCGCGAATATCGCAACTTCGCGATTTCGCGAATATTTCGAATATAGTGCTATATATTCGTAAAAACGAATATTCGTTTTTTGTTTCCCCCCCCCCCCCCACAAAATTACAGTACACATATAATTGATTGTTTCCCAAAGGTCCAACAGCTCAGATCTTACTCACATTGCCTAGAAAGTGATTGAGGCGCGAATCTTCGTAAGGCGATTTTATTAGCGCACATGCGAATATCGGCACGTCCCAGAACAGAGGCAAAGGGCTTTGCATTCATACATTAGTGAATTGAGTTGCGAATCTTCGTAAGGCGATTTTATTAGCGCACATGCGAATATCTACACTTGTCCCAGAACAGAGGCAAAGGGCTTTGCATTCATACATTAGTGATTGAATTGAGCTGCGAATCTTCGTAAGGCGATTTTATTAACGCAAATGCAAATATCTACACTTGTCCCCAGAACAGAGAGGCAAAGGCCTGTGCATTCATATAGTATAGCACCATATTCGCGAATACGTAGAACTTCGTAAAATTCGATTTACGAATATTCGTATTTTTTATTTTACTTTCCACCTTACAGATTACATTGATCTGTACTCTGTCAACTACTGTCATCACCCCCCACTGTATCTCGATTGATTCCCAAAAGTCTCACATTCCCTAGAAAGTGATTGAGGTGCGAATCTTCGTAAGGCGATTTTATTAGCGCACATGCGAATATCTACACTTGTCCCAGAACAGAGGCAAAGGGCATTGCATTCATACATTAGTGATTGAATTGAGTTGCGAATCTTCGTAAGGCGATTTCATTAGCGCACATGTGAATTTTGCATAGCATATGTATTATGCGATAATTCGAATTATCGCATATGCGAAATAATAACGAATTTGAATAATCGCGAATATTTTACGAATATTCTTTCGAATATTCACAAAATTTCGCGAATTCGAATATGGGACATGCCGCTCAACACTAGTGCTGGGCCTAAATTTATGACAATGGACTGTTGCAGTGGTGGGTGACGTGAAGCCTGATTCTCTGCTATGACATGCAGACTGATTCTCTGCTGACATGAAGCCAGATTGTCTGTTACGGGACCTCTCTCCTCTGCCTGGGTGCTGGGCCTAAATATATGCCAATGGACTGTTGCAGTGGTGGCTGACGTGAAGCCTCATTCTCTGCTATGACATGCAGACTAATTCTCTGCTGACATGAAGACAGATTCTCTGTTACGGGACCTCTCTCCTCTGCCTGGGTGCCGGGGCCTAAATATCTGAGAATGGACTGTTCCAGTGGTGGCTGACGTGAAGCCTCATTCTCTGCTATGACATGCAGACTAATTCTCTGCTGACATGAAGACAGATTCTCTGTTACGGGACCTCCCTCCTCTGCCTGGGTGCTGGGCCTAAATATATGCCAATGGACTGTTGCAGTGGTGGCTGACGTGAAGCCTCATTCTCTGCTATGACATGCAGACTAATTCTCTGCTGACATGAAGACAGATTCTCTGTTACGGGACCTCCCTCCTCTGCCTGGGTGCTGGGCCTAAATATATGCCAATGGACTGTTGCAGTGGTGGCTGACGTGAAGCCTCATTCTCTGCTATGACATGCAGACTGATTCTCTGCTGACATGAAGCCAGATTCTCTGTTACGGGACCTCTCTCCTCTGCCTGTGTGTGTGCTGGGCCTAAATATATGCCAATGGACTGTTGCAGTGGTGGCTGACGTGAAGCCTCATTCTCTGCTATGACATGCAGACTGATTCTCTGCTGACATGAAGCCAGATTCTCTGTTACGGGACCTCTCTCCTCTGCCTGTGTGTGTGCTGGGCCTAAATATATGCCAATGGACTGTTGCAGTGGTGGCTGACGTGAAGCCTCATTCTCTGCTATGACATGCAGACTAATTCTCTGCTGACATGAAGACAGATTCTCTGTTACGGGACCTCCCTCCTCTGCCTGGGTGCTGGGCCTAAATATATGCCAATGGACTGTTGCAGTGGTGGCTGACGTGAAGCCTCATTCTCTGCTATGACATGCAGACTGATTCTCTGCTGACATGAAGCCAGATTCTCTGTTACGGGACCTCTCTCCTCTGCCTGTGTGTGTGCTGGGCCTAAATATATGCCAATGGACTGTTGCAGTGGTGGCTGACGTGAAGCCTCATTCTCTGCTATGACATGCAGACTGATTCTCTGCTGACATGAAGCCAGATTCTCTGTTACGGGACCTCTCTCCTCTGCCTGTGTGTGTGCTGGGCCTAAATATATGCCAATGGACTGTTGCAGTGGTGGCTGACGTGAAGCCTGATTCTCTGCTATGACATGCAGACTAATTCTCTGCTGACATGAAGACAGATTCTCTGTTACGGGACCTCCCTCCTCTGCCTGGGTGCTGGGCCTAAATATATGCCAATGGACTGTTGCAGTGGTGGCTGACGTGAAGCCTCATTCTCTGCTATGACATGCAGACTAATTCTCTGCTGACATGAAGACAGATTCTCTGTTACGGGACCTCTCTCCTCTGCCTGGGTGCCGGGGCCTAAATATCTGAGAATGGACTGTTCCAGTGGTGGGTGACGGGAAGCCAGATTCTCTGCTATGGAACCTCTCTCCAATTGATTTTGGTTAATTTTTATTTATTTAATTTTTATTTTAATTCATTTCCCTATCCACATTTGTTTGCAGGGGATTTACCTACATGTTGCTGCCTTTTGCAGCCCTCTAGCTCTTTCCTGGGCTGTTTTACAGCCTTTTTAGTGCCGAAAAGTTCGGGTCCCCATTGACTTCAATGGGGTTCGGGTTCGGGACGAAGTTCGGATCGGGTTCGGATCCCGAACCCGAACATTTCCGGGATGTTCGGCCGAACTTCTCGAACCCGAACATCCAGGTGTTCGCTCAACTCTATTCAGAATGCTATTTTCCCTTATAACCATGTTATAAGGGAAAATAATACAATCTTCAGAACATCAATCCCAAGCCCGAACTTCTATGAAGAAGTTCGGGTTTGGGTACCAAACATGCGCGATTTTTCTCACGCGAGTGCAACGCATGACAATGTTTTGCACTTGCGCAGAAAAAAACGCGCATTTTCCCGCAACGCACCCGGCTCTTATCCGGGCAAAAAAAAACTCACGCCCGTGTGAAAGAGGCCTAAGGGGTTTGATATACCTGTTTCCACCAAATATTGATTGAGGCCTGCTATATACCTGCATCCACAAAATACTGATTAAGGGGTTCAATATACCTGTTTCCACCAAATATTGATTGAGGCCTGTGATATACCTGCTTCCAAAAAATACTGATTAAGGAATTCGATATTCCTGCTTTCACCAAATATTGATTGAGGGGTGTGATATACCTGCTTCCACAAAATACTGATTAAGGGGTTCGATATACCTGTTTCCACCAAATATTGATTGAGGCCTGCGATATACCTGCTTCCAAAAGATACTGATTAACCACCTTCGGACCGCCTAACGCAGATGTGCGGTCCGGAGGTGGCGGCCCTGCGCAGAGTCACGCATATATGCGTCATCTCACGAGGGCCGGGATTTCCTGTGAACGCGCGCACACAGGCGCGCGCGCTCACAGGCGCACGCGCTCACAGGAACGGAAGGTAAGCGAGTGGATCTCCAGCCTGCCAGCGGCGATCGCTCGCTGGCAGGCTGGAGATCCGAATTTTTTAACCCCTAACAGGTATATTAGACGCTGTTTTCATAACAGCGTCTAATATACCTCCTACCTGGTCCTCTGGTGGTCCCTTTTGTTAGGATCGACCACCAGAGGACTCAGGTAGGTCAGTACAGTCGCACCAAACACCACACTACACTACACCCCCCCCGTCACTTATTAACCCCTTATAAACCCCTGATCACCCATGATCACCCCATATAAACTCCCTGATCACCCCCCTGTCATTGATCACCGCCCTGTCATTGATCACCCCCATGTCAGGCTCCGTTCAGACGTCCGTATGATTTTTACGGATCCACGGATACATGGATCGGATCCGCAAAACGCATACGGACGTCTAAATGGAGCCTTACAGGGGGGTGATCAATGACAGGCAGGTGATCACCCATATACACTCCCTGATCACCCCCTGTCATTGATCACCCCCCTGTAAGGCTCCATTCAGACGTCCGCATGATTTTTACGGATCCATGGATACATGGATCGGATCCGCAAAACACATGCGGACGTCTAAATGGAGCCTTACAGGGGGTGATCAATGACAGGCTGGTGATCACCCATATACACTCCCTGATCACCCCCCTGTCATTGATCACCCCCCTGTAAGGCTCCATTCAGACGTCCGCATGTGTTTTGTGGATCCGATCCATGTATCCATGGATCCGTAAAAATCATGCGGATGTCTGAATGGAGCCTTACAGGGGGGGTGATCAGTGACAGGGGGGTGATCACCCTGATCACCCCCTGTCATTGATAACCCCCCTGTAAGGCTCCATTCAGACGTCCGCATGTGTTTTGTGGATCCGATCCATGTATCCATGGATCCGTAAAAAATCATGCGGATGTCTGAATGGAGCCTTACAGGGGGGGTGATCAGTGACAGGGGGGTGATCACCCTGATCACCCTGATCACTCCCTGTCATTGATAACCCCCCTGTAAGGCTCCATTCAGACGTCCGCATGTGTTTTGTGGATCCGATCCATGTATCCATGGATCCGTAAAAAATCATGCGGATGTCTGAATGGAGCCTTACAGGGGGGGTGATCAGTGACAGGGGGGTGATCACCCTGATCACCCCCTGTCATTGATAACCCCCCTGTAAGGCTCCATTCAGACGTCCGAATGTGTTTTGCGGATCCGATCCATGGATCCGTAAAAATTATACGGACGTCTGAATGGAGCCTTACCAGGGGGGTGATCAATGACAGGGGGGTGATCCGGGAGTCTATATGGGTGATTACCCCCCTGTCATTGATCACCCCCCTGTCATTGATCACCCCCCCCCCCCCTGTAAGGCTCCATTCAGAGATTTTTTTGGCACAAGTTATCGGAAATTTTTTGTTTGTTTTTGTTTTTGTTTTTTCTTACTAAGTCTCATATTCTACTAACTT
This sequence comes from Bufo gargarizans, assembly GCF_014858855.1. Lineage (NCBI taxonomy): Eukaryota > Metazoa > Chordata > Amphibia > Anura > Bufonidae > Bufo > Bufo gargarizans. Next base: position 525,505,374 of record NC_058080.1, on the reverse strand, counting down.
GTGTCAAAAAAAAAAATCTCACATGAACTCACCATACCCCTCACGGAATCCAAATGCGTAAACATTTTTAGACATTTATATTCCAGACTTCTTCTCACGCTTTAGGGCCCCTAAAAAGCCAGGGCAGTATAAATTCCCCACATGTGACCCCATTTCGGAAAGAAGACACCCCAAGGTATTCGTTGAGGGGCATATTGAGTCCATGAAAGTATGAAATTTTTGTCCTAAGTTAGCGGAAAGTGAGACTTTGTGAGAAAAAAAAACAAAAAAATCAATTTCCGCTAACTTATGCAAAAAATAAAAAATTTCTAGGAACTCGCCAGGCCCCTCATTGAATACCTTGGGGTGTCTTCTTTCCAAAGTGGGGTCACATGTGGGGTATTTATACTGCCCTGGCTTTTTAGGGGCCCGAAAGTGTGAGAAGAAGTCTGGGATCCAAATGTCTAAAAATGCCCTCCTAAAAGGAATTTGGGCCCCTTTGCGCATCTAGGCTGCAAAAAAGTGTCACACATCTGGTATCGCCGTACTCAGGAGAAGTTGGGGAATGTGTTTTGGGGTGTCATTTTACATATACCCATGCTGGGTGAGAAAAATATCTTGGTCAAATGCCAACTTTGTATAAAAAAATTGGAAAAGTTGTCTTTTGCCAAGATATTTCTCTTATCCAGCATGGGTATATGTAAAATGACACCCCAAAACACATTCCCCAACTTCTCCTGAGTACGGCGATACCAGATGTGTGACACTTTTTTGCTGCCAAGGTGGGCAAAGGGGCACATATTCCAAAGTGCACCTTTTGGATTTCACCGGTCATTTTTTACACATTTTGATTGCAAAGTTCTTCTCACACATTTGGGCCCCTAAATTGCCAGGGCAGTATAACTACGCCACAAGTGACCCCATTTTGGAAAGAAGACACCCCAAGGTATTCCGTGAGGGGCATGGCGAGTTCCTAGAATTTTTTATTTTTTGTCGCAAGTTAGTGGAATATGAGACTTTGTAAGAAAAAAATAAATAAATAAAATCATCATCATTTTCCGCTAACTTGTGACAAAAAATACAAAGTTCTATGAACTCACTATGCCCATCAGCTAATACCTTAGGGTGTCTACTTTCCGAAATGGGGTCATTTGTGGGGGTTTTCTACTGTTTGGGCATTGTAGAACCTCAGGAATCATGACAGGTGCTCAGAAAGTCAGAGCTGTTTCAAAAAGCGGAAATTCACATTTTTGTACCATAGTTTGTAAATGCTATAACTTTTACCCAAACCATTTTTTTTTTTTGCCCAAACATTTTTTTTTTATCAAAGACATGTAGAACAATAAATTTGGTGAAAAATTTATATATGGATGTCGTTTTTTTGCAAAATTTTACAGCTGAAAGTGAAAAATGTCATTTTTTTGCAAAAAAATCGTTACATTTTGATTAATAACAAAAAAAGTAAAAATGTCAGCAGCAATAAAATACCACCAAATGAAAGCTCCATTAGTGAGAAGAAAAGGAGGTAAAATTCATTTGGGTGGTAAGTTGCATGACCGAGCGATAAACGGTGAAAGGAGTGTAGTGCCGAAGTGTAAAAAGTGCTCTGGTCATGAAGGGGGTTTCACCTAGCGGGGCTGAAGTGGTTAAGGGGTTCAATATACCTGTTTCCATCAAATATTGATTGAGGCCTGCGATATACCTGCTTCCACAAAATACTGATTAAGGGGTTTGATATACCTGCTACCACAAAATACTGATTAAGGGGATCGATATACCTGTTTCCATCAAATATTGATTGAGGCCTGCGATATACCTGCTTCCACAAAATACTGATTAAGGGGTTCAATATACCTGTTTCCATCAAATATTGATTGAGGCCTGCGATATACCTGCTTCCACAAAATACTGATTAAGGGGTTTGATATACCTGCTACCACAAAATACTGATTAAGGGGTCGATATACCTGTTTCCACCAAATATTCTTTGAGGCCTGCAATATACCTTGCTCTGCAAAATACTGATAAAGGGGTTTGATATACCTGTTTCCACCAAATATTGATTGATGCCTGCAATAAACCTGCTTCCACAAAATACAGATTAAGGGGTTCAATATACTGTATCAGCTTCCACAAAACACTGATTAAGGGGTTTGCTATAACTTTTTCAACCAAATATTGATTGAGGCATATGATATACCTGCTTCCACAAAATACTGATTAAGGGGTTCGATATATCTGTTTTCACAAAATATTGATTGAGACCTGCGATATACCTGCTTCCACAAAATACCGATTAAGGGGTTTGATATGCCTGTTTCCACAAAATACTGATTGAGGGCTGCAATATAATTGCTTTCATAAAATACTGATTAAGGGGTTCAATATATTTGTTTCCACCAAATATTGATTGAAGCCTGCGAGACACCTACTTCCACAAATATTGCTCTTCTCTAGGGACTTAGGCACAGGGTCATTTTGAAAATGACAGGAAGAAGAAGAGGCAGGCCATTCCGCAGGGGTGGTAGGGGTCGGGCAGGTGTACCAGGCCGGAGCCTAAGTGGGAAGTTGGAGGAGGTGCATGCGTTTTCTTCAAAGGGCGCACCAGAGTTGGTTGAGTGGCTCACTCACTCTTACTCTATTGCACCTTCCTCATTTCTCTGCATCTGCACCCTTTTCACTCTCTGCTGTGTGCACCCCCAAATACAACACCACCACCACCACCATAGCCCCTCCACTTGAGTAATTTTTTTTCCCATCCATTCCCAGACCTTACCGATGTGCAGCCATTCTTGACATTGGATCAGGAAGAGAAGATAGCAACTGCAGCCACTCAGTGGTCTGACAACAGTACACATATCAGCCCAAGGAGGGAGGTCACCTCTGTTGCAACCTACTCCGAGAACTCAAATCTCAGTGGTGGTGAAGGTGACGATAATGACGTGTCAATGGACGTCACGTGGGTGCCCACAAGAGAGGAAGAGGAGGGGAGTTCAGATGGAGAGACTGAGCAGCGGAGAGGGAGAAGGAGGAGAAGCAGGCCAAGCTCGCAGGGCACAGGAGGAAAAAAGCAGACTGCAAATATATCTGGAGTGAACCATTCACCATGCATGGTCACTTCTGTTGCTCCCAGGAAGCTGGCACATATCTCCGCAGTGTGGGCTTTTTTTTTACTTGTCAGCTGCTAGCAATAGTGCTGCCATCTGCAGCCTGTGCTGTCAAAGCATAAGTCACTGTAAGACCAACACTCACCTAGGGACGACTGTGTATAGAAGGCACCTGGCATCCCATCACCAAGCCCAGTGGGAGCAACGCTGTCAGAACCCACAAAGCCACACTCCTGGCGCTCCATGTCCTGCCTCTTTTCTTTCTCCTCTCTCCTCCCATTTGTCCTACACTCCACCTTCCACCGTGCTGTTGTTGCGTTCATCTGGCACAAGGCAGGCTTCCGTGGGGCAAATGTTCAAACGTAAAAAGTTGATGATGACTGATAACCCTCTTGCCCAACGACTGACCGCTCGCTTGTCGGAACTGCTGGCCCACCAACTACTGCCATATGAACTGGTAGACTCGGTGGCATTTAGAAAATTTGTGGCCATTGGCACACCATAATGGAAGGTCCTCGGAAATAAATATTTCTCCCAGAAGGGCATCCCAGAGCTATATGGCCACGTTCAGCGGCAAGTGAATATATATCTGGCACACAGTGTCGGTGCCAAGATACAACTGACCACAGACACGTAGTCTAGCAAACACGGGCAGGGAAGGTACATAACTTTTACTGCCCACTGGGTGAACCTTCTGACAGCTGTCAAGCATACAACCCGTGGCACCTGTGTGGATTTGGTGTTACCGTCACGGATTGCATGCAGTCCTGCCTCTCCTTCTCCTCCTCCTACTCCATCCTCTGTCTCCTCCTCGGCTGACTCCTCTTTTTCCACTGCTAGCACTTCGTACGCTCCCCCCCCCCCCCCATTTCTCCCCAGAACCTATTTGACGTGCCAGGTAAGACATTGCCATGCTGTGCTGCAGCTGTTGTGCCTGGAAGCCAAGAGTCACACCGGTCCTGCACTGCTTTCAGCTCTGCAGTCACAGGCCGATCAGTGGCTAACCCTGCTCAATTTGACAGTTGGTAAAGTGGTACGCAACAACAGTGCCAATCTGCTGAGAGTGCTGAAACAGGGCAAAATGACACACGTGCCATGCATGGTACACATCCTGAACTTAGTCGCGCAGCGATTCATTGCCAAATTCCACGGGGACGTCTTCCGGCAGGCTAGGAAAATTTCTGGCCATTTTAGAAGATCTTACACGGCCATGGCTTGCCTTGCTGACGTTCAGTGGCGACACCACTTGCCCATCAAACGTCTGATTTGTGACAGCCTGATGCGCTCGAACTCCACCTTTTATATGCTTGATAGGCTGCTCCAGCAGCAACATGCCGTTAATAACTACCTGTACGAACTTTGCAGCAGGACAGGTTCTAGGGAGCTTGGTTTCTTTTCACCGCGCCAGTGGCAACTCATGTACGACGCATGCAGACTTCTTCGGCCATTCGATGAGATCACCAAACAAGTCAGTCGCAGCCAGAGTACCATCAGTGACATTGTACCTTACACCTTTCTGGAGAGTGCATTGCGTTGTGTCATTGATCAAGCCGTCAAGGAGCAGGAGATGGAAGATGAGGAAGTTGCACTGCTGAATGAATTCCCAGGGGGGATACTTAATGTGAGACAAGTCAGCAGGAGTCTGAAGAGGAGTCAGAGGAGGATGGTGGCTGGGAGGAGAAGGTGGAGGAGGAGCAAGAAGAACAGGCTTTGAGGGGGACTTAAAACTTTTCAGGGATCTCTGGTGTTGTCCGTGGCTGGGGGGAGGAAGACGACATGCTCATGGGCAATGAGCAGGAGCCAGAGTCCTTCACCGCTTCCAATTTAGTGCAAATGGGGGCCTTTATGCTCCAGTGTTTGAACCTCAGTATAAAAAGCATAAAAGGGAAGGACTAGTACTGGGTGGAAATGTACTTAGACTCCTGGTACAAGCACAAAATGGCAGACATGTTAACAGCATCACAGAGGGCTGTCAGAATGCAGCATTTCCAAGCCTTGCTGTGAGAGATGCTGCATTCTTCTGTTGTGGACAATGGCAGAGGAATTTCCAACCATAGCGAAACAGGTATGGGTACCAATATTACCGCGCCTGCAATAAGAGGGCAGTTTGAAGAGGGGTTGGTCACTTCGAATCATCGAACTCATCGACAGTCGACCTCTGGTTCCAGCGTCGGGGAACCCCTAGATGAACAGGTGTGCGATCTCCAGCCACGTAAACACACATTCTTTTCTGTCAGGTTAATGCCTAATTTTTGGGGCCTATATTCCAGTGGCCTATAGTAAAAATGTTATCCAGTGAACGTTTAATGTACCTCCAGTAATGTCATCACTAGTTATTTCTGTCAGGTGAAAGCCAAATTTTTGGTGCCTATACTGGCCTACAGTAAAATTCTTAATCAGTGACCGCCTAATGTACCTCCAGCCACAACACCACAATTTATTTTCTGTCAGGTAAATGCATAATTTTTGGGGCTGTACTGGCCTACAGTAAAAGTTTATCCAGTGAACAACTAATGTATCACTAGCCACATAATCACAAGTACTATTCTGTAAGGTGAATGCCTAATTTTTGGGGCCTTTACTCCAGTTGCCTACCATAAAAATTTTATCCAGTGACCGCCTAATGTACCTCCAGCCACATCATCACAAGTTCTTTTCTGTCAGGTGAATGCATAATTTTTGGGGCCTGTACTGGCATACAGTAAAATGTTTAGCCAGTGACCGCCTAATGTACCTCCGGCCACATCATCACAAGTTATTTTCTGTCAAGTGAATGCATAATTTTTGGGGCCTGTACTGGCATACAGTAAAATGTTTAGCCAGTGACTGCCTAATGTACCTCCAGCCACATCATCACAAGTTCTTTTTTGTCAGGTGAATGCCTAATTTTGGGGGCCTGTACTTGCCTATAGTAACATTTTTATCCTTTGACCGCCTAATGAACCTCCAGTTACATAACCGCAAGTTCTTCTCTGTCAAGTGTATGCCTAATTTTGGGGGCTTGTACTCTAGTGGCCTACAGTAACATTTTTATCCAGTGTCTGCCTAATATACCTCCCACCAGATCATCGCAAGTTCTTTTCTGTCAGGTGAATGCATAATTTTGGGGGCCTGTACTGGCATACAGTAAAATGTTTAGCCAGTGACCGCCTAATGTACCTCCGGCCACATAATCACAATTTTTTTTCAGTCAGGTGAATGCCTAATTTTTGGGGCCTGTACTGGCCTACAGATTTTTTTTTTATACAATCACTGCCTAATGTACCTCCAGCCACATCATCACAAGTTCTTTTCTATCCGGTGAATGCATAATTTTTGGGGCCTGTGCTGGACTACAGTAACATTTTTAGACAGTGACCGCCTAATGTACCTTCAGCTACATCATCACAAGTTCTTTTTTGTCAGGTGAATGCCTAATTTTGGGGACTGTACTTGCCTACAGGAACATTTTTATCCTTTGACCGCCTAATGTACCTCCAGCCACATAACCGCAGGTTCTTTTTTGTGAAGTGAATGCCAAATTTTTGGGGCTTGTATTCTAGTGGCATACAATAATTATTTTTTTGCCAGTGACCACCTAATGTACCTCCAGCCACATCATCACAAGTTCTTTTCTGTCAGGTGAATGCCTATTTTTTGGGGCCTGTTCTGGCCCACATTAAATTTTGTATCCATTGACCGCCTATTGTACCTCCAGCAACATAATCACAAGTTCTTTTCTGTCAGGTAAATGCCTAATTTTTTGGGGGCATGTACTGGCCTTCCGTAGAATTTTTAGCCAGTGACCGCCTAATGTACCTCCAGCCACATAATCACAAATTCTTTTCAGTCAGATGAATGCTTAATTTTTAGGTCCTGTACTGACCTACAGTAAAATTTGTATCCAGTGACCGCCTAATGTTCCTCCAGCCACATCGTTACAAGTTCTTTTCTATCAGGCGAATGCTGGCCTACAGTAAAATTTTTAGACAGTGACCGCCTAATGTAACTTCAGCTACATCATCACAAGTTCTTTTTTGTCAGGTGAATGCCTAATTTTGGGGGCCTGTGCTTGCCTACAGTAAAATGTTTATCCTTTGACCGACTAATGTGCCTCCAGCCACATAATCACAAATTCTTTTCAGTCAGATGAATGCTTAATTTTTAGGTCCTGTACTGACCTACAGTAAAATTTGTATCCAGTGACCGCCTAATGTTCCTCCAGCCACATTGTTACAAGTTCTTTTCTATCAGGCGAATGCTGGCCCACAGTAAAATTTTTAGACAGTGACCGCCTAATGTACCTTCAGCTACATCATCACAAGTTCTTTTCTGTCAAGTGAATGCCTCATTTTTGGGGCTTGTACTCTAGTGGCCTACAGTAAAAATGTATACAGTGTCCGCCTAATGTACCTCTGGCCACATTATCACAAGTTCTTTTCTGTCAGGTGTTTGCCTTATTTTTTATTCCTGTACTGGCCTACAGTAAAAATTTTATCCAGTGACTGTCTAATGTACCTCCACCACATAATTATTAGTTCTTTGCTGTCAGGTGAATGCCTATTTTTTGGGGGCCTGTACTCCAGTGGCCTATAATAACATCATTGTCCAGTGACCACCTAATGTACCTCCAGCCACATCATCACAAGTTCTTTTCTGTCAGGTGAATGCCTATTTTTTGGGGCCTGTTCTGGCCCACATTAAATTTTGTATCCATTGACCGCCTATTGTACCTCCAGCAACATAATCACAAGTTCTTTTCTGTCAGGTAAATGCCTAATTTTTTGGGGGCATGTACTGGCCTTCCGTAGAATTTTTAGCCAGTGACCGCCTAATGTAGCTCCAGCCACATAATCACAAATTCTTTTCAGTCAGATGAATGCTTAATTTTTAGGTCATGTACTGACCTACAGTAAAATTTGTATCCAGTGACCGCCTAATGTTCCTCCAGCCACATCGTTACAAGTTCTTTTCTATCAGGCGAATGCTGGCCTACAGTAAAATTTTTAGACAGTGACCGCCTAATGTACCTTCAGCTACATCATCACAAGTTCTTTTTTGTCAGGTGAATGCCTAATTTTGGGGGCCTGTGCTTGCCTACAGTAAAATTGTTATCCTTTGACCGACTAATGTGCCTCCAGCCACATAATCACAAATTCTTTTCAGTCAGATGAATGCTTAATTTTTAGGTCCTGTACTGACCTACAGTAAAATTTGTATCCAGTGACCGCCTAATGTTCCTCCAGCCACATCGTTACAAGTTCTTTTCTATCAGGCGAATGCTGGCCTACAGTAAAATTTTTAGACAGTGACCGCCTAATGTACCTTCAGCTACATCATCACAAGTTCTTTTCTGTCAAGTGAATGCCTCATTTTTGGGGCTTGTACTCTAGTGGCCTACAGTAAAAATGTATACAGTGTCCGCCTAATGTACCTCTGGCCACATTATCACAAGTTCTTTTCTGTCAGGTGTTTGCCTTATTTTTTATTCCTGTACTGGCCTACAGTAAAATTTTTATCCAGTGACTGTCTAATGTACCTCCACCACATAATTATTAGTTCTTTGCTGTCAGGTGAATGCCTATTTTTTGGGGGCCTGTACTCCAGTGGCCTATAATAACATCATTGTCCAGTGACCGCCTAATGTACCTCCAGCCACATCATCAAAAGTTTTTTTCTGTCAGGTGAACAAATTATTTTTGTGGCCTTTTCTCCAGTGGCCTACAATAAAATGTTATCCATTGACCGCCTAATGTACCTCCAGCCACATCATCACAAGTTCTTTTCTATCAAGTGAATGCCTAATTTTTGGGGCCTGTGCTGGCCTACAGTTAAATTTTTAGACAGTGACCGCCTAATGCACTTACCTCCAGCCACATAACCGCAAGTTTTTTTCTGTCAGGTGATTGCCTTATTTTTTTATTCCTGTACTGGCCTACAGTAAAAATGTTATCCAGTGACTGTCTAATGTACCTCCAGCCACATAATTATTAGTTCTTTTCTGTCAAGTGAATGCCTAATTTTTGGGGCCTGTACTCCAGTGGCCTATAATAACATTATTGTCCAGTGACCGCCTAATGCACCTCCAGCCACATAATCACAAATTCAGGTGAATGCTTAATTTTGGGGGCCTGTACTTGCCTACAGTAACATTTTTATCCTTTGACTGCCTAATGTACCTCCAGCCACATAACTGCAAGTTCTTTTCTGTCAAGTGAATGCCAAATTTTTGGGGCTTGTACTCTAGTGGCCTACAGTAAAATATTTATTGAGTGTCCGCCTAATGTACCTCCGGCCACATCATCACAAGTTCTTTTCTGTCAGATGAATGCCTAATTTATGGGGCCTTTACTCCTGTGGCCTATAACAACATTATTGTCCCGTGACCGCCTAATGTACCTCCAGCCACATCATCACAAGTTCTTTTCTGTAAGATGAATGCCTAATTTTTTTGTCCTGTACTGGCCTACAGTAAAAATGTTATCCAGTGACCGCCTAATGTACCTCCAGCCACATAATTACTAGTTCTTTTCTGTCAGGTTAATGCCTAATTTATGGGGCCTGTACTCCAGTGACCTATAACAACATTATTGTCCCGTGACCGCCTAATGTACCTCCAGCCACATTATCACAAGTTCTTTTCTGTCAGATGAATGCCTAATTTTTGGAGCCTGTACTGGCCTGCAGGAAAAATGTTATCCAATGACCGCCTAATGTACTTCCAGCTATATAACCACAAGTTCTTTTCGGTCAGGTTAATGCCTACTTTTTTGTGGACTATAATCCAGTGGCCTATAGTAACATTTTTATCCAGTGACCGCCTAATGTACCTCCAGCCACATCATCACTAGTTATTTTCTCTAAGGTGAAAGCCAAATTTTTGGGGCTTACAGGTGAAACTTGAAAAATTTGAATATCGTGCAAAGTTCATTTATTTCACTAATGTAACTTAAAAGGTGAAACTAATATATGAAATAGACTCATTACATGCAAAGTGAGATATTTGAAGCCTTTATTTGTTATAATTTGGATGATTATGGCTTATAGCTGATGAAACCCCAAAGTCAAAATTTTTAGGTACTCTTTGCCCAGGGAGTAAAGATTAATTAGCTGACTAGAGTGTGACACTATGAGCCTTTTCACAAAATTCTAATTTTAAGCTGCATTAATGCAATTCCTTTCAATTTGCATTACTGAAATAAATGGACGTTTGCACAATATTCAAATTTTTCGAGTTTCACCTGTATACTGGCCTACAGTTAAATTTTTAATCAGTGACAGCCTAATGTACCTCCAGCCACAACATCACAATTTCTTTTCTGTCAGATGAATGCCTAATTTTTGGTGCCTTTACTGTCCTACAGTAAAATTTGTATCCAGCCACATCACAAGTTACTTTCAGTCAGGTGAATGCCTAATTTCTGGAGACTGTACTGTTCTACAATAGAATTTTAATCCAGTGACCACCTAATCTACCTTCATCCACATAATCACAAGTTCTTTTCTGTAAGGTGATTGCCTAATTTTTGGTGCCTGTACTGGCCAACATTTTTTTTTTTGCCTTTGACTGCCTAATGTACCTCCGGCCACATCATCACAAGTTCTTTTCTGTCAGGTGAATGCCTAATTTTTGGGGCTTATATTCCAGTGGCCTATAGCAGAAGATGGGAATGACAGACCCCCTTCCTTCAGCTGAGGTGGTGGAGCCTTGACTGGCTGAAACCGGGTGCGTACCACTGGGTGATGCAGCGGTAGCTGCTGCATGCTGGACCACCACATCGGAGCCACGGTTCTCCCAGACTACTTTATGGTGACACTGCATATGTTGACGCAGGGTTGTAGTGCCAACATTGCAACCCTGGCCACGCTTCACCTTCTGCTCATATATTCTACATATGGCAACCTCCTCTGGCAGCAGCTTAATAAAAAAACGTCCACACTGCCGAGTAGGTGATTTTACTCCCAATAGTCCGCACTGACTGACTGCTACTGCTGCTGCCTCCATGAACCCCTGCACTACTACTTCCTAGGTAGGCTGCTGCGAAGCAAGGGGTCTACCCTGGGCATGTTTGGCTCCCGACCTGCAACTGCTGCCACCCTGCTGACTTCCAGAGATACTACCACCTTGCCTCATAGGCAAGCTGCCACCCTCTTTTCCTGATGATGATGAAACCTCTTCTGCACCCAAGTGCGATCGGCTTCATCATCATCAATTAGTGTCTGCACATCACTGATATCCTCCTCAGCAGTCTCTGGGTCAGGAGCCTGACAGCTCACAACTCAATATCCTGCGCCACTCTCTTCACCAATACTTGCCCGCCTAGTGGAGGAAGCGGCGGATGTCTCCTCCAGTTCATGGCTGGGCACAGCACTGATTGTCTTCTAGTAGCTCTTCCTCGCTAAAAAGTGGAGATGAGCCCACAGCATATAGTACTTCTCACAATGAGGGAACAGAAGAGGACAGAGGCAAGTTGATGACAGGTGAGGGCGCAGGGCCTGCTCCCAGGCCATTCCAACAAAGGGTTGTGTCTGACGAAGCTACCTACTGTTGGGTGGGGGTGTCTGATGTCACATGACGTGGATGACCGAGTTAACCAATCAAGAACCGCTGGGTTGCTGGTAAAGACACAACCGCTAGATGACACCTGGAGTTCAGACCTCTCGCTGTGACTCCTGCTGCCACGTCCCCTTACTCTGCTGTGACCTCTGCTTGTGCCAGAAACATTTAGGCCTCTGCCACTCCTCTGTGAATGGCCTGGCACTTCTCTGCCTGACATACTTGTAGCTAAACTAAACAAATTAAACGGAAATTAAAACGCCCATAAAAGCGACAAATATATATTTCTTTTTTTCTGTAATACTCCACTGTACGCTTTCAACAGAAAAAAAACTGCAGAAGTGACCCTATATGTTTTAACCAGGAAAAACGTAAAGAGCGAAGTGTGTATATTTTTTTCTTGTAGTACTGAAATATGCCCCTATACACTTTCACCAGAAATAACTGCAGAAATTCACTGAGAGAATATATTTTTATTGTTGTACTGAAATACACCCCTATATGCTTTGACCAGAAATAACTGCAACAGTGCAGTGCATATAAATTTTTCTTATTTTACTGAAATATGACCCTATACACTTTCAACAGAAATAACTGCAGAAATGAACTGAGAATACATTTTTCTTTTTGGACTGAAATAGGACCCTATATCCTTTGACCAGGAAAAACTTAAAGAGTGCAGTGCGTATATATTTTTCTTGTAATACTGAAATACGCCTCTATACGCCTCCACCAGAAATAACGGCAACAGTGCAGTGCTTATATATGTTTCTTTTTTTACTGAAATACGCCCTTATACATTTTCACCAGAAATAACTGCAGAAGTGAAATGTGTATATATTTTTCTCGTAGTACTGATATAAGATACTAAGATATAAGCCACTAAAAGCTTTTCAACATAGCACTTGCAGCCCAATAACAAATAGCTGGAATTACAGAGCTATCTAATGGCTTTTTGGATCCCCAAATAATCTTTCCCTGTACTTGTAAATCACTTTCCTGTCAATGTCCCTAGCGCCTTCTGACGTCTCTCTCTGCACTAAGATGCTGTGAAATGATTCCTCCCTATTTTTTCTCTGCACTTTTAAATTGCATTTTTCTGTCTTTTTTTCCCACAATCAGGTTTTTCCAATTGCTATCCCTAGCGCTTTCACACGTCTGTCCCTGCACTCTGAACGCTGGAAAATGTCTGATTCTAAGTTGGCCGCCATATTTATAGGGCTGTGACATCACAGGGCTGGCTGGCTGCTGATTGGATGCATGCAGGCATGTCAATCTGTGTGATCCCGCCTTTCCAGAGTTCCTTGCCCCTTGTCCTCAATCCTCACACGTGTAGCCGCCATTTTTGGAAAAATGCGATATGTTACAACGAAGCACGAGAAAATTAGCATTTGTTGCAAATCAAATTTTTACTGAAATTCTAAATGAATTCCACTTCGTCAGCTTCGATTCGCTCATCTCTAATTATGACATTAAATATCTTATATATACAGGTGAAACTCAAAAAAATTTGAATATTGTGCAAAATTAATTTATTTTAGTAATACAACTTAAAATGTGAAACTAATATATGAGATAGACTCATTACATGCAAAGCGAGATATTTTAAGCCTTTATTTGTTATAATTTGGATGATTATGGCTTGTAGCTTATGAAACCCCAAAATCACAATTTTGAGGTACCCTTTGCTCAGGGGGTATGGATTAGTTAGCTGACTAGAGTGTGACACTTTGAGCCTAGAATATTTAACCTTTTCACAAAATTCTAATTTTAAGCTGCATTAATACAATTCCTTTTAATTTGCATTACTGAAATAAATGGACTTTTGCACAATATTCTAATTTTCACCTGTATATTATGTTTAGAACCACATACATGAAGTATGTAGTAACTCACTCCCTAGATATATTCAATATCCATTTTTTTTCTATTATTCTATATGATTTTTTTTTTGAGCCCTAAAACTTTTAAATCAAAGTAATGCAAGCAATATTTCTTAATTGACTAAAGCGAATCACATGTTTGAAATCTCAAGATCTCAAAAATGAGTCATTCTGGAATTCTGATTCAAATCCAAATTTGCAGTATAAACATTATTAGGTCCAGGATTCCATTGTAAATGAGTAATAGAAGTTTTAGGTTTCAGTTTTGCAACATTGATCGGTTATATTTGTACTACAGCCTTTTAAATTTTCCAGCTCTATAATTCAAAACAGACCAGAGGAAAAGTTTTACACCCAAGCTGTGATCAACATGTGGAATAATCTTGTAAGCAGACTCGTGTGTAGCTTACAAGAGAACATTTATTTTACAGAGAACCCTGATGTCTTGTTTATCACTGAATTGCTAACTTTCCTAATTATAATGTTTAACATAAATCAGCTTTACTTAGCATACAAATGTTCTATCTTAAGCTTGACAAAACAAAAATAAACATATTATGTCATTTCAACATATGCAGGCTTCTTGCAGAAACAATTTTAAATGTTCTAAATATAAATTATATACTATAAGAAAACTATTGAAAATATGTAAGTACTTTGCAACATGGCACTGCACATTATTTGTACACTACTTTAGAAGCTTTGCACATTGGTACAACTGTATAGTCTTATGCTGGATCATCCAAGGGACTTTCAAATGACTAAAATCTATATGACTTATACTCAGGCTAGGTCACCAGTATCAGATCTGTGGGGATGTGACACCCAGGACCCCCACCGATCAACTGTAAGAAGTTGCTTTGAGTGCCATAGCCTCTTCCTAGGCCAGTGACATTACTGTACATTGGTCACATGGCCTAGTTGCAGCTCAGCACCTTTAAAGTCAATTGGGCTGAGCTGCAATTCCAAGTACTGCCACTATACGATGTATGGCACTGTCCTTGGAAAGCTGCTGGGAGCCTGCATTGTTCACCAGAGCACCACAGCTCCATAAAACAGCTGATCGGTGTGGATGCCAGAACTTGGACCCCACTGATGTGATAATGATGACCAATCCTGAGGATAAGTCATAATTATCTTTTCCAGGATAACCCCTTTAAGCCATTTGCCTGTCCACCTGCCCCATGGGTGTCCCCTTACAATATTGCATGCCCTGTACACTTTAAATTGTAACATCAGAAGTTAAAATGCCTCACTGAGCTGCAAGAATTGATTTGGCTATGGGCTCATGGACACGACCATTGTTTGGGTCCACGTCCGAGCCGCATTCTTTGCGTCTCAGATGCGGACCCATTCACTTCAATGTGGCCACAAAAGATGTAGACAGCACTCTGTGTGCTCTTTGCATCGGTTGCTCTGTTCCGTGGCTCCGCAAAAAAAAAATATAGCCCCTCCCACTACCCATTCCAGGCCTCTCCCTTTGTTCCATAAACTATTCTTGCTGCTGCATTTTATAATTTATGTCATCACGGCCGGATTGGGATTACAAAACAGCCCTGGCACACAAAAGAGGTATAATACATGCAGTGTGTACAGATGTATAGTGTATACTGCAGTGTACTGTTATGTGAGGTACAAGGTATACGTGCAGTGTGTACAGATATATAGTATATACAGCAGTGTACTGATATGCGAGGTACGAGGCATAATATATGCAATGTGTACAGGTATATAGCATATACTATAGTGTACTGATATGTGAGGTACATGGCATAATAGATGCAGTGTGTACATATATATTGTATATACAGCAGATACTGACATGTGAGGTATGAGATATAATAGATGCAGTATGTACAGATATATAGTAAATTCAGCAGTGTATTGACATGAGGTATGAAGTATAAATTACAGCTCGTACCTCACATTCTACTGCTGTATATACAATATCTGTACACACTGCATCTATTATACCTCGTACCTCACATATCAGTAAACTGCTGTATATACTATATATCTATACACACTGCATCTATAATACTGTGTTATTAATGCAGTGTGTTTGTGTGTGTATTGAGAGAGAGAGAGAGAGAGAGAGAGAGAGAGTGCAGTGTATTGCTGTGAGACATACAAGGCATAATACAGTAGATGCAGTGTTTACAGAAATATGTGGTCAGTTATACATTATGGTCACTGTGTGTGTGGTATACCAGACCTAGCAGGGGAATTATGCGTGAGGTCATGGTGTGAGCATTAGATGGGTGAAGGTAAGTACAGTTCTGGTTACTCACAGTTATGTTGTCCCTGGGCAGGCTCGCATAAGTGAAGAGGAGAACGGCACAAGGATTCTCTGGGGTACACTCTGGTGTAAGGGACACAAGCCAGATGGTGGTTTGAGGTGCCCTTGATGGTCTGTATTAATGTGCCTATGGCAAGGTCCCTTGTAGTAGTGACGCCAGTACCTTTTGTATGGAGGTACAACCATTTATTGTAGTGTTAATGGAGGAACTTGAGACTGAGACAGAAAGGATGAAATCCAGGGTAGAACTTTACTGAAGATAACTCCTGATAACAGTACATCCAAAGCATTAAAACAGTCTTTTGATACAGACCGGCATTAAGCACAATCTCCCATACATATGGAGAAAGGGAAATGCAAATCCTCAGTGAAATACAGGCTCTTGTTATACATAAGAAAGCTACTGCTCAGACTAGGCTTATAAAATATGAAAGTCTTACACTGGTCAAAGCTCCGGCCTTATCCTAACCTTGGTTGAAGGCGCTTTTCTAAATCCTGGAACTTCTATTCCAATGTCGTTCTGACAGTTGGCCTAACTGTCCTCAGGATTTGAACTGGAGGTGTGGATGCTTCTTGCTGTCACCTACACCTACTACAAAGGTGCCTAATAACTCCTCAGGTAATGACTATCTTGCTAATCCTTTGTCTTGCATAAAACGCAATAATTCCTTAGATACTCGGCTGCATGCAGTTTGACATTGGTAACCCTGGAAGAGCGATCTATAGGAGTGGATTTCTCACCTCTAGGTAGAATATTTGGAGGCTTTAACCCTGGACTGTGGAGCCGACAGGGAGAGAGCAGAGAGGCTATGAATAGGCCTCCCTCCAGGTATTCAGCTAAATTGCTGCTGCTGCAGTGTCCCACTAACCTCGTGGGTACTGCAAAGTTGTTGTATTATGCTTTTTATGCTTTATATAGCCTGTCTTAAGCTGCAATACATTTTGGTGCATAATCCCTGCTAACAGGTGTATTAGAATGCATTTACATTGAGCTTACCCCTAGGAGGAGATAATACCTCCCATATATATATAGTTCAGATCAGGCCTAGCCAGTTCAGTCTAGTTTGGGGACTAGTTCCAGTGGCAGTTGAGAGACCAGTTGTGTCAAGTGCTGTCTGCAATCTATATCCCTCAGTCAAATTCCAGCCCAGAGCTGAAGTGCTTTATATACTCAGAGAATACTAAATTAAGGAGACCCCCAAAGGGTTATGGCCACATCCTATTAGTGCCTTAAGAGCTTTGGATTCCCAAATGAAGGAGTCACCAGCCTCCGACAACTTCACGAGCCTGAACCAGGATCACCAGGACCATTCCTGAAGTCCTCTATCAGTAAGGCTACAATTTCATTACCTTTAATATCTAGAAAGGGACATTTACACCTGTCAGCGGAGGACTTACAGCAGTGTACATCTGTAATAAGAGACTGTTTAATGTTTTGGATGTACTGTTATCAGAAGTCATCTTCAGTAAAGTTCCACCTTGAATTTAATCCTGTTTGCCTCAGTCTCAAGTTCCTCAATTAACACTATAGTAAATTGTTGTACCTCCATACAAAAGGTACTGGTGTCACGATTACAAAGGACCTTGCCACTGGCACATTAATACAGACCACCAAGGGCACCTCGAACCACCATCTGGCCAGTGTCCTTTACACCAGAGTGTGCCCCACTGACATAACCGTGAGTAATCAGAACTGTATTTACCTCGGCCCACCTTTTGCTCACCAGTGATGGCCAGTTCGCATTGTTCACACGCAAAGCGAGGCACAGGTAAGCCCTTACCTGTGCCTGTGCCGCGAGCCGGTCTGAAACAAATGCTGTCACCGGGAGCAGGCAGTTCCGAGAACAGCCCGATGTCATGGAACCATGAACCAGACGTACAACAAGAGAGAAGTGGAAATAAGAAGGCTTTATTGAAAATCAAGCTGTAAGCAAAAGTCCAAACGGATGGCTAAACCGAAGCAGGGTCTTGCGTAGACAGAGGTCAGGAACCAGAAGGGTAGTCAGACGAAGCCTGGATCAGGAACCAGCAGGGTAGTCAGACGAAGCCAGGATCAGGAACCAACGGGGTAGTCAGACGAAGCCAGGATCAGGAACCAACGGGGTAGTCAGACGAGGCCAGGATCAGGAACCAGAAGCAGCAGCAGTCTTAGAAGCATGTGAACACAGGAGGACCAAGCAAGGAACTGAAGCCACAGACCTCCTATATATATGAGCTAGGCATCC
The DNA here is from genome assembly GCF_014858855.1 of Bufo gargarizans. Taxonomy (NCBI): domain Eukaryota; kingdom Metazoa; phylum Chordata; class Amphibia; order Anura; family Bufonidae; genus Bufo; species Bufo gargarizans. The sequence continues at coordinate 525,487,345 of NC_058080.1, read as the reverse complement.
AGCTCCTCCCAGTGGGAAGGAGAAGCCGCAGGGTGGGAGGCTACAAGAAACCCAGAAACCAAGATGGCCGCCAGCACATGTCAAACGAAGGAGAACAGTAAGAAGGTAAGACCATGACAGTACCTCCCCCTCAAGGGCCCCTCCTCCGCGGAGTAAGGAACGGTTTCTGAGGGAAGCGTGCGTGGAAGGCTCGGAGCAAAGCAGGAGCATGGACATCTGCGAAGGGAACCCAGGAACGCTCCTCTGGACCATAACCACGCCAATGGACCAAAAACTGCAACCGACCGCGGACCAGGCGTGAGTCCAGGATATTGCTCACCTCATATTCCTCACGATTGCCCACTTGGACCGGACGGGGCCGAGGAACCGAGGAAGTGAAACGATTACACACCAATGGCTTCAACAGGGAGACATGAAACACGTTGGAGATCCGCATGCCAGGAGGAAGCGCAAGGGCATAGGCTACCGGGTTTACCCTGCGAAGCAGTCGGAAGGGACCAACAAAGCAAGGCGCCAGCTTGGGAGTGGGCACTCGAAGGTTGAGGTTGCGGGTGGACAACCATACACGGTCTCCGACCTGGTAGGAAGGAGCGGGCGCTCGTCTGCGATCAGCCTGGAGTCTCTGGCGCTGCGCAGAGACCTCAAGGGACCTCTGGATCTGTACCCAAGAAGCACGTAGGATGGAAAGGTGATCCTCCACAGCCGGAATATCCTGGGGAGAGAATACCTCCCGAAGAGAAGCAACAAAACCGGAAAACTCGGCAACCACCGGATTGTTGTTCTCCCATAAAGGGCTGGCCCAGGCCAAGGCCTTGTCCGAGAGCAGCGAGATCAAGAAGCCCACCTTTGATCTCTCAGTAGGAAAGGCATGTGGCAGCAACTCGAAATAAATGCCCACCTGGTTAAGGAAACCTCGACACTGAGTTGGCTCTCCCCCAAAGCGCTGTGGAAGGGGGGCAGAACCGGTCATACCCCGAGACACCGCAGGTGCAGCAACAGGTGTCGGGGTAGACTCTGGCGCAACAACCGGAGCGGCAGTAGGAGCGGGCCCAGGAGCGACAACCGACCCATCGGCAACGGAAGCGAAATGAGCCGTGCGTTCAAGCAGGGTTTGCAACGCCACAGCGAACTGACCCAACAGGTGATCCTGCTGATCAAGTCTGGCAACCAGCGTAGGTAGCGAGGATGGCCCTGTACCGTCAGAATTCATGGCTTGGTCCTAATGTCATGGAACCATGAACCAGACGTACAACAAGAGATAAGTGGAAATAAGAAGGCTTTATTGAAAATCAAGCTGTAAGCAAAAGTCCAAACGGATGGCTAAACCGAAGCAGGGTCTTGCGTAGACAGAGGTCAGGAACCAGAAGGGTAGTCAGACGAAGCCTGGATCAGGAACCAGCAGGGTAGTCAGACGAAGCCAGGATCAGGAACCAGCAGGGTAGTCAGACGAAGCCAGGATCAGGAACCAACGGGGTAGTCAGACGAAGCCAGGATCAGGAACCAACGGGGTAGTCAGACGAGGCCAGGATCAGGAACCAGAAGCAGCAGCAGTCTTAGAAGCATGTGAACACAGGAGGACCAAGCAAGGAACTGAAGCCACAGACCTCCTATATATATGAGCTAGGCATCCAGCTCCTCCCAGTGGGAAGGAGAAGCCGCAGGGTGGGAGGCTACAAGAAACCCAGAAACCAAGATGGCCGCCAGCACATGTCAAACGAAGGAGAACAGTAAGAAGGTAAGACCATGAAACCCGATAAAGGCCCCCGGCGTCTGTTCTCGGAACTGCCTGCTCCCGGTGACAGCATTTGTTTCAGACTGGCTCGCGGCACAGGCACAGGTAAGGGCTTACCTGTGCCTCGCCGGACTTGTGAGAAAAGATGGCAGCCCACATGTGTTCACGTGTGAACAATGCGAACTGGCCATCACTGTTGCTCACACCGTGACCTTACGCATAATTCCCCTGCAAGGTCTGGCATACTGCACTGCTTTCTGACTAAGCTCATGAGAGAACTCCTTTTAACTGAACTCTCAACTGGATTGACCTAAGCTCAACCGATCTGAACTGATCTGGTTTGAACTGCCTAACTTAGGTCTGATCTAAGCTATTTATACACACTGAGACTGCTCCATCTTGTGGAGAAACAAGTGTAGTTCACCCTGACTAGGCCTGTGTAAAGGATCTTTGCATATAGAATCACATTGTGACATGGGAGAATATGACAGTAGATAAAATACAAAATGCATGCATATTACATGACATTAATACATAATAAAAAGATGTTTGCGGTGCCCACGGTCAATTAGTGGGACACTGCAGGTACATGAGGTAGTGGTCACTGTAACTGTCTGAAGTATTATACATGAGTGAGCAATGTGTAAAAACAGGGCATGGGAGGGGGGTAAATGACAAGAAGTCGAGGACCTCCTCTTACTACTCCATTCCAGTTTGTATGGATCATTGCAGAGTTGATTGTGAACTTCTAATACTTGCTGTTAGGGGTTGAAGGACCTGTGATGATGTCATCATAGGTACGGGCAGATTTACCTTTCAAACCTAGGAACTACACCATTATTGGTGCAGTTCCTTTGCTTGATCCTGCAGGACCTGTGATGTTGAAGATTATGTCATCACAGGTCCTGGCAGATGCACTGTTCTAACCTGGGAACTACACTTTACAATGTGCAGTTCCCTTACGGGACCTGTGATGACATCGACAAAGGTCCTTTAGCTTTAGAAATATAGACAGGAGCAATTAGGGGGCATGGCCTCTCCTCCACTGCGGGCCCCTCTTCCTAACAGGGCCCATAGCAGCTGCGTGGTCTGCCTATATGGCACCCTGGCTCCTGCTCATCGCCCAGGAGAATGTTGATCTCGGTCTCCTCCCCCCAGCCACGGACAACACCATGGATTGCCAAAAAGTTTAAAATCTCTCTCAAAGCCTGCTCTTCTTGCTCCTCCTTCATCCAGCCACCATCCTCCTCTGACTCCTCTTCAGACTCCTGCTGACTTGTCTCATATGGAGTAGCCCCCCCCCCTCCTGGGAATTCATTTAGCATTGCAACTTCTTCATCTTCCAGCTCCTGCTCCTCGACAGCTTGATTAATGACATGATGCAATGCACGCTCCAGAAAAAAGGTGCAAGGTATGATGTCACTGATGGCGTCCAGATGTCACCGATGGCGCCCTGGCTGCGAATTAGGTAATTTGCACCATGAACAGTTAAATTTGCAACAATAGTGCAGGGACAGAAGACACTGGAGTGGTTGGGGGTGCCAATACTAATCCCCAAAATATAGAACCTGACCTCCAATCGGCCTCAGCGTCCCACATGTGAACACTGTTGGGTGATAGGACCACGGTTATATACTTGCATAACAGATGACTATTAACAATGACTGTACCGCCCGTCCAACCCTGCACAAAATGTCAGGTTACATACCCATGTTTCTGCTATTCACTGGTGAAAAAAATCCCCAAGCGCCTCAACCTCAAGCCCTGGCTGCGACTGACCAGTTTGGTAATCTCATCAAATGACTGCAGAAGTCTGCATGCGTCACGCATGAGCAGCCAGTGGCATGGTGAAAAGAAACCAAGCTCCCCAGAACCTGTCCTGCTGCAGAGTTCATACAGGTAGTTGTTAACAGCATGTTGCTGCTGGAGCAGCCTATCAAGCATATACTGTACAAGGTGGAGTTCCAGCACATCGTGCTGTCACAAATCAGACGTCTGACGAGCAATTGGTGTCACCGCTGAACGTCAGCAAGGTGAGCCATGGCCGTGTAAGATCTTCTAAAATGGCCAGAGATTTTCCTGGCCTGCCACAAGGCATCCTGGACCCCAGGGTATTTGGCAACAAATCGCTGCAGGACTAAGTTCAGGATGTGTGCCATGCACGGAACGTGTTTCATTTTGACCTGTTTCAGCACGCTCAGCAGATTGGCGCCGTTGTCACACATTATTTTACCAACTTTGGAATTGACACTGATTGGCCTGTGAGCTTAAAGCAGTACAGGACCGGTGTGGCTCTTGGTTTCCAGCACAGCATGGCAACGTCTCACCGGGTACGTCAAATAGGTTCTGGGGAACTTGTGGAGTGCAGCGGAAGAGGTGGTAGCAGTGTTAAATGAGGATTCAGCCGAGGAGGAGACGGAGGATGGAGTAGGAGAAGGAGAAGAAGAGGCAGGCCTACATGCAATCCTTGGCGGTAACACTAAATCCACGCTCAAGCAATGGGTTACATGCTTGACAGCCGTCAGAAGGTTCACCCAGGGGGCAGTAAAAGTTATGTAACTTCCCTTCCTGTGTTTGCTAGACCAAGTGTCTGTGGTCTGATGTATCTTGGCACCAACACTGTATGCCAGAGATATATTCACTTGCTGCTGAACGTGGCCATATAGCTCTGGGATGCCCTTGTGGGAGAAATATTTTTTTCTGGGGACCTTTCATTGTGGTGTGCCAATGGCCATAAATTTTCTAAAGGCCTCCGAGTCCACTAGTTAATATGGCAGTAGTTGGCGGGCTAGCAGTTCCGACAAGCCAGCGGTCAGCTGTTGGGCAAGAGGGTTATCCGGCTTTATCTACTTTTTACGCTCAAACATTTGGGCCACGGAATCCTGCCTTCTGCCAGATGAACGCAACAATGGCACGGTGGAAGGTGGAGTGAAGGACAAATAGGAGGAGAGAGGAGAAGGAGAAGAGGCAGGATGTGGAGCTCCGAGAGTGTGGCTTTGTGGGTTCTGACGGCATTGCTCCCACTGAGCTCGGTGATAGGAGGCCAGGTGCCTTCTTAAGGCAGTCGTCCTAGGTGAGTTTTGGGCTTACCGCGACTTATGCGTTGACAGCACAGGCTGTACAAGGCAACACTATTGTCAGCAGCAGGCACGTTAAAAAAAGCCCACACTGCAGAGCCATGTGCTTGCATCCTGGGAGCACCAGATGTGACCGTGCATGGTGGATGGCTCGTTCCAGATACATTAGCAGTCTGCTTTTTGCCTCTTGTGCACTGTACGTTCTGCCTGCTTCTTCTCCTTCTCTTCCCCATCTGCTGCTCCTGCTCTCCCTCTGAACTCCCCTCCTCTTCCTCTCTTGTAGGCACCTACGTGACATACATCGACACGTGATCATTATCACCTTCACTACCACTGACATTTGAGATCTCATAGTAGGAAGCAGCAGCTGGGACCTCCCTACTTGGGCTGATCTTAGTACTGAAGTCAGACTGCTGGGTGGCAGCCGTTGCTGCATTCTCTTCGTCAACCGAGTGGAGGGCTATGATGGTGATGTATTTGGGGGTGCACACATCAGAGAGTGAGGAGGGTGCAGATACAGAGGATAAGGAGGATACAGAAGCGGAAGGGTGAGTGAGCCACTCAACCAACTCTGGCTCGCCCTTTGAAGCAATTGTACGTGCCTTTTCCAACTTCCCACTTAGACTCCGGCCTGGTACACCTGCCCGACCCCTACCGCCCTGCAGAATGGCCTGCCTCTTCCTCTGCCTGTCATTTTCAAAATAACCCTGTGCCTAAGTCCCTAGAGAACAGCATCATTTGTGGAAGCAGGTATATTGCATGTCTCAGTAAACATTTGGTGTAAACCGGTATATCGAACCCCTTAATCAATATTTGGTATAAACTGGTATATCGAATCCCTTAATCAGTATTTTGTGGAAGCAGGTATATCATAGCCCTCAATCACTTTTTTTGCGGAAGAAGGAATATCGCAGGCCTCAATCAATATTTGGTGGAAACAGGTATATCAAACCCTTTAATCAGTATATTGTGGAAGCAGGTGTCTTGCAGGCTTCAATCAACATTTGGTGGAAACAGGTATATAGAACCCCTTAGAAATAGTTGTTCCAATAGTGCTTGTTCCTCTATATAGCTGCGGTATCACAGCATAACCACAATCAACTGCTGCACAATACAAATGCACTATATACTTTATATGTTAGAAAGTATATTATAAGTATATCACACCCCTCAGTATATCACACCCATTGCAAATAGTTGTTCCAATAGCGTGTGTCCCTCTATATAGCTGCGGTATCACAGCATAACCGCACTCAACTGCTGCACAATACAAATGCACTATATACTTTTTATGTTAGAAAGTATATTATAGGTATATCACTCCCCTCAATCATTTTTTTGGGGGACAACAGGTATATCACACCCTTTACAATTAATAGTTCCAATAGCGTTTTTCCCTCTATATAGCTGCAGTATCGCAGCAGAACCACACACAACTGCTGTACAATACAAATGCACTATAATATACTTTGTATGTTAGAAAGTATATTATAAGTATATCACACCCCTAAGCATATCACAACTATCAATAGCACACCTATACAAGTCCTTAAAAGGACTTTTGTGTCCCTATTAGCTAGCGTTTGGTTTCCCTAACAGCCTGTCCCTGCACTGGCAAAGCACAGAATGTAAAATGGCTGCCACATCGGGTTCTTTGATAGGGTGTGGGTGTGTCCATGTGCTGCAATGTCTCAATTGGCTTTCCTGTCCCACCTGATGGATGTTTCATGGGTCGAAGCTCGGTGAAATGCAAAAGAATATGGCACTGGCGGACATCACCATATGTTCGCATGTTCGGCAAACCGCGAATGCACAAAGTTCGCAGCGAAACAACCGCCGGGTGAACCGCAAGGCCATCTCTAGCAGCAGCATCAGGACATCACAGAGTGGCAAGGAGATGTATTGTAGAGGTAGCAGCAGCATCAGAAGACCACAGAGTGGCAAGGTGACATATTCTGGAGGTAGCAGCAGTATCAGGAGACCACAGAGTGACCCAATGACAGAGTGTGTAGGTGAATGGCAAAACCAGTACCCACTGACAATAGTGGTTGTAAGAAGGAGCACTTGGCATCAGATGTGTGGCATCATGCAGGTGGCAGCATCAGAATAGTAGCTGAGGCAGTTAGCCAGAAGAAGCCGGTTTCTTTTGTCAAAGTGTTGATGAGGCTGCATGGATGATCCAATCTGATGCATCAGGCATTGGTGGGTGGAAATCCTGGCTGATCCACACCAGATTCATCTTGACAAAGGTCACTCTCTCCACATTTACAGTGGACAGGTGAGTTCTCCTTGAGGTAACTATGCCCCGCCTCACTAAACACCTTCTGTGATGCCAAACTACTGGCTTGACAGGACAGCTTTTCCATGACAAACTCGTTCAGTTGCAGCCACAAATCCAGTTTGGCTGTCCAGTGGTCCATCGGATCTTCAATGACGGATGGCAGGGTACACTCCATGTATGCTACCACCTGCTGGTTCAGGTTCTGCTATATGTCTAGCTGCTGGTGAGTAGTTTCTTCACTATGCAGGTGAAGAAAGCTGCTCATCAGCTACTCTATACTCAGGCTGCTTCTGATAGAGCTGGTACTGCTCCTAACACCCCTCCCCTCACCAGCAGCCATGGCAGTGGAACATGAGTGCAGAGTGCCTCCCTGGTGAGACCTGTGAGAGGATGGACAATGGCGCAGTTAGGCAACGGCCAACTGACTACATAGGATGTCTCTATAGTAGTTCAGTTTGTCCTCCCTCTCAGCGGGTGTAAAAAAAGGTCCCCATTTTGGACCGGTAGCGAGGGTCCAACACGGTTGAGAGCCAGAAGTCATCCCTCTGCCGAATGGTGACAAGTCTGCTGTCACTATGCAAGCAATTGAGTATGCATTGGGTCATTTGTGCAAGTATCTTAGAGGGACTCCCTGACTCCATCTCCACTGCTTACTGCCACAGTCTGTCTGGGTCCTCTGCCTTATCTTCCTCATTGCCTTGTAGCTCCTCTGGCTGGCCCTGCTCCTCCTCTCCTGTCACCTGTGTCGAAAAAAAACACACATTTTGCAATATATTTCTTATGCTCCAATGTCCTCCTCCTCCTGCTCCAGTCCGGCCCCCACAGGGCTAATGTGGCCGTTAGATCTAGGCACCACGTCTCCAGTCCCCTGACCAGCCAGATTTACCAGCATCTGTTCCAGGAAATGAAGCAGTGGAATGACATCATTTATCACAAAGTCCTGGCGACTGACAAATAACGTGGCCTCCTCAAAGGGCCTGAGCAAATGGTAGGTGTCACGCATCAAGAAATCATTTATGGCATTTCTTTGTTCATAAAGAAATGAAAAATTCTAACAATATAGAAATTCGGAGCATATATAAAAATCGAAGAATATAGAAAAAATAATAAAAAATATAGAAAAATATATAATGGAGAAAAATATCTTTGTTCCGCTTAATGTGTTAGGACAGAGTTCGCATATAATTTTCCCTAAAGTCCTTGATTTGTCATTTGTGTCCTGTAGGGGGAGCTAAAGATGGTTACAGCTGAGGGTGATTGCAGCCGGGAACGATGCAAGTGCCTGGTTCACTGGGAGAAAAATGTAAGTGCACATGTAGCAGGATCGACATATGAATAGCCTCTAAATTCATAGCTTTATATCGATGCGTGTTAGGTATGTTGATATAATAAAATATGTTGCAAATATGCGGCTAAAAAAAGGGAGGAACATTACAGGTGTTCGATGTAGAGGCACCCTATTAGTGTTAAGTTCTGCTGCTGTGTTATTCGCCGGCCTTGCTTTAGCTGCCCGTGACGTGGTGTCCCACCTGGACGGGAGTGGCGGCTTGGAGTTTGAAAAAAAGCGCGGGTATCAATGTAAGTCTTCCAATTGATGCGAATCTTCAAAATGATGCGTTCTTTGAAAAGATCGATGAGTGATGTTTGCAATCTGAAGGGTGACGATGCTGCAGGGTACCAGATGCGTTTCGAAGCACAATGCTTCTTCCTCAGTGGCCTGCAGCAGAGTGATATGGTAAAAAATGAAGGGGAGTGACAGTAAAAACATGGAGTGGATGCTGCTGTTGTTTGCAGGGTGCGGTTTGCCCATGTTTTATGCATTCATTTGTAAGTGTGTTACTGGTTTGTCGGTTTCTCATTGTGTGGTATGTGCCAATATGGCAGGGGGTGAGCAATTATGTATTCAACGGATATTCAATGCGGTTTTTTGGTGTGATTTTTGGGAATTTGCGATTTCTTCTTCTTTTCATCTTGATAAGTGGGGGTACGGGATGGAAGGTGGTATTTTCCAGGTGCTACATGAGAAATATGGTGATAAGAGTTTTTGGAAGAATTTCTTGGGATAAAAAACTTCTTAAAAAATATTATCAATTTTTTTTTTTTATATTACATTCTTGGGTAAAGATGGTGGTGTTGGGGGACTGTTGCTTTCCTTATATCTGTCAAGTTAGTATGATCTGTATATATGTTATATGATATGTGTGGAGTCATGTTGATGATCCTATTGTTCATATGCACTCATTTAAAGAATTATTAGGAACACCTGTTCTATTTCTCATTAATGCGATTATCTAGTCAATCACATGACAGTTGCTTCAATGCATGTAGGGTTGTTGTCCTGGTCAAGACAATCTCCTGAACTCCAAACTGAATGTCAGAATGGGAAAGAAAGGTGGGCTACAACAGCAGAAGACCCCACCGGGTACCACTCATCTCCATTACAAATAGGAAAAAGCGGCTACAATTTGCACGAGCTCACCAAAATTGGACTGTTGAAGACTGGAAAAATGTTGCAGAATTTGGCGTAACTAGAATGAGAACATGTATCCTTTATGCCTTGTTACCACTGTGCAGGCTGGTGATGGTGGTGTAATGGTGTGGGGGATGTTTTCTGGGCACACTCTAGGCCCCTTAGTGCCAATTGGCCATCGTTTAAATGCCACGGGCTACCTGAGTATTGTTTCTGACCATGTCCATCCCTTCATGACCACCATGTACCCATCCTCTGATGGCTACTTCCAGCAGGATAATGCACCATGTCACAAAGCTCGAATCATTTCAAATTGGTTTCTTGAACATGACAATGTGTTCACTGTACTAAAACAGCCCCCACAGTCACCAGATCTCAACCCAATAGAGCATATTTGGGATGTGGTGGAACGGGAGCTTCGTGCCCTGGATGTGCATCCCTCAAATCTCCATCAACTGCAAGATGCTATCCTATCAATATGAGCCAACATTTCTAAAGAATGCTATCAGCACCTTGTTGAATCAATGCCACGTAGAATTAAGGCCGTTCTGAAGGCAAAAGGGGGTCCAACACCGTATTAGTATGGTGTTCCTAATAATTCTTTAGGTGAGTGTATTTTCTCTATTTATTTTGTTAGAATAGTTTCGGAAGGTAAGCAGCCAGACCTCGATCTCCCATCCCAGACCTGCCACTGCCCCATGATGGTAAATCATAGGAAGCCGAAGAGCTCTATTTCTGCATTCAAACCCGCCGTGATGAGGGTGTCAAATTTAAAAATACTTTTGGATTCTGTTTTGGACATTTTAATGATGTGGTTACCCCCTCTCCAATGTCTTCTCATCTTCTCAATGGCCACAAATTTGAGGGTGGATGGGTCACTGTTGTGGTGGTCATTGTAGTGTTTGGAAACTGTATGAAATTCAAACCCTTTTCTGATGTTAGCCATGAGTTCTGAAACTCTTTTCCTTAGGGCACGTATGTGTGCGGCCGACATACTGCTTGTGGCATGGGCATTCCAGAATGTAGATGACGTCTGTAGAGTCACAGGTAAGGCCATCTTTTATTTGAAATGTATATGAGTTCTTGTAATGTCTTGAAATGTCTATAAGAGGTGGTTTTGCAATTGTTGCATCTGCCACACCTATGGAACCCTTTAAATGACATCCAATTGGATGGATTGGATGTGGTTTTGGTCTTGATGATTGGCGCTACTTTTAGTCCTAGATTTGCTGCGTTGGTGTATGTGATTTGTGGTCTCTCCTTGAGGGTTGGTCCTATGACTTTGTCTTTCAAAAGGTGTCGCCAGTATCTATTTATGATTTGTATTACTTTCTTGTGTTGTACGTGAAAGGGTAAGATGATGCGGGGATCGTCTTCCAGTTCGTATGTTTTTTTCTGTAGGCACAAAGAAGTCTGTTCTGTTCATAGTCCTAACTTTTTTTGAGGGAGTTATCTATTGAGTATGTCGGGTATACTTTTGTAAGGAATACTTGTTTTAGTTTGGTTGCTTCTAGTTCAAATTGGACATTGTTAGTGCAGTTGCGTTTTATTCTCCTGAATTGACTCGTGGGGATGTTGAGTACCCATCTAGGTAGGTGGCAGCTGGTGTAAGGAATATAGCTTTTTTTCATTACTGGCTTGTGATATGTTTGGCATACTATTTTGTTTTTCTCTATATTGATAGATAGATCTAGGAATTCTACATGGATTTTGCTTGTGGTTGTAATGAATCAGAGATTTTTGACATTTGTTTTTATTTCTTGTATGACACTATTGAGATTTTCCTCTGTATCTTGCCAAATGAAGATGATATCATCTATAAATCTTCTCCATAGCACCAGCATCCTATACCGAATTGGCCTACCTGATCCCTTTGTGCAAGCCACTTTTGCACTTGTCTTGATCAATGGCGACTTATCAGATCTCTTTATCATTTAAAATGGTACTAGGCAAGGCTGCCCCCTTTCCCCCCTGCTCTTCGTACTGGCTTTGGAACCACTTCTCCTAAAATTGAGTGGACACAGGAATCCGAGGAGTGGTGCTGGGAGGTACGGATCACAAGATTGCTGCTTTTGCGGACGATGTCATGATCATGACATCCAACCCTAAGGACTCACTACCTGCAATTCAACAGCACTTAGATACCTATAGCTCCTTTTCCAACTTTAAAATTAATAAGCAAAAATCACTGGTAATTTGTGTGGGGATTCCCCAATCGACTCAAAGTAGCTTAAAAAGGGACTCCCCTTTCAACTGGTCCTCCCCCTATATAACATATTTAGGGATCAAAATCAGTCCAAACACCTCGGAACTGTTCACACTAAACTATACCCCATTATTAAAGGACATCTCCTCTAGCATTGGCAAATTAGATATTCCAGCCATCTCTTGGTTTGGCCGAAAGAATTTACTGATGTCTTTGGTACTCCCCCGCCTTACTTACTTACAGCAGGTATTACCCATTCCAGTCCCCAAAACCTATTATATCTCTCTAAGGAAATTATTCAGCTCATTTATTTGGAGAGGGAAGAAACCCAGATTGTCTTATGAGCTTCTATCGCGTCCTAAGTGTTTTGGGGGTATTGACCTACCAGATCCAGAGCTGTATGGAAAGGCGGTCCTATTGTCTAGAATAATAGACTGGCTCAGACCTAGCAGCACAAAATCTTGGGTTGCAATAGAGCAAGAGCTAATGAATAAACCCTTTAGATCCCTTTTGTTAGGCAACAAATGCATAAGCAATTTACCCTCCTCACCATACCCTATCATTCAGGCCACTCTGAATGCGTGGAAATGGTTTCAATCCTCACACTGCTCAATACCCTTCCCTTCTCCTCTTCTCTCAATTAGCGATATCCTAGGAACGGCAAAGCCCGCAGTAATAGATTGTACCCCAAGGGACTTGAGGGACTCACTTACCCCAATCCTATCATTTTTTTACCCTAATGGTTCCTTGTTCCAGCTCAAGGAGTTCCAAAAAATCTTCAATGCCGATCGCCTACATATTTCCTCCACGTCATATCTACATGCTTTCATCTCTCAGCACGTAACAGTGGGCATCCTTTTTCGCCCTTTGTTATGGTCTGAGGCCCTCGTCTCGAGCCCTAGTCAAAAGACTAAATATTCCTCCGACTCCCACTAAACCAGCGTTTGTCCCCCACTGGGAAAATGACTTAGGACAGGAGTTCTCAATTCCCACCTTGCCGAACATAATGTCCTCCCCACACTGCTCATCCAGATGTGTCCGCACACCGGAAAACGGATATAAGATCCTAACCAGATGGTACAAAACACCGGATATTACGTCCCTATATTCGGCAACAGCTTCTGACATATGTTGGAGGTGCAGTGTTGGTAGGGGAACTTTTCTCCACATTTGGTGGGATTGTCCAATTATCAAGATGTGGTGGGAAGAAATTTTTCAGATTAGCAACTCAATATGCAAGACCAAGGTGCAAATGTCCGCGAGCAAAGCCCTACTTAACCTTGATATAGACAAGGCAACTCATCCTATGCCTTTCCTTTTCAAACAGCTTCTGATAGCAGCCCGATTATTAATCCCAAAATATTGGTTGTCCTCTTCACTTCCCCCTATAGAGCAGTGGAAATTGAAAGTTGACCAAATCTTCCGCTTTGAAGAACTTTCCTCATGGAAGGCTAGGAATCACTTAAAATTTCAACGCCATTGGCATTTATGGCAAAAGTCTAGACACCCGAGTTATACATAAGGTCCTGTCTTACGCCCTGCCAGATATGGGTGACTCCTACTAAGGTAGGCCTCCATCAGGAGAAATTAGACCCTCCGTCAACCTCCCTACAATGTCTTCCCCTGGAATATTCCGGTATGTTGATATATCATCTGTTGCTGAGCTGTGTTGTTACAGTAATCTTTCAAATTGATGTAATAAGAATGACAAATTAATGGAACTATGACACATTGTCTTCTGCTGTATCTCATGTATAACACATATATTGGCACCTTTATACTTGCATCACACCTTGCTAGACGTGTAAGTACCTACAAATGTACCTTGTTACGTTATATAAAATAAAAAACTTTTAACAAAAAAAAATAATCTTCTCCATAGTACCAGACTTGTCCCCAGCCTAGGACTGATGACATCCCTCTCCCATTGTGCCATGAAGATGTTGGCATAGCTGGAGGCAAATCTGGTGCCCATGGTTGTGCCTTTTTCTTGTAGGTAGAATTTTGAGTCAAATGTAAAGTAATTGTGCATCTGTTCTTTATTTCAATGTGTTGTTTAAATTTAGTTGTTTCTTGAGGGTGTCTAGGCATTGTTGGTAAACAATGAAGGTATATAGTGAATTAACATCCATGGTGCCTATAGTCCAATGGTCCTCGATAGTCAGTTGTTCTAATGTGATTATAATGTCGGTGGTGTCTTTAATATATGAGGTTTTTTTGTGACAATAGGTTGTAGTTTTCTGTCTATATATTGGGATAAATTTGCTTAGATAGAGACGATGCCGGATATTATAGGTCATCTGTTTCTTTTCTCGGGTATTTTTTAGACTTGATTTTCAAATCTATGCATGTGTATATTGTGGAGTCGGTTGTGTCTTTCACCATGGGATTTTTAACATGGGATGTTTTCAGGCATAATTTTCTGCTAAATTTCTCTATTCCTATATAAGTGGAAAATTTGTCAATTTTAGTTGTGGGTGCATATTTTAAGCCTTTATTGAGTAATGAGGTTTGTGCTGCCATTAGGTTCACCTGACTTAGGTTCACTATTAAGTTCTCTGTTGGGGTCGCATCCGATGTTGGTTGGTTGCATTGCTTCTTGTGTTTATGTCTACCTCTTCGTATCTGTTTGTGTGATTTTGTGTTTTGATTGGTGATCTGGGGTGGTAGTGGTTTGATTGGTATTGTTGGTTGTAATCGTGTCTTCGAATTTCTATATTGTTTGAATAGCAACAATTATGGTGTGATCATTATATACCGTTATATACCACTTCAAGAACACAACCCAAACCTTTACCACCAACCCCTCAAAATTTCCACAAACCACACATATTTAACCTGGATACTGAGTGCCTCCCACATCTTTATCTTGCATTTGTTACCTATTTTCTGCGACACAGGGGTGAGTTATGTGGGAAGAGCACCACACCACTGTTTCCTATAGGTGCAGCCACTAACCCTCTATACCATTTCTATGTTCATATAGTCGGTCCAACATATGAAGGGTGGAATTCCAACGGGTGGATACATTGCATATCAGCCTATGTTGGGGGATGCCGTTCTGCCACTACAGCTCAAGGAGGGAGTGCTTTGCGGTGGACGAGTGGCTGAAGTGCCTGCAAAGTTTACTGGCCATTTATAGAATGTCTTGCAGATAGGTATAAGACTTCAGGAATCGCTTGACAACCCGATTGAACACGTGTGCCATGCAGGGCGCATGGCACAGCTCTCCTTGACGCAGCGCCGACACCATGTTCTTCCCATAGTCATTCACCATGGTTCCAATTTTCAGTTGTCGCAGAGAAAGGCAGGATTCAATTTCTTCATGAAGGACACTGAGCAGTTCCTCAGGCAAATGAGGTGCCGAACAGTGTGACACCGCCGTGCACGGCCCATGTTGGATTCTGGAGGGGTGCTGAATTGTCCCTGCAGTGGAGGCTGAGGACACTGTAAAGTATGAGGAGGCAGAGGCAGACATTGTCTAAGGACCAACAGCGTGGCAACATGGAGGCAGAAGCGCCGTGAACCGGGCCAAGTTGCTGGTGTGGCTATGCTGGAACCATATTCACCCATTGGGCCATAAAGGACATATATTGTCATTGACCATAGTTACAGAAACCAACTAATTTTCCCAAAAAAGGTTGTATCACAAACAAATTTCACCACTGAATGGTTGATTGACGGAATAAGGTTCATACAGAAGAAAGTCAACAATCTCCTATCAATTTTCCCCATAAAGGGTGTTTCACATAAAAAATTTCACCACTACTTAATTCGATCCATACCGCAAAAGGAGGTGTACAATCACGCATCAATTTTCCCGAAAAAAACAAGTTTGAAATAAAAAATTTCACCAATGAAAGGATAATGGAATTTGGTTCATACAGAAGAAAACGTACAATCACCTATCAATTTTCCCAAAAAAAAGCCTGTCACCACTACATAATTCAGTCTATATCGCAAAAAGGGCTTTGCCACATATAACTGCACCGCTGAACGGTGAATATCTTTTTCTTTTTTTTTTTTTTTTTTATTATATTTTTATTATAATTTTCAAGTATAACAACAGGTAACAGGGATACCAAGGTTTCGGCTCGCAGGCCATAATAAAGAATTTCAGTGACATCTCAGAAGAGTAGTTGATACAATCATCAGCGCTATTAAGATTCAGTACACAGATTAATCGCTTTACTTATATAGGAGTATAAGCTCAGTGGGGTACACATGGGTTATAACGAACAAGAGGAGTTTTCCTCTGACCGTTAAGAGCAATACAGAGCCATACATACATATACTAAGGGGGGACAAGAGGGTACCGTCCACGCAAAAAGGTCTGTTACTTAGGGTGGCGTAGCAAAAGGGTACATATTCATATTTCATTATACATTTTGCTGATCCTCCAGTAGGACATTCTATGAGTTTGGAGACCTAAATTTGGACCACAAGGACCACTTCTTGAGAAAAGCTACATGAGTACGATATTCCCAGGATGACAACTCTTCAAACCTGTGGATCTGGTCGATTTTTTTAATCCACTGTTCAATAGGTGGGACCACAGGTTGCAACCAGTATTTCGGGAGCTGCAGCCTAGCAGCGAGTAGCATCTGCGAGAACACCCATGGTGGCTTTTCATCCCCCTTATTACTGGAAAAGGATAAGAGAGCCATTTGGGGAGAGGGAGGAATTGAAGTGCCGCAGACCTTGTTTGCAACCGAAAAAACCTCGCCCCACCATTTTAGTATCAGGGGGCAACCCCACCATATGTGCAGAAAAGTTCCCTTCTCCTCAAGACACCGCCAACATGTGTCAGAAGCAGATTTGGCAAATCTTGATGTTTTATCAGGCGTATTATACCACCTGGTAAGGATTTTATAGCCGTTTTCCTGGATTCTGACACAGCGGGAGGCCCTGTGAGGGGAGTCTAGTAGTTTGGGTATGGATTCGCAAGGAATCGTGGTGTTTAAGTCTCGTTCCCATTGTGTCACAAAGGACGGTTTAGCAAGCATGGGGGGTAGCCGCAGCCTACTGTAGACCTGTGAGACTAGTTTTTTGGGTGGAGAGCATGTGGAAATCAGAGATTCCAGCCACACCTGTGGCCGAAGTAGGTCCCCATAACTAATGTGTTGTTTCAGATAGGCTCTGATATAGGAGACTGAGAAAAAGTCCCGTGAGCGGGGATTCAGTAGAGCATTTGTATTCCCTAAGTCCATCCACTCTCCATTCGGGAAGGCAAGTGAGGACACCTGGGTGGTGGAAGAAAGAAGCTCTGAAGAGGTTGCGCTTCTCAGAGCAGGGGGGGCAGTGTGTAGGATATCAGATATAGTTAGCATAGGAGAAGGAAATGGAATATGGCAATGTGTAGAGGAGGTCCACTTCCATACCTCAATCGTGGCCTTAAGAATTGGGTAGTGCGACATGAAACTCGGGAATATCATTTTATGACCTAGCAGGAGTGCTCTAGCTGGTCTATTCAAGATGTCTAATTCTACCTGTACTGCTATTGAGGGGGGAGTAGGGCGTAGCCATGCGATTGCCCGTGATAGGAGAATGGCTTTCCCGTATAATTCGGGGCTTGGTAAGCTTATTCCTCCTGCATGTCTGGGCTTTATGAGGAGAGCAGAGGACAATCTTGCTTTCCTTCCGCTCCAAATGAAGGATCGGAATTTTTGCATAACTGTGTCATAATACTGCTTGGGGACAGGGATAGGGAGGACTTGCTGGAGATAGGTGAGACGAGGGAGTATTAAAGAGGACAGGAGATTTTTGCGGCCAAACCAGGATAGTGTCGGGTTGGAATGGGCCATATTGTCTATGGAGTCAAAAAGTGATTTTTTTAGGGGAGTGTAGTTGAGGGTGAAAAGGTCAGCTACCTCAGAGCTAATCTTCACCCCCAGATAGGTTATAGTGGGAGAGGACCAGTTAAATGGGGAGTCCTTCATCAGTTGGTGTCTGGTTGTCTCTGATATGCCTGAGCAGAGGACCAATGACTTGCTGGCATTGATTTTAAAATCTGATAAGGAACTATATGTGTTTAGATGGGTCTGAATTCGAGGTAACGAGACTTTCGGATTGACCGTCATTATTGAAACGTCGTCCGCAAAGGCGGCTAATTTCTGGTCCCTACCTCCCAAACATAGACCCGCCACCTCCTGGTCCAATCTTATAGTGGCAAGCAGTGGCTCGAGAGCCAGTATGAATAGCAGGGGTGATAGCGGGCAACCTTGGCGTGTCCCATTCCCAATGGAGAATGGGGAGGACAGGGTACCATTGACTAAAACAGAAGCAGTAGCATGTTTATACATTGAGAAGGTCGCCTGGACGAAAGGTTCAGGTAAACCGAATCTCAACATGACATGTTTCAAATAAGACCAGTTAATCCGGTCGAATGCCTTTTCCGCGTCTGTACTAAGTAACAGCAGGGGCGAAGAGAGCTTTTTGGCATGGCAAAGGGTGTTAATTACTCTGGTTGTATTGTCCTTGCCCTCTCTGTCGCGGATAAAGCCGACCTGATCGCCATGGATTAACTGAGGGAGGAGGATGGCTAATCTGTTTGCCAACATCTTGGCCAGGAGTTTGAGGTCTATGTTTAGGAGGGAGATGGGTCGATAATTGGGGCATAGTTTGGTGTCCTTCCCTTCTTTAGGAATAAGGGTAATATTCGCCGCCGTCATATCCCTGGATAGGGGAGTGCCCTTAAGTGCCAGGTTACAAACTTCCAGGAGGTGTGGGAGCAGGAGGTCTTGAAATGTTTTGTAGTAAGCTAACGGAAGACCATCGGGGCCCGGACTCTTTCCTGAAGGCATTTGGTTCATTGCTATTTTAAGTTCTCTTAGTGAGAAGGGGGCTTCAAGAGCTTGTTTCTGCGACGGGGATATTTCCGGGAGGTTAGCGGCATCGAGGAAGGATGTCATTGCCGAAGCACGAGTTTCCGGATCTACACTAGAGGGAAGGTTATATAGGTCTTTGTAGAAGGAGCGAAAAAGTGTCGCTATCTGGGTCGATGAGAAGATGGGAGTCCCATCTTGCGAGGTTAATTGATGGATGTAATTTGCGGATCTCCTCCCCTTGATCCTGTTCATAAAAAACTTGGTGGCCTTATCCCCGTGGGCGAAAAATTTGTGTTGAGAGTTCATGTAAAATTTAGCTGCCCTGTGAGTCAGGAGGGATCTAAGCTTGGCCCTGTAGTTCGACAACTCCTGGAATTGGGGATCGGAGGGTTTAATTTTATGTAGGGATTCCAATCTCTGAATATTTTTTAATGTGTCGTCGATGTCTTTTTCTCTAATTTTCTTCAGGTGCGCGCCTATACTAATGCAGTGACCCCTGATCACTAGTTTGTGGGCGTCCCAGAGTGTGTTTACCTGGAGTTCCGGGTTCTTATTTAGGGAAAGGTATTCTGTGATACATTTAGAGATCGATTCGATTGAGTCTTGGTAACCCAAAAGGGACTCATTTAGGCGCCAATGGAAACATGCCGGGGTTTCATGAGGGGCAAGGACTTTCATAAAAACTGGAGAGTGGTCTGATAGGTGGATAGAACCTATAGATGACTCCTTACATAGATGTAGATGTTCCTTAGAGATAAGCAGGTAATCCAGTCTATGGTAGGAGCCATGTACAGAGGAATAAAACGTGAAGTCTGAAGTATTGGGATGGTGGGATCTCCACACATCTATCAGATGTAGCTCCCAAAAGCGGTTTCTAATTGCTTTTAAGGATTTGTTGGACTGGGATGATTTGTGGGAGGAGGCATCAAGTTGCGGCAGTAGTGTTACATTGAAGTCTCCCCCCGCAATTACTATACCCTCCTGGAAGGATTCTATGATAGGGAATATGTCCGAGAACCAACGGGATTGGTTTGAGTTAGGGGCATATAAGTTAATAAAAGTGTAGATCTGCGACCCCATGGAACCTTTGAGTAATATGAACCTTCCTTCCGGATCTAATATCTGACTGATAAACTTGAAAGGGGTTTTCCTTTGCAGCCCTATGCTGACCCCACTAGATGCAGAGGAGTTACCCCCACAATGGTACCAGTCGGAGTAGTGGGAGAAGCGCATGTCAGGGTAGCGGTTGAATCTGAAATGTGTCTCTTGTAAAAATATCACCCCAGCTCCGGCTTTTCTTAGAATGGCAAAGATTTGGCTCCTTTTTGAGGGGGAGTGAAAACCCTTGACATTGTAAGAAGCTACCAATAGGTCAGCCATTGAGACATGTGTAAGTGAGATTACCTTGTAGCTGGTGAGATTTTCCCCAAGAGAGCATTCCAGGTTTGTGAAGGTCCGCTGTCAGGTGTACTGTGATATACGCTAGAGAAAGATGTTCTCTCCATGGCAATGGTGGAGACAAAAACCTTGGTCGGGGGATAGGGTTAAAAAAAGGAAAGGTAAACATAACATAACAGATTAGACAAACATCACAAAAGTGAACAGACATAACAGGGTATGTCATACAATATGAAGAGGGGTGTAGGTGGTCTTTAGACCGGTTAGGAGACCGTATAACGCCCAGGTGAGGGCCAGGGTCAGGTACTAACGGGAAGAAAAAAAAAACTTTTCCATTACGGAAAAAGTAACAGTAAGTCGCAAAGGTGACTGAGCCTAGCTAAAGTGGCTCTAAACTAAGGGCACAAAAAGACACCAACATCTGGCACAATCATGACAGCACTATACAAGACCCTCTAGTGCTCCTGAGACAAGCTCCTTGGAGTGAGATGGTGGCCTCTTTTCTTGGAGCGGGTGGACTTTGGAGTACGGAGGACTTCAAACGGGACCACGCTAGGAATATCAGGCAGGATGCCAAGGTCCTGAAAGAGTTCCCAGTTTTCAATCGGCATGGGGGTCACGTTCAGAAGCTCATATACCGCTGTGAGATCTGTGAAGGACGAAACGTTAACCCTTTTGCCTGCATAGGAGAAGGTGAGTCCAAACGGATAAGCCCATCGGTATAAAATTTTGTTAGATCGGAGCCAATCAGGGTTGAAGGGGCCAAATCTTGAAATATCTCGACCTTGGAATCTTCATAAGCCAAATCCGTATGGTTGCGCGCTGAATCTAGAATGGCAGTCTTTACTTGAAAGTTGAGAAATCTGCAGATGATATCTCTGGGCGGTTCTGTGGGCTTTGGCTTGGGCCTCAGAGCTCTGTGTGCTCTTTCTATAAAAATTTCTTGCGGGTGGTCAGGGCCCAGCAGTGAGCCGCATATTTCAGCGATGGCGGCTGACACTTCGCCAGGGGGGACCGATTCTGGCACTCCTCTAAACCGCAGATTATTACGGCGCCCCCTGTTCTCTTGATCCTCCAGTGAGTTGTGGAGGTCATTTAGGTATACAGCGCAGCGTCGGAGGGAGTCAGATACCGACGTCTGATGATTAAGAATCGCTGCCTGGCGCGTCTCCAGGGCCTCTACTCGCTCCCCCACGTGTCTCACCTCGTGCCTGCATGCGGACAGCTCCGCTAGGATCGGCTCCATTACCCTGTTCAGGGCCCGGTCAAGGTATTTTCTCGTGAGCGGGAGGTCAGCGGTGGAATGGGAGCCCTCCGAGTCACTTTCCCCTTCCGATAGTGCAGAGGCGCGCTTCTGGGCTTTGGGTAGCGGTGTCGGCGCCATCTTGGGTTCCCTGGAGGCGACCGTGGAGGCAGCTCTCTTTAGGAATTTCTCCATATCTCCGCCCGATGCTTGGATCTTGGAAGGAGCTGGGGTGTCACCATGTCTTGCATTCCCGATTTTGACCATTTTCTGCTGGAGTTAGCTGATGTTTGCTGGCGTTAGGAACGGGTCTCCACACAGAGCAGAGAGCTATGCGACCGTCTCCATCCGGCGCCAGCTCCGCCCCCCAATATCTTTTTCTTTTGCCACTAATACATGGAAAACAGGGCTTTGGAATATATTACTGCACCGCAGAATGGCAATTAGGTCCTAATTTCTTTCTACTTTTACACAACACAAAAGGCTTTTCAACAGACAAGTGCAAAGCTGAACGGCGAATATATTTTTTTTATACATGGCAAACTGGGCTTTAGAATATATCACTGCACCACACAAGGGCAAATATATTTTTCTTTTGCCACTAATACACGGCAAAAAGTGCTTTACAACATATTAATGCACCGTACAAGGGCAAATAAGATATACTGTAGAAATATTTCCTTGTAATAAACCCTGTTAATGGCTGTATCAAACAACACTTGAAGCCCAATAACAAGAATGGTTTGCTGAAATGACAGAACTGTATAATGGCAATTTGGATCCCCAGTCAGTGCACTAAGGTGTAATAGGATTGTTCCTATTACCCAGTTTGTAACCTCCCCTACTGAACCCTGTTCAACACAAATGCTGTGGAACGATTCCTCCCTATCCTTTGCCTGCACTTATAAATTGTTTTTTTCACCACAATCAAGTATTTCCTAGCACTGTCTCTAGCGCCTGCTGACGTCTCTCCCTGCACTAAGTACACTGGTAAATGGCAGAATCTAAGATGGCTGCTGTTATTTATAAGGCTGTGACATCACAGGGCTGGCTGTTGATTGGCTGCATGCTTGTCAGTATGGGTGATCTCACCTTCCCAGAGTTCCTTTCTCCATGTTCCCACACGTGCACCAGACATTTTAGGAAAAATATGATTCGTTACCACGAAGCGTGAGGAAATTCGGCTTCGGTGCAAATCAAATTTTTCCAGAAATTCTGATTGAATTCCACTTCATAAGCTTTGATTCGCTTATCTTTAGTGAACACTGTAGTTAAGTGGTTGCTGTGAATGCAATTGTGAGATGACAATGCCTTAACATAGTAGCCAGGGGTCTAATGAAGGCCTTCAGGTCTGTCCTCAATGTATGCCTGATAAATTGTATGTTAGTTTACTACTGACAGGATAATATACAGCACTATATGTACAGGTAGTACAGTGTACTATGTGAGTGATCAAAGGATCACATTGTCAAAGTCTAATTAAGGGACTAATTAGTGGTGAGGGTAAACATTAAATAATGTTGTTTTAATAAAAAATAAATATCTAAGTTAAAACATATTCTTTTTCCATGTAATAAATGCATTTCAAATTTTCAATGTAAAAAAAAAAATATATATATATATATTGATCAAATAAAATTCCCTCCATATATTTG
Organism: Bufo gargarizans; assembly: GCF_014858855.1. Lineage (NCBI taxonomy): Eukaryota > Metazoa > Chordata > Amphibia > Anura > Bufonidae > Bufo > Bufo gargarizans. The sequence continues at coordinate 525,464,456 of NC_058080.1, read as the reverse complement.
ATATTTCTAGGTCTGTAACAACTCGAACTATACAATTTTCATGCAATTTATCTTCCCTTCTTTGCTCTGTCATGCCTTCTACCACTTTGGCTCTACCTACAACATGGGACCATGTCCATATATTTGTATCGAGGGCCACTTTGAGTTTCCTTGGGTACCACCAAGACTGATCTGTATCCACCACGTTTACTGCGTTTACTGCTTTTGTTTTGTGTTTATTTAGACTGTCTTATGTCTTCATGAAAAAACTAAGTAAGACTAATGCATTTACCTTAAATCTAATAAAAAGTGTAGGCTACTACCCTTTTCAAAAAAATCTATATGAAGAGAAAAAAGTACATATTACATGTTTTTTTTTTAAATGAAAATCAATGGCAGACATACAATATATAACCACAGTATATAGACAAACCATTTTGTACCTCTAGGGCATTTGCTTTGCATAGTCCTGGTGAAAGTAATTGCTAACCAATATGTGACATTAGGGAGATATGTGAAAGACGAAGAAATAATGAAGACAATTCCTACGTTTTCATGGCACTTTATATATCCTGTATATACAGCATGTCATAGAAAATTTGTATTTGACATAATTTCTGAATGCACAGCCCACATACAAACACATCATAAGATAAATCTGGTAAAACATATGAAATAGTCATTTTTATGTTAGAACAAAATGTTGTGGAGCTCAATTTCACGACAAGAAATCAGTTTTATTGAATAAATATACTGAAATAAAGTGACAATGAATTTGATGATAATTCCTTTTTATATTATTCACTGGAGCTAAATCCACCAGAAAGTTTTATACCAGGCAGAACAATAGTACGAGCTAATAAACACAAGTGTGTATTTCTTCAAAACATTTAATGAAGTAAATGATAGAAATTAAAAATCACACACACAATTAATGCCTTTGGAATAGCAGTTACAAATCCCAGTGCCATTATCTGGTTGTGGAAATCTGTATGCATTTTCTAATTAAATGCCATAGGGCTAATATATTATAATCACACAGAGATTGCTGACTTTTTGTAACTCAATTGCAATTTCATTAAGGCAAAAAATCTAAATGTGTACTTTTAAGATGACATGTTGCCTCTAATTGTTGCAGTTTAATGTGTCTTTAGGAGTTAGGAAATTAAATCCTGCAAATAATTAGGAAACAATTGCTCTTTAGATGCCCTGCACAGATTGCTGCTCTATATCCATTAAATGCTGAAGCAAGTAGGCCTGTGAGAATGACAACTCAGAAAATTAACAAGCATGACACTGAGAAGCAACATGTGCAACCACTGCAAAATATAAATTCTGCAAATTACAGATTAATAACCATTAACTATGCACCAAGGCAAGAATATATCCTTTAAACTCAACAGTTTATGTAGGCTTCCTCACACTTCCAGAGCTCTATGGTATGTGCATGTTCCTTCACCATACTGTGGAAATATAAATGTGTCTATACGGAGACAGAATCCTACTCCACACTGATGAGGGGCAACACCTCGAAACAGATCTCTGTGGATGGATAATTGACTTAGGTTGTCCCCGTCACATCCTTAAAGCTTGTAAAAGAGCGGGATCTTGACATAGGGACCACTCAATATGGTGGATTTGGTGATCTCTGTAATGGGGACACCCCTTTGCTCGGTTTTCCTTCCTTTGAGAGATATCTGGCTTTCACTGTGTTGAAGACCCATAACTGGGGCTCCACAGTTATTTAGCATATTACTGTTTTCCAGGGAGCTTTACACTTTGGATTGTTGTGTCGAGACTCTTAAATGAGGCTCCACAGTGTTTTCTGTAGCTGGTCTTCTTAAGATCAGCTATTGTTTTAATTATGGAAAGCCCCAGCCCTGCTGTAGTGTATCCTAGCAGGCTGGTGTATGTCAGAATAGCACTGACAGTAATATACTACGCATTGTATAAGCAGTGCAGGATATTATAGAAGTGAATAAGTAAATGGTTAAAAAAGTTTAAAAAATGTTTTTAAATAAAAAAAATTCCAAATTGAAAAAACACATTCCATTGAAAAATAATCCAAGTAGAAAAAAAACTTTATTAATGGAAAAAATTGCAAAACTAAAATCCCCTAAACATATCACGGTATCCATAATGACTCATACTACAGAATGTTTTTTGCTTATCCGCCACCAAAAAACGGAATAAAAAGTATTATGTACCCCAAAATAGTACCAATGAAAAGTACAAGTCATCCCGCAAAAATCAATCCCTTACAAAGCTCCATAGAAAAAAATAAAATAAAGTTGTGGGTCTTGTGATGTGGCGATGAAAACGCTTTAAAAAAAAAAAAAAAGGGTTCCTATTGTGCAAAAGTAGTAAGGGTACTTTCACACTGGTGTTAAACTTTTCCGGTATTGAGTTCCGTCCTAGGAAATACCCGAAATAAACAGATCCATTTTATCCTAATGCATTCTGAATGGAGAGCAATCTGTTCAGTATGTATCAGGATATCTTCAGTTCAGTCACTGTATGGTTTTTGGACGGAGAAAATGCGGTATTTTCTCCGTCCAAAATTCTGGAACACTTTTCCATTGAAATGCTTTAATGCCGGATCTGGACCCAAGTGTTCAGTTTTTCAGGATGACAAACGGTATTGCAATGCATTCGTGAGATGGATCCGTCTACAAATGGTATCCGTTTGCATACAGATTGCTGGGCAGCAGTTATGGCAACAGAATCCAGACAACGCAAGTGTGAAAGTACCCTAAAACATAAAAAAAATCTATACTATATGTATTTGGTATCGCTGTAATCATACTCACCCAGAACATAAAGTCATCATGTTATTTATTCCAAAAAATGAATGTCAAAAAATAACAAAACTCAGCTCCAGTATTGCTGTTTTTCCCATCCCCCCCAAAAAAAGTTAACAAAAGTTAATCAGTAGATTATGTGCATACCAAAATGATGCCATTAAAAACTACAACTTGTGCTGCAATCAGGCCCTCATATGGCTGCAAAAAAAGTTATAGCTCTTGTAAGGCAACAAGAAAAAAAATGGCTAGTATTGAGTGCGAATATTCGAATTGCGAATTTTTTTCTCGAATATCGTAACTTCGAGATTTCAAATATAGTTCTATATATTTGCGAAATCGAATATTCATTATTTTTTTTTTTCATCTGAAAATATGATTTCTCCCTGCTTCTTGCTTGTGGGTCAATAAGCCATTGACCCACAAGCAACTTAAGCAGGGGGGAATCATGTTTTCATATGGAAAATAAAATGACCAATATTCTAAAAAACAAATACATAGCAATATAGTGAATATATTCGTTATTTAGAATTTTGGCATTATTTTTTTCCTATCTGTACAGTTGTTCGCATACTCCTCCCCGACAAGCGTCCCCGTCACCATGGGAACGCTTGTGGGTTAGATCGTGAAAGCTCAGATCCGATGGTATATTCTAACGCACAGGCGTTCCCATGGTTACGGGGACACTTGTCGGGGAGCAGTATGCCAAAGTGGAATAACAGTACACATATATTACAGTCTATATGTGTATTTTACGAATATTCGTAATATTGCTCTAACTTCGTCTTTTAGAATATTTGTAAAATACACATATAGACTGCAATTTAGCTAATATAGTGCTATAGTAATTCTTTTTTATAGTGTATATATTTTCCAAAACTGAAGTTCAGAAGAGGCAAAAAAAAAATTGACAAAAAAAAAAGGATTATAGCACTATATTAGCTAAATTACAATCTATATGTGTATTTTACGAATATTCTTAATATTGCTCTAACTTCGTCTTTTAGAATATTAAGAATATTCATAAAATACACATATTAGCCTAGCCATAGTCATAGGAACGTTGCCTTATACAGGAAAAAATAAATAAATTGCACGATTAATTTAATCGCATATTATTCGCGATAAATGAAATAATTACGAATATTTGATTTCGACAAATATAATACGAATATTCAATCGAATATTCGCGAAATATCGCAAAATCGAAGATGGCACCTCCCACTCATCACTACTAATGCCCAAAATGCAGAGGAAATGGGTTAAATAAAAAAGAAAATAAACTATCAATAACATAAAATTAAATCAATTTTGTGGTCAAATGGTTATTCTGGTTGGTTAAAGTTATCAGACTGGTGGGGGTCCAACCATTGGGACCCCCACTGATCATGACAACGGGCCCCATACCCCCTATCTCTGAAAGTCCTAAAGAATTGAATGGAGCTGCCTTGAGCATGTGTGGCCGGCTGCTGTAGTCATTTCAGGGGAGCTGCAGGGGGTGTGAGGCTTCCGTTCTCATGATCGGTGGATGTCCCAACATTAGGACCACCACCGATCTAATAGTTATCCCCTGTCCTGTGGAGAGGGGATAACTAACCAACCAGAATACCCCTTTAAGTGCACTGGGGACACAGGTATCTAGTTGAAACATCAGAAAAGTTTCCCTATTTAAAAGTTGCTTCTATTATCTCTACCCCTAAAGGGAGCATTAACTCGTACTAGGTCCTGAACCACAAATGTACATACATTATCATCATTGTGATCTGTAGCAAAATGGAGAGCAGCTGCTGATGCATTCTTAGTTTTATAGTGTGGGATATCAATTTTTAGTAATTCTACATTTTATTACATTTGTGTACACCCCACATATTGTAGCTGAAAGAGAGTACACGTTACATAAATACAGTGTAAGAGTCCTCTACCCTGTCTGCCTGCATTTTCATATAGTGCTATATGTGAATCCATACACAAGAGTCTGAAGGCTGTCACAATTGCACCTTTTTGCACACTTATACCTCAGTAGCAGAATGACCCAGCTTTGCACGGGTATATTTCATCTATTTCATTTAATGTTTGTGTGTGTCGTTAAAAGATATTGACAGTATATCCCACAACAGTGACATCTACAGCACCCTGCCCCCTTAACAGTGACCTCCATAGCCCCCCACCCCTTAACACTGACCCCCACAGTACTCCACCTCCTTAAAATGGGACCTCCACAGCAGCCCACCCCTTTAATTTTGACCTTTACAGCAGCCTGCCCCTTTAACAGTGAGTTTCACAGCAGCCCACCCCCTTGACAGTGACCTCTACAGCACCTGCCCCTTAACACTGACCATAGGTTACAGTCCCCTTAACTGTGACCTTCACCATTCCCAGACCCCTTAACAGAGATCTCTTAAGTGTGACCTCCATTGTACCCCGCTCCCTTAACAGTGACCTCACAGTATCCTGCTGACTTAAAAGGGACCTCACAGTCCCCGCCCCTTAACAGTAACCTCCACAGTGCCGCCCCTTTAACAGTGACCTCCACAGCAGCTGGCCCTTTATTTATGACCTCCACAGTACTCCATCTCATTAGCAGTGATTTCCACAATAACCCACCGCCTTAAGAGTGACCTCCACAGAGCTCTGTTTCCTTAAAATGTGACCTCCACATCACCCCCGTCCCTTAAAGGGATTCTGTCATCAGATTTTACCCCTATAACCTAAAGATATCCTCATGTCCGGACTAAGAAGAAGAATCCTAAGCTGGCCTTATTAAACCTCACTGAGGCTCTGTTTGTCCAAAAAAACAGGTTTTTATAACCTGCCAATCACTTACTTAAGGTGCCCAAGGGGAGGTCCATTAATACAGGGTGCCCGTCCGCACCCCTCGCCGTCCGGTGCCCAGCACCGCCTTCCGTCTTCATCGCCGCCTTCCCTGTCTTTAGCGCCGCCTTCTACAGCTCAGCACCGCCTCCGCAATCCTCCCCGTCCCTCTGCCAGATCCTGCGCACTAAGCTCAGCCAATCTGCAGGTCATATTAGGGTTGAGTGAAGTGCGCATCACACCGGCGCATGCGCACTTCGCTCAATGAAGCCGCTGCCAGGAGTCCACACGGGCGCATCAGGCCGAGCCTAGTGCGCAGGCGCGGGATCTGGCAAAGGGATGGGAGGATTGCAGAGGCGGCGCTGAGCTGTAGAAGGCGGCGCTGAAGACAGGGAAGGCGGCTATGAAGACGGAAGGCGGCGCTGGGCACCGGACGGCGAGGGGTGCGGACGGGCACCCTGTATTAACGGACCTCACCTTGGGCACCTTAAGTAAGTGATTGGCAGGTTATAAAAACCAGTTTTTTGGACAAATAGAGCCTCAGTAAGGTTTAATAAGGCCAGCTTAGGATTCTTCTTCTTAGTCCGGACATGAGGATATCTTTAGGTTATAGGGGTAAAATCTGATGACAGAATCCCTTTAACAGTGACCTCTACAGCACCCAGCCTCTTAACACTGACTTCCATAGTGGACCGTCCCCTTAACTGTGACCTTCACCATTCCCTGCCCTCTTAACAGAGACCTCCACAGCACCTGCCCCTTTAACAGTGACTTCCACAGTACCCCGCTTCCTTCAAAGTGACCCCCACAGCTGCTGCCCCTTTAATAGTGACATCCACAGTCCCCTGCCTCCTTAACAGTCATCGCCACAGTGCCATCCCCTTTACCAGTAGCCTCTACAGCATCCCACCCCCTTAACAGTGAAATCCACAGCGGCCGCCCCATTATTAGTGACCTCCACAGTACTCCATCTCCTTAACAGTAATTTCTACAGTACCCCACCCCCTGAACAGATGCCTCTTCAGCAATCTGCCCCTTAACACTGACCTTTATAGCAGACCGTCCCCTTAACTGTGACCTCCACAGCAGCCTGCCCTCTTAACTGTGACCTCCACAGCACTCCGCTCCCTTAACAGTGTCATCCAGAGCGCCCTGCACCTTTAAAGATGACCTATAGCAGTGAAGAAAAATGGCTGGGTTGTTATGGAAACCTGGTGTAAAACTGTGTGTATGAGGAGACTAAGGGCCTAAAAGCTTATATTCGCTGATAAGGGTTATGTGACGATACATATAGCAGTTGGGATATGAGTGAAAGACCTGCAGGCTTCTATTGGCTAATGTAGGTCATGTGATGGTGCCATATTTGCATTTTTTGGGGAATATCTCAGGAACGGTATGTGCTAGAGAGCTGAGACCCGGCCTAAAACCTCCCCAGACACCTGATGTACCTGTGTTCCAAATATTGTCATTGTAAATGTGAGGGTGCGGATTCCTTTAGCAGACATACATACATACTTACATAAAGTGAAAAAATGGTGGATCTTTTATTCCCCTCTGCAACGTTTCAACCGTCTCAATGCGGTCTCTCAAGCATGCTTGAGCAAGACCGCATTGAGACGGTTGAAACGTTGCAGAGGGGAATAAAAGATCCACCATTTTTTCACTTTATTTGGAGTGCTGCCTCATCCTTTGGATATTATACTTACCTATAGCCGTTTGAGCCTGCGGCTGAGAGGACTTGCACCTGTATCTCTGGTCTTGTGCTGCTGTGATTCTTTTTTGGTTTCTACATACTTACATACATACACTAAGTTTTATATATTAGACTAGCAGAAGGACCCGGCTTTGCACAGGTATATTTCATCTATTTCATTTAATGCTTGTGTGTATCATTAAAAGATATCGACAGTATCCACTATAACAGTGACATCTACAGTACCCCATCCCTTTAACAGTGACCTACACAGCGGCCTGCCCCCTTAACAGTAACATCCACAGCGCCCTTCCCTTTAACAGTGACCTTCACAGTGGCTGCCCATTTATTAGTGACCACAGTACCCCGTCTCGTTAACAGAGATTTCCAAAGAGCTACATTCCCTTAAAATGTGACCTCCCCCTTAACAGTGACCTCTACAGAACCCCGACCCTTAACACGGAACTCTATAGCGGACCTTAACTGTTACCTCGACCGTTCCCTGCCCCCTTAACAAAGACCTCCACAGTGCGCCGCCCTTTTAATAGTGACCTCCACAGCATCCTGTCCCTTTAACAGTAACCCCCACAGCATCCCGCCCCCTTAACAGTGACCTCCAAAGCGGCCGCCCCTTTATTAGTGACCTCCACAGTATCCCATCTCCTTAGCAGTGATTTCTACAACAGCCTGTCCCGTTAACAGTGGCCTCTACAGTAATATGGCCTTTAACACTGGCCTCCATAGAGGACAGTCACCTTAACTGTGACCTCCACAGCAGCCTGCCCCTAGGGTGGCCAGAGGTCTGGTTTTAGGCCGGACATTCTGGCTTTCAGACTCCCTGTCCTCCGTCTGATGCAGGGACTGGACGGACACAGGAATGTCCTTTTGAAAAGCTCACTCTCAGACAGCAGCACTGTGCTGTCTGAGCGTGAGCTGCAGGGAGAAAGTCACCCTCCCTCCCACCCCTACAGCTGACAGAAGTTGATTTTTACCTTAGTTTTTTCAATCCCTGTCAGCTCAGGAGTGGGAGGGGCGTGGTCTAACTGGGCTTGGGGCTTGGTGGGATCTGGGGAAGGAGTTTTTAAGTTGATCTTTTGAGGGTGGCCTAAATAGCCACCCTACCTGCCCCCTGAACTGTGACTAGAGGATAGATCATCAGTTTATAAAAATTGCAGAACCCGTTTAACAGTGTCAACCACAGCGACCTGCCCCATTAAAGCTGACCTACAACAGAGAAGAAAAATGGCTGGGTTGTTATGGAAACCTGGTGTAAAACTGTGTGTATGTGGAGATTAAGGGCCTGCGAGCTTCTTTTGGCTGATAAGGGTCATGTGACCAGCTTTTATTAGCTAATGCATCTTTTAGGAACATAGCCTCATTCACACGTCAGTTCTCCACAGACAGCACACGTCCCCATTCATTTTAATGTGTGTATTCAGACATCAGTGTTTTAGCACGGTCCGTGGGTCAGTGTTTTTAGCACGGATGCATGCTCTATTTTGTCTGTGTTCACGGATCCATCACATCCAATATAGTTTATGAGTCCGTGAGCACCACGCATGCAACACGGATGTCATCTGTGTTTCATCCATGTTTCACTGAACATTAAGAAGAGATGTTTTGAAAATTATTTTTCAGCTGTTTAGTGTCAGTGAAACACGGATGCAACATGGACAGCAAAAAACGGACATATGGACCCCACACGGATCCTTCACGGGCAGCTTCACGGATGCATCACTGACCACCTGCTCACGGATTTGAGCACGGACGTGTGAATGAGGCTTATCTCAGGAATGGTATGTGCTAGAGAGCTAAGACCGGGTCTAAAACCTTCCCGGACACCTGGTGTACCTGTGTGCCAAATTTTGTGTTTGTAAATGCGACGGTGCGGATTCCTTTAGCGGATATACACACATACACACACATACATACACTCAGCTTTATATATTAGATGTAACTATGGTAAGTGTTGAATGTTTTTTTGGTAATGCATGTGGTCTGTAAATTTAGCAAATACTGAAAACCAAAAACAGATATTATATGAGCTATAAGAAAAACCTGCAAAAACAGGCCTTATAAATATGCACTCTTCTGCAAGCAAACCTAAATCTACAGTACACCTACAGTAAATATAAATAGTGGCAAATTTATCATAGACCAGCAGTGTAAGACGAACATCCATGCGCTTGGCTAGGATAGATTTCAATGTTCTTCTATGTCAGATAGGTCATCAATATCAGCTGCGGCCTTTTCTTCAACCATCTGATCAAAGGGGGTGCCGGGTGTCCAGCCTCCGCCAATCTGATATTGATTATCTATCCTGAGGATAGGTCATCAATAGTATTGAGTGAATTGAAGAAGAGAATTGGCACATTTTCTTCATTCAAGATGGCCACGACAGCCCCCCTTATGATCAAATGGAGGTGAGTGTATATATTTTTTGTATTAACATCTCTAGCTATCAATATTAAAATCCCAGAAAACCAGTTTAATACTGGTTTTCCACAATGCACTCTTTGGGGGCCATTTCATTGCTACACTGCACTGTGTCTTAGAAATACTGTATCTGTCTGACTTTTTGATTAACCACTTTCTAAAATTAGGAGTCTAAAGAAAAGTTGTTTTTAAAGAACCAGCAATGAGGAACTTAATTAAACAACCCTTTGAAAGGGATTAAACACATTTTAATGATAAAAAGTCCAATTACTTTCTTAAATTAGTTTGGAGTTTTTCACTACCCATTTATATTACAACAATAGTGAGTATACCCCTGTGATATTAATTAGATACATCTCTGATTATATTACTGAAACACATATGGAAATGAAAATAAAAGGTTGAAATTAGAAATTTGTTGAAACTGGAAAAGAAGATAAAAAATAAAACAAAAACACTTGAAACAATCCATCTCTGTTTGAAATATGTACAAACCCGTGCTTAAAGGGGTTGTCTGGGTTCAGAGCTGAACCCGGACATCTCCCCATTTTCACCCAGGCAGCCCCCCTGACAAGAGCATCAGAGAAGTTCATGCTCTGATGCTCTCCTTTGCCCTGCGCTAAATCGCGCAGGGCAAAGGCAGGAGTTCAGGTGGCAAACAGTGCTCTCCATGGAGCTGCCAGGAAGCCCAGTAAAACGGCTAGAGCAGAGCTAAAGCCCGCCCATTAGAGCCGGTGACGTCACCGAACACACTGCCGGTCGGAAGCTTCCGCCTGGCAGTGTGTTATGATAAACAAAAGAGCCCGTGCCCTGCGCAATCAAGCCCAGGGCAAGGGAGCGCATTGGAGCAGGAGATGCTCCAATGCTAGCCTCAGAGCTGCTGTCTAGGTGAAAATAAGGGTATGTCCGGGTTTTTTCTATATACCTGCGGCCACAAAATACAGATTACTGGTTTTGATATACCTGCTTCAACTAGCAACTGATTGAGGCCTGTCATATATCAGCTTCCACAAAATAGTGATAGAGGTTTTCCATATACCTGCGTCCACAAAATTACTGCTTGAGGGTGATATACCAGCTTCAACTAACAACTGAATGAGGCCTTCCATATATCAGCTTCCACAAAATAGTGATACAGGTTTTCCATATACCTATTTCCACAAAATACAGATTGCGGGTTTTGATATACCTGCTTCAACTAACAACTGATTGAGGCCTGCCATATATCAGCTTCCACAAAATAGTGATAGAGGTTTTCCATATACCTGCGTCCACAATATTACTGCTTGAGGGTGATATACCAGCTTCAACTAACAACTGATTGAGGCCTGCCATATATCAGCTTCCACAAATACTGCTCTTCTCTAGGTACTTTGGCACAGGGTCATTTTGAAAATGACAGGCAGAGGAAGAGGCAGGCCGTTCTGCAGGGGTGATAGGGGTCGGGCAGGTTCACCAGGCCGGAGCCTTAGTGGAAGTTGGAGAAGGACGCACCAGAGTTAGTTGGGTGGCTCACTCAGCTTTCTGCTTCTGCACCCTCCTCACCCTTTGCTATGTGCAACTCCAAAGACACCACCACCATAGCCCCTCCACTCGAGTCAGAGGAATTATTTTCCCATCCATTTCCAGACCTTACCGATGCGCAGTCATTCTCGGCCCCTACCCAGATCAGCCCAAGGAGTGTGGCCCTGGCTGTTGCTGCCTGCTCAGAGATCTCTAATGTCAGTGGTGATGAACGTGACGATGATGACTAGTGTTGATCGATCACCATAGTGCTCGAGTGCTCGGGCTGAACACATCGGGATGCTTGGGTGCACTACCGAGCACCCGAGTATAATGAAAGTGAATTGGAGAACCCGAGCATTAAACCAGACACCCACTGCTCTGAAGAGGGGAGGGTTCCTGGTTCATAGGAAAAGTTTAGAAACTGATGAAAACACCACCGAAATGATTTGGGAACAGCATGGGGAGGATGTCTGGATGCATCTTAGGCTCCCAGGTCGCTCCTGGGAACGATATTGTCCGAGTATTATACCACTTTTACAGGCTGACAATAATATGCACAAAACAAAGGTAAAATCAATTTTAGAGGAAAAATTGTTAGAAAACATTATTTCCTGTATATTTACTTGTATATAAAGTGCAAGTGCTGCCAAAAATTACAAGGAAGAGGCACTATGATACAGCCTGTACATCAGGCTGTAACATTGTGGTACAATTGTTCATGTAGTGAGACTCCTACACTCATAAAGCCTATGTAGTAAGTTAAAGGGCTGACACAAATTACAAGGAACCGGCACTACAATACAACCTTTGTTACACATAAAGGAGGGCATCATACACAGCCTTGAAAAATTATGATTGATGGCCTGCTAGTGACCCTCAAAAACATTTGGAGCAAGGGCCTGCTGATCTGACATTCTAAAACATTTTGTGCGAGGGCCTGATACCGCTTTGGTGACTCTAGATAACCTGGGGCTGATCGCGAGTCCCTGTGACTTCGGCAATCCATTCGGATGTCTGCCCTATCAACTTTCAATGTTATTAAATTACCTATTAGGTATAATTAGGTAAGAGCCTACAGGTGATCTTACCCTGTAAAAGATTTTAGGTGCGTGTCTGCAGGTGAGCTGACCCTGTAAAATATTTTAGGTACGGGCCTGCTGGTGAGCTGACCCTGTAAAAAATGACATGCGAGGCCCTACTGGTGAGCTGACCCCGTAAAATATTATATGCGAGTGCCTGCTGGTGAGCTGACCCTGTAAAAGATTTTAGGTGCAGGCCTGCTGGTGTGCTGATCCTCTAAAAGGTTGTAGGTTAGGACCTTCAGGTGAGTTGACCCTCTAAAACTTTATATGCAAGGGCCTTCAGGTGAGCTGACCCTGTAAAATATTGTAGGTGAAGGCCTGCTGGTGAGCTGACCCTGTAAAACATTATATGCGAGGGCCAACTGGTGAGCTGACCCTGTAAAACATTATATGCGAGGGCCTGCTGGTGAGCTGACCCTGTAAAACATTATGCGAAGTGCACATGCGAGGGCATTATATGCAACGTATAAGCATCTGTTGATACGATGAAAGAGAAGGAGGATGAGAAAAGGAAGATTCAACCATATACCCTTGATTGTGGTGGAAGGGGTGCATGGGAATACATTGTATTCAGTACATTATAAACAACACATTTAAAGTGCCTTTATGCTCATCAGCTTTCCTCTGGTGGAGTCGAGAAGTCATGGTCAATCAAGGTCAACCTGTCAGCATTTTCAGTTAATAGGCGGATATGCTTATCTGTTATAATGCCAGCAGCAGTACTAAATATCTGCTTAGACAAAACGCTGGAGGCAGGGCAGGCCAGCACCTCCAAGGCGTAGAGCTCCAGTTCGTGCCACGTGTCCAGCTTGGACACCCAGTAGTTGTAAAACACTGAGCGATCATTGAGGACTCTGACACGGTCTGCTATGTACTCCTTCACCATCTTCTAAAAATTTTCCCTCCTTGTGACACTAGGCCGCGCATCAGGATGAGGGTGCTGGTGGGGTGTCATGAAACTGTCCCAGGCTTTGGAGAGTGTTTCCCTGCCTCTGTTGGAACTGCTGTGTGTTCCTCTTGTCTCCCCTCCCCGGACCTACGGACCCTGCCACCAGCATTGTAAGGTGGAAATTTTTGGAGCAATTTTTCAACAAGGAAGTTCTGGTATTGCACCGTTTTGCTCGTCCTCTCCGCCAGAGGAAAGAGAGATGAGAAGTTTTCTTTGTAGCGGGGGTCGAGAAGGGTAAACAACCAGTAATCCGTGTTGTCTAAAATGCGTATAATGTGCGGGTCGTGGGAAAGGCAGCCCAACATGAATGCAGTCATGTATGTCAGAGTACCAACAGGCAAGACTTTGCTGTCGTCATCAGGAGGATCACTCTCAATCTCCACTACTCTTCCTCCTCTTCTGCCCACCCATGCTGAACAGATGGAATTAAACTTCCATGGATACTACCCTCTGAAGCGGATGCAACCGTCTCCTGCTCCTCCTCCTCCTCCTCCTCATCGTCCAACTCACGCTGAGAAGACGAACTGAGAGTGGTCTGGCTATCACCTTGTGTAATGTCTTCTTCCCCCATTTTCACCTCTTCCACATACAAAGTGTCATCCTTAATTATGAGCAACAAGCGTTTGAGAAGACACAGAAGTAGGATGGTTACGCTGGTTATAGCGTTATCGCTGCTCACCATCTGTGTTGATTCCTCAAAGTTTCTTAAAACCTCACAGAGGTCAGACATCCATGCCCACTCCTCGCTTCTGATTAGCGGAAGCTGAGTGGAAAGGCAATGACCATGTTGCAGCTGGTATTCCACTACTGCCCTCTGCTGCTCACAAAGCCTGGCCAACATGTGGAACGTCGAGTTCCAGCGAGTGCTTACGTTGCACAACAGCCGGTGAGCTGACAATTTCAAGTGCTGCTGCAGCGTTGACAGACCGGCTGAAGCTGTTGATGACTTGCGGAAATGTGCACACACCTTCACCAGTAGTTCAGGCAAATTGGGCTAGGTTTTGAGAAACCGCTAATCATCAAGGTTGAACAAATGAGCTAGGCATGGGATGTGTCTGAGCTTGTCAAGCTCTGAATTCGCCACCAAGTTACAGCCATTATTAGGTTGAGTGGCGAAAGCCACAGCTCAGTCTGGTCTCTTATCCCCTGCCACAGCTCTGCGGCAGTGTGCTCTTTGTCCCCTAAGCATATCAGCTTCAGCACGGCCTGTTGCCACTTCCCCACTGCAGTGCTACACTGCTTTCAGCTACCGACTGAAGACTGACTGGTGCCGCACGCGGATAATTCAGAGGTGGAAGTGGAGGAGGAGGCGGAGTAGGGTTTGGAGCCACCAACGTAGGTTCTGGCGGAAACCCTGATCGATGTAGGGCCTGCAATCCTTGCCGTCGGTAGCACCTGTGCCATCCCAGTTACTGAACTAGTCAGGGCATGGGTGATGTTACAGGACACATGTTGGCATAAGGCGGGCACGGCACACCTTGAAAAATAGTGGCGGCTGGGGACTGCGTAACGCGGGGCGGCCGCTGACATCAGGCCGCGGAAGGCCTCAGTGTCCACGAGCATAAATGGCAACATTTCCAGGGCCAGTAATTTGGAAAGCTGCGCATTTAGTGCTATGGGCAGTGGGTGGGTGGCAGGGTATATTCGCTTTCGTTCAAAGGCCTGGAGTAAGAACATTTGGATGCTGCGCTGGGACATATAAGTGGATGTGGTCGCTGATGGTGCTTGCGAAGGTCCAGGGCAGGAGGTATCCAGGCCTGCACCTTCAACAGTGGACACAGGCATTCATACTAATTTCGGTGCTTGGATGCCATGTGGCGGATCATGCTGATGGTAGTGAGTAGAATTAAGCGCGAATATTCGCATAGTGAATTTTAATCTCGAATATCAGCACTTTGAGAATTTGTGAATATTTAGAATATAGTGCTATATATTTGTAATGATGAATATTCCTCCCTGCTTCTTGCTTGTGGGCCAATGAGTCATTGGCCTATAAGCAACTGAAGCAGGGAGGAATCATGACTTCAGATGGAAAAAATATAATCAATATTCTAAAAAACTAATATACTGTATAGCCCGATTATAATTGTCAATGGGAGAATATAGTGTACACTTAAGTCAAAATCTGTGTCCCAAACACTATAATACTATGATAAATGTAATAGGCCACCCATTCACAAAGGGAACAGACGCAATGTAACACCAGTCTTATAACATACCCATAAATAGGGAGATTACCTCAGGAGAACCGCACACCCGCAATGCTTTTCGGCAACACCTTCATCTGGGGGCACGGCTCTCCCTAAAAATGTGTTCTATTTAAATATGAGACTCACCAATAACATAGCTGCTAGCATAATTACAGAGAATTAAATAAAGATGTGCATCCCATGTAAAAAAAAAAGTGCATCCCGGTGTCTATACACATCCGTGCGCCAGTCCGCACTACACACAGGCCGGCCTCGATGCCGTGTGGTGGATACGTGATGGCCAATCACGTGACCGCCCGTGTCACAAAGGAACCCAGAATTATACGGGTACTGTATGTGCAGGATTGATGTCAATGCACAACAACCATGCCGCAAGGATATAGGCAGTGCCTAATTGAATAGGGACATTAGATCTTAGAGTGCAAGTGCAATAAAAACATGCAAATGCAATACAAAACAGAACATTATTGATATTTGCATTATTAAAATGAAATATATTGCGCAAAGATATTAATTACAAAAAAAGAAAAGAATAAAATAAAAATAATTAATACTACCGTAATTCATAAACAAAAACACACTCAATCAAAAGTGAAGAAATAAATAATTACAAGTGAAAGTAAAAAGTGATAAGGCATATACAAACCCATACTTTATTGCAAACATAATCACTACATAATTATAATTTGTAAGTATTTGTATGCTTGGGGACACCCTGTGTATTTAAGTCTTAGATAGTCTCTATTTTTGGAATGTTTCTGCCGGGATTCAAACTTACAATGAGCACAATGTTAAACTATTGCTGAAAAACCTCATAGAAGTTTGTCATGTATTAGGTATTCATATACAGCTGATTTATTATTTTATAAATTTCTTAGTAATAAAAAAAAAATGTTTGGCACAAAATTTCTGATATATATGAATTCATAATACATGGGAAACTACTAGTGCTGGGCGAGCATGCGATGGTCGGCACATTGCGGTGTTCAGCCGAATACCGCGTGTGCTCAAACGCGATGCTCGAGTCTCCTCCCAACAAGTTTATTGGCTGCTACGCAGCCAATAAACGTGCAGGTAAGTACTGCCATTCACTGTAATGCCGTAGCCATGTTGGCTACTGGCATTACAGTGATTAGCTGGCCGGAACGAGTCACCGGGTGCTATATAGCACCCGATGACACGTGTTCAGATCAGTTTTAGGCCTCTTGCTGCGGCCCACATATTGCAGGCCACAATGCACGAACACCAACTGTGGGGCAGCTGCAGCGAATCCCTCACCTATTCACTTTAATGCGTCTGCAATCCTCCCATTCCACAAAAACACAGGACACGTTCTATCTTTTTGCGGAACAGAAGTACGGGACAAAACCCCATGGAAGCACTCCATAGTGTATCCGTGGGTTTCCATTCTGTGCTTCAGTTCCGCATCATTCCGCATCTTCGGATTTGTGGACCCTTTCAACGGCGCCTGTGTATTGCGGATCCGCAAATGCGGTGCGCAATACCGCAACGGACAGCACACGTTTGTGTGCAGGAGGCCTTAGTCAGGGAGAGCTGGACAGCAGAAGGGAGAGATAGTGTAGGGAGTAAATTAGGAATATTTTAATACTTGTTATAAACCCAAAAGTCCTTTTAAGGACTATTGTTGTATGTGGGAGCAATATATATTTTTAGCGCAACCTGCACTAAATAGCTTGCAACTGTTTGGCTGCTGCAGACAGCAACATTATCTGCGCTACATCTCCTGTCTAACGTGTGCACAGCCTAAAAATATCTGTGACATCCAGTGTACTTTTTCTGTAGACGGTGTCCGCCGCGGACAGTTACATTACCTGCGCTACATCTCCTGTATAACGTTTGCGTATCCGAAATATCAGTGATATTGAGTCAAATTTTTTTGCTGCTCGTGGCACAGACTTTACCTGCGCTAAATCTCCTCAATAACGTTTGCGCATCCTAAATATCAGTGACATTAATTCAGTGTAATTTTTTATTAGCCACTGGTGACAGGGACATTACTTGCGCTATACCTCCTATATAACGTTTGTGCATCCTAAATATCAGTGACATTCATTCAGTGTAATTTTATATTAGGCAGTGGTGACAGCAATATTACTTGTGCTATACCTCCTGTACAACGTTTGAGCAACCTAAATATCAGTGACATTAATTCAGTGTAATTTTTTATTAGGCGGTGGTGACAGCAACATTACTTGTGCTATACATCCTGTTTAACGTGTGCACATGCTAAATATCAGTGACATTCATTCAGTGTCATTGTTTTAGTAGGCGGTGGTGACACCAACATTATTTGCACTATACCTCCTGTTTAATGTGTGCATATCCTAAAACTATCTGTGAAATTCTGTGTACTTTATTTGCACATACTCTTACAAAACCTGCGCTACTGTACGTGTGACATACTTGCAAGCATATATACGATTTAATATGTGCAAGGCGAGCAATAAGGGATGGGGAGGTGGCCGTGCTGTTTATTGTGCACGCAGAGGATGTGGTCCTGGGCGCGGTGAAACAATGCCTGCTGCCAGAGCACAAGAAACACACTCATCTACGATACCTAGCTTCATGGCCCAGTTTGCAGGGCGGCGAAGGACATCACTCTCGAAGTCAGACAAGTGCGACCAGGTGGTCGGTTGGATTGCAGCAGATAATGCTTAAATTTGGTTAAGCACCACCATGTCTTCCACAAAGTCCAGTCTCAGTAGCCAAGTGTCGGGTCAACATAATTCTCACCCTGATACTGCTTCCACCCACCATGGAGAGTCTTGGCAAACATGAGATCCCACACTCAGATATTTCGAGGAGCTGTTTTCATTGCCATTCCTTTATTTGGGCCTCTCGCCAAGCCCAATTGAAAAGGGACACGATGAGATCTTGTGCCCTGATTCCAAAACTCTGGAGCATCCACAGTCAGAAGATGACAGTGGGGAATGGAAATTAGTGTTTCACAAGGTGGATGATGATGATGAGACACAGTTGCCAATAAGTCAACCGCAATTAGTGTCAAGAGGTTCATTAGGAGGATGAGACACAGTTGTCAATAACTGAGGTTGCTGTTAAGTCAACAATTGAGGAGGATGACAAGAGTGAGGAAGTGGAAGAGGAGGTGCTGGATCATGAAGTTACTGACCCAACCTGGGAAGCTGGCAAGCCAAGCGAGGACAGCAGTACAGAGTGAGAGGGATTCGCAGCACTGCAACAGGCTGGAAGAGGCAATCGGGTTGCAAAAGGGAGAGAGCGGGCCACACCAAACAGGCCCGCAACTGTTCCCCGGAGCACACCCTTGCGGAAATCTCCATTGCCAATGGGTAGGTGTTCCGCAGTCTGGCGCTTTATTGAGGAAAGTGCGGACGACAAAAAAAAAATGTTATTTGCAACCTGTGCCGTACCAAAATGAGCAGGGGCGTGAACACTAAAATGAGCAGAGGCGTGAACATTAGCAACTAGAGTTGAGCGAACACCTGGATGTTCGGGTTCGAGAAGTTCGGCCGAACATCCCGGAAATGTTCGGGTTCGGGATCCGAACCCGATCCGAACTTCGTCCCGAACCCGAACCCCATTGAAGTCAATGGGGACCCGAACTTTTCGGCACTAAAACGGCTGTAAAACAGCCCAGGAAAGGGCTAGAGGGCTGCAAAAGGCAGCAACATGTAGGTAAATCCCCTGCAAACAAATGTGGATAGGGAAATGAATTAAAATAAAAATTAAATAAATAAAAATTAACCAAAATCAATTGGAGAGAGGTTCCATAGCAGAGAATCTGGCTTCCCGTCACCCACCACTGGAACAGTCCATTCTCAGATATTTAGGCCCCGGCACCCAGGCAGAGGAGAGAGGTCCCGTAACAGACAATCTGGCTTTATGTCAGCAGAGAATCAGTCTTCATGTCATAGCAGAGAATCAGGCTTCACGTCAGCCACCACTGCAACAGTCCATTGTCATAAATTTAGGCCCAGCACCCAGGCAGAGGAGAGAGGTCCCGTAACAGAGGATCTGGCTTCATGTCAGCAGAGAATCAGTCTGCATGTCATAGCAGAGAATCAGGCTTCACGTCAGCCACCACTGCAACAGTCCATTGTCATAAATTTAGGCCCAGCACCCAGGCAGAGGAGAGAGGTCCCGTAACAGACAATCTGGCTTCATGTCAGCAGAGAATTAGTCTGCATGTCATAGCAGAGAATGAGGCTTCACGTCAGCCACCACTGCAACAGTCCATTGGCATATATTTAGGCCTAGCACCCAGGCAGAGGAGAGAGGTCCCGTAACAGAGGATCTGGCTTCATGTCAGCAGAGAATCAGTCTGCATGTCATAGCAGAGAATCAGGCTTCACGTCAGCCACCACTGCAACAGTCCATTGTCATATATTTAGGCCCAGCACCCAGGCAGAGGAGAGAGGTCCCGTAACAGACAATCTGGCTTCATGTCAGCAGAGAATCAGTCTGCATGTCATAGCAGAGAATGAGGCTTCACGTCACCCACCACTGCAACAGTCCATTTTCATAAATTTAGGCCCAGCACCCAGGCAGAGGAGAGAGGTCCCGTAACAGAGGATCTGGCTTCATGTCAGCAGAGAATCAGTCTGCATGTCATAGCAGAGAATCAGGCTTCACGTCAGCCACCACTGCAACAGTCCATTGTCATAAATTTAGGCCCAGCACCCAGGCAGAGGAGAGAGGTCCCGTAACAGACAATCTGGCTTCATGTCAGCAGAGAATTAGTCTGCATGTCATAGCAGAGAATGAGGCTTCACGTCAGCCACCACTGAAACAGTCCATTGGCATATATTTAGGCCTAGCACCCAGGCAGAGGAGAGAGGTCCCGTAACAGAGGATCTGGCTTCATGTCAGCAGAGAATCAGTCTGCATGTCATAGCAGAGAATCAGGCTTCACGTCAGCCACCACTGCAACAGTCCATTGTCATAAATTTAGGCCCAGCACCCAGGCAGAGGAGAGAGGTCCCGTAACAGACAATCTGGCTTCATGTCAGCAGAGAATTAGTCTGCATGTCATAGCAGAGAATGAGGCTTCACGTCAGCCACCACTGCAACAGTCCATTGGCATATATTTAGGCCTAGCACACAGGCAGAGGAGAGGTTCATTCAACTTTGGGTAGCCTCGCAATATAATGGTAAAATGAAAATAAAAATAGGATTGAATGAGGAAGTGCCCTGGAGTCCAATAATATATGGTTATGGGGAGGTAGTTAATGTCTAATCTGGACAAGGGACGGACAGGTCCTGTGGGATCCATGCCTGGTTCATTTTTATGAACGTCAGCTTGTCCACATTGGCTGTAGACAGGCGGCTGCGTTTGTCTGTAATGACGCCCCCTGCCGTGCTGAATACACGTTCAGACAAAACGCTGGCTGCCGGGCAGGCCAGCACCTCCAAGGCATAAAAGGCTAGCTCTGGCCACGTGGACAATTTAGAGACCCAGAAGTTGAATGGGGCCGAACCATCAGTCAGTACGTGGAGGGGTGTGCACACGTACTGTTCCACCATGTTAGTGAAATGTTGCCTCCTGCTAACACGTTGCGTATCAGGTGGTGGTGCAGTTAGCTGTGGCGTGTTGACAAAAGTTTTCCACATCTCTGCCATGCTAACCCTGCCCTCAGAGGAGCTGGCCGTGACACAGCTGCCTTGGCGACCTCTTGCTCCTCCTCTGCCTTGGCCTTGGGCTTCCACTTGTTCCCCTGTGACATTTGGGAATGCTCTCAGTAGCGCGTCTACCAACGTGCGCTTGTACTCGCGCATCTTCCTATCACGCTCCAGTGCAGGAAGTAAGGTGGGCACATTGTCTTTGTAGCGTGGATCCAGCAGGGTGGCAACCCAGTAGTCCGCACAGGTTAAAATGTGGGCAACTCTGCTGTCGTTGCGCAGGCACTGCAGCATGTGGTCGCTCATGTGTGCCAGGCTGCCCAGGGGTAAGGACAAGCTGTCCTCTGTGGGAGGCGTATCGTCATCGTCCTGCCTTTCCCCCCAGCCACGCACCAGTGATGGACCCGAGCTGCGTTGGGTGCCACCCCGCTGTGACCATGCTTCATCCTCATCCTCCTCCACCTCCTCCTCATCCTCGTCCTCCTCGTCCTCCAGTAGTGGGCCCTGGCTGGCCACATTTGTACCTGGCCTCTGCTGTTGCCAAAAACCTCCCTCTGAGTCACTTCGAAGAGACTGGCCTGAAAGTGCTAAAAATGACCCCTCTTCCTCCTCCTCCTCCTCCTCCTCCTGGGCCACCTCCTCTTCCATCATCGCCCTAAGTGTTTTCTCAAGGAGACATAGAAGTGGTATTGTAACGCTGATAACGGTGTCATCGCCACTGGCCATGTTGGTGGAGTACTCGAAACAGCGCAACAGGGCACACAGGTCTCACATGGAGGCCCAGTCATTGGTGGTGAAGTGGTGCTGTTCTGTAGTGCGACTGACCCGTGCGTGCTGCAGCTGAAACTCCACTATGGCCTGCTGCTGCTCGCACAGTCTGTCCAGCATGTGCAAGGTGGAGTTCCACCTGGTGGGCACGTCGCATATGAGGCGGTGAGCGGGAAGGCCGAAGTTACGCTGTAGCGCAGACAGGCGAGCAGCAGCAGGATGTGAACTCCGGAAGCGCGAACAGACGGCCCGCACTTTATGCAGCAGCTCTGACATGTCGGGGTAGTTGTGAATGAACTTCTGCACCACCAAATTCAGCACATGCGCCAAGCAAGGGATGTGCGTCAAATTGGCTAGTCCCAGAGCTGCAACGAGATTTCGCCCATTATCACACACCACCAGGCCGGGCTTGAGGCTCACCGGCAGCAACCACTCGTCGGTCTGTTGTTCAATACCCCGCCACAACTCCTGTGCGGTGTGGGGCCTGTCCCCCAAACATATGAGTTTCAGAATGGCCTGCTGACGTTTACCCCGGGCTGTGCTGAAGTTGGTGGTGAAGGTGTGTGGCTGACTGGATGAGCAGGTGGAAGAAGAGGAGGAGGAAGCCGAGAAGGAGGAGGTGGCAACAGGAGGCAAAGAATGTTGCCCTGCGATCCTTGGCGGCGGAAGGACGTGCGCCAAACAGCTCTCCGCCTGGGGCCCAGCTGCCACTACATTTACCCAGTGTGCAGTTAGGGAGATATAGCGTCCCTGGCCGTGCTTACTGGTCCACGTATCTGTGGTTAGGTGGACCTTGCTACAGATGGCGTTGCGCAGTGCACACTTGATTTTATCGGATACTTGGTTGTGCAGGGAAGGCACGGCTCTCTTGGAGAAGTAGTGCCGGCTGGGAACAACATACTGTGGGACAGCAAGCGACATGAGCTGTTTGAAGCTGTCTGTGTCCACCAGCCTAAATGACAGCATTTCATAGGCCAGTAGTTTAGAAATGCTGGCATTCAGGGCCAGGGATCGAGGGTGGCTAGGTGGGAATTTACGCTTTCTATCAAATGTTTGTGAGATGGAGAGCTGAACGCTGGCGTGTGACATGGTTGAGACGCTTGGTGACGGAGGTGGTGGTGGTGGTGTTGGTGGTACATCCCCTGTTTGCTGGGCGGCAGGTGCCAACGTTCCTCCAGAGGCGGAGGAAGAGGCCGAGGCGGCAGCAGCAGAATAGGCCGAGGCGGCAGCAGCAGAAGAGGTAGCAGGGGGAGCCTGAGTGACTTCCTTGGTTTTAAGGTGTTTACTCCACTGCAGTTCATGCTTTGCATGCAGGTGCCTGGTCATGCAGGTTGTGCTCAGGTTCAGAACGTTAATGCCTCGCTTCAGGCTCTGATGGCACAGCGTGCAAACCACTCGGGTCTTGTCGTCAGCACATTGTTTGAAGAAGTGCCATGCCAGGGAACTCCTTGAAGCTGCCTTTGGGGTGCTCGGTCCCAGATGGCGGCGGTCAGTAGCAGGCGGAGTCTCTTGGCGGCGGGTGTTCTGCTTTTGCCCACTGCTCCCTCTTTTGCTACGCTGTTGGCTCGGTCTCACCACTGCCTCTTCCTCCGAACTGTGAAAGTCAGTGGCACGACCTTCATTCCATGTGGGGTCTAGGACCTCATCGTCCCCTGCATCGTCTTCCACCCAGTCTTGATCCCTGACCTCCTGTTCAGTCTGCACACTGCAGAAAGACGCAGCAGTTGGCACCTGTGTTTCGTCATCATCAGAGACATGCTGAGGTGGTATTCCCATGTCCTCATCATCAGGAAACATAAGTGGTTGTGCGTCAGTGCATTCTATGTCTTTCACCGCTGGGGAAGGGCTAGGTGGATGCCCTTGGGAAACCCTGCCAGCGGAGTCTTCAAACAGCATAAGAGACTGCTGCATAACTTGAGGCTGAGACAGTTTCCCTGGTATGCATGGGGGTGATGTGACAGACTGATGGGGTTGGTTTTCAGGCGCCATCTGTGCGCTTTCTGCAGAAGACTGGGTGGGAGATAATGTGAACGTGCTGGATCCACTGTCGGCCACCCAATTGACTAATGCCTGTACCTGCTCAGGCCTTACCATCCTTAGAACGGCATTGGGCCCCACCATATATCGCTGTAAATTCTGGCGGCTACTGGGACCTGAGGTAGTTGGTACACTAGGACGTGTGGATGTGGCAGAACGGCCACGTCCTCTCCCAGCACCAGAGGGTCCACTAACACCACCACGACCATGTCCACATCCGCGTCCCTTACTAGATGTTTTTCTCATTGTTATGGTTCACCACAACAACAAATATATTATTTGGCCCAATGTATTGTATTCAAATTCAGCGGAATATAAATTTGAGGCCTAGTATTTAGGCGCTGGGTGACCGGTATGGATTTAGTGACAGAATTAGACTTGGAAATGCACAGAAGCGTGTGTGTGAAGTTATTCTGAATGACCCTATGTGCACCTTGAATATTATATACCCTTTTAGGGATAGATTTCAAATAGCTCTGATATAGCAGGAACCACTAAATTATGAAATTGCTAAATTGGGAATTGTACTTCAACCCAGAACAAAAAATGTGCTTTGACGGACACTAAATAACTTTCCCAGCCACAACAGGACAGCGGTAACGAGAGATTTAGCGGGATATAAATTTGAGGCCTAGTATTTAGGCGCTGGGTGACCGGTATGGATTTAGTGACAGAATTAGACTTGGAAATGCACAGAAGCGTGTGTGTGAAGTTATTCTGAATGACCCTATGTGCACCTTGAATATTATATACCCTTTTAGGGATAGATTTCAAATAGCTCTGATATAGCAGGAACCACTAAATTATGAAATTGCTAAATTGGGAATTGTACTTCAACCCAGAACAAAAAATGTGCTTTGACGGACACTAAATAACTTTCCCAGCTACAACAGGACAGCGGTAACGAGAGATTTAGCGGGATATAAATTTGAGGCCTAGTATTTAGGCGCTGGGTGACCGGTATGGATTTAGTGACAGAATTAGACTTGGAAATGCACAGAAGCGTGTGTGTGAAGTTATTCTGAATGACCCTATGTGCACCTTGAATATTATATACCCTTTTAGGGATAGATTTCAAATAGCTCTGATATAGCAGGAACCACTAAATTATGAAATTGCTAAATTGGGAATTGTACTTCAACCCAGAACAAAAAATGTGCTTTGACGGACACTAAATAACTTTCCCAGCTACAACAGGACAGCGGTAACGAGAGATTTAGCGGGATATAAATTTGAGGCCTAGTATTTAGGCGCTGGGTGACCGGTATGGATTTAGTGACAGAATTAGACTTGGAAATGCACAGAAGCGTGTGTGTGAAGTTATTCTGAATGACCCTATGTGCACCTTGAATATTATATACCCTTTTAGGGATAGATTTCAAATAGCTCTGATATAGCAGGAACCACTAAATTATGAAATTGCTAAATTGGGAATTGTACTTCAACCCAGAACAAAAAATGTGCTTTGACGGACACTAAATAACTTTCCCAGCCACAACAGGACAGCGGTAACGAGAGATTTAGCGGGATATAAATTTGAGGCCTAGTATTTAGGCGCTGGGTGACCGGTATGGATTTAGTGACAGAATTAGACTTGGAAATGCACAGAAGCGTGTGTGTGAAGTTATTCTGAATGACCCTATGTGCACCTTGAATATTATATACCCTTTTAGGGATAGATTTCAAATAGCTCTGATATAGCAGGAACCACTAAATTATGAAATTGCTAAATTGGGAATTGTACTTCAACCCAGAACAAAAAATGTGCTTTGACGGACACTAAATAACTTTCCCAGCTACAACAGGACAGCGGTAACGAGAGATTTAGCGGGATATAAATTTGAGGCCTAGTATTTAGGCGCTGGGTGACCGGTATGGATTTAGTGACAGAATTAGACTTGGAAATGCACAGTAGCGTGTGTGTGAAGTTATTCTGAATGACCCTATGTGCACCTTGAATATTATATACCCTTTTAGGGATAGATTTCAAATAGCTCTGATATAGCAGGAACCACTAAATTATGAAATTGCTAAATTGGGAATTGTACTTCAACCCAGAACAAAAAATGTGCTTTGACGGACACTAAATAACTTTCCCAGCTACAACAGGACAGCGGTAACGAGAGATTTAGCGGGATATAAATTTGAGGCCTAGTATTTAGGCGCTGGGTGACCGGTATGGATTTAGTGACAGAATTAGACTTGGAAATGCACAGAAGCGTGTGTGTGAAGTTATTCTGAATGACCCTATGTGCACCTTGAATATTATATACCCTTTTAGGGATAGATTTCAAATAGCTCTGATATAGCAGGAACCACTAAATTATGAAATTGCTAAATTGGGAATTGTACTTCAACCCAGAACAAAAAATGTGCTTTGACGGACACTAAATAACTTTCCCAGCTACAACAGGACAGCGGTAACGAGAGATTTAGCGGGATATAAATTTGAGGCCTAGTATTTAGGCGCTGGGTGACCGGTATGGATTTAGTGACAGAATTAGACTTGGAAATGCACAGTAGCGTGTGTGTGAAGTTATTCTGAATGACCCTATGTGCACCTTGAATATTATATACCCTTTTAGGGATAGATTTCAAATAGCTCTGATATAGCAGGAACCACTAAATTATGAAATTGCTAAATTGGGAATTGTACTTCAACCCAGAACAAAAAATGTGCTTTGACGGACACTAAATAACTTTCCCAGCTACAACAGGACAGCGGTAACGAGAGATTTAGCGGGATATAAATTTGAGGCCTAGTATTTAGGCGCTGGGTGACCGGTATGGATTTAGTGACAGAATTAGACTTGGAAATGCACAGAAGCGTGTGTGTGAAGTTATTCTGAATGACCCTATGTGCACCTTGAATATTATATACCCTTTTAGGGATAGATTTCAAATAGCTCTGATATAGCAGGAACCACTAAATTATGAAATTGCTAAATTGGGAATTGTACTTCAACCCAGAACAAAAAATGTGCTTTGACGGACACTAAATAACTTTCCCAGCCACAACAGGACAGCGGTAACAAGAGATTTAGCGGGATATAAATTTGAGGCCTAGTATTTAGGCGCTGGGTGACCGGTATGGATTTAGTGACAGAATTAGACTGGGATATGGCCAAAAAATAACCACACTATTGCTGGTTAAATGCACTTGGTGACGGGCGCAGCTTGCCCCTGATGTAGTATATGGCCAAAAAATGAACAGACTATTGCTGGTTAAATGCACTTGGTGTCACAGCTTGACCAACCACACTGCTGAGGGTTAAATGCACTTGGTGACGGGCGCAGCTTGCCCCTGATGTAGTATATGGCCAAAAAATGAACAGACTATTGCTGGTTAAATGCACTTGGTGTGACACCTTCACCCTGATGTAGGCTTTAGCCAAAAAACAACCACACCATTGAGGGTTAAATGCACTTGGTGACAGGCGCAGCTTGCCCCTGATTTAGTATATGGCCAAAAAATGAACAGACTATTGCTGGTTAAATGCACTTGGTGTGACAGCTTCACCCTGATGTAGGCTTTAGCCAAAAAACAACCACACCATTGAGGGTTAAATGCACTTGGTCGCAGCTTGGATGCACTTGGTCGCAGCACCGCACAAGACACAAAATGGCCGCCGATCACCCCATAAAAAAGTGACTGACAAACGGTCTGGGCAGCCTAAAAACAGTGAGTGAGCATTTGAGTATCAGCAGCTCAATGATGCACAGCTGCAGATCGATCGATTAATCAAGTGAAGTCCTTTGGAGGAGTTAATCTGCCTAATCTCGCCCTACTGTCGCATCCGCAACCTCTCCCTACGCTAATCAGAGCAGAGTGACGGGCGGCGCTATGTGACTCCAGCTTAAATAGAGGCTGGGTCACATGGTGCTCTGGCCAATCACAGCCATGCCAATAGTAGGCATGGCTGTGACGGCCTCTTGGGGCAAGTAGTATGACGCTTGTTGATTGGCTGCTTTGCAGCCTTTCAAAAAGCGCCAAGAAAGCGTCACAAAAGCGCCAAGAAAGCGACGAACACCGAACCCGAACCCGGACTTTTACGAAAATGTCCGGGTTCGGGTCCGTGTCACGGACACCCCAAAATTCGGTACGAACCCGAACTATACAGTTCGAGTTCGCTCATCCCTATTAGCAACCTCACCACCACCAGCATGATCCGCCACATGGCATCAAAGCACCTTGATAGGTGGGCTGAACGCCTGGGTCCAAAACCAGTGTCTGTGGGTCACACCACTGCCTCCTCTTCCCTTGTTTTATATGCTGGCCATTTCCCTGTTTAAGATGCAGGCCTGGATGCCTCCCACCACCACCATGCACTGGGACCTTCGCAAGCACCATCAGCTAGCACATCCACTTCTGTGTCCCAGTGCAGCTTACAGATGTCTATACTCCAGGCCTTTGAACGAAAGATAAAATACCCAGCCACCCACCCACAGACCATAGCACTAAATGTGCACCTTTCCAAATTACTGGCCTTGGAAATGTTGCCATTTACACTTATGGACACTGAGGCTTTCCGCCGCCTAATGGTGGCGGCTGTCCCGCGATACTCTGTCCGCAGCCGCCAATATTTTTCGCAGTGTGCAGTCCCAGCCTTACACCAGTATGTGTCCCGTGACATCACCCGTGCCCTGAACAACGCAGTTATTGGGAAGGTCCACTTAACGACTGACACATGGACAAGTGCTTTTGGCTAGGGACGCTACATTTCCCTGGCGGCACACTGGGTGAACGTTGTGGAGACCGGGAGCGAGTCGTACCCTGGGATGGCACAGGTGCTACCAATGCCAAGGACAGCAGGCCCTACTTCCATCAGGATTTCCACCGCCATCTACATCAGTGGCTGAAATTTATAATTTAAATATTATTATTATCATCTTGCATATATTATCATCTTGCAGCACCAGTCAGACATCAGTAGTGTAGCACTGCAGTGGAGAAGCGGCAACAGGCCGTGCTGAAACTGATCTGCTTAGGTGAGAAACAGCACACAGCCGCAGAGATATGGCTGGGGATAAGGGACCAGACTGAGCTGTAGCACTCGCCACTCAACCTACAACCAGGCATGGTTGTGTCTGATAATGGCCGTAACTTGGTGACGGCTTTGGAGCTCGGCAAGCTCACACACATACCATACCTAGCCCACGTGTTCAATTTAGTGGTTCAGCGGTTTCTCAAAGCCTACCCCAATTTGCCTGAGCTACTGGTTAAGGTGTGCCTCGTGTGTGCCCATTTCCGCAAATCATCTACAGCTTCTGCCGGTCAGGCAATGCTGCAGCAGCAATTGCAATTGCCAGCCCACTGACTGTTGTGCAGCGTGAGCACACGCTGGAACTCCACATGTTGGCCAGGTTTTGTGAGCAGCAAAGGGCAGTAGTGGAATACCAGCTGCAACATGGTTGTCACCTTTCCAGTCATTTTCCGTTCTTCACAAGCAATGAATGGGCATTGACGTCTGAGGTTTTAAGAAACTTTGAGGAATCAACACAGATGGTGAGCGGCGATAGCGCTATTATCAGAGTAAACCATCCTACTTCTGTGTCTACTCAAACACTCACTGCTCACAATTAAGGCGGATGCTTTGCATGTGGAAAAGGTGGAAATGGTGAAGAAAATACACAGGGTGATAGCCAGACCACCCTCAGTTCGTCTTCTCAGCACGAATAAAATGATGAGGAAGAGAAGGAGCAGGATACGATTGCCTCCGCTACAGAGGGTAGTACCCATGGAAGTTTTATTCCATCTTTTCAGCGTGGATGGGTAGAAGAGGAGGAAGAGGATGAGGAGATTGAGAGTCATCCTCCTGATGAGGACAGCAAAGTCTTGACTGTTGGGACTCTGGCACACATGGCTGACTTTAAGTTAGGCTGACTTTTCCGTGACCCTCGCATTGTAGGCATTTTGGCTAACACAGATTACTGGTTGTAAAAACACAAAATGCAATCGCACACTGCAACCAGCTCTCTGCCCTACCTTTATGCTGGATGTTGAATAAGGCATTGGTGTACATTTTGGCCAAAGCGTAATAAGCCACTCACCGCGTCAAGGTCGCCTTCATGAGTGGTCCCTAACACTAGTTCCTACCCTTTATGGGCCATGACAGCCACATAAAGTCCAGGGATCGCAGGTGCAGCATGCACGCTAAGTACACTCTGCTTTTAACCCTGTCCGGTGCCATTACAGCTTTCATCGGATCCAGGGATGCAAGTACTCACATGCATGCTGAGCCCACTTTATACTTCTCCTGGAGCCTAATAGCTACTGGTAGGTGCTGTATAAGCAGACTCAGTTTTATACTGACTTTAAAACCAGCCTCCAGGGGGAAGATTAACTGGACAGGTGTGCTTGACTGCTTGGAGATCGCCACGCCTCCAATACGTACTACAAGGAGAAAAATATGGAAAATTTCAGCCCGCACAACCCTTAGCAGGTGCAGATTGCTGTGGCGAAATAGAGATATGAATGTAAAAACACAAAATGCAATCGCACACTGCAACCAGCTCTCTGCCCTACCTTTATGCTGGATGTTGAATAAGGCATTGGTGTACATTTTGGCCAAAGCGTAATAAGCCACTCACCGCGTCAAGGTCGCCTTCATGAGTGGTCCCTAACACTAGTTCCTACCCTTTATGGGCCATGACAGCCACATAAAGTCCAGGGATCGCAGGTGCAGCATGCACGCTAAGTACACTCTGCTTTTAACCCTGTCCGGTGCCATTACAGCTTTCATCGGATCCAGGGATGCAAGTACTCACATGCATGCTGAGCCCACTTTATACTTCTCCTGGAGCCTAATAGCTACTGGTAGGTGCTGTATAAGCAGACTCAGTTTTATACTGACTTTAAAACCAGCCTCCAGGGGGAAGATTAACTGGACAGGTGTGCTTGACTGCTTGGAGATCGCCACGCCTCCAATACGTACTACAAGGAGAAAAATATGGAAAATTTCAGCCCGCACAACCCTTAGCAGGTGCAGATTGCTGTGGCGAAATAGAGATATGAATGTAAAAACACAAAATGCAATCGCACACTGCAACCAGCTCTCTGCCCTACCTTTATGCTGGATGTTGAATAAGGCATTGGTGTACATTTTGGCCAAAGCGTAATAAGCCACTCACCGCGTCAAGGTCGCCTTCATGAGTGGTCCCTAACACTAGTTCCTACCCTTTATGGGCCATGACAGCCACATAAAGTCCAGGGATCGCAGGTGCAGCATGCACGCTAAGTACACTCTGCTTTTAACCCTGTCCGGTGCCATTACAGCTTTCATCGGATCCAGGGATGCAAGTACTCACATGCATGCTGAGCCCACTTTATACTTCTCCTGGAGCCTAATAGCTACTGGTAGGTGCTGTATAAGCAGACTCAGTTTTATACTGACTTTAAAACCAGCCTCCAGGGGGAAGATTAACTGGACAGGTGTGCTTGACTGCTTGGAGATCGCCACGCCTCCAATACGTACTACAAGGAGAAAAATATGGAAAATTTCAGCCCGCACAACCCTTAGCAGGTGCAGATTGCTGTGGCGAAATAGAGATATGAATGTAAAAACACAAAATGCAATCGCACACTGCAACCAGCTCTCTGCCCTACCTTTATGCTGGATGTTGAATAAGGCATTGGTGTACATTTTGGCCAAAGCGTAATAAGCCACTCACCGCGTCAAGGTCGCCTTCATGAGTGGTCCCTAACACTAGTTCCTACCCTTTATGGGCCATGACAGCCACATAAAGTCCAGGGATCGCAGGTGCAGCATGCACGCTAAGTACACTCTGCTTTTAACCCTGTCCGGTGCCATTACAGCTTTCATCGGATCCAGGGATGCAAGTACTCACATGCATGCTGAGCCCACTTTATACTTCTCCTGGAGCCTAATAGCTACTGGTAGGTGCTGTATAAGCAGACTCAGTTTTATACTGACTTTAAAACCAGCCTCCAGGGGGAAGATTAACTGGACAGGTGTGCTTGACTGCTTGGAGATCGCCACGCCTCCAATACGTACTTATTACGCTTTGGCCAAAATGTACACCAATGCCTTATTCAACATCCAGCATAAAGGTAGGGCAGAGAGCTGGTTACAGTGTGCGATTGCATTTTGTGTTTTTACATTCATATCTCTATTTCGCCACAGCAATCTGCACCTGCTAAGGGTTGTGCGGGCTGAAATTTTCCATATTTTTCTCCTTGTAGTACGTATTGGAGGCGTGGCGATCTCCAAGCAGTCAAGCACACCTGTCCAGTTAATCTTCCCCCTGGAGGCTGGTTTTAAAGTCAGTATAAAACTGAGTCTGCTTATACAGCACCTACCAGTAGCTATTAGGCTCCAGGAGAAGTATAAAGTGGGCTCAGCATGCATGTGAGTACTTGCATCCCTGGATCCGATGAAAGCTGTAATGGCACCGGACAGGGTTAAAAGCAGAGTGTACTTAGCGTGCATGCTGCACCTGCGATCCCTGGACTTTATGTGGCTGTCATGGCCCATAAAGGGTAGGAACTAGTGTTAGGGACCACTCATGAAGGCGACCTTGACGCGGTGAGTGGCTTATTACGCTTTGGCCAAAATGTACACCAATGCCTTATTCAACATCCAGCATAAAGGTAGGGCAGAGAGCTGGTTGCAGTGTGCGATTGCATTTTGAGTTTTTACATTCATATCTCTATTTCGCCACAGCAATCTGCACCTGCTAAGGGTTGTGCGGGCTGAAATTTTCCATATTTTTCTCCTTGTAGTACGTATTGGAGGCGTGGCGATCTCCAAGCAGTCAAGCACACCTGTCCAGTTAATCTTCCCCCTGGAGGCTGGTTTTAAAGTCAGTATAAAACTGAGTCTGCTTATACAGCACCTACCAGTAGCTATTAGGCTCCAGGAGAAGTATAAAGTGGGCTCAGCATGCATGTGAGTACTTGCATCCCTGGATCCGATGAAAGCTGTAATGGCACCGGACAGGGTTAAAAGCAGAGTGTACTTAGCGTGCATGCTGCACCTGCGATCCCTGGACTTTATGTGGCTGTCATGGCCCATAAAGGGTAGGAACTAGTGTTAGGGACCACTCATGAAGGCGACCTTGACGCGGTGAGTGGCTTATTACGCTTTGGCCAAAATGTACACCAATGCCTTATTCAACATCCAGCATAAAGGTAGGGCAGAGAGCTGGTTGCAGTGTGCGATTGCATTTTGTGTTTTTACATTCATATCTCTATTTCGCCACAGCAATCTGCACCTGCTAAGGGTTGTGCGGGCTGAAATTTTCCATATTTTTCTCCTTGTAGTACGTATTGGAGGCGTGGCGATCTCCAAGCAGTCAAGCACACCTGTCCAGTTAATCTTCCCCCTGGAGGCTGGTTTTAAAGTCAGTATAAAACTGAGTCTGCTTATACAGCACCTACCAGTAGCTATTAGGCTCCAGGAGAAGTATAAAGTGGGCTCAGCATGCATGTGAGTACTTGCATCCCTGGATCCGATGAAAGCTGTAATGGCACCGGACAGGGTTAAAAGCAGAGTGTACTTAGCGTGCATGCTGCACCTGCGATCCCTGGACTTTATGTGGCTGTCATGGCCCATAAAGGGTAGGAACTAGTGTTAGGGACCACTCATGAAGGCGACCTTGACGCGGTGAGTGGCTTATTACGCTTTGGCCAAAATGTACACCAATGCCTTATTCAACATCCAGCATAAAGGTAGGGCAGAGAGCTGGTTGCAGTGTGCGATTGCATTTTGTGTTTTTACATTCATATCTCTATTTCGCCACAGCAATCTGCACCTGCTAAGGGTTGTGCGGGCTGAAATTTTCCATATTTTTCTCCTTGTAGTACGTATTGGAGGCGTGGCGATCTCCAAGCAGTCAAGCACACCTGTCCAGTTAATCTTCCCCCTGGAGGCTGGTTTTAAAGTCAGTATAAAACTGAGTCTGCTTATACAGCACCTACCAGTAGCTATTAGGCTCCAGGAGAAGTATAAAGTGGGCTCAGCATGCATGTGAGTACTTGCATCCCTGGATCCGATGAAAGCTGTAATGGCACCGGACAGGGTTAAAAGCAGAGTGTACTTAGCGTGCATGCTGCACCTGCGATCCCTGGACTTTATGTGGCTGTCATGGCCCATAAAGGGTAGGAACTAGTGTTAGGGACCACTCATGAAGGCGACCTTGACGCGGTGAGTGGCTTATTACGCTTTGGCCAAAATGTACACCAATGCCTTATTCAACATCCAGCATAAAGGTAGGGCAGAGAGCTGGTTGCAGTGTGCGATTGCATTTTGTGTTTTTACATTCATATCTCTATTTCGCCACAGCAATCTGCACCTGCTAAGGGTTGTGCGGGCTGAAATTTTCCATATTTTTCTCCTTGTAGTACGTATTGGAGGCGTGGCGATCTCCAAGCAGTCAAGCACACCTGTCCAGTTAATCTTCCCCCTGGAGGCTGGTTTTAAAGTCAGTATAAAACTGAGTCTGCTTATACAGCACCTACCAGTAGCTATTAGGCTCCAGGAGAAGTATAAAGTGGGCTCAGCATGCATGTGAGTACTTGCATCCCTGGATCCGATGAAAGCTGTAATGGCACCGGACAGGGTTAAAAGCAGAGTGTACTTAGCGTGCATGCTGCACCTGCGATCCCTGGACTTTATGTGGCTGTCATGGCCCATAAAGGGTAGGAACTAGTGTTAGGGACCACTCATGAAGGCGACCTTGACGCGGTGAGTGGCTTATTACGCTTTGGCCAAAATGTACACCAATGCCTTATTCAACATCCAGCATAAAGGTAGGGCAGAGAGCTGGTTGCAGTGTGCGATTGCATTTTGTGTTTTTACATTCATATCTCTATTTCGCCACAGCAATCTGCACCTGCTAAGGGTTGTGCGGGCTGAAATTTTCCATATTTTTCTCCTTGTAGTACGTATTGGAGGCGTGGCGATCTCCAAGCAGTCAAGCACACCTGTCCAGTTAATCTTCCCCCTGGAGGCTGGTTTTAAAGTCAGTATAAAACTGAGTCTGCTTATACAGCACCTACCAGTAGCTATTAGGCTCCAGGAGAAGTATAAAGTGGGCTCAGCATGCATGTGAGTACTTGCATCCCTGGATCCGATGAAAGCTGTAATGGCACCGGACAGGGTTAAAAGCAGAGTGTACTTAGCGTGCATGCTGCACCTGCGATCCCTGGACTTTATGTGGCTGTCATGGCCCATAAAGGGTAGGAACTAGTGTTAGGGACCACTCATGAAGGCGACCTTGACGCGGTGAGTGGCTTATTACGCTTTGGCCAAAATGTACACCAATGCCTTATTCAACATCCAGCATAAAGGTAGGGCAGAGAGCTGGTTGCAGTGTGCGATTGCATTTTGTGTTTTTACATTCATATCTCTATTTCGCCACAGCAATCTGCACCTGCTAAGGGTTGTGCGGGCTGAAATTTTCCATATTTTTCTCCTTGTAGTACGTATTGGAGGCGTGGCGATCTCCAAGCAGTCAAGCACACCTGTCCAGTTAATCTTCCCCCTGGAGGCTGGTTTTAAAGTCAGTATAAAACTGAGTCTGCTTATACAGCACCTACCAGTAGCTATTAGGCTCCAGGAGAAGTATAAAGTGGGCTCAGCATGCATGTGAGTACTTGCATCCCTGGATCCGATGAAAGCTGTAATGGCACCGGACAGGGTTAAAAGCAGAGTGTACTTAGCGTGCATGCTGCACCTGCGATCCCTGGACTTTATGTGGCTGTCATGGCCCATAAAGGGTAGGAACTAGTGTTAGGGACCACTCATGAAGGCGACCTTGACGCGGTGAGTGGCTTATTACGCTTTGGCCAAAATGTACACCAATGCCTTATTCAACATCCAGCATAAAGGTAGGGCAGAGAGCTGGTTGCAGTGTGCGATTGCATTTTGTGTTTTTACATTCATATCTCTATTTCGCCACAGCAATCTGCACCTGCTAAGGGTTGTGCGGGCTGAAATTTTCCATATTTTTCTCCTTGTAGTACGTATTGGAGGCGTGGCGATCTCCAAGCAGTCAAGCACACCTGTCCAGTTAATCTTCCCCCTGGAGGCTGGTTTTAAAGTCAGTATAAAACTGAGTCTGCTTATACAGCACCTACCAGTAGCTATTAGGCTCCAGGAGAAGTATAAAGTGGGCTCAGCATGCATGTGAGTACTTGCATCCCTGGATCCGATGAAAGCTGTAATGGCACCGGACAGGGTTAAAAGCAGAGTGTACTTAGCGTGCATGCTGCACCTGCGATCCCTGGACTTTATGTGGCTGTCATGGCCCATAAAGGGTAGGAACTAGTGTTAGGGACCACTCATGAAGGCGACCTTGACGCGGTGAGTGGCTTATTACGCTTTGGCCAAAATGTACACCAATGCCTTATTCAACATCCAGCATAAAGGTAGGGCAGAGAGCTGGTTGCAGTGTGCGATTGCATTTTGTGTTTTTACATTCATATCTCTATTTCGCCACAGCAATCTGCACCTGCTAAGGGTTGTGCGGGCTGAAATTTTCCATATTTTTCTCCTTGTAGTACAGATTACTGGTTGTTTACCCTTTATGACCCCTGCTACAAAAATAACTTCTCATCTCTCATTCCTGTGGTGGAGAGAACGAGCAAAATGGTGCAATACCAGAAGGTCCTTGTGGTAAAATTGCTCTAAAAATTTCCAGCTGACAATGCTGGCTGCAGAGTCCGTAGTTCCTTCGCCAACTGAGTAGGGGAGACGAGGGAAACACTCAGCAGTTCAAACAGATACAGGACAATGCTCTCCAAGGCCTGGTACAGTTTTATGACACCCCACCAGCACCCTCAACTTGATGCGTGGCCTAGTTTCACAAGAAGGGAAAAATTTGGGAAGATTCTGAAGGAGTAGGTAGCAGACAGTGTCAGCATCATCAGTTATCCCTGTGTGCCTTACAACTATTAGGTGTCCAATCTGGACACGTGGCACGAACTGGCACCTTGGAGGTGCTGGCCTGCCCTGCCGCCAGCTTTTTGTCAGAGCGTGTATTTAGTGCTGCTGGGGGCATAATAACTGATAAGCGCATCCGACTGTCAACTGAAAATGCTGACCGGGCATGGATTGCCCCTGACTTCTCTACTCCACCAGAGGAAAGTGGCTGAACATAAAAACACTCTAAATCTAGCTTTAATGGTGTATTGAATACACTGTATTCCCCCATGCACCCCTTCCACCACTAAAAAGGGTATATGGTTCAATCTCCCTATTCTCGTCATCCTCCTCCTCCTCCATCATATCAGCATGCTGCTTATTAGGCTGCCCTCACTCCTAATAATTTAGAGGGTCTGCTCAGCAACAGGCCCTCACCCATAATGTTTTAGAGGGTCACCAGCAGGCCCTCAACCATAATGTTTTAGAGGCTCAGCTCAGCAGCAGACCCTCACTCCTAAATTTTTAGATGGTCAGTTTGGCAGCAGGCCCTTGCCCGCTAAATTTTTTAGATGGTCAATTCGGCAGCAGGCCCTCGCCCACAAAATTTTTTAGATTGTAAGCTTGGCATCAGGCCCTTGCCCACAACATTTTTTAGATGGTCAGCTCGGCAGCAGGCCCTCACCCACATTTTTTTTCAGCTGGTCAGCTCAGCAGCAGGCCCTCACCCCTAATGTTTCAGAGGGTCACCAGCACGCCATCAATCATAATTTTTCAAGGCTGTGTATGATGCCACCCTTTATGTGTAATAAAGGGTGTATTGGAGTGCCAGTTCCTTATAATTTTTGGCAGCCCTTTGCCTTAGTGTATAGGCTTTATGAGTGTAGGAGTCCCACTACATGAACAATTGTACGACAATGTGAATGAGGCCCTCCTTTATGTGATATATAGGTTGTTTTAGAGTGCCTCTTCCTTGTAATTTTTGGCAGCACTTGCACTTTAGGCATCCACCCTATGCTGTTCCCAAACAATTTCAGTGGTGTTTCCATCAATTTCTGACCTTCTCCTATGAACCAGACACCCTCCCCCCTTCAGAGCAAGGGGTGCCTGGTTTAATGCTCAGGTTCTCCCATTGACTTTCATTGTGCTCGGGTGCTCAGTAGAACACCCAAGTATTCCTAGGTGTTCTACTTGAGCACCTGAGCACTTAGGTGCTCAAGCAACACTAGAAACTACTACTGATGTTTTTAGCCATAATATATTTCCAGCAGGTTAACATGGAGCTCTATAGAACAGTGGTTAAAGTTCTTGCCTTGACTGTAGATGGTTGGGAGTTTGAATTCCCACAGAAACATTTAAAAAATAGAGGCTAAATAAAACTTAAATATACAGGGTGTCTAGAAGAGTGATGAGTTTGGCTTTATTGAAAGAAAAAAAAAAATGGAGAAAAACGTAAATTTTTATCAAATAACACCACCCACACTTTGGGCCTCAGTCAGTACTATAAATGTAAGGACTCACTTTGGAAAAAAAATAAAAAAATTATTTTCATCGCTGTATTCTGATCCTGTCCATTTAGATTTGTGGGGGCTCATTTTCTTTCTGTAATATCTGTCGTTTTTGAAAATACAATTTTGGGGTGTGTATGACTTGATCAATTTTCTTGGGAGATAAAGTGATGAAAAAACAGTAAATTGGCCTTTAAAAAAAAAAAAAAAAAAAACTGCAGGCAGACGGTTTCTTTAGCACCCACACCGCTTCAAAGTGGGCACCATCTTTAAAGACCCGACATGCACAGTACATTTACAGCGAATGTCGGAAAGAGGTTAATGGTCACATGACCAAATGTGTATAGGACAGAGGTTTCTTTATGGAGGGACTGCTGGAGCTCATAGAGGTACTTAGGAGAGAGGGGTTGTGTATGCCTGCAAGTGGCCAAGTGAAAAAAAAAAAAATAATGTGCAGTGCAGTTCTCAGGTAAATGCTGTATGATGACCCGCTCCATTACTGTAGCTTTTTGTGAGGTAGGGGAACTCATTCCTGTGAGGAAAGGGCATGTGGCGAATTCTGGGGCCATTAGGGTGCAGATCTGTGTGAGGGGTGTATGGGGTGTAAATCTATGAGGGAGGGCCGAAATAAATGGACAGAATGTGACTGTGTTGTTAGTACCTTGTTACAAGATTTGGAGCCCCACTTTTGACTTTGCCCAGGGACACATTTTGTATAAAACCGTCCCTGCTCGAAGGTACAGTACTTTATCATTGGATTTTGTCTAAGAAACCCTGTGAGGTTTGTTGAATAATAGAACTACAGTATGTTCACATGAATATCTTTTAAGTTTAACACTGTCATTTTTTTAATCCATAAAATAATATTTAGTCATAGTAAAGAAATAAGGAGATTTTCAGTATACTTAAAAATATTGAAACCATAAGAGTGCAGCTAGCAACTATGCTTTCAGCAATCATCTCCAAAGCAAAAAGAAAAGTTCATAAAAGCTTGTGGCCGTAAGAAGATTCTCTAAGGCGTCTCAAACCTGCCGCATGCTGGGCTGCCCATTATAACTGCATTAATCTTCCTTTCATGCACAGGACTTTAAAAATTCAACTGTATCAATATTCTAAGCTTGAAGATAACTTGTCCATAATATGCATTTTATATACATTAATGCACATAAGCACATCTTTCCTTTGTGCTGCATTCAAAACATGTCATTGCGCACAGGATTTCCATACTATTAGCAAAATCAAGAGTGAGCCTTTGTTTTTATGCATTGCATTAGTCGGTAAATGATGCCTCGGAAGACCCCATTTGCTTTTGAAAAGCAGCAAAGATATAATTTAGTGAAACTTGTTTTTTTTTGTTCAGCTTTCAGAAAATTCCCATTTCCTTCATGAGCTATCTTTTGTCTTAACCCACTGTCTTGGCAGAATCATATATTTGCATATTATATATGCAGCGTGTATAGAATTTCTACCATTTGCATAATGAGGCTATAGAGAGAAAACTCTTTCAAAGGATCATAATTTAAATGTTCAGCAAAGGCAATTATATTACTGTTTACATTTCTATTTTTTATTTTATTTTTATATCTCAACAGAATTTAGTATAGTAGTATATTTAGAAGCAAAACATATATTTTACCTGCCCACATAGTGTGATTATTGGTCTAATTGCTTTGTTTATTGTAAAAAAACATTGAAGGTGTATCCTTAGAATAGATCATCAATGTGTGATCGCTAGTGGGTTGTCTGACATTCCCCCTTTGTACATATGGCCATGAGCCTGTTAGGGTAATTTTATACTATGATTCTTCAAGTTACAATATGAATTAGTTATGAAACAACCACTGTATGTTGAAACTATTGTAGCTTGAAATCATAACTATGGAAAACTAGTAATTGGTTCCAAAGCCCCCAAAATGTCAACACATAATACTACAGAATACAGATTAAAGAATATTTAGCAGATAACTAACACAGACAAAAGGAAGTCATTACACATAGAAAGTTAGCACAAAAGTTTCCACCCAGCAGTGATCACAGTGAGAGCACTGCTGCCAATTTGTTAACCAATAGATGTTTTGGTCAGTATCGATAGCATAACCTAGATGGTTTGATGGAGCTATTCTTTCTGTCACCCATTTGTCCATTCACAAAGTGATTGCGGGCTGCAGATGGTTGCTGGAGGACCCCAAGGTCGGCCTCCGAGTCTGTAAAGTAAAGAAGTCTATTAGGCCAATAGATAATGATTATTTATTATTATTAAAACACCATTCATTCCATGGTTCCATACATATGAAAAGTGGTATATACAGTCCTGATCAAAAGTTTAAGACCACTTGAAAAATGGCAAAAAATTATATTTAGCATGGCTGGATCTTAACAAGGTTCCAAGTAGAGCTTCAACATGCAACAAGAAGAAATGGGAGTGAGACAAAACATTTTTTGAGCATTCAATTTAATGAAAACAACGAATAAACTGAAACAGGCAGTTTTTTCGGCTGATCAAAAGTTTAGGACCACTCCTCCCCAAAAAAAACTAAATCCAACTTCCAAACATTAACTCAGTAACGAGTAGCTCCGCCGTTATTGTTTATCACTTCAAAAATTCGTTTCGGCATGCTTGATGCAAGCGTTTCCATGAGGTGAGTGGGAACATTTCTCCAAGTGGTGAAACATACAAACATATACACACTTGGTATTGTTATAATCACACTGTCTGAAAGAATTAAGGTAACATGCTATTTAGTTTTTTTTTTTATTCAAACTTGGGATGCTAAAACAAAAACAAAAAATCTTTATTGATTATATATACATTTTTAAAAGAAATAGAAGGGAGTGTACTAATCAGTTTTTCAAATACTAATTAGTGGTGCAGGACTAAAGTGCAGATATGGAGTCAAAATAGGATTCCTCCATTTCTCTGATTCATTGCCCCCACAACTAGGGGCTATTATAGCCTGCATCTTTTCACAGCATTAAACTTTGCTTAGTGGAGACCCCAAGGAAAATGCTGTTGCAGAATCTCAGAATCTAAAGTGCCCTGACTGAATACAATATTTCAAAGAGATACTATTCACTTAATTTTGTATCACTTCTCAAAGCAGAACATGCCACACTCAATGCTGATATGTGCAGCTGGCATCAGACAAAGTATCCCTCGTATCCAGTCAGGGATTGAAGAGTAATAAATGCCGCTAGCTGCTCATATAAAAAAAACAAAAAAACACTAGACTATGCTATTTGTTACCACCTCGGCTCAACGCATTTCCTATAAACTTCCTAAGGAGCCCTGTACTTAGAAGCATAGTTTGCATGCAAATCTTAGAGCGACATTGCTCTGCCATACAGCTTCAAAAGGCAGCGCGCCGTCACTTGTGCGGCCTTGAAGCAGCCACCGCTACCACAAATATTTAAACCTGTAACTCCTCCCTTAATTGATCGGTCCACACCCACCCAGCGTCACATGACCGAAGCAAAGTGCTCCACTTAGATACACTGGCTCAAACAGAGGGGGATCTAGAATCCGGAAACAAAACCCCACATTTTAAAAAGGAATCATATTGGTGATTATTAGATTGGTATGG
The DNA here is from genome assembly GCF_014858855.1 of Bufo gargarizans. Taxonomy (NCBI): domain Eukaryota; kingdom Metazoa; phylum Chordata; class Amphibia; order Anura; family Bufonidae; genus Bufo; species Bufo gargarizans. The sequence goes on along the minus strand of NC_058080.1, from coordinate 525,422,592 downwards.
AAGCTCATACCATTGTAGGGACACAGAAGAGGATACATATAGTTTATACTGAGAGATTACAATCAGCTGTGGTGCATAAAGTATATGATGTCCTGCAACGGGTGTGATATACCTGTTGCCCCCCAAAAAAAAACAGATTGAGGGGTGTGATATACCTATAATATACTTTCTAACATAGAAAGTATATAGTGCATTTGTATTGTGCAGCAGTTGTGTGCGGCAGTGGCGGATCCAGAGCCTGGTCTCGGGAGGGGCACTTCCAGATTGTTTTGTGGCGGAGGACAAAAAATAATGTGGTGCTTATAGAACAGACTATTTTATTTAACCTATCACACAGCTGTAACCTTATAAAAATTGTCAGTATTGTCTTTCCAAATTACGGATTTAAAAAATTACAAACAAATAGGTGATATTTAACCACCTATAACTTTATTATTTAACAGTTTTGGAGAAATTTTCATCAGGAGTTTGTATACTGATTATAGAACAGAATATTCCCAGACAAAATAGTAACAAACAATGCACAATCCAAACACTTAAAGCAACAGACACATTACATTTGTAGATTAAATAACATGAATAATTTACAGAATTAGCTCAAGTCTTCTTTTCCCTTGCTTTGCAAACAGCTCAATTATTCACAGGAATGTAAAGCAAACTCAAACCATTTAATCTTTCCTCTGATATTCGTGACCAAAGCCATGTTTTTACACGACGGAGGGTTGAGAATGATCTCTCTGCAGAGGCCACACTTACAGGTAGCGTTGTTAAGATCAGAAGTAAACTTCTGATGGTTAGAAAGAGGTCCTGGTCACACACATCTAAAACTTTAAGGACTGTTTGTGGAATTTCCTTGTTTTGGGATAACTCGCTTTTCCGCTTTGCGAGCCAGAGAAAAATTTCTCCCTGAAGTAATGTCTCCACTATCCTTAGGCTACTATCAGTTGGAAGAGGGCGGAAACGGTTTGATAAAGAGTGGACAGCAACAGGATCCATGGTTTCCATTTTGTTTTTTACAAGTACGGGTGGCATCAATATTTGAATCTGGTAACACTGCAGCAAGTTTTCTGGCAAACAAGCTTTTAAATCGTTAATAATGTTATCCAGCAAAGGAATATACAAAGATTTCCGGTAGAATTCTTCAGTTGATCCTGCATTGTAATTTGATCTGTGCACTTGTCTTTCTACAAGATGTGGCAATTTTAGTTCCACTCCAAGTTCTGAGTCCAATTCTGTAGCCCCCATATGCAAAGTGGAAAAAGTATGATCAGCGTTACATCACATATTCTCCAGGGTTGTCATGGGGACATTCAGATGCGCTTATCAAATCAACTGTTGGAGATTGAAGAAAACTACTCAGAGGTTGTGTTGCTTTCAGAACATTGATAAGTGAAATCAAGGAAAAGATAAATTCTGCACTGCACAAAGAATGGATGAGAGTAGAGGCTGATGAACTAGGGCTTGAGCATTTCCATTGAGATATTGCTGATAGTGCACTCACCACTTTAACTAGTCCATCTCAAAATCTTATCAGAGAATCTCGTTTCACAAAGACTGATCAGTTGAGAGCCTAACTCCTGCTTTAAAACAAAATGACGCTTTGCTGATTGGTTGGAAAATGAAATTGGTTGATTTGATTACTGCTACTGCATTGTGAACTGCTGAAAATTGTGAGGACTTTGAAATTAAATTGTTTAGAGAATGGTTGTAGCAAGGACATCTGCAACTGTTGGGTGCTGCTTTAATAATTTCTGAAACGGCACCAGCCACCTCTGAAGACATAACACTGCAACTGTCTGTTCCTATGCCAACACAATGAGTGATATCCAGGGAGAGGTCTTTGATTAGTTGAATTACCATCTGGCCTAAAACCTGTCCTGTAAGCCTTAGTTCTGAATCTGAACTATCCAATCCTGACTCACTCTGACTTGCAAATTGTTAGGCATCTACAAATTTTATAAAATCTTCATGAATAGATCCATTGTAGACATATCTAAAGTTAAGTGAAAGCTGTTCTATATGTGAAATATCTGTAGTTTCCTCAAATATTACACTAAAATAGCAAGCCTCTTTAATTCTACCAATAATGATCTTGCAGATTTCATCACCACAACACTTAATTAAATCATCTTGTGTGGATTTTGAAATGTACTGTACATAGCATGTGAAGATGCAGTAACGAGGTGCTTCTCTTACATTTTGTCTCCATATACAACGCGGCATCTCAGCAATTCCCGAAAGTTCCCTTCATTCACGTCAGGAGAGGAGTCATCCATTAATGCACCATCATCTCGGTGGCCACGTAGAGGTATATTTTGTCTACCCATAAATATAATAGACTCAATGAGAGTGCAAATTCGCTCTTGGTTCTCCTTTACCTTCTGAAGACAATGTGAATTTATTTGATTGACAATTTCATTGTCAGGGGAATGGTAGGTTTGTAAAAATGCCTTTCCTTCGGTTAAACTCTCCTGGTGATAAACAAGTCTTGCATGGACTAGCAGATCTCCTTCTTTACCCTGAAGCTTCTTTAAATTCGTAAGGGGCTCAGTTATCAATTTTCCAAGTGCCATGTTGTTGTTATGACCACCTTGTGATGTTGTGCAAACAATGCATAGTACTTGCAAAACAAACCCTTCTTAACAGCTGAATATACTAGCCAAAGAAAACTGTCAATATGTTGTTTTGACAAGTATCGTTTGATAGTCCGAGTATCTCAATTTTTGGAAGTCATGTTCTGAACAGAGAAAGGTAACTGATATCCAGGAGGAGGTTGCCATGGATTTTCCAGTAACAAACATTTGGTGAAGTCATCAATTGGTTTCCCAAGATGCGTGCCAATGTCATTCATTAGGATACTGCCAGTTTGAGGTAGGGTATCAACAGACAGTGGCAACGCAGAATCAGTTTGACAAGGTATAGGCTCTATGTGTGACTGTGTACCAGAACACGAAGGTAGGCTAGTGTCAGTTTCTATAGTTGAAGTGCTTTCTAGTACAGGCTGTGCTCCTGTTGACTTTTTTGCACTAGTACTGAAGAAGGAATCAATAGTCCTGCTATTCACCCTTTTCTGGCTCATTTTTCACTTTCTAAAATTAAAGCACAAAAGAGCACACCTTGTAAAATAATTGGCTTGCTAGAACATCATGCCCACATCCATTATGTTATAACATGATACATAAATGCAACAGCATTACAGCACCTTGCTTAAAGCACAATAAAGCTAGCCTTCTAATGTAATTCTTTTAGCCAAGCTTGCACTCTACTTCAGATAGCAAATAAAGCTAATTTAACATCTGTGTTTAATAGATCGGTCAGTCTAGGTACACCCGGTTTGATAATTTAAGGTACCCCCCCCCCCCCAGTCTGTCAACCACTAATAGTAGGCTCAGGCTGGCAAGGCAACTTGAATTGTGCTAAAGTGGCTGGGATAGGGCCATTTTAGTGAACTCTTTTAGTTTGACGGTCAATTTGCATGTGGTCACGCCGGCCATTAGGCCATAGTGTCACTATGGCCTAATGACCAGCGTGACCACATGCAAATTGAAGCTCTAGACTATGGCCAGTCAGTGGCTCTAACACCTGGGCTGGAGACATGAAGTAAAGTATTTAGTATTAGGTAGTATAGTATTTAGATACAATTACAAGTGTAGCCAGCCGGCATGGCACTGGAGAATGATTGCCCAAGCTCACCTGGTCGCTGGTGGGCTGGTCCAGGCAGGGTTTAGCCTAGAAGCTCTAGTTCAGCTCTATAGTACGCCAATGTAGTATGTACAGTACTCTGTCCGACCGCGCACCTTCTGACTCCGCATGCAGCTCCCTCCCCCACTGTCCACTGATATATACCGCGCTGATGTCACGGATGAAGTTGCAGATAGCTGGAACATATAAATAAACAACCGACTGGCTTGATCCCAAACTAAGGAGCATATAGGCGAGCCCTTTAAAACCCTAAGAGGTCTCCATGACTGCTATGCACATGCAAGGGTCTCAATGGTAGACAATTGCATGCCCACGTACCTAGACTGTGTGACACCTGAAAACCCTATAATAGTGAGGGGACATGACCACCGGCTCCCTGCACTTAATACGGACGGAGTCAGGGTCACCTAGTATCAAGCCAGCAAGGAAACACAATAAAGGGAAAGACTTATCTGAGCAAACAGCAGCAGCAGCCTCCAGCAATGAAAACTTAATCCAGGAAGTAGTATAAACCGCAAAGTGAGGCAGTATGAGAGGGAATATAAAGGAAGATGATTAGTCTAAATAAGTGACACCTGGTAGAAGGAAAGGAGATGACAAAATGAAACCAAAACAAAGAACGTCATACAAGAGGTAGAGAAGAACGTCTGCCAGACCTTCTCACAGAACTAGCGGTGACAGCTGAGTCTGAGCGCGCTCAGTAGTGCAGCGACAGCCCGCACCAGGGATGGAATGACAACTCATGAGGCTCCCGCGCAATAGCAGATTATAGGGCCCCCCATGTCCCTGCCCATGTGGCCTCATCTTTTCTGAGCATAGGGACAGACATGCTTGTTACAAGGTCAGCTGGTGCCACCAGGGCAGCAGTTAGATTTCACCAATCTTAATACGTCTATAGAGTAAAAACCCCTTTAGGTTTAATACACTAAAGTAGGGATGTCCAACCTGAGGCCCTCCAGCTGTTGTAAAACTGCAACTCCCACCATGCCCTGTTGTAGGCTGACAAGTGTAGGCAGTCTGAGAATGCTGGGAGTTGTAGTTTTGCAACAGCTGGACGGCCGCAGGTTGGGCATGCCTTCACTAGAGAAAAGTGAAACCACATTCTGTGAAAGCCTCTCTAGGCAGGTAGGTACTCACCGCTCTTCTCAGTCCAGACCAGACGTTGAGCTCTTTGGCTAGTTCAGGCACAACTAGAAACGTTTTCAATCCCTGCCTTTTTGGGGATTTCAAAATGTCTCCAAAGATGTGGTCCCAGACATACAGGATGTCTTTTACTTTACCCCAAGTAGGTCACAATGTCTGAGGAGCCTGAAAATCAGAACATTTTCTAAATAAGCCACCCCTGGGGGTAACTTACTCACAGACTTTTAGCAGTGACATAGAAAAAGCATCACCTACCTCCTGAGTACACATCACAGTGCTGATGGGGGCCTGTGTAAGTTCCAATTTGTAGCATCCCATTATCCTAAAAATTGGTGGTCACCTTTCATTTACAATAGAACTGTAAACTGTCCTAAACTAGTGGAGGGGGTTCCACCAGACAGGACCCCTGCAATCTGCAGTTTTGTAGGGGAATGGTGCTGTTTTGTTGCACAATATGTGCTTACATGTTAAAAAAATACTGCAGCACACTCATGAGATTAGGAGAAAGTATTTACATCAAAGCAACTTAACGTTTTTAAATGATTAATTAATTTTGATATACTCATCAGAGAGAGTCACTCCTGTCTCTAGTCTACTGTCTTCAATCTACTCACAGTCTCTCACACAGTGTACTACTAAGCAGGAAGCCGGCCGGATGGGAAACGTCACTCACTGTAACGTGCCTGCTCCTCCCACTTTATGAATGAAGAAGGCGGAGCAGGCGCAAGACGAAGTGAGTGACATTACGCTTATGCTGCCATACGGCCAGCCCTGCCTGCTGCCCTAGTACTAATAGTGACTTGTGAGGTCCAGCCAGCCCCTGCCTGCTGCACGCAGCACACTGCGCTACTACTGATAGTGACAGTGCTGTGACGTGAGTACAGTAGAAAGACCTGGCGGGGGATTCTTGGACTCTCGAGGGGGGGCCCTGGATCCACCAATGGTGTGCGGTTCTGCTGTGATACCGCAGTTATATAGAGGGAAAAACACTATTGGAACAACTATTTGCAATGGGTGTGATATACTTGTTGCCCCAAAAACTTATTGAAGGATGTGATATACCTTCTTCTACTAAATACTGATTGAGGGCTGCTATACACCTGTTGCCCTAAATAAACAGAGTGGTGTGATATACAGTACAGACCAAAAGTTTGGACACACCTTCTCATTCAAAGAGTTTTCTTTTTTTTCATGACTATGAAAATTGTAGATTCAAACTAAAGGCATCAAAACTATGAATTAACACATGTGGAATTATATACATAACAAAAAAAGTGTGAAACTGAAAATATGTCATATTCTAGGTTCTTCAAAGTAGCCACCTTTTGCTTTGATTACTGCTTTGCACACTCTTGGCATTCTCTTGATGAGCTTCAAGAGGTAGTCACCTGAAATGGTCTTCCAACAGTCTTGAAGGAGTTCCCAGAGATGCCTTGTTGGCCCTTTTGCCTTCACTCTGCGGTCCAGCTCACCCCAAACCATCTCGATTGGGTTCAGGTCCGGTGACTGTGGAGGCCAGGTCATCTGGCGCTGCACCCCATCACTCTCCTTCATAGTCAAATAGCCCTTACACAGCCTGGAGGTGTGTTTGGGGTCATTGTCCTGTTGAAAAATAAATGATGGTCCAACTAAACGCAAACCGGATGGAATAGCATGCCGCTGCAAGATGCTGTGGTAGCCATGCTGGTTCAGTATGCCTTCAATTTTGAATAAATCCCCAACAGTGTCACCAGCAAAGCACCCCCACACCATCACACCTCCTCCTCTATGCTTCACGGTGGGAACCAGGCATGTAGAGTCCATTCGTTCACCTTTTCTGCGTCGCACAAAGACGCGGTGGTTGGAACCAAAGATCTCAAATTTAGACTCATCAGAACAAAGCACAGATTTCCACTGGTCTAATGTCCATTCCTTGTGTTCTTTAGCCCAAAAAAGTCTCTTCTGCTTGTTGCCTGTCCTTAGCAGTGGTTTCCTGGCAGATATTCTACTATGAAGGCCTGATTCATACAGTCTCATCTTAACAGTTGTTCTAGAGATGTGTCTGCTGCTAGAACTCTGTGTGGCATTGACCTGGTCTCTAATCTGAGCTGCTGTTAACCTGCGATTTCTGAGGCTGGTGACTCGGATGAACTTATCCTCCGCAGCAGAGGTGACTCTTGGTCTTCCTTTCCTGGGGCGGTCCGCATGTGAGCCAGTTTCTTTGTAGCGCTTGATGGTTTTTGTGACTGCACTTGGGGATACTTTCAAAGTTTTCCCAATTTTTCGGACTGACTGACCTTCATTTCTTAAAGTAATGATGGACACTCGTTTTTCTTTACTTAGCTGCATTTTCTTGCCATAATACAAATTCTAACAGTCTATTCAGTAGGACTATCAGCTGTGTATCCACCTGACTTCTCCACAACGCAACTGATGGTTACCAACCCCATTTATAAGGCAAGAAATCCCACTTATTAAACCTGACAGGGCACACCTGTGAAGTGAAAACCATTTCATTTGACTACCTCTTGAAGTTCATCAAGAGAATGCCAAGAGTGTGTGCAAAGCAGTAATCAAAACAAAAGGTGGCTACTTTGAAGAACCTAGAATATTACATATTTTCAGTTGTTTCACACTTTTTTGTTATGTATATAATTCCACATGTGTTTATTCATAGTTTTGATGCCTTCAGTGTGAATCTACAATTTTCACAGTCATGAAAATAAAGAAAACTCTTTGAATGAGGTGTGTCCAAACTTTTGGTCTGTACTGTATGTCATTGGAACAAATAATTTCAACTGGTGTGATACACCAGTTGCCCCCCAAAAAGCTGATTAAATGAGGGGTGTTATATGCAAATAATATACCTTCTATATAGTGCATTTGGGTAATGCAGCTTTTGTTTGCAGTTTGCTGCGTTACCTCAGCTACACAGAGTGACAAACGCTATTGGAAGAAATAATTTCTATTGGTGTGATATCCTAGTTGCCCCCCCAAAAAACTGATTGAGGCAGGGGTGTGATATACCTTCTTCCACATATACTGCTCTTCTATATGGATTTTTGTCACAGGGTCATTTTGAAAATGACAGGCAGAGGAAGAGGCAGGCCATTCCACAGGGGTGTTAGGGGTCGGGCAGGTGCACCAGGCCGGAGCCTAAGTGGGAAGGTGCATTCTATTACGTCAAAGGATGCACCAGACTTGGTTGAGTGACTCACTCCACCTTCCGCACCTTCCTCATCCTCTCTATCTGCACCCTCTTCTTTCTCTGCTGTGTGCACCCCTAAAGACACCACCACCATATCCCCTCCGCTCTAGTCAGAGGAATTATTTTCACATCCATTGCATTACCTTACAGATGCGCAGACATTCTTGGCATCAGATCATATCAATGGTCGCCACCCAGCAGTCTGACTTCAGTACCCAGATCAGCCCAAGAAGGGTGGTCCAGCTGTTGCTGCCTTCTCCAAGATCTCTTATGTCAGTGGTGGTGAAGATGACGATGATGACGTCTCGATGGAAGTCACGTGGGTGCCCACAAGAGTAAGAACAAGTGAGTTCAGAGGGAGAGACCAAGCAGCAGATAGGGAGGAGAAGCAGGCAGAAATTGCAGTGGACAGGAGGCAAAAAACAGACTGCTAATGTATCTGTAACGAGCCATCCACCATGCACGGTCACATCTGGCGCTCCCAGGACGCCAGAACATGGTTCCGCAGCAGGGGTAGACTGACCATTTGGGCACTCGGTCATGGACCAAGGGCCCGCGGCCACTAGGGGGCCCGGTGGTGGTGGCAACGGCAGGAAGAGATGAGCGCCTCCATTGTGGAAGCGCTCATGTCTATATTCATCTGTATCGGCGTCCTCCGGATGGCGATACAAATGAATTGTGGGGGGCAGGGGAGAGGCTTTTTCCTTGCTCGTTCCTCTGATAGGCTACAGGCACTACGCCTGCAGCCTATCAGAGGCCGGTGCAGGCCGCCGCCTGAGCCGTACAGAGCAGGACACAGGCCGGAAGAGGCCTGCATCGCATCACTAAGAGTGTCATTGAGGTAAGTATAAGTGTTTATTTTAATTATTTTTACTATAGTATGGCAAGAAGGGGGATGGGGGCCCTATGGAGAATGGGGGAGGAGCACTATGAGGGCATCTATTGGGGGCTCCTCTATACTGGCACATTATGGGGTGCACTATGGAGAAGGGGGGAGCACTATGGGGCATTTATCGGGCCCACCAATATAGCCGTCGACAAGCGCTCCGATCGGATTGAGTTCCTCTAGAGCGCTATACAAGGACTTAGTAACATAACATAACATCTATTGGGGGCCCCTATATACTGGCACATTATGGGGGGCACTAAGGAGAAGGGAGAAGCACTATCAGGGCATCTACTGGGGGCCCTATATACTGGCAAATATTATGGTTGTGCACTATGATGGCTTCTACTGGAGGCCCTATATACTGGCACACATTATGGGGGCACTATAGAGAAGTGTGGTGGAAAGTAGCACTATAGGGGCATATACTGGGGGCCCTATATACTGGCATGCATTATGGGGGGGCACTATGGAGTGGGGGAGAATAGCACTATGGGGGCATTATATAGGGGCATTTAATACTGGCACCCATTTTGGTGCCACTATAGGGAAGAGGTGAGAGAAGCATTATGGGTGCATCTATGTGGCAGTCTATAGGGGCATTTTATACTGGCACATTATGAAGGGCACTATGGGGACAGGGGAGGAGCACTCATGGGGGCATCTTCTGGGGGTACTATATAGGAGTATTTTATACTGACACAAATTATAGGGGCACTATGGGCACCTTAGCTCAACTGGGGGCACTAAGTATTTTTTGTAGTGGCACACGGTATGCATCATTTGATCACATGAGGGCACTCTGGGGACATTGGCTCTACTGGGGGCAGGAGTTTTTATTTTTTACTGCCACACAACAGGGCAATTTTTGTACTAAGATGTCTGTCTGTCAAACTCTGCAGAGATGAGTGATTGATAAAACAAATCATCATGGCGGTCTGGTCTGAATGGAGAAGATGAAGAAAGAGCATCTACATCAAAGGAGACATCACTAAATGTAAGAGGTATGTAGTACTGTATTAGGCTGCCTTCACATATGCGTTAGTGATTCTGGTAGGCTGTTCCAGCTAAGAAAAGCCTGCCGGAATGTACTGCATCCGGCACTGCCAAATACCCCGGGGTCTTGGACGTCTTGTGGCAGGCCAGGAAAATCTCTGGCTATTTTAGAAGATCTTACACGGCCATAGCTCGCCTTGCTGACATTCAGCGGGGCACCATCTGCCGGTCAGACATTTTATTTGTGATTGCTCGACGTGCTGGAACTCCACCTTGTACAGTTGCAAGAAAAAGTATGTGAACCCTTTGGAATGATATGGATTTCTGCACAAATTAGTCATAAAATGTGATCTGATCTTCATATAAGTCACAACAATAGACAATCACAGTCTGCTTGAACTAATAACACACAAAGAATTAAATATTACCATGTTTTGTATTGAACACACCATGTAAACATTCACAGTGCAGGTGGAAAATATTGGTGAACCCCTAGACTAATGACATCTCCAAGAGCTAATTAGAGTGAGGTGTCAGCCAATTGGAGGTGTTTGTTACAGCTGCTCTGCCCTATAAAAAAATAATTAAAAAAAATAACACACACCAGTTCTGGGTTTGCTTTTCTCAAGAAGCATTGTCTGATCTGAATGATGCCTCACACAAAAGAGCTCTCAGAAGACCTACGATTAAGAATTGTTGACTTGCATAAAGCTGGAAAGGGTTATAAAAGTATCTCCAAAAGCCTTGCTGTTCATCAGTCCACGGTAAGACAAATTGTCTATAAATGGAGAAAGTTCAGCACTGCTGCTACTCTCCCTAGGAGTGGCCGTCCTGAAAAGATGACTGCAAGAGCACAGCGCAAACTGCTCAATGAGGTGAAGAAGAATCCTAGAGTGTCAGCTAAAGACCTACAAAAGTCTCTGGCATATGCTAACATCCCTGTTAGTGAATCTATGATATGTAAAACACTAAACAAGAATACATTTCCTGGGAGGATACCACAGAGTAAGCCACTGCTGTCCCAAAAAAACATTGCTGCATGTTTACAGTTTGCATAAGAGCACCTGGATGTTCCACAGCAGTACTGGCAAAATATTGGGTGGACAGATGAAACCAAAGTGGAGTTGTTTGGAAGAAGCACACAACACTATGTGTGGAGTAAAAGAGGCACAGAACACCAACATCAAAACCTCATCCTAACTGTGAAGTATGGTGGTGGGGGCATCATGGTTTGGGGCTGCTTTGCTGCGTCAAGGCCTGGACGGATTGCTATCATCAAAGGAAAAATGAATTCCCAAGTTTATCAAGACATTTTGCAGGAGAACTTAAGGCCATCTGTCCACCAGCTGAAGCTCAACAGAAGATGAATGTTGCAACAGGACAACAACCCAAAGTATAGAAGTAAATCAACAACAGAATGGCTTAAACAGAAGAAAATATGCCTTCTGGAGTGGCCCAGTCAGAGTCCGGACCTCAACCCGATTGAGATGCTGTGGCATGACCTCAAGAAAGCAATTCACACCAGACATCCCAAGAATATTGCTGAACTGAAACAGTTCTGTAAAGAGGAATGGTTAAGAATTACTCCTGACCGTTGTGCATGTCTGATCTGCAACTACAGGAAATGTTTGCTGCCAAAGGAGGTTCAACCAGTTATTAAATCCAAGGGTTCACATACTTTTTCCACCTGCATTGTGAATGTTTACATGGTGTGTTCAATAAAAACATGGTAACATTTAATTCTTTGTGTTATTAGTTTGAACAGACTGTGATTGTCTATTGTTGTGACTTAGATGAAGATCAGATCACATTTTATGACCAATTTCTGCAGAAATCCATATCATTCCAAAGGGTTCACATACTTTTTCTTGCAACTGTATATGCTTGATAGGCTTCTCCAGCAGAAACGTGCAGTTAACGACTACCTGTAAGAACTCTGCGGCAGGACAGGTTCTGTGGAGCTTGGTTTTTTCACCACGCTAGTGGCTGTTCATGCACGACACATGAGGACTTCTGCGGCCATTTGATGAGATCACCACACTGGTCAGTCGCAGCCAGGGCACCATTAGTGACATTGTACCTTACGCCTTCTTTCTGGAACGTGCATTGCGTCTTGTCATTGATCAAGCCGTTCGAGGAGCAGGAAGATGAGGAAGTCGCAATGCTGGATGAATTCCCGGTGGGGGCTACTCCATCTGAGACAAGTCAACAGGAGTCTGAAGAGGAGTCAGAGGAGGATGGTGCTGTGGCGGAGGAGGAGCAAGAAGACCAGGATTTAAACTTTTCTGGAATCCCTGGTGTTGTCCGTTGCTGGGGGGGGGGGGGAGGAGGAGACCGAGGACGACATTATCCTGGACGATGAGCAGGAGCCAGGCTACTCCACCAATTCCAGTTTAGTGCAAATGGGGGCCTTCATGCTCCAGGGACCCTTGTGTAAAAAGCATAAAGGGCAAGGACCAATACTGGGTGGCAACGTACTTAGACCCCCGGTACAAAAACAAAATGGCGGCTATGTTACCAGCATCACAGAGGGCTTTCAGAATGCAGCACTTCCACGCTTTGCTTCAAGAAATGCTGCATTCTAATTTTGCGCTGGCAGAGGAATTTCCACTCACAGAGAAACAGTTGCGGGGAACCAATCCAACAGCGCATGCAAGAAGAGGGGGGTTTGAAGATGTGTTGGTCACTTCGGGTATGATATTCTTGAAGCTAACCCATCGACAGCTGCCCTCCGGATCCAGCCTCATGGAACGCCTAGACCGACAGGTGTTTGACTACATCGGGTTAACGGCCCACGATGACGCTCTGAGAAGCGAGAAACCCCTGGACTACTGGGTGTGCAGGCTTGACCTGTGGCCAGAGCTTACACAATTTGACATAGAACTCTTGGCTTGCCCCTCATCCAGTGTCCTGTCCGAAAGGACGTTCAGCGCAGCAGTGAAGCTAGTGACCGATAAGCGCACTCGCCTAGCTCACGACAGTGAATGAGGCATGGATCTCGTAGGAATTCAACACATGTGACAACCACGTTTAATTGAATTTCTTCATGACAGCCCACAAATATCCGCCACCACCCAGAACAAATAATGGTCCCTGTCTTAGGTGAATACAGCGGCATAAAGGGCCTAATGTTTTGGACCTCGGATGAATTAAACACCTGTGAAGACCACGTGTTTTAACTATATTATCATTAGTTTTTTAGTTTTTTTTTCAAGAGGGGGTATTTTGTTAGCCATGTTTTTAATCCAATTTATATTTTTAGTTATTTTAAACATATGTATTTGACCTATATTTGTACTGGAATTCAGTAAAATTAATATCCATTGACCATCTAATAGACCTACAACCACATACTTACTTGTTCTTTTATGTATGCTGAATGCATAAATTTTGGGGCCTGTAGTCCACTGGCCTGCTGTAAAATTGATATCCAATGACCGGGTAACCTACCTCCAGCCACATACTTACTTGTTCTTTTCTATAAGGTGAATTCATAATTTTTGGGGCATGTAGTCTACTGGCCTGCTGTAAAATTTATATCCAATGACCGTGTAATTTACCTTCAGCCACATACTTACTTGTTCTTTTATGTACGGTGAATGAATAATTGTTGGGGGCTCGGAAGAATTCAACACCAGTGCCGACCACGTGTTATCAATTTTCTACTATTATCATTAGGAGTTTTTTTCAAAAGGGGGGATTTTGTTAGCCATGTATTTAATCCAATTTTATATTTTTAGTTATTTTAAACATATGTATTTGTACTGGCCTGCAGTAAAATTTGATATCCGTTGACCGTGTAATATACTACCGGCCACATAATTACTTGATCTTTTCTGTCCAGTGAATGCCTATTGTTTGGTGCCTGTAGTCCAGTGGCCTACAGTAAAATTTTTATCCATTGACCACATAAAGTACCTCGAGCCACATAATCAGAATTTCTTTTATGTCAGGTGAATGCCTAATTTTCAAGGCCTGTACTCCCGTGGCGCAAAATAAAAATTTTCTAGGCTCCAACAGGGCACATTTCAGAGAATTTCCCTTTAAGATACATAAAAATGTCCCCTGATTAAGATACTTATTTTTTGTGGGAATTTTTGTCATTGATCCCCCTCTAGTATGTCACTGTCCATGTTGTGGGACTATTTGTGCACTTCTACTAAATATTTGGTGGCTGCAAATATGAGCTGAAGATTGCTCCTACTATTAAAAAGAATAAAAAGAACATACCCAAAATTGGTTATTCCTGACTGGATTTTACAGATGCGGCAACTGTAAGATAACAAAATTTCCCCCAAAAAGTTTGGAAAAGAGATCTACTCAGAATAATTTTAGACATGCAATTAAAGATTTGCTAACTTGTGACACATCAGATGTCATATATCTTTTGAAATGTCCATGCCGCAAACAGTACATTGGTCGTACAAAAAGGTCCTTGAAAGTAAGGATCTTTGAACACATGAATAATATTAGAAAAGGTTATGAGTTACATACAGTATCTAAACATTTTAAAGAGCACCACAATCAAGATCCATCCAAATTACAGTATATAGCACTTGAAAAGATAGAAAGATCATGGAGAGGGGGCAATCATATAACATGTATGTTCAGAGCAGAGTCGAGAAAAATCTTTGAATTTGAATCCCTACAACCAAAAGTGCTAAAAGCCAAAACGGGAATTTTTGGCTTCTTGTGAGAAGGTTGGCAGCTCTTTGGTGACGGGACATCGCTGTCTGGGTGTATATCAGCACAGCGATCTCCTCTCCCTGTCGAACCTCCACCCCATCTATGATTTGATTTCCCAAATACAGTTATATATTTTTCGTATTTGTCTGTCATTTATGATGAAATGGTAAAACACAATATCACCTTTTCATGCAAAAACTCATGCAAAATGCATGTGCGTTTTCTATATGAATCTATCCAGGGATTCAGTCACAATATTGTCTGTATTATATATCTTTCCGCTGGTCAATTAGATATGTGCTATATTAATTGGTGAAGTTTACTTTCTGCAAAATATCACTTATTCCTGGTTAAATATCAAATATCATCTATTTCTGGTCAAATATCACCTTTTCATGCCAAAATGCATGAAAAAGGCATGTAAATCGCATGTGTGGTTTCCATGTGAACCTGGCCAGGGATATATTCACTATATTATTTAGTTCACTA
The DNA here is from genome assembly GCF_014858855.1 of Bufo gargarizans. Taxonomy (NCBI): domain Eukaryota; kingdom Metazoa; phylum Chordata; class Amphibia; order Anura; family Bufonidae; genus Bufo; species Bufo gargarizans. The sequence goes on along the minus strand of NC_058080.1, from coordinate 525,407,503 downwards.
TATCATTTAGATCATTGAGTATATGCTATATGAATATCTTTGTATTTTTGGATAAGATGCTTGACTATTGAGTGATGGAATTGCTATATTTGGGCTATTATTTATATATATATATCTATCTATCTATCTATCTATCTATCTATCTATATATATATATATATATATATATATATTTTGCCAATATGGTTAGTAACATAGTAAAATAGTATATAAGGCCGGCATTTGTCCATCCAGTTCGGCCTGTTATCCTGCAAGTTGATCTAGACAGAGGAAGGGGACAAAAAAAAAAAAAAAAAAAGAGGTATAAACCAATTTTCCCTACTTAAGGGGAAAAAAAAATTCCTTCCTGACAACAATCAGGCAATCCGAATAACTCCCTGGAATAACGACCCCTCTCTAGTAGCTATAGCCTATAATATCATTACACTCCAGAAATTCATCCAGGCCCCTCTTGAATTATTTTATTGTACTCACCATCACCACCTCCTCAGGCAGAGAGTTCCATAGTCTCACTGCTCTTACCGTAAAGAATCCTTTTCTATGTTTGTGTACAAACCTTATTTCCTCCAGACGCAGAGGATGTCCCCTCGTCACAATCACAGTCCTGGGGAAAAATAGATGATGGGATAGATCTCTGTACTGTCCCCTGATATATTTATACATAGTAATTAGTTCTCCCCTCAGTCATCTTTTTTCTAAAGTGAATAACCCTAATTTTGATAATCTTTCAGGGTACTTTAGTTGCCCCATTCTAGTTATTACTTTAATTGACCTCCTCTGAACCCTCTCCAGCTGTGCTATGTCTGCCTTGTTCACAGGATCCCAGAACTGTACACAGTACTCCATGTAAAGTCTGACTAGTGATTTGTAAAGTGGTAAAACTATGTTCTCATCACGGGCATCTATGCCCTTTTGATGCAACCCATTATCTTATTAGCCTTGGCAGCAGCTGCCTGACACTGGTTTTTACTGCTTAGCTTGCTGTTTATTAAAATTCCTAGATCCTTTTCCATGTCAGTGTTACCAAGCGTTTTACCATTTAGTATGTACGGGTGATTTGCATTATTCCTTCCCATGTGCATAACCTTACATTTGTGAGTGTTAAACCTCATCTACCACTTCTCTGCCCAAGCCTCCAATCTATCCAGATCCATCTGTAGTTGTATATTGTCCTCTGCAGTGTTAATTACTTTACACAGTTTAGTGTCATCTGCAAAAATGTATATTTTACTGTGCAAGCGTAGAAGATCATTAATAAATATATTGAAGAGAATAGGGCCCAATACTGACCCCTGAGGTACTCCACTAGTGACAGTGACCCAATCTGAGTGTGTACCATTAATAACCACCCTCTTTTCTATAATTGACCCAGTTACTTACCCACATACAGACATTTTCTCCCAGTCTGAGCATTCTCATTTTATATACTAACCTTTTATGTGGTACAGTGTCAAATGCTTTGGAGAAGTCCAGATATACGACATCCATTGATTCACCACTGTCAAGTCTAGAACTTACCTCCTCATAGAAACTGATTAAATTAGTTTGGCATGCCCGATCCCTGATGAAGCCATGTTGATATGATGTTATTTGCTTATTTTCATTGAGATCCTCCAAGATAGCATCTCTTAGAAAACCTTCAAACAGTTTACCCACAACAGATGTTAAACTTACCAGCCTATAGTTTCCGGGCTTTGTTTTTGCACCCTTTCTGAATATTGGCACCACATTTTCTATGAGCAAATCCTGTGCTAGTATAGAGTCTGTAAATATCAGAAATAAGGGACTGGCTATGACATTACTTAATTATCTTAGGATATGGGGGTGTATGCCATCTGGTCCTGGCGATTTGTCTATTTTAATTTTTTTAAGTCGCTGTTGTACTTCTTCCTGGGTCAGACAGGGCACTTTTAATGGGGAATTTACTTTTACATTCTGCATTTCATCTGATAGTTTATTTTCATCAGTGAATACGGTGGAGAAAAAAATAAAAATAAATAATAGCTTTGCTTTCTCCTTGTCGCTCTCTGCATTGCTCTGTAGAGGGCCGACACCTTCAGATTTATACTTTTTACCATTTATATAATTAAAGAACATTTGAGGGTTGTTTTGCTCTCTTTGGCAATTAATCTCTCGGTCTCTAGTTTGGCGGATTTTATTAGTTTTTACATATTCTATTTTTTCCTTATAGTTTTTCCTGGCTCTCCTGTTTTAGTGATTCAAATGCTTTCTTTTTGTCATTTATTGCTTTCTTTACAGTTCTATTTATCCACATTGGTTTCTTCTTGTTCCTTAACCCTTTATTCCCATAAGGTATGTACCTCTCACAATTAGATTTTAGAATGTTTTTAAAAATATTACATTTTGTGGCGGTATTTTTGAGGACTTTGTCCCAGTTAGTTACGCCTATGGCCTCTCGTAGTTGGCTAAATTTAGCTTTTTTGAAGTTTGGTATTTTTGTTCCTCCCTATAGAAACGCTTGTTTGAAGGATAATTGAAAGGTTAGTACTATATGGTCACTATTTCCCAGGTGTCCCCCAACCTGCACATCTGTTGTTCTGTCAGGTCTATTGGTTAATACCAAGTCCAGTATGGCCATCCCTCTAGTTGGGTTCTGAACCAGTTGGGAAAGGTAATTGTCTTTGGTTATTGCCAAGAACCTGTTTCCTTTATGAGATGTACAGCTTTCAGTTTCCCAGTCTATATCTGGGTAGTTGAAGTCCCCCATAATAACCACCTTGTTATGATTTGCCGCCTCATCTATGTCGTTTAGTAGTAGATTTTGTGTGGACTCTGGTATATTAGGTGGTTTATAATAAACTCCTATTAGTAATTTATTATAATTTTTGCCTCCATGTATTTCTACCCACAGTGACTCCACATGTTCATGTTCCTCACTTATATCTTCTCGGACTGTGGGCTTTAGACAAGACTTTACATAAAGGCAGACCCCTCCCCCTCTCCGGTTTTGATTATCCTTTTCAATAGACTGTAACCTTGTACATTAACTGCAAAGTCATAGTTATCATCAAGCCATGTCTCAGTTATTCCCACTATGTCATAGTCCTCCTCACACATCACTAATTCCAGTTCCCCAGTTTTATTAATCAGGCTTCTGGCATTAGTTGCCCCTTCCCCATTGAGGTGCAGACCATCCCTATGATAGAGCCTGTAGCTTACAGAGAAGTCGTCCCAGTTCTCCAGAAACCCAAACCCCTCCTTACTACACCAGTTCTTGAGCCACTTGTTACCCTCCCTAATCTCCCGCTGCCTTTCTTGTGTGGCTCATGGTAAAGGCAGTATTTTGGAAAACACTGCCTTTGAGGTCCTGGTCGTAAGCTTTTGACCTAAATCCCTAAAATAATTTTTAACGACTCTCCACCTTCCTCTAACTTGGTCATTGGTTCTGATATGGATCTTCTCCAGCCCCTCCCAGTAATTTTTCAACCCGATCCACGATGTTCGGCGATCACGGTCTTTGTGACAGATTGCCCTTTCTGTACCCCTAATAAAAGTCTCCCGCTACCAGCACCTGTCTGCCCTGTCCTGCTCTCCTGGTCCGCTGCTTACTGAAGCTGACATTGACCTGACTGGCAGAGGAAGTGCTGTCCCTGAACCAACATCCCCCTCATCTTCTAACTGTGCAAACCTGTTGGGGTGTGACAGATCAGGGTTATCCTCCCTGGCACTCTTCTCTCTACCCCGCTTTCTAACTGTTACCTAGCTAGCTACCTCACTTTCCTCAGCCTCCTCGCTATCCCCCTCCCCCTCATCTACCTTATAGAGTGCTTGCTCAGTCAGCAGCAAACTGTTTCAAATTGTTAACGCCTCTCAGTGTTGAAACTTGCCTGTTTAGATACTCAATTTGCGATTCCAAATGGGTAATTTGCTCACATTTTGAACAATGATATACACCCTTGAACGGCTGTTCCAGGACTGAATGCATCAGACAAGATGTGCACTGTACTGCGCTGTCAATAATGGAACACATACTAGAGGGGGATTTCAGAACGAAAGCGTAAAATACAATAGAATGCAGTAATAAGAAACTGATTTACTGCAGTCCCCCACTGAAGTCACTTAGTCTGAAGTCACACACTTATACAAACACGACACGCAAACTCGCGTTATATGCCTGATTATATAAATGGAGCTCTCAAAACCTGCCAGTTTTTTTCCCTCAGGATTCAAAGGACTGGGCTGCCCTCAAGGCTAGCTTTTTACCTTCTCCTAATTAGACAGCCACACCCCAATTACACACCCTGAAGAAGAGAATATTTTTTTTATCACAGTATATTCTCACCTGCTTTGCAATGAACCTTGCAGCAGACGCAAGTCACAGTGTACAGTAAAGTCATATACAGCCAATCAGCAATGCACCCAAATAATTTAGCTCTCATATACTCCCTCACTTAATCTAAAGTCACACACTTATACAAACACACACTTAAATCAAACACGCGACACGCAAACTCGCGTTATATGCCTGATTATATAAATGGAGCTCTCAAATCCAGCCAGTTTATTTCCTCTGGATTCAAAGGACTGGGCTGCCCTCAAGGCTGGCTTTTTACCTTCTAATTAGACAGCCACACCCTAATTACACACCATGGAGAAGAGATTTTTTTTTTTTTTATCACAATATATTCTCAGCTGCTTTGCAATCAACTTTGCAGCAGAAACAAGTCACAGTTTACAGTTAATTCAGATACAGCCACTCAGCAATGGTTGATAAAATTATTCTCTTTGTTGACAAAAGAATCCAGTTCACCTTTTCTGAAAGACAAAACATACCAACTTATCTCTGCCCTTTCTTAATGATGGGCTTATTTATAAAATGCAAGCAAGTCTAAATCACTGCTAACCACTGAAGAAGGTTGATCCTCCCATTTGGTATTGAGAAAAGCAGTGTTACAAATACAGGGAGTGCAGAATTATTAGGCAAGTTGTATTTTTGAGGATTAATTTTATTATTGAACAACCATGTTCTCAATGAACCCAAAAAACTCATTAATATCAAAGCTGAATATTTTTGGAATAGTTTTTAGTTTGTTTTTAGTTTTAGCTATTTTAGGGGGATATCTGTGTGTGCAGGTGACTATTACTGTGCATAATTATTAGGCAACTTAACAAAAAAACAAATATATACCCATTTCAATTATTTATTTTTACCAGTGAAACCAATATAACATCTCAACATTCACAAATATACATTTCTGACATTCAAAAACAAAAACAAATCAGTGACCAATATAGCCACCTTTCTTTGCAAGGACACTCAAAAGCCTGCCATCCATGGATTCTGTCAGTGTTTTGATCTGTTCACCATCAACATTGCGTGCAGCAGCAACCACAGCCTCCCAGACACTGTTCAGAGAGGTGTACTGTTTTCCCTCCTTGTAAATCTCACATTTGATGATGGACCACAGGTACTCAATGGGGTTCAGATCAGGTGAACAAGGAGGCCATGTCATTAGATTTTCTTCTTTTATACCCTTTCTTGCCAGCCACGCTGTGGAGTACTTGGACGCGTGTGATGGAGCATTGTTCTGCATGAAAATCATGTTTTTCTTGAAGGATGCAGAATTCTTCCTGTCCCACTGATTGAAGAAGGTGTCTTCCAGAAACTGGCAGTAGGACTGGGAGTTGAGCTTGACTCCATCCTCAACCCGAAAAGGCCCCACAAGCTCATCTTTGATGATACCAGCCCAAACCAGTACTCCACCTCCACCTTGCTGGCGTCTGAGTCGGACTGGAGCTCTCTGCCCTTTACCAATCCAGCCACGGGCCCATCCATCTGGCCCATCAAGACTCACTCTCATTTCATCAGTCCATAAAACCTTAGAAAAATCAGTCTTGAGATATTTCTTGGCCCAGTCTTGACGTTTCAGCTTGTGTGTCTTGTTCAGTGGTGGTCGTCTTTCAGCCTTTCTTACCTTGGCCATGTCTCTGAGTATTGCACACCTTGTGCTTTTGGGCACTCCAGTGATGTTGCAGCTCTGAAATATGGCCAAACTGGTGGCAAGTGGCATCTTGGCAGCTGCATGCTTGACTTTTCTCAGTTCATGGGCAGTTATTTTGCGCCTTGGTTTTTCCACACGCTTCTTGCGACCCTGTTGACTATTTTGAATGAAACGCTTGATTGTTCGATGATCACGCTTTAGAAGCTTTGCAATTTTAAGAGTGCTGCATCCCTCTGCAAGATATCTCACTATTTTTGACTTTTCTGAGCCTGTCAAGTCCTTCTTTTGACCCATTTTGCCAAAGGAAAGGAAGTTGCCTAATAATTATGCACACCTGATATAGGGTGTTGATGTCATTAGACCACACCCCTTCTCATTACAGAGATGCACATCACCTAATATGCTTAATTGGTAGTAGGCTTTCGAGCCTATACAGCTTGGAGTAAGACAACATGCATAAAGAGGATGATATGGTCAAAATACTCATTTGCCTAATAATTCTGCACTCCCTGTATTGTGCCACTTTGTTCAAGAAGTTGCGACTTGGACACCCTCTGATATTAAACCCTGAACTGGAGAATGTATCTATTGAGCTACAGCAAGCTACTCTGTAGGGGCGTAACTACCATAGCGGCAGACCATGCGACTGCTATGGGGCCCAGGGCAAGAGGTGACCCAGTTGGGATCATCCCCTCTACTGTGGGTGAAAACATGTTCAGGACTCTATGCGTACCCTCTAAAACTAAAAACTTTTCGCAAATTAGGCAGTGGAAAAAATGGCCCAAGGGTAATTGAAAGGGGTTTAGGCGGAAACCCATCTGTCCTGTGTGGGGGGCCTGGTTTGATCCTTGCTATGAGACCCTTACTTCTCTATGTACGCCACTGCTACTCTGTATTGATTTTAACCTACAGTTACCGATTACGTTGGACACCACGTGATACATCACGTGAGACGCCAAGAGACGCAGAGAAACCCAGCACGTCATATACCACATGAGACGCCGAGAGACGCCGAGAAATCTGGCGCCTATAGAGCAGTGTGTTTCACTCCAACACTGCTTCATCACTCCAAGTTGAGATGGGGACTCCAGCTACAAAGAGGGGGTAAGGTAATTTGATGCAAACATTTTCATTTAATATCTATCACAGCATTGGTATATTGTTTAAACACTAAGTGGCTACTTTTTTTCAATATGGACACCATCTTTATTAATTAAGGGTACTTTCCACACTTGCGGCAGAGAGATCCGGCAAGCAGTTCCATCGCCGGAACTGCCTGCCGGATCAGGCAAAATGTATGCTAACTGATGGCATTAGTAAGACTGATCAGGACCCTGATCAGTCTTAAAAATGCCTGATGAGTCAAAAAAATTGCATTGAAATGCCGGATCCGTCTTTCCGGTGTCATCCGGCAAAACGGATCCGGCCTTTATTTTTTTCACCTTTTTTTCAGTCTGCGCATGCGCAGAACGGAAGGACGGATCCGGCATTCCGGTATTCTGAATGCCAGATCTGGCAATAATACATTCCTATGGGAAAAATGCCGGATCATTCAAGCAAGTCTTCAGTTTTTTTTTCGCCCGAGATAAAACCGTAGCATGCTGCAGTTCTCTTTTGCCTGATCAGTAAAAAAACGACTGAACTGACGACAGCATGATGCAAACTGAACGGATAACTCTACATTATAGAGCCCCTGTGATGGAACTCTATGCCGGAAAAGAAAAACGCAAGTGTGAAAGTACCCTAAGAGGGACATCAAAATATGTCCATCTGATTTATATTTGTACGAAAACTGTGATGAGAAAGTGCTTTGTTATTCCAAGCATGAGATCCTAATTATACTACTAATCACAAATATACGCGAACGGGCGAACCACCATTGACTTCAATAGGCAGGCGAATTTTAAAACCCACAGGGACTCTTTCTGGCCACAATAGTGATGGACAAGTTGTTTCAAGGGGACTAACACCTGGACTGTGGCATGCCGGAAGGGGATCCATGGCAAAACTCCCATGGAAAATTATGTAGTTAACGCAGAGTCGGGTTTTAATCCATAAAGGGCATAAATCACCTAACATTCCTAAATTGTTTGGAATAACGTACTTTAAAACATCCAGTGGGTGTATACGATCAGGTATGACGTTGTATCGATCAGGTAGTGCAAGGGTTACACCCGCTACACAGTGACAGACCAAACTCCCCGTTTAACGCACCACAAACAACCGCAAAAAGTCTTTTTGCACAACCGCAAACTCCCCATTTGCACAAGGTTGGATACCAAGCTAAAAATGTCCCGTTCCTGGTCCTCACGGACGTTATTGAAGGTCTCTTTTTTTTTAAATATAATCTTTATTAGATTTTAATAATTTTCTTCCCCGTAACAACAACAACATGTCACAATATTATGGCAAGTTGACAGGTGTTAATACATGCGGTACATTACATCTGAGGTCAGATAGACATAAGCATAAATGTGCATGTAATTACAAAGCAATAGTAACAATTGCATACCAATAAAATGCTCAGTGCATTCGAATTGTGACGTTTAAGACCCTGAGACCAATCAAACTCCCTGCCCCCCCCCCCCCTCCCTTCCCGCCCACCTAGAATGATTCCCCCCAGTATACCGGATTACATTAAGCTTTTTTTTTTCCTATTTAATCAGCTAGCAACCTCCCCAGGGTTCCCGCTACCTTACGTTTCAGGTACCATTCAGAGGACACATAATGTGACATTAATTTCTTCAGCTCCAAATTGGAATAGACAACCAGCATGAAACTTTCCCATCTTCTGAAAAAAACCTCGATGCTTTTCCCTCTGAGGGAGTTCGCCTCTAGTCGCTCCATATCAAAACATTTTTTGACATGCTGTAGCACTTCATTCATTGTAGGCATTTGTGGCCGAAGCCAGTTGTTTAATATACATCTCTTGGCTGCTAGAACAATGACGTGTATAATTGGCTGTACGTGTCTGTGTTCTGGGAGAGCATGAAACAGAACAAACTCAGGAGTAATAGGAATATTTACTTGCAAGTAATTTTTAATTTGTTGCTTCACGGACTCCCAGAATCCCACTGTCTGGGGGCAAGACCAGATCCCATGTACCATATCTGAACCCTCTAAGTGGCATTTTGGGCAGCATGTCAATCTGTCCTGCTTTTGAGACTGAGCGGAAAAGCGAAAACCGTATATTGCTTTGTGAATTAATCGGAACTGTGTTTCCCTCCACCCCTCGTTAAAGACTACTTTTCTAATTTTTTCCCACCCTTGTAGTATTTTTTTCTGTGCCCCTATATCAGGGAAAACTTTATTCCAAGATGAGAAGAGCGTCTCTTCAAGAGGTTTTTGCTTGGTTTCGCTGATCCCCTGGTACAACTCAGATAACGATTTCTTTGTTGTTCCCCACCCAATTACACGATCAAAATCACTCATAGCGAACAGCGCCCTGGGGTCTTGTATTCTAGTGTATAAAAAGCTCTTTACTTGAAGAAAGGCAAAAATATGCTGAGGGCCTCTCAAGGGGAGCTTCTCACTCAGCTCAACAAATGTATAAAAACGCTGATTTTGTGTATGCCATAAATCCGAAGCCTTCATGACGCCCGCATCCCTCCAGGCCTTAAAGTGCTTACGTTGGGTGCCCCCTGGAAATTCCGGATGACCCCATAACGGCATATATTTGGAAAGTGAAAAGGGCAATTTAAAATTTTTACGAATCTCCTTCCAAGTGGCAATAGTATCCCTTATTAGTAGACTTGATCTTATTACAGTGGGTTGATCCGAATATTTGCTGTGTAACAGGGCTCCCAGGCTCCAAGGATGCACAAGCTGAGACTCCAGTGACCTATTAGTATAAAAATTAGTATTAAAGACCCAATCAATACAGTGTCTCATGAGACTCGCCAGATTGTATAGTCTTAGACTAGGTAACGCCATACCTCCCTTTATTTTAGGCAGCTGTAATTTTGACATCGCCACCCTAGCCCTTTTCCCTGCCCAAATGAATGTACTGAAAGCTCTTTCTAATATCCTAATGTCAGAGTGCTTGAGGAGAAGTGGTATTGTCTGCATAGGGTAGAGGAGTTTTGGGATGGCTATCATTTTCAGAAGTTGACACCTGCCTCCCAGGGAAAGGATTTCAGATTTAGTGACGTTGACTTTATATCCGGATACTTTCCCAAAATCTTCCAATAGGTTTGAAGGTCTCTTTCTCCACCCAGCCACTTACAACACCAAGGGTCCCCAAAAGGTGACAACAAGCCCCCTGGGACGCATGCTGTGGTTGGTCTTCCACCTCCTCAAAGCCACCTTCCTCCTCTGACTCCTCTTCTTCAGACTCATCTCTCTGCGTTGCCGCAGGTCCAGCAATTGACTACGACAAGGCTGCTTCTGGTGGTGATGGTGACCACAACTCTTCCTCTTTATGCTCATCTACGGCCTGCTCCAGCACTCTTCGCAGGGCACGTTCCAGAAAAAACGCATATGGGATGAGGTCGATGATGTTGCCTTGGGTTTGACTGACCAGGTCAAACCCAACCGCAAAAGGACGCAAAAGCCTGCAGCCATTGTGCATGAGCGTTCAGTAACGCGGTCAAAAAATACCCAGCTCCGCAGAGGCTGTCCTCTTTTTAAAAAAAAAATAAATAAAAAATCTGTTCTTCAATTTAATCTCTGTTTTGTCCCCCATCAGGGGCCGGTGTATGGAATGGATTTTAGGAACCGGGAGATGGAAAAAGATGCTTGGTCGGTCCTCTTACTTCCAATTTGGGGATTTGTGCGTACGGCTTGCAATGTACTGTGCCACCAGATATGAGTGGTGTGTTTAAGTATGTAACGGACCGTTCAGCACACAGCTACATTCAGACGATATCCTCCTTTCAGATTGACAGGCAGTTACTGCAAGCACCAATTTCCCGAACTGCAAACTACACTAATCCTTCAGCTCTCGAACAGGAAACACACGAACACTGGAAACCGCTGAAAAGGAAAAGCATACAATCAGCTTACACTCCTGGAAATCAGCATAAAATCCAATTCCCCCAATAACGGGACAACACTTTGTTTTGAGGTCAAGCAGAACTGACTGTACTGGCACATACAGCCTCTTTTATTCACAATCGACAAACATAGTTCTGCCCACAGGGTTGTGAAATACAACCAATCAATCCGTACAATACACACAGACATTCCCACACAAATTCCTCCCCTCTGCCTGTGATCTGATTACTGAAAACAATGGGTAATATAATTATCACAGGCAGAGAAATACAGTTTTATAAATTATATCACAGGAACCCCAAAACATGCAATAACCCCATAACAAGTATATCCTCGGAACCGGGGGATCTGGGTCAACCACATATCCAAAATTCACCCAGGTTCATTCAGTAGTATGGAAGATACAGTTTAATGCAGATTCCGCAGAACATATACAGCCTATATCAAAAATAATTACTGTATAATGTGTCCCCTGTTGTATAGTTTAAAACTACTGCCTGATGTCTTTGTGCACCAAATACCGGCGAGATGGCACCGTGTAGAAAAGTCCAAACAGTGTCTGTCCGCCATCCATTGTTCTCACCATGTGCTTCATCTATTGTTCTCACCATGTGCCTCCGATACATGAAATGGTGGCCATCCAGTAACTCCACAGTATGTCCCCAGATGGTTCTTAAAGGGCCATAATCCAGGGACAGGAGGCGGGCAAACAGACCCCTCCAAAACACTGTGGCGAAGTGGCTTTCGCCACAAAGTAGTACTATTCCAATCAGTTTAATCCCTGTTACGTCCCCTACCGATTTTAGGAACTCGGAGATGGAAAAAGATGCTTGGTTGGTCCTGCTACTTCCAATTTGGGGCACTGCGCGTACGCCTTGCAATGTACTATGCAATCCCAATATGAGTGGTATGTTAAGTAGTACTATTCCTATCAGTTTAATCCCTGTTATGTCCCCTATCAAGGGACGTGTATGGAATAGATTTTAGACAACCGCATAAAATTTTATTCCTCTATGCTTCAATCTTGGTGTAGTGATGACTGTGCTCGTAGGCAAGTTTGGGAGATTGCAGGCGATGGTGGTTATTCAAAGCCTATGGTCGTGCTGAGGTAGTTCAGTGACAGTTAAGTGACCCAGAAAACAATGATTCTGCAGTGTGGGCCCATTGTTGGCCTAGTAGGCTTTAATGATCACCTTAGATGATCATAAAGAAAATTAATGTTTTTTCTATGCAAAATTATCCAGCCGATCGCTTTTAGTCTGTTTACAACGAAGCAACAACCTTATCTGGGGTGTGTCAACATTGCCATTGCCAACACACTCAGAGGTGATCGCTTCATTGTGATATGCAAGCCCCTTCACCACAACCAGGTAACGATCACGAAGGGGAATTGACACACGTATGTGATTTTTTGTTTTGTTTTGTTTTTGCAGCCACAGTGCAGCACCAGAGGCCAGAAAAATTAAGCATGTACACATGCCTGAAAAATCATGTATTGTTGCAGCCAAATTTATGTTTTCCAGGCAGAAAGTGCACTAAAACATTGCAGCTTGAACCCTAGTTGGTCACGCAAGTCATCCGACATGCAGAGATAAAATACAGCAGCGTGTGGACCATTTTTAGCCCAAGGCAGCTCATCTCATCAGGCCTTTTTTAGTCGAATGTATCGCCCACTGTCAGTCCCTTCGGGATCCATGCCTGATTCATCTTAATAAAGGTGAGGTAATCTAGACTTATTTGACCTAGGCGACTTCTCTTCTCAGTGACAATACCTCCTGCAACACTGAAGGTCCTTTCTGACAGGACACTTGAAGCGGGGCAAGCCAGAAGTTCTATCGCAAATTGGGATAGCTCAGGCCACAGGTCCTGCACACCCAGTAGTCAAGGGGTTCATCGCTCCTCAGAGTGTCGATATCTGCAGTCAAGGCGAGGTAGTCTGCTACCTGTCGGTCGAGTCGTTCTCTGAGGGTGGACCCCGAAGGGCTGTGGCGATGCGTAGGACTTAAAAAGCTCTGCATGTCCTCCATCAACAACACGTCTGTAAAGCTGGCGTGGTCGTGGTAGGAGGAGGATTACTTTCACCTCTTCCCCTGTTAGATTCCCATTGTGCTGTGACATCACCCTTATACGCTGTGTAAAGCATACTTTCATTTACTTTGGAACTGCTGCATCCTTTCTGACTTCCGGTTATTCGGTAACATTTCAGGCACTTTCTCCTTATACCGGGGGTCTAGTAGCGTTGCCACCCAGTAAAGGTCGTTCTCCTTCAGCCTTTTTATACGAGGGTCCCTCAACAGCATGAAAGACCCCATTTGCACAAGGTTGGATGCCGAGCTACTCATGTCCCGTTCCTCGTCCTCACTGATCTCACTGAAGGTCTGCTCTTCCCCCAAGCCACATACAACACCACGGGTACCAGATAGGTGACAACGAGCACCCTCGGATGCCTGCTGTGGTTGGTCTTCCTTCTCCTCAAAGCTACATTCCTCCTCTGACCCCTCTGACTCCTCTTCCAGAGTTGCCGCAAGTCCAGCAAGCGATGCTGATAAGGCTGTTTCTGGTGGTGATGGTGACCACAACTCTTCCTCTTCACGCTCATCTATGGCCTGATCCAGCACTCTTCACAGGGCATGCTCCAGGAAGAAAACAAATGGGATGATGTCGCTGATGGTGCCTTTGGTGCGACTGACTAGGTTTGTCACCTCCTCAAAAGGACGCATGACCCTACAGCCATTGCACATTAGCGTACAGTAACGTGGCAAAAAAAATCCCAGCTCCGCAGAGGCTGTCCTAGCACCCCGGTCATACAAATACTCGTTGACGGATATTTCTTGTAGGAGCAGGCGGTCGAACATTAGGAGTGTTGAATTCCAATGTGTCGGGCTGTCGCAAATCAAGCGCCTCACTGGCATGTTGTTTCGGTGCTGAATGTCTGAAAAGTGCGCCATGGCCGTGTAGGAACCCCTGAAATGGCCACACACCTTCCTGGCCTGCTTGAGGACGTCCTGTAAACCTGGGTACTTAGACACAAAGCGTTGTACAATGAGATTCAACACATGTGCCATGCACGGCACATGTGACAACTTGCCCAAATTCAATGCCGCCAACAAATTGCTTCCATTGTCACACACCACTTTGCCGATCTCCAGTTGGTGCGGGGTCAGCCACTGATCCACCTGTGCGTTCAGGGCGGACAGGAGTGCTGGTCCGGTGTGGCTCTCTGCTTTCAGGCAAGTCAACCCCAAGACAGCGTGACACTGTCGTATCTGGATGTGGAATAGCCCCTGGGGAGCTGGGGGGATTCAGTTGATGTGCAGCCAGACGCCGCAGCAGAAGAGGACTCAGCCGAGGAGGTTATGGAAGAGGGTGGAGTAGGAGGAGTAGAGGAGGTGGCAGTAGGCCTGCCTGCAAGTTGTGGCGGTGTCACCAACTCCGCTGCAGAGCCACGCATTCCATGCTAGGCAGTCGTCAGCAGGTTGACCCAATGCGCAGTGTAGGTGATATACCTGCCCTGACCATGCTTTGCAGACCAGGTATCAGTGGTCAGATGGACCCTTGCCCCAACACTGTATGCCAGAGATGCCATGACTTCCTTTTCAATCACTGAGTAGAGGTTTGGGATTGCCTTATTTGAAAAAAAAAATTGTCCGGGTACCTTCCACTGTGGTGTCCCAATAGCGACACATTTTTTGAAGGCCTCAGACTCCACCAGCTGGTATGGTAAAAGCTGGCGGGCTAAGAGTTCCGTCAAGCCAGCTGTCAGAGGCCAGGCAAGGGGGTGACTGTGACATTAGCTTCTTACGTTCAAACATTTCCTTTACAGACACCCGACTGTGGGCAGATGAGATGGAACTGCTGAAGGTGAGAGGCGGAGTGGCGGTTGGTTGAGAGGGGGCAAGGAGGACAGCAGTGGTTGACGTGGCTGAAGATGCTGGACCAGGAGGAGGATGGTGGCTTTGAGCTTGTGTGCTGCTTCTACTCGTCATCATGTGTTGATCCCATAGGCGTTTGTGATGTGCGATCATGTGCCTTCGCAAAGCAGTTGTACCTAGGTGGGTGTTGGATTTCCCACGACTCAGTTTCTTTTGGCACAGATTGCAAATGGCATCTCTGTTGTCAGAGGCAGACACACCAAAAAAAGCCACACTGCTGAGCTGTACAATACATGCTGTCTAACTGTGCCACTAGCTCCTTGCGATGACCTCCCCCTGCTTCCAACTCATCTCCTCCTTCTCTCTGTCTCCCCTTCTGAACTTTCCCCCTCTTCTTCTCTTCGAGCAGGCACCCACGTGGCATCCAAGGACACATCGTCATCATCAACTACTTCACTTGTATCTGACACCTCAGCAAAGGAAGCAGCAGCGGGTACAACATCATCATCATCATCACACTGTACATCCATGTGTGTAATGCTGCCTGACTGAGACATATCCCTGTTATGTACATCCCCTGGCAATAATGGCTGCGCATCACTAATTTCATCCAACTGATGTGTAAATAACTCCTCTGAGGGATCAAGTGAAGCGGCTGTGGTGGTGGTGGGAGAGTGGTAACTTGAGAGCAGGTGACCAAAGCTGAGCTGGAGGAGGATGATGCGTCAAGGTTCTTAGAGGAAGCTGTTGAAGATTGGGTGTCCTGTGTAAGCCAGTCAACTATTTTCTCAGAATTTTTGGGGTTCAGGGGTACGTGGCCTCTGAACACTGGGCATTATTCCAGGGCCAGTGGAAATCGCAGCACCACGACCACAACAGCCCCTGCGGGGTGGCCTGCCTCTGTCTGTCATTTTTTTTTTTAGATAAGTGGTACTATGCGTGCAAGGTACTGAGCCAACCTATATAAGTGGTGGGCAGTGGGCACAGTACAGTCTGTGTGGGCCTGACACACACGGGCTTGCAAATGTGATTATGTCACAGAAAAATATTAAATATATGTTTTTTTTATCTGCAAGGTATTTTCTGTCACTCCCTGTATGAATGGTGTGCACGTGCTGTCTGACTGAGCCTGCAGCCTCTCACACACGGGCAGCCAGGCAACTGCAATATATAATGTATATAAAAAAAAACTAAAAAACTGGGGTGCTGTCAGGACGCTGTCCTAACAGCAGATGAGTCTGTGGACACAGAACAATTCCGTAGCTAACCCTTTCCCTATTGAATCATCATCAGCAGCAGCACTGTTCCTCCTCTCACTGAGAATGCAGCTTCCGAATGAATCTAAAATGGATGCTGTCCTGGAGGTAGGAGGGTCTGCTGCTGATTGGCTGGAATGTGTCTGCTGACTGTGAGGTACAGGGTTAAAGTTTACTCAATGATGATGTATAGGGGGCGGACCGAACATCGCATATGTTTGCCCGCCACAGCGGACAAGCTATGTTCGCCGGGAACTGTTCGCCGGCGAATAGTTTGGGCCATCACTAGCCACCACAAGAAAATTGCATTGCGAGCCACAGATGACTGAGCCATGCGAGCGGGTCTGAAGGCAGAAAAAGACATGGAACCTACTTGTTGTGGGACCACGCAGCCGGCCTCGAATGGCGGAGTTGTGTGTAAAATTTAAACGGAGAAGCCATGCGTGAGAGACTCTAATGGCGGATTCATATGTGTAACACTAAAAGAGAGAAGCCATGCGTGAGAGACTCTAATGGCGGAGCAATGCGTGCGAGACTCTAATGGCGGATTTATTTTATTTTATTTATAAACCACTTATGCAGTGGGGACTTGGGGACTCACATAACCATGACCCTTTCCGACAATAAACCTAGGACGCTAACCAGCCTACAACCATATTGTACCCCTAACGAACAACATGAAGAACGGTCATCAGGCCCCCGAAGCCAAAAGACTGACCTGGATGACCTTACAGTGACGATAAGTAATTAAAAGGTGAGTCAGACCTAAAGGAAATTGCGTAGACATTAGTGATCCGAACCACTTGCATAAACGAAACATTAAACCAACCGCGAACCGTGAAATTGAAACAGATGGGAGAAAAACAAGAGCCAAAGGCATTACAGTTCACTAAGAAAAGACCCTTGTCGTGACAAACGAATGAACAACTGTGAAAACATACAGGTCCTTCTAAAAAAATTAGCATATTGTGATAAAGTTCATTATTTTCTGTAATGTACTGATAAACATTAGACTTTCATATATTTTAGATTCATTACACACAACTGAAGTAGTTCAAGCCTTTTATTGTTTTAATATTGATGATTTTGGCATACAGCTCATGAAAACCCACATTTCCTATCTAAAAAAATTAGCATATTTCATCCGACCAATAAAAGAAAAGTGTTTTTAATACAAAAAAAGTCAACCTTCAAATAATTCTGTTCAGTTATGCTCTCAATACTTGGTCGGGAATCCTTTTGCAGAAATGACTGCTTCAATGTGGCGTGGCATGGAGGCAATCAGCCTGTGGCACTGCTGAGGTGTTATGGAGGCCCAGGATGCTTCGATAGCGGCCTTAAGCTCATCCAGAGTGTTGGGTCTTGCGTCTCTCAACTTTCTCTTCCCAATATCCCACAGATTTTACCTGTGGTTTTGGCACTGTGAGCAGGTGCCAGGTCGTGCAGAAAAATGAAATCTTCATCTCCATAAAGCTTTTCAGCAGATGGAAGCATGGAGTGCTCCAAAATCTCCTGATAGCTAGCTGCATTGACCCTGCCCTTGATAAAACACAGTGGACCAACACCAGCAGCTGACATGGCACCCCAGACCATCACTGACTGTGGGTACTTGACACTGGACTTCAGGCATTTTGGCATTTCCCTCTCCCCAGTCTTCCTCCAGACTCTGGCACCTTGATTTCCGAATGACATTCAAAATTTGCTTTCATCCGAAAAAAGTACTTTGGACAACTGAGCAACAGTCCAGTGCTGCTTCTCTGTAGCCCAGGTCAGGCGCTTCTGCCGCTGTTTCTGGTTCAAAAGTGGCTTGACCTGGGGAATGCGGCACCTGTAGCCCATTTCCTGCACACGCCTGTACACTGTGGCTCTGGATGTTTCTACTCCAGACTCAGTCCACTGCTTCCACAGGTCCCCCAAGGTCTGGAATCGGTCCTTCTCCACAATCTTCCTCAGGGTCTGGTCACCTCTTCTCGTTGTGCAGCGTTTTCCGCCACACTTTTTCCTTCCCACAGACTTCCCACTGAGGTGCCTTGATACAGCACTCTGGGAACAGCCTATTCGTTCAGAAATTTCTTTCTGTGTCTTACCCTCTTGCTTGAGAGTGTCAATGATGGCCTTCTGGACAGCAGTCAGGTCGGCAGTCTTACCCATGATTGCGGTTTTGAGTAATGAACCAGGCTGGGAGTTTTTAAAAGCCTCAGGAATCTTTTGCAGGTGTTTAGAGTTAATTAGTTGATTCAGATGATTAGGTTAATAGCTTGTTTAGAGAACCTTTTCATGATATGCTAATTTTTGAGATAGGAATTTTGGGTTTTCATGAGCTGTATACCAAAATCATCAATATTAAAACAATAAAAGGCTTGAACTACTTCAGTTGGTGTGTAATGAATCTAAAATAAATGAAAGTCTAATGTTTATCAGTACAGAAAATAATGAACTTTATCACAATTTGTTATTTTTTGAGAAGGACCTGTAGTATGAACTTACTCCTATTGGCCCACTGACCGCTAGGGAGCTATTTGGTTAAGTGGGGCGGGAGATCAATCTGAGTGAATGCAAACCAGGACTAAAGAACACAAAAATAAAAAATAATTCCCCCCCCCCCCCCCCCAAGTAAACAGAAATAGGTAGGCCTAAGGAATTTAACAAACCACAGAGGAAAGAAACGCAAGCCTGAAAAGAAAGCAGCTATGTTTATCGGAAGAGCGATATCAGAGCGGTGTGCTGATAGCCCTAGTAAGAATACTGAGTAACCATTATGTAGCAATGAAAAGAAATGCAGCTTTAAGTGGAAGCAGAGTATAACACATGATGTAAGAACAAGTGGGTGAATGCAGCTCTGGATGTGACTGGTGCCTAAAAACATGGTATGGGCACAGCTCTGAGTATGAGGAGCATGGTATAAAGCAGACATATGAATGAAATCTGAAAGTGAGCAGAGTATTAATGTAATGCAACAGCGGACGCATGAACGCAGCTCTAGTAGTGAATGGCATATAAGACAAAATGTAAATGCGGACACGGACATAGCTTTGAAGGTAACAATACTAACCACGATCATTTGACCATTAGCACCAATGTAACGGATCTCCTAGCACCCCGACCGGGTACCTCCGTCGATAGATGCTCCTAGTGCTTTCCGAGGACTCCAAGCACTCCACTTGACACCGTACGCCCTATAGACCCCACGAACCGCCGCAGCTTGGTTGGGGTCTCACCGTCCTCCACCCACGCTGGACCTACTACAAGGCTCCAGGCTCCAGTGGGTGAACCTCTCCTACAGCCAGAGAGCAGGAACAGCTCTTACAAGAGCTAGTAGTTATGCCAGGGGAGTATAGCAAATCTTCAGCGTATAGCAATCCCCCAGTTTGATCACTTATCCAAACACCAGTCTCAGCATGATGAAAGATAAAACAGGAACACTTTATTGAGGGCTACCCGCCCGTATTTATGCAGGTCCCCATCTGGTGGCCACGCCCTTAGGGGACCAGAATGGAGACTGCGACACAGGACAGATGCAGAAATTCAGGATACACAGACACAACACATCCCCACAATGCATCATGGTTTCCTCCTCTCTGCCTGGCGACACCCGAGGAGCAATCCAATTATGTCTCAGGACAAAGGGAAAACACCAATACACACGTGGAGACAACAGGACAGGAATCACCACCCAAACACACAATGGCACACCCCCACAGCAAACACAGACATTTAACATATCCCCAGATAGCTCAAGTCTGAGTGCATATCATTAGGTGAATGGCACTCAGAATACACGAATACAATAATATTAGCTATCTGGGTGCCCTCACATAACATACAATTTAACCGAACGCATAATAACATAAAACACAATTCCAAAGACAGATTTAAGCTGTGTGGCCGGCCTGTTTTCTTTAAAGTTAGTATGGGCCATAATCCTGAGGCAAGAGGCTAGCAACCAGCCCCCTCCAAAACACCGTGGCGAGGTTGGTTTCGTCACAGCACCCAACCCCCTTCGCCCTAGAGCGCTACAAGTCACGGACCGTGTAACCCAGTTCGATCCTACAGTGAATTCCAGCACTCACCTGGCACCTTCTGCCATTGCCCAGGCGCAAACGAACCTCCACATTTTATTTTATATTTTCCTCATTGATCCATGACCCTTCCAAAAACTAAATGAATAAAATACCATCACTTAAACACAGCATGCGTAGCTTGGAGACATGCATCCCATATGTAACAGGTATCAGAAAACAAGCGACCATACCTATACTAGGGACATACCAATAACAATATGCAATAGCCCCCCACAAGCCGGACAAAATATACTAACAACAGTTTTTTGTTTTTTTGTTTTTTTTAAATCGACCATTGATCCACATTTACCATCACTTAATCCCTGCACGCGTAGCTTGAGCCAACTGCAGACACGCACCCCGCATGTAAACCAGGTATCAGAAAACATACAACCATGCCCACTCTAAGCACATACTACCCCAATAACTGTATGCAATGGCCCCACCAGGCCTCTGAATAGCCAGACAAACAATACAAACAACCATGGTTCGATCATTAGCGCCCAAACTCTGCTTCATCCCAGAGCGCTACATGTCGCGGACCGCAGCGTGGGTCCCATGCAAACAACTCCAAACCTACCATGAATACCAGCGCCCTCCTGAGAAATTCTGCCATTGCCTGGGCCCACAAGTGCGTATAATTAGCCTTGTAATCAGCCTCCCCTCCCACAACTGCAGCAATATATTTGCTTAATACTTGTTCCAATGTCATTTGTCACTACCTGTAGCTGACCTAATGCAGCAAAAACTGCAAACAAATGATGCACTACCCAACTGCACTATACAGAAAGTATATAATTGATATATAACACTCCTGCTTCAATCACTTTGTTGGGTGGGCAACTGGTATATCACACCAATAGAAATCATTTGTTCCAATAGTATTTGTCACTCTGTAGATGCGGTAATGCAGCAAAACTGCAAACAAATGCTGCACTACCTAAAAGCACTATGTAGAAAGTATATTATTGGTATATAACAAACCTGCTACAATCATTTTTTGGGGGGGGCAACTGGTAAATCACACCAGTAGAAATTATTTGTTCCAATAGCGTTTGTCACTCTGTGTAGCTGCGGTAACGCAGCAAAACATCAAACAAATGCTGCACTACCCAAAAGCACTATACAGAAAGTATATAATTGATATATAACACTCCTGCTTCAATCACTTTGTTGGGTGATCAACTGGTATATCACACCAGTAGAAATTATTTGTTCCAATGTCGTTTGTCACTATCTGGAGCTGTGGTAACGCACCAAAATCGCAAACCGATGCTGCACTACCCAAATGCACTATATAGAAAGTATATAATTGGTATATAACACCCCTGCTTTAACATGTTTTTTTTTTTTTTGGGTGCAACAAGTATATTTCACAACAGTAGAAATTATTTGTTCCAATATTGTTTGTCACTATCTGTAGCTGAGGTAACGCAGTAAAACTGCAAACAAATGATGCACTACCCAACTGCACTATATAGAAAGTATATAATTGGTATATAACACCTTTGCTTCAATCAGTTTTTTTTATATCACACCAGTAAAAATTATTTGTTCCAATATTGTTTGTCATTATCTGTAGTTGAGGTAATGCAGCAAAATTGCAAACCAATGCTGCACTACCCAACTGTACTATATAGAAAGTATATAATTGGTATATAACACCCCTGCTTCAATCAGTTTTTTTGGGGGGCAGCTGGTATTTCACACCAGTAGAAATTATTTATTCCAATGTCGTTTGTCACTCTGTGTAGATGCAGTAACACAGCTAAACCGCAAACAAATGATGCACTACCCAAGTGCACTATATAGAAAGTATATAATTGGTATATAACACCCCTGCTTCAATCACTTTTCTGGGGGGCAACTGGTATATCACACTAGTAGAAATAATTTGTTCCAATGTCGTTTGTCACCATCTGTGTTTGAGGTAATCCAGCAAAATCGCAAACCAATGCTGCACTACCCAACTGCACTATATAGAAAGTTTATAATTGGTATATAACATCCCTGCTTCCATTTTTTTTGGGGGGACTGGTATATCACACCAGTAAAAATTATCTGTTTCAATGTCGCTTGTCACTATCTGTATCTACGGTAACGCAGCAAAACCGCAAACAAATGCTGCACTTCCTAAAAGCACTATATAGAAAGTATATTATTGGTATATAACACCCCTGCTTCAAACATTTTTTGGGGGGGGGGGCAATTGGTATATCACATCAGTAGAAATTATTTGTTCCAATAGCGTTTGGCACTCTATCTGCAGTATCACAGCAGAACCGCACACAAATGCTGCACAATACAAATGCACTATAATATACTTTCAATGTTAGAAAGTATATTATAAGTATATTACACCCCTCAGTTAGTCACACCTTTCGATAGTACAACTATACCAGTCCTTAAAAGGACTTTCGTGGCCCTATTTGCTAGCATTTGATGTCCCTAACAGTCTGTCCCTGCTCCACACAGCAACCTCTCCCTACACTGGCAAAAGACTGAATGTAAAATGGCGGCCAGATCAGGTTTATTTATAAGGCAGGGGTATGTCCATGTGCTGAAATGTCTCAATTGGCTGTCCTGTACCACCTGATGGATGTGTCATGGGTCAAAATTCTTCACAATGTAAAAGAATATGGGGTCGAATGCCATTGCCATATGTTCGCCCGTTCGGCGAACCGCGAACAAGCAAAGTTTGCCGCAAAAGGACCACTGGCCGAACCACAAAGCCATCTCTAGTTCTAAACCCTTTGGTAAGTGAGTGGTTTTCTCATTTAAGCAAGTAGTGGGAAAAAAAATAGATTTCATGCACATGCTCTCTTTAACCTCTTCAGGACACATGACGTAGCGGTACGGCATGTTGTCCTGGTACTTAAAGACACATGACGTACCGGTACATCATGTGTATTTCCGATCACCACCGCCCGTGACCCCCCGTGTCAGCGATTGCCGCAAACCGCAGGTCAATTCAGAGCTCCGGTTTGCGGCTTTAACCTGCGGTTGTGGCTGCTGGCGGGGGTGCCATCGGGTCCCCATGGGGCTGTATGGGGGACCCGATGTCATAGAAGGCAGCGCAATGCCTTCCTGAGGCATCGCCACTGCCTTCCTCTGACATGCCTGTGAAATCCAGCCTTAATCTCACAAGCAGGAAGCCGTATGAGTAACGCTCACTGTATTACTTATACAGCCAATGCATTCCAATATAGAAGTATTAAAATGCATTGTAAAGGGATTATACCCCCAAAAGTTCAAGTGGGACAAAAAAATAAAGTGAAAAAAAGTTGAAAAAAATAACGTTTTACCCCCAAAAATTAAAAGTTTCAAGTAAAAATAAACAAAAACGTCATTTCCCCCAAATAAAGTAAAAAAAAATTGGTAAAGAATAGGTGGGGGGGGGGGGGGGAGCATACATATTAGGTATTGCCGCGTCCGTACCGGCTCTATAAACATATCACATGACCTAACCCCTCACATGAACACTGTAAAAAATAAAAACTTTGCTAAATATAAAAATTTTTGTCACCTTACATCACAAAAACAAGGCATTTTCCCACCAAAATAGTACCAATCTAACTGTCATTTCATCCCGCAAAAAATGGGCCCCTACCTGAGACAATCGCCCAAAAAATAAATAAAAAACTATGGCTCAGAATATGGATACACAAAAACATCATTTTTTTTCATTTTTTTAAAGCTGTTATTGTGTAAATCTTACATAAATAAATAAAAAATATATACATATTAGGTATTGCCGCGTTCGTATTGACCGGCTCTATAAAAAAATCACATGACCTAACCCCTCAGATGAATACCGTAAAAAAAAAAAAAAAAAAACTGTGCTAAATAAACCATTTTTGTCAACTTACATCACAAAAAGTGTAATAGCAAGTGATAAAATAGTCATATGCACCTCAAAATTATGCCAATCAAACCGTCATATCATCCCCCCAAAAAATGAAACCCTACCTAAGATAATCGCCCAAAAACTGAAAAAACTATAGCTCTCAGAATATGGAGACACTAAAACATGATTTTATTTTTGTTTCAAAAATGATATTATTGTGTAAAACTTACATAAATAAAAAAGTTTACATATTAGGTATCACTGCGTCCGTATCGACCAGATCTATAAAAATATCACATGAACTAGCCCCTCAGATGAACACCGTAAAAAAATTAAAATAAAAACTGTGCTAAATAAACAATTTTTTGTCACCTTACATTACAAAAAGTGTAATAGCAAGCGATCAAAAAGTCACACACACCCCAAAATAGTGCCAATAAAACAGTCATAACATTCTGCAAAAATCGTACCCTACCCAAGGTAATCGCCCCAAAACTGAAAAAATTATGGCTCTCAGACTATGGAAACGCTAAAACAGATCCCCCATAACAGTGCCATCCACAGATCCCCCATAACAGTGCAATCCACAGAGCCCCCATAACAGTGCAATCCACAGAGCCCCCATAATAGTGTCATCCACAGATAACCATTAGTTCAAAACCCACCAAAAGCACACCTTTTGGTTCAAATTTTTTTTTTTCTTATTTTCCTACTCAAAATCCTAGGTGCGTCTTACAGGGCGAAAAATATGGTAAGTTCCTTACCGGTGTCCTTATCACAGAATAACAAGCTCTAATTTCTCAGTGCAAGTCTGTGAGAGCCTCATCATGATTCTCACAAACTTTATTCTGACTGATCTTTAAAAGAAATTTTTATTCTTTAAAGGAGCTGTCTCATTACCGCTAATGCCAATAACATGGAACCCGCGTATGGGGCCTCCAACAAACTGTTGTTGTGGCCAACCAGATATTCTTTTATGGTGCAGAGGAGTAATGTAGTATTACATATTACATGGTGACCCTAATCCCAAAGAGCAAAAACTGCAGCTCTGAATTCTACTCCTCTTGTTCATTCGGAGGAGGGAGGTTTGGTGGGCTCTAATTGATGGAACAAACTACTGACAATTGCCAAATAGTAAGTTATCGAGTTATTTAGTCTCTTAAGTACCAGGCCCATTTTTGTTTTTTCCTCCCCACTTTCCAATACCCATAACTTTTTTTATTTTCTGTTTATATAGCCATATAAAGGCTTATATTTTTGCTAGATAGGTTGTATTTTTAATGCCACCATTTAATTTACCATATCTTGCATTAGAAAATTGGATTAAAATGATTTGTGGGATTAAAGTTTTTTAGGGTTCTGATATTATGGCGTTTACTGCAAGCTAAAAATGACATTATGTCCTTATTCTGCAGCTCATTATAAATACTGTGATACCAAACTTGTATAGTTTTTGTATAGATTTTTTTTTTTTACAACTTTTTTTTAAAAATAAATACCTTTCCAAATTCTGACAACCAGAAACCTTTTTATTTTTCTGTCCACAGAGCTGTATGAGGGCTTGTTTTTTGCGAGGTATTGGTACAATTTTTGTGGTGTGTGCAACTTTTTCATCACTGTTATTCAATGTTTTTGGGGGGAGAAGGTGACAAAATGGCATTCACCTCACAGGAAATTTTTATAGTTGAGACATTTTCAGATGCGGCAATACCTGATATGTTTATTTTTTATTGTTTGAATATTTTTATATGTAAAATTTGGAAAGGGGGCAATTTTAACTATATATATGTATATATATATATATATATATATATATATATATATATATTTGATAACTGATTCGAGCCCCACAATTTCACTATGGGGCCTCGGATCGGAAAGGCAGAGGGAACAGCATGGCTCTAGCCTTACCTCACAGATGCTGTGATCATTGTTGATCACGTCATCTGAAGGGTTAAATGACAAGGTTCCACGTGATTGCCATACCTTGTAATTGCTGCCGGCTGTCTGCTGTATCATACAGCTGGCACCCGCCATATATGGAGCAGGCTCACTGCAGCAAACTGCTCCATACAAACCCTATGTAACAGTACATCACGGTCGTTGAAGGAGTTAATCCTAATACTGTAGGTCATAAAGTTGTACCTAAAAATAAAAATGTTATACAAATCTGCCCCTTAACTATCACTTTTTCTATTGGTCATGTTGTTCTTTTAGCTTTCCTTTCTCAAAATATTTTAATGTAGAGTACCACCATAATGCTGTGCACCTACACTAACAAGGTCACATCATACAGTAGGTATAGTATAAGTGAGTTACTGTATATAATGGACTTATACACTTATATAAATATAAAATTAATGGCCGCCTTAATGGGATATTAGTCAAAGAGTACCTGTTAAGATACTAATCAATTACATAATAGGATCTGCAAAGGTATGTGAATAAAAAATAAATAAAAAATCCCACTAAAATATATATGAAGCTTATTTTCAGCTCTGTTAAAAGCTCTAACATGTTGGTCTGAATATATAATCCCTGAGGGTAGGCTCAGTTACATTGTACCGTGTGTGGATTTTTCTTGTCAACTGCTAAAGCACTTTGCAAAATGACAGCAATTATTACTGCACTAAAACATTGCACTAAAAGCCTATTACTTTGGATAGATCACTTACTGTCGCTACCTAATTACTTGGCACCAATTAAAATCTTAACTGCAGATTTGTTTTTATTCAACCCATTCGCTTAAAAATAAAAGGATAATGTGATCCCATATTTTCTTGTTATATAAAAAACATACACAGCATAAATATGAACACTGTACTATACATATACAAACAAGCAGTCAACACATACACACACACACATATGCAAAACTACTTTATCAGTTCAACTTTTGTTTTTTAACTAACAGCATATGAAACGATATCCTAAAAAAAAAAAAAATCATAAATCTGAGCAAATGGTAACCCTGCCATTGAATGTTCATGATATAGTAATAATCATAGAGAATGAGGTAGATCATATTTCTTCAGCATTCAGAAGAAGCTCTCTTGGAAGCCACTAATTATCTAGTAATATATATATATATATATATATATATATATATATATTGTATTATTATTATTTTCACCCTATAAGATGTACTTGCCCATAGGACGCGCCTAGGAAGGAAAGAATAAAAAATAAATAAAAAAACATCATACCTCCTAAGCTCAGAGCCCAATCGGACACTCAATTTTAATCAGACCTCAAATCAGATCTCCAAAAATAGCTCAGATCAGAAATTAGTTCAGATCCCTAATGTTAATTAGACCCAAGCTCAGACTCCCAATTAGATCTCAGATCAGACCCCAAAGTTAATAAGACCCCAATCAGGCCTCAGATCAGAACCCAATGTTAATAAGACCCCCAATCATACCCCAATTAGACAAAAAAAAAAATTAACTCATCTATTCTGTTCTGGACTCTGGCGCCAATCTTAAGATCCAGTGCTCTCCCTGCCACATTGTGCTGTGATCTGACATCACACAATGAGGTCACAGAGTAAGCCTGCATCCTCACACTGTCTGCAGGTCACAACACGATGTGTGGCACTAACAGATAAAAGAGCAGGGAGTGGTGAGTACAGAGCCAGCACAGAAGCCGCTGCATTTACTCCCCAGTCCTACTCTACTAATGACCGCTTCCATATTTTTTTTATTCCAGAAAAATTATCACACTTATCAATATAGTTCTTCTGGTACCGTTTCAATTTTGTTAACCAAGTGTGAGACAGTGACAGGTCTCACACAGGTTAGAGGCAAGGAAGGGGTGGATAGTTCGGTCCACACCCCTATTCCACCACAGGTGAGACCAACTGGAAGTAATCAGGCTGGCACAAAGCACCTCCCAGGGTGTCAGCAAGGGGGGAGTGTGTTGCCTGTGGACAGAGGCCTGGAGGCTCTGTGTGGTCCAAGCCAGGAGGGCTGAGAGACCACTATTCCCCATGTGTGCTGAGACACTGGACTGGAGGCAGTGGGCGTACTGTGCTCTGTACAGCCAGGAGGCTGTGGGACATTGGCTGAGAAAGCCGCATGTGTTCGCAGGGTGTGAACAAGGACTTAGGTGAGTCAGGAAACTCTGTGTTAGTTAGAGCCTAGCCGGGCAAGTGTTTATTATTTTATGTGGATGTCACATGTGTTAGGTGAAGCTGCGACTTCATCGTAACCTGTATTGGTTGGAGTGTGCACAATAAATGCATGGTTTGGACCTGAAACCTGGTGTCCTAAAGTCGTATCTGTGGGAATGACCCCCAAATAAGAGGTGATCCCTTACACAAGTAAAATCCAGCAAATATCTTCACCCACTGAAAAAAATCTTCAATGTTTATTTAATGTAAGGATTGTAATCAAAAGTTATAGTAATATGTAATATAGCTTGAGACAAGCGCATTTCTTTAAATTCGTTTTTGGTCTAATTCTTTTTTTTTTTTTTTGCGTTTAATACTTTTTATTAATTTTAAGAAAAGACATACATTGTTGTCCTTAAGAAGAAAACACAAATGGCTACATAGTTAGCACCATACATAATCACGTTAGCAACACCGGTAGCCAATATACATACCAGATTGAGGTACAAAACAACAGAGATGACTAACAATACATCATAAAGAAAACATAAAACATAAAAAACAAAAACAAAAGAAAAAACAAACAAACATACAGTGCAATCGTTGGGGTATATTTGCGCAGGCATAGTTTTATCAAATATACTCCCGTGTACAGGACCTTAACTATACAAATAAAATATACTTAAGTATATCAAACAGGGGATGGTGCAGCGAGCGGTGAAGCTCTCCATATGCTCCATTCCCTCTCGAACCTCACGGCCGCGTCGTCAGCTCCCGCCAACACACGCTCATATATATAAGTAGAATTTAGCCTTCGGATAACCTCCGTTAGGCAAGGAACATACTGTGATTTCCAATTTTTGACTATGGCCAATTTGGTTGAAAGAAAAAGGTGTCCCAGTACCACCCTCCCCTCGCATGGTATCCCAGCCAGGTCAATCCATAAAAGGGCCAGTGAGGGGGATGGCGGAAGCTGGGAACCCAGTAAATCCGAGGCAAGAGAGAATGTAGCCCTCCAAATATCTTGCAGCCTCGGACAAGACCATAAAATGTGATACAATGTGCCCCTATTGCCACATCCCCGCCAACATAAACACGAAAGGTCCGGAAATATATGACTCAGGCAATCTGGTGTATAGTACCACCTTAGTGTGGTCTTCATCAAGGACTCATAGTGCGAAGCACATCTAATATTTTTTTTTATACAGGAAAAGGCTGCCGACCACTGTTCATCCGTGAACACCAACCCCAAATCCCTTTCCCATGTAAGCAGCGGGTCGTTTTAACAAATAATCCCTTATCCCCCATCATCATATACAAAGGCCGCAGTCGTGTGCACTGTGGCGGAGCCAATAACCACAGACTAAACACCTCCCGATTGCAAACCAGATTAAACGGACGATTAGCTGTAAAAAAATGTCTAATACACAAATATTTATAAAAATCTGTGTGTGGAATCAGGAACTGCTCATGAAGGTATTCAAAGGGGCAGAGGGTGTCCGAAATAAATAATTTGGAGAGAAGGTCCAATCCGCCCCGCGCCCAGAACACCACCGAAATATTCGGGATAAGAAAATTAAGAATAGTTACTGGGGCGCTGGGCGGAAAGGATCCAGACTCCAAAGTACACAATCTATGGAATCGGACCCAACTTTCCAAAGCCATGAGTACTAACGTCGGGAAAGGTGGCCAATTAAATGCCGGGTGAAGAGCTGCGAGCAAAAGTTTTTAAATTATTACCAGGTGATAGTATTGTTTCTATATGTACCCACTGTTTCGCATAATTACCTACCCACCATTCCCTTAACTGTGATACCTGCGAGGCCAAAAAGTACTCATGGATATTCGGAAGACCCAATCTCCCCCGAAGTTTAGGTCTCTGCATTATTGAAGTTGCTATTCTCGGTTTATGTCGTTTCCAAATTAAAGCATTAATCAGTTTGGAGCACTTCTGAAAAAAACTGCTTTGGGGGATAATAGGTAATGTCTTAAATATATACAGGAGTTTTGGGAGGGTAAACATCTGAAATGATGCGATACGACCTACCCAAGACACCTCATATTTAGCCAGATTATCGAGCTCCTTCTCCAAAAGCTTTAATAATGGGACATAATTTACTACAAATGACTTCTTGAATGATGCTGTAAGCTTTATCCCCAGATAATCAATTTGGTTGTTTTGCCAATCTAAATCAAAGGTATCCTTCAACTTCTTTATCTGTACAGAAGGGATATTTATTGGGAGAGCCTGAGATTTAAGAGCATTCAATTTATAGAACGAGACATCTCCGAATCGGGTTATGACATCAATGGCAGTTATTAAAGAGATTTGAGGATTTGACAACGTCAAAATAATGTCGTCTGCATATAGACTGATTTTATGTTCCGTACCCCCTATATCAACTCCCTTCACATCAGGACATTGGCGAAGGGCCTGAGCCAGAGGCTCTATAGTCAGAACAAATATCAGGGGGGACAGGGGGCAACCCTGGCGGGTACCATTACTAATATTAAAGGGGTCAGAGAGTGCCCCATTGACCCACACTCTGGCACTTGGTTGAGTATAAAGTGCCCTGATAGCCGCCAGGATTGCCCCCTTAAATCCCATCTTCCCCAGCACCGAGAAGGCGAACCGCCAATTAATGCGGTCAAACGCCTTCTCGGCGTCTAGGGTAACCAAAAGCGTTGGGATTTTCCCTCTCTGGACGTAGTCCAGAATATTTAATGTCCGCCTGGTATTATCCTGCAACTGCCTACCTCTTACGAATCCAACCTGGTCCGTATGGACAAGAGTAGTAATACAGGGAGCCAGACGACTTGCCAACACTTTTGCATACATTTTTGCATCTGTATTTAAC
This sequence comes from Bufo gargarizans, assembly GCF_014858855.1. Lineage (NCBI taxonomy): Eukaryota > Metazoa > Chordata > Amphibia > Anura > Bufonidae > Bufo > Bufo gargarizans. Next base: position 525,376,540 of record NC_058080.1, on the reverse strand, counting down.
AATGATATCGGACGATAATCCCTTACGTCATCCGAAAGAAGGTCAGTTTTTGGAATGGTGACTATCCTCGCCTCCAGCATCTCTTTTGGAGAACGACCGGTACTCACCATTTCCCTAAAAATCTGACATAGATAGGGGGAAAGTTCTTTTTGGAATAACTTATAATATGTGTTTGAAAAGCCGTCTGGCCCTGGTGCTTTATTATTCGGTAATGTTGTGATAATGTCTAGAATTTCCTGCTCTGTCACTGGGGAGTTTAATTTCCCTAACTGGGCCTCAGTAAGATTCGGAAGGTCAATGGAGTCTAGAAACTGATCTATGGCCACCGAATTTACAGAAGACATATCCGTAAGGGATTCTAAATTATAGAGGGTTTTATAAAAACTCTGAAAGGAATTCGCTATACCTTGTGGATCAATGATCTTTTTATTCGTAATTTTTGACGTTATATATGGGATCTTGTTTTTAGTAGTTCTCTCCTTCAATCTATGTGCTAATAATTTCCCTGATTTATTATCCTGTGCATAATATAGTGCACGGGTCTTTTTTAGATCGTTCTCATATCTATAAAGTAAATGCTCCTTCAATTGGAGGCGTAAATTCTGCAACCTAGTTCCTATAATGGCGGTGGGATTCCTTTTGTTACTAGACTCCAGGGACCTAATCTGTAGAGTCAAAGCGGTTGTCCGTTCCTCTCTCTCCTTCTTTGCTATACATCCAATTTTAATATGCAGACCTCTCATATAGGCCTTGTGGGCATTCCAGAGAGAGAAAGGATTAGACACTGATCCCTCATTAATGCAAAAAAATTCCTTTAAACCCTCCTGCAGTGTTGATCTATGTTTAGGGTGCTCCAGTAAATGGATATTATCACGCCAAAGAAAGCATGGGGGTCTATTAGAGTCCTCGCCAATTGTCAAAGTAACAGGCGCATGGTCAGACCATGTAATCATCCCTATGGATGAACATACTGCTATGTTTAACAAGTGGCGATCTTTCAGGAAAAAGTCAATCCTAGAATATGTTTGGTGGACATTTGAAAAAAATGAAAAATCCTTTTCTCCCTCATGATGAAACCTCCAGACATCATAAAGATCCTCTCTCAGTAAGAGGGAGTTGAGACCCCGGATGAACCCACCAACCCCTGTTGACGAATCCATAGCTGGATCCAATATAGAGTTGAAGTCTCCACCCCAGAGGATCAAACCCCTCCTAACCATATTCACCTTAGTCACTAAATTACGTAAGAAACGCAACTGGTGCCTATTCGGAGCGTATACAAATACCATGGTGAAAATCACGCTATTTACGGATGCCACCATGATAATGTATCGCCCATTTTGGTCAACCATGGATTCAAGCAGTTGGAATACAACCGAATCCCTAATTGCTACCATCACACCTCTCTGTTTTTTCGTATAATGAGAATGGAAAACATGTGGAAAGTGAGTACTTTTAAGTCTAAATGCATCCTCCTTCAGGAGATGTGTCTCGGTTGCGCAGACTATATCCCCTTTCGTGGTCTCTACTTCCCTCCACAGCATGGACCTCTTGAACGGGCTGTTTAGACCCTTCACATTTATTGCAACGATTTTATGAACCATCTGTCCATGGGTCCATGCTGTGGAGGGATTGAACCCCCACCGGATCAGGTCTCTGCCATATTAAAGCCTGCAAACAATGTATCTCATCTTTGCACTGCGAAACAATACATAAATCACAAACAATTCTGCATAAAAAGGAGAAAAAAAAAAAAGAACAACAACATAAAACATAATTATTTTAAGACAAACAAAAACCCGGCATATAATGCCGTTAATCCTTTGAAGGGACATATATTTCGGCTCATGGCCAGAAAAGGCTGCTCGGCGTTGCCCCCACACCCTCTACCCTGCTAAATTCCCCTGGACCTCCTCAACTATGGGGCCTTTTCTCCTGGGTCACTAAATGCCATTCAGAGTCCAGGGGAGTAAGTGGAATTTTATCCGGGATTTCCATCTTGATATTCCAAGAGTCTAACAACTGCTTCCCGGACTTCATGGAAATTACGACATGTACAGTTCCCTGGTGATGAATCAGGACTCTGGTCGGGAATCCCCATCTATAAGGAATATTATTCCGTCGCAGCGCAGCGGTGAACGCACCCAACTGACGGCGCTGTTGCAAGGTGGTAGCAGATACGTCCGCAAAAATCTTAATCTGATGGTACGGGGGAGGCAAAGTACCTAATTTTCTGGATGCTGCTAATAGCACTTCTTTAACATGAAAAAAGTGAATCCGTACCACAGTATCCCTCGGTAATGAGCTAGGGAGATACTTAGGTCTCATCACCCTATGTGCTCTATCTAGGGTCAAGTCCTGTGGGGTGAGGTCAGGAGTCAGGATTTTCATTATGTTCTGTAGGTAGGGAGTCAGATCTTTTAATGCAATTTCTTCAGGGATCCCTCGGAATTTGAGGTTATTCCGGCGTGATCTATCTTCTAGATCAACTACCTTAGCCTTAAGCCACGCTATTTCCCCCTTCAGATCGCTGTGAGCCTCTTTAAGTTGGTTATAAGATACAGCGTAATCCTCCATCCTCAATTCGATAGAATCCACCCTGCTCCCCACCTCTACCACCGCCATCTGCAACGGGCGAACCAGGGAAGTTAAATCTTTATGCATAGAGTTGCTAAAGAGGACCAGCATGTCTTTTAGAAGGTTACCTGATGCAGGTTTATCATCAGTAGGGATCGCCTGGAATTGTTGGAGTAGTATAATCAATCACCTCGCTCACCTCGTGCATTGGGGTTGGAGTTTCCCCGTCAAGCTGTACTCTTGCTTGTATCCGTCCCACTCCAAGCAGCTCTGACGGTGAAGTCAGACAGCTGACATACCTCTGGGAGCTCTCCGTCTCCATCTGCGGACCACGAGGTTCTCCGGGCCTTTCACACCTGGTTTGAGAGCGTGCCGCTCCAGATGGATGTAAACCCGACAGTGAGTTTGCCACCGACTCACGTCTGGTCGTGTTCCGGGCCTCTACCTCTTCCGGATTGCAATGTTGGGGTGATAGAGGCAGTAGTGGAGGTGAGGGAATATCTCCAGGAGGGGTTCCCTTTTCCATGAAGGCGTCCAGCTTCCCCTGTTTCTTCGCTGACCTCATGCCCCTGGTCATTTCCACTTTTCACTTTCACTTTCAGCCGTAGCGTAGCATAAACTCAATCACGGAATGTAAAGTCCGTTATACCGCTGTCGCTGGGTAGTCGAGCAGGAGCACGCCGGAGCTCTCACCTCACGCAGCCATCTTACTCAGCCAGCAAGCCACGCCCCTGTATTTACATCAGTCATGAGGGAGAAGGGGACAGGCTGTCAGAACAAATGCAAATGTGCAGCTGCTGGAACTACGAGTAGGTGGAGTCTTTTCATGTGGTCTAATTCGTATGAATCAGTAAATATATTTGATTTAGGTCCAAATAAACTAGGACCCTCATCAAAAGTGTCACAATTGCCCCCAAAAGCTGCAACACTCTGGGGTCTCCGATGACAGTATCCAACGCCTTTCAAGGTCTTTAATGCCAAGACAGCATTAGCAATGTCAAAGTGAGGCTGATGACTTTTGTCTTTTGATCTGCAAAATGGAGGCTGTCATTTTGAGAGATTCATCAAAAATGAATCACAAAAGTTTCAGATTCATCAGAATTCACATTTTTCAAGAACTTCATGGCAAATTCAATCAGTTTAGAATCAATATGCTCATATTCTCTAAATATGGAAATTTTAGCTACAATTGTATAGTGATAATATAGTACATGAAAGGGATAATATTACCTAATGCTGAAATTCACAACTACGCTGGTCAAAGTGGGAGTAACTAAACAAAGGTGGTCTCTTATAGAAACACAGCTTCAAGGCAGCTTCAAGGTACTGTATCTACCTCTGTCTTGAAAGTATTTAAAAAGGTGTTGTTGCTTGTTGTATATGCTAAGTGGTCACCTTTCCATTTTAGGAGTTTGCAAATCTGGGTTTTGTGAAGAAAATGGTCTCAATTTTGCTAATAGAAGTGTTGATAATAGTAACATCTAAATATTTGATGCCTAATCCATTACCCTGTACTTTGTTTTGTTGAAATGTAAGGACTGAACAAATTGTCAGATTTTTTGTAAAATCTTAATCTGCTGAATGATCAAAACTTTCCTAATCTGATCATCTTTTTGGTAGCAAAATTCATGATCTTACTTGTCTATGATAATTTCCCCTTTGAGAACTCACTAGTACCTTGCTACCAGTTCAGGAAGAGAGTTGCATACCTTGGAGCACAACAGTTACCATGGATCATGGATGATGATAGTGGCAAAGAGGAACTCCTGGTTAAAGTAAGACCCATGTCATAAGGAGATAAGCTTTAGAAGGTTTCAACATTTAAGCTAGTGAGCTAGGATAATGGCAGCATTAAATATTATTTCTCCATTTGTTTAGGAAATCCATCCTACTATATTCGTTACACACAACGGAAGTATTAGAAACACCGATATTAACAAAAACACCAGTAGTTTAAAATGTGTCAACATGCAATAAATCACCAAAAACATACACACATGTATTATAACATCAATCTTTATTATTTCAATGATAATTATAAAAACATAATTGTGGACATATATATGGCAGTGATTGCAGGACCGTACTGTGACAACAAAACAGGTCACCTCCTTATCTCACTCCTACTGGCGGAAGTGCAATATTTATAAATCTATGCTCAATGGCAATAGTATTATTGAACTATCCCCAATATCCTGAAAAAAAAACATGTGATACAATGTCTGGAGTCATCAAAGCTCCCTTCCATATATGTTCTATCACACAGGAGCTCAGTGCATGATAACAATATGACCTTAAGGCCTCATGCACACAGGCGTTTTTTTTTTTGGTGGTCTGCAAAAACGGTTTCCGTTGTTTCGTGATCCGTGTCCGTTTTTTCTTCTGTGGGTCTTTCTTGGTTTTTGGAGGATCCACGGACATGAAAAAAAAAAAAAAAAAAAAAAAATCTAAGTCAAGTTTGCCTTTGAAATTATAGGAAAAAACGGACACTGATCACAGACACGGATCACGGACGCGGATGACAATCTTGTGTGCAGCCGTGATTTTTCACGGACCCATTGACTTGAATGGGTCCGTGAACCGTTGTCCGTGAAAAAAATAGGACAGGTCATATTTTTTTCCCGGACTGGAAACACGGATCACGGACGCGGATGCCAAACGGAGCATTTTACGATTTTTCCACGGACCCATTGAAAGTCGATGGGTCCGTGGAAAAAAACGGAAAACGGAACAACAGCCGCAGATGCACACAACAGTCGTGTGCATGAGGCCTTACACTGTAATAGCACAACTCCTAGCATGCATAAATTAAAATATAGTCATCCATGCACGCTTAAATAAGCAGCAAGGAACACAGGAGCTATGATTAAAACACAAGATGTAACACTTACATGACACAGGATAGTAAGTAGCAGGGGTGTTAGGAGGTGACCAACCCCGACGCGCGTTTCGCCTCTGCTTCTTCTTGGGGGAAGTAAAATTACACAAATCAAATGCAGGGTTTTGTGTTGCTAAATTGATGCCTTTTATAGCGGCTGTTATGTGGAACTTTTTAATTTAGTGAAGAAATTGTTCACATATGTACTATTTTAGGTAGGCTCACAAGTCTTAAAGGAATAATTATAAGAGTAACATACACAGTATGGACAGACATGAATAAAGGGGGATAAGAGAAAAAAGGGAGCAGATAAGTGTATGCATGACTCTGTACAAAGGAAAAATTTTTTTTTTTTTGCACCCTCGAATCTAAGGCCACCATGACTCGATGAGCGAAAGTTTAAAAAATTTGATGTCAGCTTCGCCAAAATTGGACAAGAAATTTGATTAGTTCCAAAATCATTTATCACAAATCACGATAAATCAGGTATACTCAGGCCAATCTGCCATGTAATTTTCTTCACACTTGGTGGCCCTATCTCAGTGTGAAGGCTTAGAAGTTAAACTGCAGGGAGAGTACATTGAAACATAGAAACATATAATGTGTCGGCAGATAAGAACCATTTGGCCCATCTAGTCTGCCCATTATACTGAATACTATGAATAGCCCCTGGCCCTATCTTATATGAAGGATGGCCTTATGCCTAGCTGCACAATGACAGAGTCTGGAGGTGGCAATATCAGGAGAAGGCCACCGAGTGGCACAAAGACACAGTCTGCAGTTGGCAGCATCAGAAGAAGGCCACTGAGTGGCACAATGAAAAAAATCTGGAGATGGCAGCAGTATGAGGAGGCCACCGAGTGTCACAATGACAGTCTGGAGGTGGCAGCATCAGGAGAAGGCCACAGAATGGCACAATGCCAGAGTCTGGAAGCGGCAACAGCATGAGGAGGCTACCGAGTGTCACAATGACAGAGTCTGGAGGTGGAGGCAGCAGTGGCACAATGACACAGTCTGGAGGTGGCAGCAGTATGAGGAGGCCACCGAGTGGCACAATGATAAAGTCTGCAGGTGGTGGCAGCAGCAGCATCAGGAGAAAGCCACCAAGTGGCAAAATGACAGAGTCTGGAGTTGTCAGCATCAGAAAAAGGCCACTGAGTGGCACAATGACAGTCTGGAGTTGGCAGCAGTATGAGAAGGCCACTGAGTAGCACAATGACAGTCTGGAGTTGGCAGCAGTATGAGGAGGCCACCAAGTGGCACAATGACAGTCTGGAGGTGACAACAATAGCAGCATCATTAGAATTCCACAGAGTGGCAAGGTGACATAGGATGTCTCTGTAGTAGTTCAGTTTGTCCTCCCTCTCAGTGGGTGTAAAAAAGGCCCCCATTCTGGACAGGTAGCAAGGGTCCAACAAGGTGGAGAGCCAGAAGTCATCCCTGCCTGTCACTACGCAAGCAAGTGAGCATGCATCGGGCCATTTGTGCAAGTGACTCGGAAGGACTCCCACCCTCTATCTCCACTGCATACTGCCACGGTCTGTCATCTTCCTCATTGCCCTGTAGCTCTTCTGGCTGCTCCTGCTCCTCCTCTCCTGTCACCTGAGTAGAAAAAACACCCATTTAGCTACAAATTGCTTGTGCTCCAATGTCCTCCTCCCCCTCCTCTTCCAGTTCATCCCCCACAGGGCTCATGTGGCCATGAGATCTATGTGCCACATCTCCAGTCCCCTGACCAGCCATTGTTGCCACCATCTGTTCTAGGACATGAAGCAGTGGAATGACGTCGTTCATCCCATAGTTCTGGTGAGTGACAAAAAAGGTTATGTCCTCAAAGGGCCTGAGCAAACGGCAGGTGTCACGCATGAACTTCCACTGGCTGACATTGATATTACACAGGGGACTACTACTATCCGCTTACATCACCAAGAAATCGTTGAAGGCCTATCTCTGTTTGTATAGTCGCTCAAACATATGGAGGGTGGAATTTCAACGGGTGGAAACGTTGCATATCAGTCTATGTTGGGGGATGCCGTTCCTGACGCTGCAGCTCAAGGAGGGTGTGCTTTGCGGTGTACGAGTGGCTATAGTGCATGCAAAGTTTGCTGTCCATTTTTAGGATGTCTTGCAGATGTGTGGAAGACTTCAGGAACCGCGTGACAACCAGATTGGATTGAACACGTGTGCCATGCAGGGCGCATGGCTCAGCCTTCCTTGATGCAGCGCCGACACTATGTTCTTCCTGGTTCTGATTTTCAGTTGTCACGGAGAAAGACAGTATTCGATTTATTGACGAAATAACATGGAGCAGTTCTTCTCCTGCAGAACAGCGTAACACCACTGTGCCCTGCACATGTGGTATGCTGGAGAGGCACTGTGACTTGTCTTTGCAGTGGGGGCTGAGGACATGGTGGAGGATGAGGAGGCAGAAGCGGACATTGTCGCAGGACCAATGGAGTGACAATGTGGAGGTGGAAGCGGTGTGACCTGACCAAGTTGCTGGTTTGGCCGTGCAGGAACCACATTCAACCAGTGGGCCGTAAAGGACATGTATTGTCCCTGACTGTAATTACAGCTCCACACGTCGGCGCTGCCTTGCACTTTGGTAAATACCGACAGGCTCAAGGACTGTCCCACCTTCTGTTCTTCATATTTGTGCGGGGCTGGTATTGCCTTTTTCACAAAGAAATGACGGCTTGGGACTCTCCACCTCGGCTCTGCACAAGCCATCACTTCTCTGAAAGGTCCAGAGTCCACCACTTGGAAAGGAAGGGACTGCAGCACCAGCAACTTAGACAGGAGCACGTTCATCTTCTGTGCCGTTAGATGCGTGCACGCATACTCCTGTCTCTTTGCAATCGCTTAGGTGATCGATTGCTGATGTAATAACTGACGAGGTGGAGCAGGAGCGAATGACAGACAGCTCCCTTTAGCTGAGGTGGTGAAACCTTGACTGGCTGAAACTGGGTGCGTGTCACAGGGTGATGCAGCAGTTGCTGCGGCAGGTTGGACCACCACATCGGAGCCACAGTGCTACCAGGCCACTTTGTGGTGACGCTGTATATGTTGACGAAGGGCTGTGGTGCCAACATTGGCACCCTTGCCATGCTTCACCTTCTTCTTAAATTATCTACATATAGCCATTGTAACCTCCCCCGGCAGTTTAACAAAAAAAAATGACACACCACAGAGTAGGTGATTTTCCCCCCAACAGTCCGCACTGACTGACTGATGCCGCTGCCTCCGTGAACCCCTGCACCTCTACTTCCTGGGCAGGTAAGCTGCTGCGAAGCAGGTGGTCTACCCTGGGCACGTTTGGCTCCCGACCTTTCTGCTGACTCCCAGACAAGCTAACACCTTGTTGGCTCAGCCGCTGCCTCACAGGCAAGCATCCACCCTCTTCTCCTGATGATAAAGCCCCTTTCTGGACCCGGCTCAGAAGGGCTTTTATCATCAATGGTCTCTGGGTCATGAACCTGACCACTCTCAACACCACCTCCCATGCCACTCTCCTCATCACTACTTGCCCGCCTAACGGAGGAAGAGGCAGATGTCTCCCCCAGATTTTGGCTGGGCAGTAGGTGCTGACTGTCCTCTACTAGGAGCTCGTCCTCGCTGTATAGTGGAGCTGAACCCACAGCATACTACACTTCTGTAGCATACTGTACGTAAAAATAAATAAAATAAAATCTTGATCTAGGAGGACCAGGTCCATATGGAGTAGGAGGTTGAGGAGGCGGTGGATGTGGCGGTGTAGGTGGAAGCGGCGGTGGAGGAGGAGGTAGCCTACACTGTTTTTTTGTTTTAAATGTATTTATTTATTTTTTTAAATTAGGGTCCACCCCAAAACATTGGGAAATATAACCTGTGATAACCCCCTCCAGTTGTGCTAAACACACATTCAGACAATACACTGGTTGCAAGGCAGGCCAGCACCTCTAAGGTGTAAAGGGCAAGCTCAGGCCATGTGCCCAATTTGGAGACCCAGAACATTACCATGTCGCACATCCCCTTGATGTTCATGATCCAATTGGATATCTGCTCTATCAACTTTCAATGTTCTTTTATGCGCCTACCATGTTGATCATGGTTAGCAACAAATAAGAATTCCACGCCGGAGAGGGAGCGTGAGAAAGAGACCACATCCAAGGGAGATCAATGGATGAAATTTAATTGTGATCGAGCGGAAATGTGGGAGAAGCTATTAAAACTGAAGAATTGAAGGAAAGGAGGGGGCGCGCGGCAATTACCAACTCCCGACTCGGGGAGGTAGTGACAATAAATAACAATACAGGACTCTTAAGATGCCCTGTTATTGGAATGATTGATAAAAAATTATAGGGAATGTCACTGGGGTATTTTGGATTTGCTGCCGCTTTGTTGACTCTAGATAACTTCTGACTGATAGCACGTCCCTGTGACGTCCACCATCCATTTATATATCTTCTCTATCAACTTTCGATGTTCTTTTCTGAGCCTACCATGTTGATCACGGTTAAATGTTTTAAATTAAATATGATAGAGTGGAAATTTGGAAAAATAATTTGAAGCGCAAATATGGGACAAATTATTGAAGCGCAAATGTGGAACAACTTGTTAAAGTTTAAGCATTGAATGAAAGGAGGTGGCGCATATCAATTAAAGCTGAATTTCTGAAATTTTATTCCCTGTCACCTATGCAGAGCAGGGGTTTCTATCCGGCAAAATTGGTAAAATGTCACCTGACAATGTAACAGACGATTTTTTGAAACTTATGTTCCTGTCACCTATGCAGAGGTGCCCCTGTGATGTCCACCATCCATTTGGATATCTTCTGTATCAACTTTCGATGTTCTTTTCTGAGCCTACCATGTTGATCATGGTTATCGGCGATCAGGATTCCACGCCGGAGAGGGAGTGTGAGAAAGAGACCACATCCAAGCGAGATAAATGGATGAAATTTAATTTTGATCAAGCGGAAATATGGGAAAAGTTATTAAAGCAGAAGGATCGAAGAAAAGGACCAATTAAAGACACATTTTTAAAATTTAAGTCCCTGTCACCTATGCAGAGTAAAGTTTTTTTTATCGCCAGAAATGGGTTAATGTCACCCACCAATGGAACAGATTATTTAAAAAAAATAGGAGTTTGGGGAGGCGGTGGACGTAGTGGTGTAGGTGGAAGCAGCGGTGGAGGAGGACGAGGCAGCCAACACTGGTTTTTGGTTTAAATTTTATTTTTTTCAATTAGTTTACACACCAAAAGAGTGTGAAATATCCAACATACAAGAATGAATATTTGCGCTGTAGTATAACAATGGCTGGTTAAGACCAGTATACATATATGTTCTGCACAAGGTACGGACAAGTCCTGAGGGATCCATTCCTGGCTCATTTCAATGAACGTGAGCTTGTCCACATTGGCTGTGGACAGGCGGCTGTGCTTGTCTGTGATAACGCCCCCTGCCATGCTAAACACACGTTCAGATAATACACTGGCTGCAGGGCAGGCCAGCACCTCCAAGGCGTAAAGGGCAAGCTCAGGCCATGTGCCCAATTTGGAGACCCAGAAGTTGAAGGGGGCAGACCCGTCATTCAGTACGTGTAGGCGTGTGCACACATACTGCTCCACCATGTTGGTGAAATGCTGACTCCTGCTAAGACGTTCCATATCAGCTGGTGGTGCTGGTTGTTGTGGCATGCTGAAAAAGCTTTTCCACATTTCGGCCACGCTAACCCTGCCTTCTGAGGTGCTGGCGGTACCCCAGCTGCGTTGGCGACCTCTTCCTCTGTCTTCGCCTTGTGCTTCCACTGTCAGGTGGAAATGCGACCAGCAGCGCATCTACCAGCGTGCTCTTGTACTTGCGCATCTTATGATCACGCTCCAGTGAGGGAATTAAGGACGGTATGTTGTCCTTGTAACGGGGATCCAGCAGCGTGGCCAACCAGTAATCAGCACAAGTTAGAATGTGGGCAACTCAGCGGTCGTTGTGGAGACACTGCAACAAGTAATCACTCATTTCTGCCAGGCTGCCCAGAGGCAACATAGATCTGTCCTCTGTGGGAGGTGTACCGTCTGTGTCCTCTGTATCCCCCCAGCCACACACATGTGATGGCCACTAACTGGTCTGGGTGCCACCCTGCTGTAAAAAAGGTTCCTCATCCTCCACCTCGTCATCCTCCAGAACTGTGCCCTGGCTGGACAATTGTGTACCTGGCGTTTGTGGGATCAGGAACCCACCCTCAGAGCCACTTGTGAGTGACTGGCCGGAAACCCTTCAAAATGATCCCTCTTCCTCCTCCTCCTGTGCCACATCCTCTTCCATTATCGCCAGGAGCATTTTTTCAAGTAGGCATAGAAGTGGGATAGTAATGTTGAGAACGGCGTTATCGGCACTGGCCATGTTGGTGGAGTACTCGAAACAGCGCAACAAGGAGCACAGGTCTCGCATGGAGGCCCAGTCATTGGTGGTGAAGTGTTGGTAAGCAGCTGAAACTCCACTATCGCCTGCTGCTGATCGCACAGTCTGGCAGCATGTGCAAGGTGGAGTTCCACCTTGTGGGCACGTCGCATATGAGGTGGTGAGCTGGAAGGTCGAAGTTACACTGCAGAGCTGACAGGCGAGCAGCAGCAGAGTGAGAACGCCCACACTTTATGCAGCAGTTCAGACATATCGGGGTAATTTTTAAGGAATCTCTGCACCAAAAAAAAATCAGCACATGTGCCAGACAAGGGATGTGCATCAAAACGCCTAGTCCCAGAGCTGCTACGAGATTTTGCACATTATCGCACACCACCAGGCCGGGCTTCAGGCTCACTGGCAGCAACCACTCATCGGTCTGTTGTTCAAGGCCCGTCCACAGCATCTGCGTAGTGTGGGGTTTGTCCCCCAAACAGATATGTTTTAAAACTGCCTGCTGTCGTTTACCCCTGGCTGTGCTGAAGTTGGTGGTGAAGGTGTTACGCTGACTGAATGAGGAGGAGGTAGAGGATGAGGAAGCGGAGTAGGAGGAGGAAGCAACAGGAGGCAAACTGAAGCGCCCTGCAATCCTCGATGGTGGAAGGACAAACTGCTATCTGTCTCAGGCCCAGCCGCCACTGCATTTACCCAGTATGCCTTTATGGAGATATAACATCCCTGACCGTGCTTACTGATCCACGTATCTGTAGTCTGGTGCACCTTGCCACAGATGGCATTGTGCAGTACACACCTGATTTTGTCCCCCACTTGGTTGTGCAGGGAAGGGATGGCTCGCCTGGAAAAGTAGTGGCGGCTGGGCCTGACGTACTGTGGGACAGCCACCACCATAAGGCCTTTAATACTCTCCGTCTCCACCAGACGGAATGACAGCATTTCAAAAGCCAGTAATTGTGAAATGCTGGCATTCAGGTCCAGGGTTCGCGGGTGGGTAGGGGGGTACTTCCGCTCCAGTGTTTGGAGAGCTGAATGCTTCCATGGAACATTGTGGAGATGCTTGGTGACCCAGATGGTGGCGTTGCTGGTAGATCCTCTGTTTTCAGCGTGTCAGGTGGAACTGTCACTCCAGAGGTGGATGAAGAGGCCGAGACTGCAGCAGAAGAGGAAGCAGGAGGAACCAGAGAACTTTCTTGGTTTTTGAGGTGTCTACTCTACTGCAGCTCATGCTTTGCACTTAGATGCCTGGTCATGCAGGTTGTACTCAGGTTTGGAACGTTTATGCCTTGCTTCAGGCTCTGATTGCACAGTGTGCAAACCACTTATGTCTTGTTGTCAGCACTTTGTCTGAAGAACTGCCACGCCAGTGAACTCCTTGGAGCTGGCTTTGGTGTTCTCGAACCCTTGCTGCGGTGGGCAGTAGCAGGCGTACTGTCTAGGGGACGGCAGCTCCACTATTGCACCCTGTTCCCTCTTCTGCTGTGCTGGTGGCTCTGTGCTACCACTGTCTCTTCCTCCGAACTACACAGGTCACTCGCATGACCTTGATTTTTATGTGGGGTTGAGTACCTCATCGTCCTCCACATCATCTTCTACCCAGTATTCCACCCTGCCTTCCTTGTCGGCCTGCACACTTTCGAAAGCCCCAGCAGTTGTCACCTGTGTTTTGTCATCATCCGAGACGTGCTGCGATGGTCCTCCCATGTAATCATCTTGAAAGATAAGTAGTTGGGCATCGGTGCACTCAATCTCTTCTGGGGCAGGGCTAGGTGGATGGTCCTGGGAAACCCTGCTAACAAAGTCATCAAAAAGCAGAAGAGACTGCTGGCGTGACTTGGGGATCAGACTGTTAGGCTGATTTGCAAGGGGGTGAGGTGAAAGACTGATGGACATCGGCTGCAGGTGCCAACTCTGATCTTTCAGCAGGAGACTTGGGTAGGAGACAATGTGAAGGAACTGGAGGCACTGTCAGTAACCCAATATACTATCGCCTGTACTTGTTCTGGCCTCACAATTTGTAGAGCCGCATTAGGCCCGACCAAATACCGCTGTAGGTTCTGTCGCCTACTCGCACCTGAGGAAGGGGTTTCATTTGTCTGTGTAGCTGGAACTAAGGGGAAGCTATTGTAGCCCCCCAGGGTCTAAATGAACAACTCTGCTTTGGTTGTTTCATCTGACAACCATAGCACAAGATAAGGATCCTAGGATCCATATAAACAAATCTGCTTTGGTTGCCCCCTTGACAACCATAGCAAAAGACAATAATGGATGTCAATCCCTGTCTCTTATATCTGACAGGTTCATTCATCCTAATATGAAAATTTCACCTATTATGTGTTACTTCCTATGTAAGGACTGTACTGACCAGAATACTTTTACTTTCATCCTACTGCCAAAAATGCCATTATATCATGCACCGCTTTTGCTATAGACGGTGCATTAATGATGGTTGCCATAAAATGTCACGGTTACTAGGCAACCTACTAAACAATGGCCGCTGGATGTAATGTGTCCCGGGCTGATGACACAATCCTCGGCCATCTGCAATGACACGCTCACAACTGACCGCGTCATTCCGCATCTTACCAGTGCTGTTTGCCTTCAGCATGGACAGCACATGCGCGATGACCCCGACCGCCCTGCTGATGTCACCGCTCTGCGCTTCAAGCCTCGCTTTGAGGCTAAACTCTGTTTAAATATGAGCGGGTGATTTCCTTTAAGCAGGCTACATCACAGCCTCAAGATACATTGCTGCGCTCACGACTAGGGATCCTACTATCATTAAGCTGCCCTTTCAACACTGCCTCTTTATCGTTAGGCATGTACTGTGCCCCGATACATGTGTGGAGCCTGGAAAAGAGGCTACCACCTGTAAGGTATCAATGTGTCGTTTTTGTTATAACTGTGTGTGTTGATCACTGACTTACGGATACCAACACCATATGTTATTGTACTGTATTGCCCCTCTGTGTGTGCTCAATATTCCCCTGATGAGTTCTGATACGAAACTTGCGTGTAGGTATTAGATACACTAGGGCACAATAGGGCCAAGTAGTAAAAGGGCAAGGTTCCGGACGGTGTCGTTCTTATTAGAACGGGTGCTCCGTGAATAGGATGCTAGGGGTACGCTAGCACCCATTTATTAGGACTAGAGTTGAGCGAACACCTGGATGTTCGGGTTCGAGAAGTTCGGCCGAACATCCCGGAAATGTTCGGGTTCGGGATCCGAACCCGATCCGAACTTCGTCCCGAACCCGAACCCCATTGAAGTCAATGGGGACCCGAACTTTTCGGCACTAAAAAGGCTGTAAAACAGCCCAGGAAAGAGCTAGAGGGCTGCAAAAGGCAGCAACATGTAGGTAAATCCCCTGCAAACAAATGTGGATAGGGAAATGAATAAAAATAAAAATTAAATAAATAAAAATTAACCAAAATCAATTGGAGAGAGGTTCCATAGCAGAGAATCTGGCTTCCCGTCACCCACCACTGGAACAGTCCATTCTCAGATATTTAGGCCCCGGCACCCAGGCAGAGGAGAGAGGTCCCGTAACAGAGAATCTGTCTTCATGTCAGCAGAGAATTAGTCTGCATGTCATAGCAGAGAATGAGGCTTCACGTCAGCCACCACTGCAACAGTCCATTGGCATATATTTAGGCCCAGCACCCAGGCAGAGGAGAGAGGTCCCGTAACAGACAATCTGGCTTCATGTCAGCAGAGAATCAGTCTGCATGTCATAGCAGAGAATCAGGCTTCACGTCACCCACCACTGCAACAGTCCATTGTCATAAATTTAGGCCCAGCACTAGTGTTGAGCGGCATGTCCCATATTCGAATTCGCGAAATTTTGTGAATATTCGAAAGAATATTCGTAAAATATTCGCGATTATTCAAATTCGTTATTATTTCGCATATGCGATAATTCGAATTTTCGCATCGCATAATACATATGCTATGCAAAATTCACATGTGCGCTAATGAAATCGCCTTACGAAGATTCGCAACTCAATTCAATCACTAATGTATGAATGCAATGCCCTTTGCCTCTGTTCTGGGACAAGTGTAGATATTCGCATGTGCGCTAATAAAATCGCCTTACGAAGATTCGCACCTCAATCACTTTCTAGGGAATGTGAGACTTTTGGGAATCAATCGAGATACAGTGGGGGGTGATGACAGTAGTTGACAGAGTACAGATCAATGTAATCTGTAAGGTGGAAAGTAAAATAAAAAATACGAATTTTCGTTAATCAAATTTTACGAAGTTCTACGTATTCGCGAATATGGTGCTATACTATATGAATGCACAGGCCTTTGCCTCTCTGTTCTGGGGACAAGTGTAGATATTTGCATTTGCGTTAATAAAATCGCCTTACGAAGATTCGCAGCTCAATTCAATCACTAATGTATGAATGCAAAGCCCTTTGCCTCTGTTCTGGGACAAGTGTAGATATTCGCATGTGCGCTAATAAAATCGCCTTACGAAGATTCGCAACTCAATTCACTAATGTATGAATGCAAAGCCCTTTGCCTCTGTTCTGGGACAAGTGTAGATATTCGCATGTGCGCTAATAAAATCGCCTTACGAAGATTCGCAACTCAATTCACTAATGTATGAATGCAAAGCCCTTTGCCTCTGTTCTGGGACGTGCCGATATTCGCATGTGCGCTAATAAAATCGCCTTACGAAGATTCGCAACTCAATTCACTAATGTATGAATGCAAAGCCCTTTGCCTCTGTTCTGGGACGTGCCGATATTCGCATGTGCGCTAATAAAATCGCCTTACGAAGATTCGCAACTCAATTCACTAATGTATGAATGCAAAGCCCTTTGCCTCTGTTCTGGGACGTGCCGATATTCGCATGTGCGCTAATAAAATCGCCTTACGAAGATTCGCGCCTCAATCACTTTCTAGGCAATGTGAGTAAGATCTGAGCTGTTGGACCTTTGGGAAACAATCAATTATATGTGTACTGTAATTTGTGGGGGGGGGGAAAAACAAAAAACGAATATTCGTTTTTACGAATATATAGCACTATATTCGAAATATTCGCGAAATCGCGAAGTTGCGATATTCGCGAAAAAAATTTGCTTTTCGAATATTCGCGCTCAACACTACCCAGCACCCAGGCAGAGGAGAGAGGTCCCGTAACAGACAATCTGGCTTCATGTCAGCAGAGAATCAGTCTGCATGTCATAGCAGAGAATGAGGCTTCACGTCAGCCACCACTGCAACAGTCCATTGGCATATATTTAGGCCCAGCACCCAGGCAGAGGAGAGAGGTCCCGTAACAGACAATCTGGCTTCATGTCAGCAGAGAATCAGTCTTCATATCATAGCAGAGAATCAGGCTTCACGTCACCCACCACTGTAAGAGTCCATTTTCATAAATTTAGGCCCAGCACACAGGCAGAGGAGAGAGGTCCCGTAACAGAGGATCTGGCTTCATGTCAGCAGAGAATCAGTCTGCATGTCATAGCAGAGAATCAGGCTTCACATCACCCAACATTGGAACAGTCCATTGGCATATATTTAGGCCCCGGCACCCAGACAGAGGAGAGGTTCATTCAACTTTGGGTAGCCTCGCAATATAATGGTAAAATGAAAATAAAAATAGGATTGAATGAGGAAGTGCCCTGGAGTCCAATAATATATGGTTAAGGGGAGGTAGTTAATGTCTAATCTGGACAAGGGACGGACAGATCCTGTGGGATCCATGCCTGGTTCATTTTTATGAACGTCAGCTTGTCCACATTGGCTGTAGACAGGCGGCTGCGTTTGAGGCCTAGTATTTAGGCGCTGGGTGACCGGTATGGATTTAGTGACAGAATTAGACTTGGAAATGCACAGAAGCGTGTGTGTGTGAAGTTATTCTGAATGACCCAATGTGCACCTTGAATATTATATACCCTTTTAGGGATAGATTTCAAATAGCTCTGATATAGCAGAAACCACTAAATTATGAAATTGCTAAATTGGGAATTGTACTTCAACCCAGAACAAAAAATGTGCTTTGACGGACACTAAATATCTTGCCCAGCAACAACAGTACAGCGGTGGGTAACGAGAGATTTAGAGGGAATTAAATTTGAGGCCTAGTATTTAGGCGCTGGGTCACCGGTATGGATTTAGTGACAGAATTAGACTTGGAAATACACAGTAGCGGGTGTGTGTGAAGTTATTCTGAATGACCCTATGTGCACCTTCAATATTATATACCCTTTTAGGGATAGATTTCAAATAGCTCTGATATAGCAGAAACCACTAAATTATGAAATTGCTAAATTGGGAATTGTACTTCAACCCAGAACAAAAAATGTGCTTTGACGGACACTAAATATCTTGCCCAGCAACAACAGTACAGTGGTGGGTAACGAGAGATTTAGAGGGAATTAAATTTGAGGCCTAGTATTTAGGCGCTGGGTCACCGGTATGGATTTAGTGACAGAATTAGACTTGGAAATGCACAGAAGCGTGTGTGTGAAGTTATTCTGAATGACCCAATGTGCACCTTCAATATTATATACCCTTTTTGGGATAGATTTCAAATAGCTCTGATATAGCAGGAACCACTAAATTATGAAATTGCTAAATTGGGAATTGTACTTCAACCCAGAACAAAAAATGTGCTTTGACGGGCACTAAATAACTTTCCCAGCTACAACAGGACAACGGTAACGAGAGATTTAGAGGGATTTAAATTTGAGGCCTAGTATTTAGGCGCTGGGTGACAGGTATGGGTTTAGTGACAGAATTAGACTTGGAAATACACAGTAGCGGGTGTGTGTGAAGTTATTCTGAATGACCCTATGTGCACCTTCAATATTATATACCCTTTTAGGGATAGATTTCAAATAGCTCTGATATAGCAGAAACCACTAAATTATGAAATTGCTAAATTGGGAATTGTACTTCAACCCAGAACAAAAAATGTGCTTTGACGGACACTAAATATCTTGCCCAGCAACAACAGTACACCGGTGGGTAACGAGAGATTTAGAGGGAATTAAATTTGAGGCCTAGTATTTAGGCGCTGGGTCACCGGTATGGATTTAGTGACAGAATTAGACTTGGAAATACACAGTAGCGGGTGTGTGTGAAGTTATTCTGAATGACCCTATGTGCACCTTCAATATTATATACCCTTTTAGGGATAGATTTCAAATAGCTCTGATATAGCAGAAACCACTAAATTATGAAATTGCTAAATTGGGAATTGTACTTCAACCCAGAACAAAAAATGTGCTTTGACGGACACTAAATATCTTGCCCAGCAACAACAGTACAGCGGTGGGTAACGAGAGATTTAGAGGGAATTAAATTTGAGGCCTAGTATTTAGGCGCTGGGTCACCGGTATGGATTTAGTGACAGAATTAGACTTGGAAATGCACAGAAGCGTGTGTGTGAAGTTATTCTGAATGACCCTATGTGCACCTTCAATATTATATACCCTTTTTGGGATAGATTTCAAATAGCTCTGATATAGCAGGAACCA
Organism: Bufo gargarizans; assembly: GCF_014858855.1. Taxonomy (NCBI): domain Eukaryota; kingdom Metazoa; phylum Chordata; class Amphibia; order Anura; family Bufonidae; genus Bufo; species Bufo gargarizans. The sequence continues at coordinate 525,357,194 of NC_058080.1, read as the reverse complement.
CTAAATTATGAAATTGCTAAATTGGGAATTGTACTTCAACCCAGAACAAAAAATGTGCTTTGACGGGCACTAAATAACTTTCCCAGCTACAACAGGACAACGGTAACGAGAGATTTAGAGGGATTTAAATTTGAGGCCTAGTATTTAGGCGCTGGGTGACAGGTATGGGTTTAGTGACAGAATTAGACTTGGAAATACACAGTAGCGGGTGTGTGTGAAGTTATTCTGAATGACCCTATGTGCACCTTCAATATTATATACCCTTTTTGGGATAGATTTCAAATAGCTCTGATATAGCAGAAACCACTAAATTATGAAATTGCTAAATTGGGAATTGTACTTCAACCCAGAACAAAAAATGTGCTTTGACGGACACTAAATATCTTGCCCAGCAACAACAGTACAGCGGTGGGTAACGAGAGATTTAGAGGGAATTAAATTTGAGGCCTAGTATTTAGGCGCTGGGTCACCGGTATGGATTTAGTGACAGAATTAGACTTGGAAATACACAGTAGCGGGTGTGTGTGAAGTTACTCTGAATGACCCTATGTGCACCTTCAATATTATATACCCTTTTTGGGATAGATTTCAAAGAGCTCTGATATAGCAGGAACCACTAAATTATGAAATTGCTAAATTGGGAATTGTATTTCAACCCAGAACAAGAAATGTGCTTGAACGGACACTAAATAACTCGCCCAGCTACAGCACTAGGGACAGATTTAGCTGGATATAAATTTGAGGCCTAGTATTTAGGCGCTGGGTGACCGGTATGGATTTAGTGACAGAATTAGACTGGGATATGGCCAAAAAATGAACAGACTATTGCTGGTTAAATGCACTTGGTGTGACAGCTTCACCCTGATGTAGGCTTTAGCCAAAAAACAACCACACCATTGAGGGTTAAATGCACTTGGTGACAGGCGCAGCTTGCCCCTGATTTTGTATATGGCCAAAAAATGAACAGACTATTGCTGGTTAAATGCACTTGGTGTGACAGCTTCACCCTGATGTAGGCTTTAGCCAAAAAACAACCACACCATTGAGGGTTAAATGCACTTGGTGACAGGCGCAGCTTGCCCCTGATTTTGTATATGGCCAAAAAATGAACAGACTATTGCTGGTTAAATGCACTTGGTGTGACAGCTTCACCCTGATGTAGGCTTTAGCCAAAAAACAACCACACCATTGAGGGTTAAATGCACTTGGTGACAGGCGCAGCTTGCCCCTGATTTTGTATATGGCCAAAAAATGAACAGACTATTGCTGGTTAAATGCACTTGGTGTGACAGCTTCACCCTGATGTAGGCTTTAGCCAAAAAACAACCACACCATTGAGGGTTAAATGCACTTGGTCGCAGCTTGTGCTGGCGCACCACAAGACACAAAATGGCCGCCGATCACCCCAGAAAAATGAGACTGACAAACGGTCTGTGCAGCCTAAAAACAGTGAGCAATTGAGGATCAGCAGCTCAATGATCCACAGCTGCAGATCGATCAGTTAATCAAGTCCTTTGGAGGAGTTAATCTGCCTAATCTCGCCCTACTGTCGCAGCCGCAACCTCTCCCTACGCTAATCAGAGCAGAGTGACGGGCGGCGCTATGTGACTCCAGCTTAAATAGAGGCTGGGTCACATGGTGCTCTGGCCAATCACAGCCATGCCAATAGTAGGCATGGCTGTGATGGCCTCTTGGGGCAAGTAGTATGACGCTTGTTGATTGGCTGCTTTGCAGCCTTTCAAAAAGCGCCAAGAAAGCGTCACAAAAGCGCGAAGAAAGCGACGAACACCGAACCCGAACCCGGACTTTTACGAAAATGTCCGGGTTCGGGTCCGTGTCACGGACACCCCAAAATTCGGTACGAACCCGAACTATACAGTTCGAGTTCGCTCATCCCTAATTAGGACTGTATAGGTACCTAGAACCCATCAATACCCCTGTCCAGCTTTAACTGCTCTCTTTACAGTAATATTACATCTACTGAATATCCACTGAAACTGGAGGACTCCAACAAAACGGTAAGACTAACGGTTATCTTAGGTGCCGCGTGCATCGCTTTATTTACAATCTTTTGTGTTATCATGCACTGTCTTTTTTGGTATCAAATATAAATATTTAGGGACTTTATTCTATCGAATGAATTAAAAGTTAAGTTTTAATAAGAATCACCATCCCCACTCTGTCGGTGCGTGTAGCTGGCACAGATCGACCAAGTCCTGTCCCTTCAACAGGAGCTCCACCAGCAGCACCACGACCTGGGCAACATCCCTTAGGCCCCTTTCACACGGGCAACTTTTCCGTGCGGGTGCGATCCGTGCGGCGAACGTATGGCACCCGCACTGAATCCTGACCCATTCATTTCTATGGGGCTGTGCACATGAGCGTTGTTTTTAACGCATCACTTGTACGTTCAGTGCAAATCGCAGCATGCTCTATAATGTCCGATTTTGACGTGACGCAGGCCCCATAGAAGTGAATGGGGTGTGTGAAAATCGGATGGCATCCGCAAGCAAGTACGGATGCCATGCGATTTGCACGCATGGTTGCTAGGAGACCATCGGGATGGAGACCCGATCATTATTATTTTCCCTTATAACATGGTTATAAGGGAAAATAATAGCATTCTGAATACAGAATGCATAGTAAACCAGCGCTAGAGGGGTTAAAATAAAATAAAAAATAATTTAACTCACCTTAGTCCACTTGTTCGCGAAGCCGGCATCTCCTTGTGTCTCCGCTGCTGATGAACAGGACCTGGGATGAGCTGCTCCATTAAATAGAGCTTAAGGACCTTCGATGACGTCACTCCGGTCATCACATGATCTTTTACCATGGTGAATCACCATGGTAAAAGATCATGTGACGTACCATGTGATGACCGGAGTGACGTCATCGAAGGTCCTTAACCGGTATTTAATGGAGCAGCTCATCCCAGGTCCTGTTCATCAGCAGCGGAGACACAAGGAGATGCCGGCTTCGCGAACAAGTGGACTAAGGTGAGTTAAATTATTTTTTATTTTATTTTAACCCCTCTAGCGCTGGTTTACTATGCATTCTGTATTCAGAATGCTATTATTTTCCCTTATAACCATGTTATAAGGGAAAATAATACAATCTTCAGAACATCAATCCCAAGCCCGAACTTCTATGAAGAAGTTCGGGTTTGGGTACCAAACATGCGCGATTTTTCTCACGCGAGTGCAACGCATGACAATGTTTTGCACTTGCGCAGAAAAAATCGCGCATTTACCCGCAACGCACCCGGCTCTTAGCCGGGCCAAAAAAATGACGCCCGTGTGAAAGAGGCCTTATTTGATGCCGTCTCATATTTTTTCAAATTTAAAATCTTGCCCTAAATGGGTGTTTTATTAATGGCAGAATAGAACCACAGTATGTAAAGGGTGTATCTCACACGTACAGATCCAGATTAGGCCACATTTAAAGATTTTTGCACAAAATGAGTGTTTCATTAATAGCAGAATAGAACCACAGTATGTAAACGGTATATCTCACAGATCTAGACTAGGCTGCAATTTAAGCTTTTGTCCAAAATTGCTGTTTTTCAAATAACAGAATAGAACCAAAGTATTTAAAGTGTGTATCTCACACGTACAGATGTAGACTAGGCCACAATTAAATATTTTTGGACAAAATTCGTGTTTTTCTAATAGCAGAATAGAACCACAGTATCTAAATTGTGTATCTAAGACATACAGATGCAGACTATGCCGCAATTAAAGATTTTTGCCAAATTGGTTGTTTTATTAATAGCAGAATAGAACCACAGTATCTAAAGGGTGTATCTCACAATGACATATGCAGTTTTTTTGTCCAAAATGGGTGATTTTTTTTTTTAAATAACAGAATATGACAGCAGTATATAACGCTTGAATTTCACACGTGCAGATGCAGCAAGGGCTGTCAAATTATTATGATGGGGGAGTCTGTGGATGGCATTATGATGATGGTGGGGGATCTGTGGATGGCATTATGATGGTGGGGGATCTGTGTATACACTGTTATAGTGTGGTGGATCTGTGGATGACACTGCTATATGTGTCATCCACAGATCCCCCCATAACAGTCCCATCCACAGATCCCCCATCATAATGCCATCCACAGACCCCCCCCCCACCATCATAATGCCATCCACAGACCCCCTCCCCCCATCATTATCCTATCCACAGATTCCTAGGGAGGGACTGTAGTAGGCGGGGAAAGCGGCGGGCCGTGCAGGCACTGTACTCTGTCCCCTCCGCTCAGTATGTACTGTATTATACGTAGTGTTAATCACAATATCTAAACTGAATAATGATGCGCTCCCCCTGTGCTTACCAGTACATGTCACGCTCCTGTAGTAAGCACTAGCAGCTAGCAGGCAGGTCACGTGCCTGCTCCGCCTACTTTATGAATGAAGTAGGCGAGCAGGCACGTGGGGGAGAACATAATTATTCAGTTTAGATATTATGATTAACACTACATATAATACAGTACATACTGAGCAGCGAGGACAGAGTACAGTGCCTGCACTGCCCCTCCGCTCTCCTCGTCTACTACAGTCCCTCCTCCCTCCTCACTAATACATTGCAGTCTGCAATGCTGCAGCATCGCAGACTGCTATGTAAATTGCCAGCATTCGCCCCATAAGACGCAGGGGCAAGTATTTTTCAAAAAAGGGTGTTTTTTTTCTAACAGAATATTACATCTGTATATAACGCTTTAATTTCACATGTTCAGATCCAGCAAGGGCTGTAAAATTGTGTATTTCGCCAAAAAAAGGTGTTTTTAAAAACTCTGAAAATTATGGCTGTATTTCTAGCTTAAATTGCACACTGACTAATCCTGCAAAGGCACCAGATAAATATTGGCAATAAAGCAGGGCTCCAGATGGCGACCAAAACGGTCGCCAATGCGCTTTAAAATTTGCAGATAGCGACAAGACTTTAGTCTTGTCACCATTTGCGACTGTACTGCCGTGCTCCTGCGCAGCCTACGTTCTTTTCACTAGCACAGTGGAGAGGGAAGGAGTCCCTCCCTCTCCACTGTGACGCGGCTGCCACTGCAACCAATGGGGAGATAGCAGGGAGGAGGAGGGGAGGAGCTGTGGCCACTGCGCCACCAATGAATGTAAAACATATTTATGCAAGTGTCAGCAGCTGTATCACAAACCCGGCACCCGGTTTTAATAAAAGGGCATGCGATCCGCGGCAATTAACTTCTCAGGTGCCAGATCTGAGGGGTTAATTGCCGCAGATTGCATGCCCTGTTATTGAGGCCGGGTGCTGGGTCTGTTATACCGCTGCCGACACTTGTATAAATGAGTTAAAGAGGACCTTTCATGGGTCCAAAGAATATGAACTAAGTAGCAGGCTGCATAGAGCGGTGCCCAGGGATCTAAGTGCGCTTACTATTATTCCTGTGCGCCGCACCGTTCGTCCGCTGTGGCCCCCCCGTATTTTCAACATTCAGAGCAAGGAGGAGGAGACGCCAGTGTCTCTCCTTCTCCTTGACAGCAGAGCTCAGAGCCATGGAGGTTTTTTTTCCTCCCTAGCTCTGCGCTGCGATTGGACAGCGCTGCTGTCAGGGAGAAGGAGAGACACTGGCATCTCCTCCTCCTTGCTCTGAATATTGAAAATACCGGGGACCACAGCAGGCAAACGGAGCGGCGCCCAGGAATAGTAAGCACACTTAGATCCCTGGGCGCCTCTCTATGCAGCCTGCTACTAAGTTCATATTCTTTGGACCCATGAAATGCCTACAGATTAGATAAGATTATACAAGAGTGAGCGGGGCTGGTGCAATAGAATACTGGGACCGTTGTCATTCCTAATCCGGATGCTGGCCCCCAGCCCTTTCTCCCTCTCAGTTTATACACCCGCTGACCACGCTGTGCGGCATCGCAGCGGCCGTGTATCATTGTAAATTGCAGCATTCGCACCATAAGACGCACTGCTATTCCCCCCCCCCCACACATTTGGGGGAAAAGTGTGTCTTATAGGGTGAAAAATACGGTAACTGCATGTAACGGTCACTTACACACACAGGGGGGAGGATAGTTACCATTGCGCTCCACCCTCAACCCTGGCCCTGCCTACTTGCCTCACGAGTCCTGATGATAGGGGACAACTAGACAGCAGTCCCTAACTTAGGATACGTGCGGGAAGGACAGACAAGACAAATAACGAATAGTGAACGGACCGGGTCAAAACCAAGAGGACAACGCAGTACAAAGGGATAAGCAGAGAATGGTCAGGAGAAGCCGGGGTCATAAATACCAGGAGAGTCGAGAAGTACCAAAGGAGTCCACAAAGTATAGTCAGGTGGAAGCCGAGGTCAAAATACCAGGAGGGATGCGCAGTACAGAAGGATCAGGCAAAGGATCGTCAGGGAACAGGATCAGGTAAGTATACAGGTATCCAACAAATGGCAGGAACCTAAATTAACAGGCAACCTGTGGCTAGCAGGCTGCCTGTATTTATAGTGGGGAGCGAGGGTCATGTGACGTGGCCAGCATCACATGACCGACAGACCGACCAGTCGAGCACCGAGTGATCAGCTCGGCACTCAAGGCAGACTTAGCAGCAGGTCTGCGGCTGATGGGAGACCAAGTGCGCCTTCGGCACCCCGTTACACTGCACCACTGAACGGCAAAAATATATTTATTGTTCCACTTATATACACCACAGAAGGATTTAGAACAGATAACTGTACCGCTGAATGGCAAATATATGTTTCTTTTGCCACTAATAACAAAACAAAAAGGGTTTAAGAACATGTAACTAGACTGCTGAATGGCAAATATATATTTTTTTTACGACAAATACAAGCGACAAAAGGCTTTAGAACATATAACTGCATGTCTGAACTGCAAATATATTTTTCTTTTGTTACTAATACATGACAAAAAGAGCTTTAGAACATACAACTACACAGCTGAATGGCAAAAATATTTAAATTTTTCCACTTATACACGCTACAAAAGGCTTTAGAACACATAACTGCATTGCTGAACGGCAAATATATATTTTTTTTGCCACTAATACATGACAAAAAGAGCTTTAGAACATACAACTACACTGCTGAACGGCAAATGTATTTTTCTTTTGCCAATAATACACACCACAAAAAGGCTTTGGAACATATAACTGCACCGCTGAACGGCAAATATAATTTACTTTTGCCACTAATACATGTCAAAAAAGGCTTTAGAACATATCACCGCACCGCTGAATGGCAAATATATTTTACTTTTGCCACTAATACATGGCAAAAAGGGCTTTAGAACATATAACTGCACCGCTGAACGGCAAATATATTCTTCTTTTGCCACTAATACATGCCACAAAAGGCTTTAGAACATATAACTGCACCGCTGAATGGCAAATATATTTTTCTTTGCACTAATACACTACAAAAAGGGCTGTAATTTTCGCACTTCACCACAACTGCTAATAAGCCCTTTTTTTCCCCACTAATACAAACAAAAAAATTCTTTAGAACATATCACAGCACCGCACAAGGGCAATTAAAACATAGAAATATTTCCTTGTAATAAACTCTATTAATGACTGTATCAAACTGCACTTGCACCCCAATAATAAGAACGGTTTGCTGCAATTATAGAGCTGTATAATGGCAATTTGGATCCCCAGTCAGTGCAGCAAGGTGTAATAGGATTGTTTGTATTACCCAGGCTGTAACCTCCCCTACTGAACCCTGTTCAACATAAATGCTGTGGAATGATTCCTCCCTTTCCTTTCCCTACACCTTGAATAATCTTTCCCTGCACTTGTATTTTTTTTTTTAGCACAATTAGTTTTTTTTTCTAGCACTGTCTCTAGCGCCTGCTGACGTCTCTCCCTGCACTAAGTACACTAGAAAATGTCAGAAGAGGGATGAAGCTATTTATAGGGCTGTGACATCATAGGGCGGGCTGGCTGCTGATTGGCTGCATGCATGACATTATGGGTGATCCCACGTTCCCAGAGTTCCTTGCTCCATGTCCCCACACGTGCAGCAGCTATTGTAGGAAAAAATGTGCTTCATTACCACGAATCGCGAGGAAATTTGGCTTTGGTGCAAATCAATTTTTTCCTGAAAATTGGATCGAATTCCACTTTGTCAGCTTCGATTCGCTCATCTCTAGTGGTAAGAATTTAATAAATTATGTAAAATGAATTAATTATATTTAATAAAACAAACTAGTCCTATTATTTTATTTTAATACTAATATGGAAACAAACTCTTGCCTCCAAACACAGGCACAAACAACTGATGTACTGTTCTAATGTTTGATATATATTTTGTTCATTCCATTCCTACAAGTAGTTGTATTTTTTTTAATAATCTATACAAAAGCTTTGCATAAGAAGGTAATAAATGCAAATTATTTTGATAAAATTGCATCAACAGATGGAATCAACCCATTTCCAGCAAATGCCTCTGGCTGTGCAGATGGTAATTATAGGATGTATGTAAATATGCAAGCTCTAGGAGGCATAGTAAATGCACACAAAACTCCATGATCACAAGAAGATGTCTACTTTGGCCCTTACCAGGACCCTTTGGCAATAAGAATAATACAAACTGAAAAGATTGTCTTTCACAGCTATATTAATTCTTTATTTGGTTATCTACGGAATACAACTGACTTTTCCAAAAGAGAGTGGAAATAAAAAGTTTGGCCTGCTTAATTTGGAAATGAAAAACATAAACTTACAAAATGATTCTTTATCCGTTTTCTGACACAGTCATTTTACCTTCCTGACATATTCTGGCATGTCACTGTCACAGTTCCCCTGGCCCGCGATGCCTCAATGCGACAGCGTTGTCCAGTTCCCAGAGAAAATGACATTGTGATGCAGCCCTCTCAGCCTGGGGCCAATAAAGGAGCACGTCAGAGCATTAGGGCCTCAGCTCGTTCAGCTCACAGCTCCACCCGAAGAGTAAGGAAGCCAGGTGGAGATCATTGCCAGCTCTCTATATAAGGCCTCATGCACACAAACGTATTTTCTTTCCGTGTCAGTTTTGATTTTTTTGCGGACCGAATAAGGAAGCATTAATTTCAATTAGGCCTAAAAAAATGGAAGTTGCTCTGTTTGCATTCTGTTTCCGTTTATCCGTTTTTGCGTTATGCAAAAAAAAATAGAACATGTCATATTATTGTCCGCATTACGGACAAGGAGAGTACTGTTTGGGAACAGCTGTTCTGTTCCAGAAAATATAGAATGCACATGGATGTCATCTGTATTTTTTGTGGATCCATTTTTTGCAGGCCAAAAAATACATACGGTCGTGTGCATGAGGCCTGGGTCTAGATCTTATAGGTGCAGATGCTGGTAAATTTCTGTTCTTCTGGCTCACTCTGCTGTTGTTTTGTGATATTATGTTTACTTTGGCTGTGACTTCTGTATCTGTTTATTAGAGATGGCCTTGCGGTTCTCCCGACGGTCATTTCACAGCGAAATTTGCTCGTTCGCGATTCTAGGAACATGCAAACATATGTCAATGTCCGCCGGCGCCATATTCTTTTGAATTGTGCCAAACTTAGACCCATGACACATACTTCAGGTGGGACAGGACAGCCAATTGAGACATTACAGCATATGTTTACCTTCTAGCCGTTGCATCCGCAGCGGTGAGCAGGTGTAATTACACCCAACCATCGCATTTATTTCAATGGGACAGATCGCTCCTATAGATTGATTGAGGTGTTTGATATACCCTTTTCCACCAATTATTAATTGAGGACTGCGATATACCTGCTTCCACAAAATACTGAATAAGGAGTTTTATATTCCTGCTTCCACAAAATACTGAATGAGGGCTACGATATCCCTGCTTCTACAAAATATTAAATTAGGGGTTTGATATACCTTTTTCCACAAAATACTGAATTAAGGCTGCGTTATCCCTGCTTCCACAAAATACTGATTAAGGGGTTTTATATACCTGCTTTCACAAAATACTTATTAAGGTTTTTAATATACTTATTTTCACCAAATATTAATTGAGGCCTACAATATACTAACTTCCACAAAATACCGAAAAATGGGTTTGATATACCTGTTTTTATCAAATATTAATTGAGGCCTACGATATACCTACTTCATCAAAATACTGATTGAAGGCTGCGATATACCTGCTACCACAAAATACTGATTAAGTGGTTTGATATACCTGCTTCCGCAAAATATAGATTAAGATCTGCAATATACCTGCTTCCACCATGTACTCATTAGGGGTTTGATTAACCTGATTCCACATAATAATGATTTTGGGCTGCAATATATCGGCTTCCTCAAAATATTGATTAAGGGGTTTGATATACCTGTATCCACCAAATATTGATTGAGGCCTGCAATACACCTGCTTCCACAAAAAAACTGATTAAGGGTTTGATTTACCTGTTTCCACCAAAAATTGATTGAGGTCTGCGCTATACCTGCTTCCGCAAAATATTGGTTAGGGTGTTTGATATACCTGCTTCCACAAAATAATGATGGAGGGCTGTGTTATAACTGCTTCCACAAATAACTGATTAAGGAGTATGATAATCTTGTTTGATATACCTGCTTCCACATAATACTCATTGAGGGCTAAGATATACCTGCTTACACAATATACTGATTGAGGGCTACAATATACCTGCTTCCACAAAATATTGATAAAGTAGTTTGAAATATCTGTTTCCACCAAATATTGATTGAGGGCTGCGATATACCTGCTTCCAGCAAATATTGATTAACACGTTTGATATATCTGTTTCCACCAAATATTGATTGAGGACTGCAATATACCTGCTTCCACAAAACACCAATTAAGGGGTTTGATTTACCTGCTTCCACAAAATATTGATTGAGGGCTGTGATATACCTGCTTTCACAAAATACTGATTAATGGGTTTGATATACCTGTTTCCACCAAAAATTAATTGAAACCTGTGATATACCTGCTTCCACAAAATACTGATTGAGGGGTTTGATATACCTGCTTCTACTAAATACTGATTGAGGCCTGTGATATACCTGCTTCCACAAAATAATTAATTTTGAGGTTTGATATACCTACTTCAACAAAATACTGATTAAGGAATTTGATTTACCTGCTTCCACAAAATATTGATTGAGGGCTGCAATATCCCTGTTTCCACAAAATATTGATTAAGGTGTTTGATATACCTACTTCCACAAAATACTGATGGAGGGCTGTGTTATACCTGCTTCCACAAAAATACTGATTAAGGGGTTTTATGTACCAAATTCCACATAATACTGATTGAGGGCTACAATATACCTGCTTACACAATATACTGATTGAGGGCTAAGATATACCTGCTTCCACAAAATATTTATTAAGGGGTTTGATATATCTGTTTCCACCAACTATTGATTGAGACCTGAGATATACCTGCTTACACAGAATACTGGTAAGGGGATTGATATACCTGCTTCAACAAAATACTGATTAGGGGGTTCGATATACCTGTTTCCACCAAATATTGATTGAGGTCTGCGATATACATGATTCCCCAAAATAAAGATTTTTGGGGTTTGAAAAAACCTGATTACACAAAATACTGATTGAGGGCTGCGTTATATCTGCTTCCAGAAAATACTTGTGGCGAAACCAACCTCGCCACTGGGTTTTGGAGAGGGCTGTTTAAAAGCCTCTTGCCTCAGGATTATGGCCCATAGTAACTTTAAAGGAGAAAACAGACCGGCCGCACAGCTTAAATCTGTCTGTAGAATTGTATTTTATGTTATTATGCGTTCGGTTAAATTGTATGTTATGTGAGGGCACCCAGATAGCTAATATTATTGTATTCATGTATTCTGAGTGCCAGTCACCTAATGATATGCACTCAGACTTGAGCTATCTGGGGATATGTTAAATGTCTGTGTTTGCTGTGGGGGTGTGCCATTGTGTGTTTGGGTGGTGATTCCTGTCCTGTTGTCTCCACATGTGTATTGGTGATCTCCCCTTTGTCCTGAGAGATAATTGGATTGTCTTCGGTCGTCTCCCAGGCAGAGAGGAGGAAACCATGATGCATTGTGGGGATATGTTGTATCTGTTCTGTGTCGCAATCTCCCTTCTGGTCCTCTAGGGGGTGGGAACGATTGGTTGCTGTATTTGCATTGTGTGTGTTGTGAATTACTGATTGGTTGGATTTCAAAACCCTGTGGGCAGTACTATGTTTGGTTTTTATCAATAAAAGAGGCTGTACTTGAAGTACAGTCAGATCACTGCTGACCCTCAAGACGGAGCCTTGTCTCGTTATTGGGGGGATTCCCTGTATGCTGTTAGAGACTGATTGCCAGGAGTGTAAGCTGATTGGATCCTTTTCCTGTTCGTCTGCTGGCGGCTATTTGCGAGGTTCCTGTTTGGAGTGCTATTTTGTATCCAGTTCGGGAGGTTGGTGTTGGTTGCAGTAGCTGTGCCTGTCTCTCGGAAAGGGGCATATCGCCTAAACGGATTTTAACCCCTTGTCTGCTGAAACGGTCCGTTACAATACTGATTAAGGGGTTTGATATACCTACTTCTACTAAATACTGATTGAGGGCTTCGATATACCTGCTTCCACAAAATACTGATTAAATTGTTCAATATTCCTGTTTCCACCAAGTATTGATTGAGGCCTGTGATATACCTGCTTCTACAAAATAATGAATTTGGAGGTTTGATATACATACTTAAACAAAATATTGATTAAGGAGTTTTATATACTTGTGCCAACCAAATTTTGATTAAGGTCTACGATATACCTGCTTCCACAAAATACTGATTAAGGGGTTTGATAAAGCTCCTTCCACAAAATACTGATTGAGGGCTTTGATATTCCTCATTCCACAAAATACTGATTAAGGTGTTCGATATACCTTTCTCCTCCAATTATTGATTAAGAACTGCAAAATACCTGCTTCCACAAAATGCTGATTAATGGGTTTAATATATCTGCTTCCACAAAATACTGATTAAGGGCTACAATATATCTGCTTCCACAAAAAACTGAATAAAGGGTTTGAAATAACGGTTTCCACCCAATATTAATTGAGACATGCGATATACCTGCTTCCTTAAAATGCTGATTAAGGGGTTTGATATGCCTGCTTCCACAAAATACTGATTGAGGGATACGATATACCCACTTCCACAAAATACTGATTAAGTGGTTCGATATACCGTTCTCTACCAAATATTGATTGAGGCCTATGATATACCTGTATCCACAAAATACTGATTAAGGGTTTTGATATACCTGCTTCCACAAAATATTGATTGAGGGTTGCGATATCCCTGCTTCCACAAAATATTGATTAAGGTGTTTGATATTCCTGCTTTCAAAAAATACTGATTGAAGGCTGCATTATCCCTGCTTCCACAAAATACTGATTAAGGGGTTTGATATACCTACTTCCACAAAATACTGATTAAGGAGTTTGATATACCTGCTTCCACAAAATACTGATTAAGAATTTTGATATACCTACTTCCACAAAATACTGATTGAGGACTACTATATAACTGCTTCCACAAAAAACTGATTATGGGGTTTGAAATAACTGTTTCCCCCAAATATTAATTGAGACCTACGATATACCTGCTTCCACAAAATACAGATTAAGGGGTTTGATATACCTGTTTCCACCAAATATTGATTGAGGCCTACGATAGACCTGCTTCCACAAAATACTGATTAAAGGGTTTAGTATACCTGCTTCCACAAAATACTGATTATGGGGTTTGATATAACAGTCTCTACCAAATATTGATTGAGGCCTGCAATATACCTACTTTCACAAAATTCTAATTAGGGGTTTGATATACCTGATTCTACAAAATAGTGATTAATGGCTACGATATACCTGCTTAGACAAAATACTGATTAAGGGATTTAATATAACTGTTTTCACCAAATATTGATTCAGGCCTTCAATATACCTACTTCCACAAAATACTGATAAAGCAGTTTGATATACCTACTTCCACAAAATACGGATTGAGGGCAGCGATATACCTGCTTATACAAAATACTGATTAAGGGGTTCGATATACCTGCTTCCACAAAATACTGATTAATAGGTTTGATATACCTGCTTTAACAAAATACAGATTGAGGTCTGCGATATACCTGCTTCAACAAAATACTGATTGAGGGCTGCAACATACCTACTTTCACAAAATACTGATTACGGATTTTTATATAAATGCTTACACAAAATACTGATTGAGTGCTATGATGTACATGCTTCCACAAAATACTTATTAAGGGGTTTAATATTCCAATTTTCACTAACTATTAATTGAGGCCTACAATATACCTGCGTCCCTAAAATACAGATTAATGTGTTTGATATACCTGTTTTCATAAAATATTATTGGGGCCTGCTTATTCCTGTATACCTTCTACCACATAATACTCATTAAGGTGTTTGATATACCTGATTCCACAACATAATAATGTGCTGTGATATACCTGCTTCCTCAAAATATTGATTAAGGGGTTTGATATACCTGCTTCAACAAAATACATATTGAGGTCTGCAATATACCTGCTTCCACTAAATACTGATAAAGGGGTTTGATATACCTGCTTCCACAAAATACTGATTGAGTGCTGCAACATACCTACTTCTACTAAATAGTGATTAAAGATTTTTATATAACTTCTTCCACAAAATACTGATTGAGGGCTTCAATATACATGCTTCCTCAAAATATTGTTTAAGGGGTTTTATATACCCATTCCACCAAATATTGATTAAAGCCTGCAATATACCTGCTTCCACAAAATACAGATTAAGGGTTTGATATACCTGTTACCACCAAATATTGATTGAGGCCTGATATATACCTGTTCCACAAAATACTGGTTAATGGGTTTAATATACCTGCTTCCACAAAATAATGATTGAGGGCTGTGTTTTACCTGATTCCAAAAAATACAGATTAAGGGGTTTGATATACCTGCTTCCTCCAAATATTTATTGAGGCCTGCGATATACCTGTTTCTACAAATACTGCTCTTCTGCAGAAACTTAAGCACAGGGAAATTTTGAAAATGACAAGCAGATGAATATGCAGGCTATTTCGCAGGGTTTATAGAGGTTGGGCAGGTGCACCAGGCCAGAGCCTAAGTGGGAAGTTGGAGAAGGCGTGTGCGATTATTTCAAAGGGCGAACCAGAGATGGTTGAGTGGCTCACTCACCCTTTCACTTCTGCACCCTACTCATTTTCTGTATCTGCATTTTTCTCACTTTCTGCTGTGTGCACCCCCAAATACACCACCACTACCACCACCACCACCATGGCCCCTCCACTTGAGTCAGAGGAATTATTGACATCGGATGAGTAAGAGAAGGTAGCAACGGCTCCTATCCAGCGGTCTGACAACAGTACCCAGATCAGCCCAAGGAGGGAGGTCCCTGCTGTTGCTTACTCTGAGATCTCAAATGTCAGTGGTGGTGAAGGTGATGATGATGACTTGTCGATGGACATCTTGTGGGTGCCCACAAGAGAGTAAGAGGAGGGGAGTTCAGAGGGAGTAACGGAGCAGCAGAGAAAGAGGAGAAGGAGGAGAAGCAAGCAGAACTTGCAGTGCACAAGAGGCAAAAAGCTGACTGCAAATGTATCTTGAGCGACACCATCCTCCATGCACGGTCACTTCTGGCGCTTCCAGGATACCGGCACATGGCTCCGCAGTGTGGAATTTTTTGAACGTGTCAGCTGCTGACAATAGTGTTGCCATTGGCAGCCTGTTGTGTCAACGCATAAGTCGCTGTAAGCCTAATACTCACATAAGGACGACTAAGAAGGCACCTGGCTTCCCATCAATGAGCCCAGTGGCAGCAACGCCGTCAGAACCTACAAAGCCACACTCCCGGCGCTCCATGTCCTGCCTCTTCTCCTCCTCTCTCCTCCTATTTGTCCTCCACTCTACCTTCCACGGTGCCGCTGTCACATTTATCTTGCAGAAGGCAGGCTTCCGTGGGCCAAATGTTCGAGCATAAAAAGTTGATGATGCCGGATAACCCTCTTGTCCAACGGCTGACCGCTGGCTTGTCAGAACTGCTAGCCCGCCAACTACTGCCATATAAACTGGTGAACTTGAAGGCCTTTAGAAAATTTGTGGCCATTGGCACACCGCAATGGAAGTTCCCCAGAAGGAAATATTTCTCCTAGAAGGGCATCCCAGAGTTATATGGCTTTGTTCAGCGGCAAGTGAATATATCTCTGGCACACAGTATCGGTGCCAAGATACATCAGACCACAGACACGTGGTCTAGCAAACACAGGCAGGGAAGGTACATAGCTTTTAATAGTTAAAAAGTGGACATTCACACTTACATATGAGGTCACGGGAGAATGCTAAAAATATTAGCTCTATTTAATACGTAAAATCACATAC
Source organism: Bufo gargarizans (assembly GCF_014858855.1). Lineage (NCBI taxonomy): Eukaryota > Metazoa > Chordata > Amphibia > Anura > Bufonidae > Bufo > Bufo gargarizans. The sequence goes on along the minus strand of NC_058080.1, from coordinate 525,340,786 downwards.
AGCATAAAGTAAGTCACAATTGAAGAACATAAAATAGTAATTGGCTAAAAAGAATGATAAAACAATAATCAAGACTAGTGGTACTTTGTCATTCAATCTATGGCTTCAATTATATAGTATTTGGAGTCCCGCTTTTTGTTGTTAAACTGACACAAGTGGTTTGATTTGAATACTGTTTTTGTCTCAATTGCATACAGACAAGTAGTGTTAGCAAAAGTAGACTGGCCACATATAGATGTGCGTGCAGCTAGCCGGGTTAGTTGGTTCAATATAGAACAGTTTAGATCAGATTAATTTGTTGGATATAGAACAGGTTAGTTTGATAAATATAGGATAGTTCAGGTCAGGTTCGTTGGCTGAGGAGTATAGAACAGTTCAAATATATGTGTTTCACTTGACCACAGTTCCCAAAATTTGTGATTAAGGTTTTTCAAGGTTTTGAAGATGAGAAATGAACTCACGTTTTTATGAATGTCCAGAGTCACTTGTTATGGTAGCCCAGTATTGGGCAGTTACCTCTCCTTCTTCTCCAGGAGCCGGGGGACATTAGCCATGTGTTTGCAGCGTTTTGCGCTGTTTGTTCCGTTCCGTGCTCCCGGCGCCAAAATCTCGCGAGATCACGAGGACGTTTCCTCACTCATAAAGTTCTCTATGATGAGAGGTGTTTTACCATTAGAGTCCTTATTCATAAGTCAGTTGTACTTTCTCTTTCTTAAATATTCTTTCGTTGCATGGCCATGTTTGTTTTGTTCTTCCAATATATTGTTTACGGCAGGGGCATGGGCTAATGTAGATGACACTGGAGGAGTTACTCGACAGACAGTCTTTTATTTCCCACGAGAAGAGATTTTGCGTAGATTTAAATATATTTAAATACATTTTTGGGAAATTTTATGTTTTCGCATCCTATACATCTATGAAATCAATTCATATTAGTCCATTTTTGGACTGATAATGTTTTTTGTGCCATTGTTAACATTTTTAACGGAAGGTGCCACTTTTATACCTAGATTTTGTGCTTTTGTGAATGTAATAATAGGTGATGTGGGTATTAAGGAACTAACAATTTTCTCTTCAAGGAGGAAATGCCAATGTTGTCTTACAATTTAATGGATTTTCTTGAATTGTGTATTAAATGGTAAAATTAATCTTAATTAGGTTTCTTTCTCTAGGTCATTTTTTTCTATCTGTCTCTCGGAAGAAAGGCGTTCTCTCCATCTTTCTTACTTTATTTAGAGCATTGTTTATAATGTTGTTTAGACAGTTTTTCTCTTTAACCTCTTTAGGACACAGGGCATACAGGTACGCCCTGATGTCCTGGTACTTAAGGACACAGGGCATACCTGTACGCCCTGTGTATTTCCAATCACCGCCGTGCGGCGGGCGGTGATTGGAAGCCGGTGCCTGCTCAAATCATTGAGCAGGCACCTTGGCTGAATGCGCGGGGTGGTCCCCCCATGTTGGCGATCACCGCAAACCGCAGGTCGATTTAGACCTGCGGTTTGCGGCTTTTCATGTTGCGGGCGGCGGCAGAAGTATTGGAATGCATTGTAAATAATTAGACCCCCAAAAGTTGAAGTCCCAAAGTGGGACAAAAAATAAAGTGAAAAAAAAGTTGAAAAAATAAAGTCCCCCCCCCCCAAAAAAAATTAAATGTTTCAAGTAAAAATAAACAAAAAAGTCATTTCCCCCAAATAAAGTTAAAAAAATGGCAAAAAAATAGGGGGGAGGGGAGTAGACATACTGTATTAGGTATCGCCGTGTCTGTATCAAGCGGCTCTATACACATATCACATGACCTAACCCCTCAGATGAACACCATAACAAATGAAAAAATTAAAACTTTGCTAAATAAACCTTTTTTTGTCACCTTACATCACAAAAAGAACAACAACAAGCGATCAAAAAGACGTATGCCCACCAAAATGGTACCAATCTAACCGTCACCTCATCCAGCAAAAAATGAGATCCTACCTGAGACAATCGCCCAAAAAATAAAAAAAACTATGGCTCAGAATATGGAGACAATAAAACATAATTTTTTTTGTTTAAAAAAAGCTGTTGTTGTGTAAAACTTACATAAAAAAAAGAAGTATACATATTAGGCATTGCCGCGTCCATATCGACCGGCTCTATAAAAATATCACATGACCTAACCCCTTAGATAAACACGGTAAAAAATAAAAACTGTGCTAAATAAACAATTTATTGTCACCTTACATCACAAAAAGTGTAATAGCAAGCGATCAAAAAGTCATATGCACTCCAAAATAGTGGCAATTAAACCATCACCTAATCCCGCAAAAAAATTAGACGCTAACTAAGATAATCACCCAAAAACTGAAAAAACTATGGCTCTCAAAATATGGAGACACTAAAACATGATATTTTTTTTTTGCAAAAATGATATCATTGTGTAAAACTTACATAAATAAAATGAAAAGTATAAATATTAGGTATCGTCGTGTCTGTATCGACTGGCTCTATAAAAATATCACATGACTTAACCCCTAAGATGAACACCGTAAAAATTTTTAAATAAAAACTGTGTTAAATAAACAATTTTTTGTCACCTTACATCACAAAAAGTGTAAGGCCTCTTTCACACGAGCGTGACGGATTGGCTCCGGATCCATTCAGGGTGCGTTCAGTGAAACTAGCACCATTTTGCAAGCAAGTTCAGTCAGTTTTGTCTGCGATTGCTTTCAGTTGTTCAGTTTTTTTCCGCGCGGGCTGCAATGTGTTTTGATGCGTTTTTCACGCGCGTGATAAAAAACTGAAGGTTTACAAACAACATCTCTTAGCAACCATCAGTGAAAAATGCATTGCATCCGCACTTGCTTGAGAATGCAATGTGTTTTTCACTGAAGCCCCATTCACTTCTATGGGGCCAGGGCTGCGTGAAAAACGCAGAATATAGAACATGCTGCAATTTTCACACAAAGCACAAGTGATGCGTAAAAAACAACGCTCATGTACACATACCCATTGAAATGAATGGGTCAGGATTCAGAGTGGGTGCTATGCATTCACGTTGTGCATTGTACCCACGAGGAAAACTCACTCGTGTGAAAGGGGCTTAATACCATCATCTCATCCCGCAAAAATCTTACCCTACCCAAGATAATCGCCCAAAAACTGAAAAAACTATGGCTCTCAGACTATGAAAACACTAAAACATAATTTTTTTTGGTTTAAAAAATGAAATCATTGTGTAAAACTTACATAAATAAAAAAATTGTTTGCATATTAGGTATCGCCGCATCTGTGAAAACCTGCTCTATAAAAATACCACATGATCTAACCTGTCAGATGAATGTTGTAAATAACAAAAAAAAACTGTTCCAAAACAGCTATTACTTGTAATTAGAGTTGAGCGAACACCTGGATGTTCGGGTTCGAGAAGTTCGGCCGAACATCCCGGAAATGTTCGGGTTCGGGATCCGAACCCGATCCGAACTTCGTCCCGAACCCGAACCCCATTGAAGTCAATGGGGACCCGAACTTTTCGGCACTAAAAAGGCTGTAAAACAGCCCAGGAAAGAGCTAGAGGGCTGCAAAAGGCAGCAACATGTAGGTAAATCCCCTGCAAACAAATGTGGATAGGGAAATGAATTAAATTAAAAATTAAATAAATAAAAATTAACCAAAATCAATTGGAGAGAGGTTCCATAGCAGAGAATCTGGCTTCCCGTCAGCCACCACTGGAACAGTCCATTCTCAGATATTTAGGCCCCGGCACCCAGGCAGAGGAGAGAGGTCCCGTAACAGAGAATCTGTCTTCATGTCAGCAGAGAATTAGTCTGCATGTCATAGCAGAGAATGAGGCTTCACGTCAGCCACCACTGCAACAGTCCATTGGCATATATTTAGGCCCAGCACACACACAGGCAGAGGAGAGAGGTCCCGTAACAGAGAATCTGTCTTCATGTCAGCAGAGAATTAGTCTGCATGTCATAGCAGAGAATGAGGCTTCACGTCACCCACCACTGCAACAGTCCATTGGCATATATTTAGGCCCAGCACCCAGGCAGAGGAGGGAGGTCCCGTAACAGAGAATCTGTCTTCATGTCAGCAGAGAATTAGTCTGCATGTCATAGCAGAGAATGAGGCTTCACGTCACCCACCACTGCAACAGTCCATTGGCATATATTTAGGCCTAGCACACAGGCAGAGCAGAGAGGTCCCGCAACAGACGATCTGGCTTCATGTCAGCAGAGAATCAGTCTGCATGTCATAGCAGAGAATGAGGCTTCACGTCAGCCACCACTGCAACAGTCCATTGGCATATATTTAGGCCCAGCACCCAGGCAGAGGAGGGAGGTCCCGTAACAGAGAATCTGTCTTCATGTCAGCAGAGAATTAGTCTGCATGTCATAGCAGAGAATGAGGCTTCACGTCAGCCACCACTGCAACAGTCCATTGGCATATATTTAGGCCCAGCACACACACAGGCAGAGGAGAGAGGTCCCGTAACAGAGAATCTGTCTTCATGTCAGCAGAGAATTAGTCTGCATGTCATAGCAGAGAATGAGGCTTCACGTCAGCCACCACTGCAACAGTCCATTGGCATATATTTAGGCCCAGCACACACACAGGCAGAGGAGAGAGGTCCCGTAACAGACAATCTGGCTTCATGTCAGCAGAGAATTAGTCTGCATGTCATAGCAGAGAATGAGGCTTCACGTCACCCACCACTGCAACAGTCCATTGGCATATATTTAGGCCCAGCACCCAGGCAGAGGAGGGAGGTCCCGTAACAGAGAATCTGTCTTCATGTCAGCAGAGAATTAGTCTGCATGTCATAGCAGAGAATGAGGCTTCACGTCAGCCACCACTGCAACAGTCCATTGGCATATATTTAGGCCCAGCACACACACAGGCAGAGGAGAGAGGTCCCGTAACAGAGGATCTGGCTTCATGTCAGCAGAGAATCAGTCTGCATGTCATAGCAGAGAATCAGGCTTCACGTCAGCCACCACTGCAACAGTCCATTGGCATATATTTAGGCCTAGCACACAGGCAGAGGAGAGAGGTCCCGTAACAGACAATCTGGCTTCATGTCAGCAGAGAATCAGTCTGCATGTCATAGCAGAGAATGAGGCTTCACGTCAGCCACCACTGCAACAGTCCATTGTCATAAATTTAGGCCCAGCACCCAGGCAGAGGAGAGAGGTCCCGTAACAGACAATCTGGCTTCATGTCAGCAGAGAATTAGTCTGCATGTCATAGCAGAGAATCAGGCTTCATGTCAGCCACCACTGCAACAGTCCATTGGCATATATTTAGGCCTAGCACACAGGCAGAGGAGAGGTTCATTCAACTTTGGGTAGCATCGCAATATAATGGTAAAATGAAAATAAAAATAGGATTGAATGAGGAAGTGCCCTGGAGTCCAATAATATATGGTTATGGGGAGGTAGTTAATGTCTAATCTGGACAAGGGACGGACAGGTCCTGTGGGATCCATGCCTGGTTCATTTTTATGAACGTCAGCTTGTCCACATTGGCTGTAGACAGGCGGCTGCGTTTGTCTGTAATGACGCCCCCTGCCGTGCTGAATACACGTTCAGACAAAACGCTGGCTGCCGGGCAGGCCAGCACCTCCAAGGCATAAAAGGCTAGCTCTGGCCACGTGGACAATTTAGAGACCCAGAAGTTGAATGGGGCCGAACCATCAGTCAGTACGTGGAGGGGTGTGCACACGTACTGTTCCACCATGTTAGTGAAATGTTGCCTCCTGCTAACACGTTGCGTATCAGGTGGTGGTGCAGTTAGCTGTGGCGTGTTGACAAAAGTTTTCCACATCTCTGCCATGCTAACCCTGCCCTCAGAGGAGCTGGCCGTGACACAGCTGCCTTGGCGACCTCTTGCTCCTCCTCTGCCTTGGCCTTGGGCTTCCACTTGTTCCCCTGTGACATTTGGGAATGCTCTCAGTAGCGCGTCTACCAACGTGCGCTTGTACTCGCGCATCTTCCTATCACGCTCCAGTGCAGGAAGTAAGGTGGGCACATTGTCTTTGTAGCGTGGATCCAGCAGGGTGGCAACCCAGTAGTCCGCACAGGTTAAAATGTGGGCAACTCTGCTGTCGTTGCGCAGGCACTGCAGCATGTAGTCGCTCATGTGTGCCAGGCTGCCCAGGGATAAGGACAAGCTGTCCTCTGTGGGAGGCGTATCGTCATCGTCCTGCCTTTCCCCCCAGCCACGCACCAGTGATGGACCCGAGCTGCGTTGGGTGCCACCCCGCTGTGACCATGCTTCATCCTCATCCTCCTCCACCTCCTCCTCATCCTCGTCCTCCTCGTCCTCCAGTAGTGGGCCCTGGCTGGCCACATTTGTACCTGGCCTCTGCTGTTGCCAAAAACCTCCCTCTGAGTCACTTCGAAGAGACTGGCCTGAAAGTGCTAAAAATGACCCCTCTTCCTCCTCCTCCTCCTCCTCCTCCTGGGCCACCTCCTCTTCCATCATCGCCCTAAGTGTTTTCTCAAGGAGACATAGAAGTGGTATTGTAACGCTGATAACGGTGTCATCGCCACTGGCCATGTTGGTGGAGTACTCGAAACAGCGCAACAGGGCACACAGGTCTCGCATGGAGGCCCAGTCATTGGTGGTGAAGTGGTGCTGTTCTGTAGTGCGACTGACCCGTGCGTGCTGCAGCTGAAACTCCACTATGGCCTGCTGCTGCTCGAACAGTCTGTCCAGCATGTGCAAGGTGGAGTTCCACCTGGTGGGCACGTCGCATATGAGGCGGTGAGCGGGAAGGCCGAAGTTACGCTGTAGCGCAGACAGGCGAGCAGCAGCAGGATGTGAACGCCGGAAGCGCGAACAGACGGCCCGCACTTTATGCAGCAGCTCTGACATGTCGGGGTAGTTGTGAATGAACTTCTGCACCACCAAATTCAGCACATGCGCCAAGCAAGGGATGTGCGTCAAATTGGCTAGTCCCAGAGCTGCAACGAGATTTCGCCCATTATCACACACCACCAGGCCGGGCTTGAGGCTCACCGGCAGCAACCACTCGTCGGTCTGTTGTTCTATACCCCGCCACAACTCCTGTGCGGTGTGGGGCCTGTCCCCCAAACATATGAGTTTCAGAATGGCCTGCTGACGTTTACCCCGGGCTGTGCTGAAGTTGGTGGTGAAGGTGTGTGGCTGACTGGATGAGCAGGTGGAAGAAGAGGAGGAGGAAGCCGAGAAGGAGGAGGTGGCAACAGGAGGCAAAGAATGTTGCCCTGCGATCCTTGGCGGCGGAAGGACGTGCGCCAAACAGCTCTCCGCCTGGGGCCCAGCTGCCACTACATTTACCCAGTGTGCAGTTAGGGAGATATAGCGTCCCTGGCCGTGCTTACTGGTCCACGTATCTGTGGTTAGGTGGACCTTGCCACAGATGGCGTTGCGCAGTGCACACTTGATTTTATCGGATACTTGGTTGTGCAGGGAAGGCACGGCTCTCTTGGAGAAGTAGTGCCGGCTGGGAACAACATACTGTGGGACAGCAAGCGACATGAGCTGTTTGAAGCTGTCTGTGTCCACCAGCCTAAATGACAGCATTTCATAGGCCAGTAGTTTAGAAATGCTGGCATTCAGGGCCAGGGATCGAGGGTGGCTAGGTGGGAATTTACGCTTTCTATCAAATGTTTGTGAGATGGAGAGCTGAACGCTGGCGTGTGACATGGTTGAGACGCTTGGTGACGGAGGTGGTGGTGGTGGTGTTGGTGGTACATCCCCTGTTTGCTGGGCGGCAGGTGCCAACGTTCCTCCAGAGGCGGAGGAAGAGGCCGAGGCGGCAGCAGCAGAATAGGCCGAGGCGGCAGCAGCAGAAGAGGTAGCAGGGGGAGCCTGAGTGACTTCCTTGGTTTTAAGGTGTTTACTCCACTGCAGTTCATGCTTTGCATGCAGGTGCCTGGTCATGCAGGTTGTGCTCAGGTTCAGAACGTTAATGCCTCGCTTCAGGCTCTGATGGCACAGCGTGCAAACCACTCGGGTCTTGTCGTCAGCACATTGTTTGAAGAAGTGCCATGCCAGGGAACTCCTTGAAGCTGCCTTTGGGGTGCTCGGTCCCAGATGGCGGCGGTCAGTAGCAGGCGGAGTCTCTTGGCGGCGGGTGTTCTGCTTTTGCCCACTGCTCCCTCTTTTGCTACGCTGTTGGCTCGGTCTCACCACTGCCTCTTCCTCCGAACTGTGAAAGTCAGTGGCACGACCTTCATTCCATGTGGGGTCTAGGACCTCATCGTCCCCTGCATCGTCTTCCACCCAGTCTTGATCCCTGACCTCCTGTTCAGTCTGCACACTGCAGAAAGACGCAGCAGTTGGCACCTGTGTTTCGTCATCATCAGAGACATGCTGAGGTGGTATTCCCATGTCCTCATCATCAGGAAACATAAGTGGTTGTGCGTCAGTGCATTCTATGTCTTTCACCGCTGGGGAAGGGCTAGGTGGATGCCCTTGGGAAACCCTGCCAGCGGAGTCTTCAAACAGCATAAGAGACTGCTGCATAACTTGAGGCTGAGACAGTTTCCCTGGTATGCATGGGGGTGATGTGACAGACTGATGGGGTTGGTTTTCAGGCGCCATCTGTGCGCTTTCTGCAGAAGACTGGGTGGGAGATAATGTGAACGTGCTGGATCCACTGTCGGCCACCCAATTGACTAATGCCTGTACCTGCTCAGGCCTTACCATCCTTAGAACGGCATTGGGCCCCACCATATATCGCTGTAAATTCTGGCGGCTACTGGGACCTGAGGTAGTTGGTACACTAGGACGTGTGGATGTGGCAGAACGGCCACGTCCTCTCCCAGCACCAGAGGGTCCACTAACACCACCACGACCATGTCCACGTCCGCGTCCCTTACTAGATGTTTTTCTCATTGTTATGGTTCACCACAACAACAAATATATTATTTGGCCCAATGTATTGTATTCAAATTCAGCGGGATATAAATTTGAGGCCTAGTATTTAGGCGCTGGGTGACCGGTATGGATTTAGTGACAGAATTAGACTTGGAAATGCACAGAAGCGTGTGTGTGAAGTTATTCTGAATGACCCTATGTGCACCTTCAATATGATCTACCCTTTTAGGGATAGATTTCAAATAGCTCTGATATAGCAGAAACGACTAAATTATGAAATTGCTAAATTGGGAATTGTATTTCAACCCAGAACAAAAAATGTGCTTTGACGGACACTAAATAACTTTCCCAGCCACAACAGGACAGCGGTAACGAGAGATTTAGCAGGATATAAATTTGAGGCCTAGTATTTAGGCGCTGGGTGACAGGTATGGGTTTAGTGACAGAATTAGATTTGGAAATGCACAGTAGCGGGTGTGTGAAGTTATTCTGAATGACCCTATGTGCACCTTGAATATTATATACCCTTTTAGGGATAGATTTCAAATAGCTCTGATATAGCAGAAACCACTAAATTATGAAATTGCTAAATTGGGAATTGTATTTCAACCCAGAACAAGAAATGTGCTTGAACGGACACTAAATAACTCGCCCAGCTACAGCACTAGGGACAGATTTAGCTGGATATAAATTTGAGGCCTAGTATTTAGGCGCTGGGTGACCGGTATGGATTTAGTGACAGAATTAGACTTGGAAATGCACAGAAGCGTGTGTGTGAAGTTATTCTGAATGACCCTATGTGCACCTTGAATATTATATACCCTTTTAGGGATAGATTTCAAATAGCTCTGATATAGCAGAAACCACTAAATTATGAAATTGCTAAATTGGGAATTGTATTTCAACCCAGAACAAGAAATGTGCTTGAACGGACACTAAATAACTCGCCCAGCTACAGCACTAAGGACAGATTTAGCGGGATATAAATTTGAGACCTAGTATTTAGGCGCTGGGTGACAGGTATGGGTTTAGTGCCAGAATTAGACTTGGAAATACACAGTAGCGGGTGTGTGTGAAGTTATTCTGAATGACCCAATGTGCACCTTGAATATTATATACCCTTTTAGGGATAGATTTCAAATAGCTCTGATATAGCAGAAACCACTAAATTATGAAATTGCTAAATTGGGAATTGTATTTCAACCCAGAACAAGAAATGTGCTTGAACGGACACTAAATAACTCGCCCAGCTACAGCACTAAGGACAGATTTAGCGGGATATAAATTTGAGGCCTAGTATTTAGGCGCTGGGTGACAGGTATGGGTTTAGTGCCAGAATTAGACTTGGAAATACACAGTAGCGGGTGTGTGTGAAGTTATTCTGAATGACCCAATGTGCACCTTGAATATTATATACCCTTTTAGGGTTAGATTTCAAATAGCTCTGATATAGCAGAAACCACTAAATTATGAAATTGCTAAATTGGGAATTGTATTTCAACCCAGAACAAGAAATGTGCTTGAACGGACACTAAATAACTCGCCCAGCTACAGCACTAAGGACAGATTTAGCGGGATATAAATTTGAGGCCTAGTATTTAGGCGCTGGGTGACAGGTATGGGTTTAGTGCCAGAATTAGACTTGGAAATACACAGTAGCGGGTGTGTGTGAAGTTATTCTGAATGACCCAATGTGCACCTTGAATATTATATACCCTTTTAGGGATAGATTTCAAATAGCTCTGATATAGCAGAAACCACTAAATTATGAAATTGCTAAATTGGGAATTGTATTTCAACCCAGAACAAGAAATGTGCTTGAACGGACACTAAATAACTCGCCCAGCTACAGCACTAAGGACAGATTTAGCGGGATATAAATTTGAGGCCTAGTATTTAGGCGCTGGGTGACAGGTATGGGTTTAGTGCCAGAATTAGACTTGGAAATACACAGTAGCGGGTGTGTGTGAAGTTATTCTGAATGACCCAATGTGCACCTTGAATATTATATACCCTTTTAGGGATAGATTTAAAATAGCTCTGATATAGCAGAAACCACTAAATTATGAAATTGCTAAATTGGGAATTGTATTTCAACCCAGAACAAGAAATGTGCTTGAACGGACACTAAATAACTCGCCCAGCTACAGCACTAAGGACAGATTTAGCGGGATATAAATTTGAGGCCTAGTATTTAGGCGCTGGGTGACAGGTATGGGTTTAGTGCCAGAATTAGACTTGGAAATACACAGTAGCGGGTGTGTGTGAAGTTATTCTGAATGACCCAATGTGCACCTTGAATATTATATACCCTTTTAGGGATAGATTTCAAATAGCTCTGATATAGCAGAAACCACTAAATTATGAAATTGCTAAATTGGGAATTGTATTTCAACCCAGAACAAGAAATGTGCTTGAACGGACACTAAATAACTCGCCCAGCTACAGCACTAGGGACAGATTTAGCTGGATATAAATTTGAGGCCTAGTATTTAGGCGCTGCGTGACAGGTATGGGTTTAGTGACAGAATTAGACTTGGAAATACACAGTAGCGGGTGTGTGTGAAGTTATTCTGAATGACCCAATGTGCACCTTGAATATTATATACCCTTTTAGGGATAGATTTCAAATAGCTCTGATATAGCAGAAACCACTAAATTATGAAATTGCTAAATTGGGAATTGTATTTCAACCCAGAACAAGAAATGTGCTTGAACGGACACTAAATAACTCGCCCAGCTACAGCACTAGGGACAGATTTAGCTGGATATAAATTTGAGGCCTAGTATTTAGGCGCTGGGTGACCGGTATGGATTTAGTGACAGAATTAGACTGGGATATGGCCAAAAAATAAACAGACTATTGCTGGTTAAATGCACTTGGTGTGACAGCTTCACCCTGATGTAGGCTTTAGCCAAAAAACAACCACACCATTGAGGGTTAAATGCACTTGGTGACAGGCGCAGCTTGCCCCTGATTTAGTATATGGCCAAAAAATGAACAGACTATTGCTGGTTAAATGCACTTGGTGTGACAGCTTCACCCTGATGTAGGCTTTAGCCAAAAAACAACCACACCATTGAGGGTTAAATGCACTTGGTGACAGGCGCAGCTTGCCCCTGATTTTGTATATGGCCAAAAAATGAACAGACTATTGCTGGTTAAATGCACTTGGTGTGACAGCTTCACCCTGATGTAGGCTTTAGCCAAAAAACAACCACACCATTGAGGGTTAAATGCACTTGGTCGCAGCTTGTGCTGGCGCACCACAAGACACAAAATGGCCGCCGATCACCCCAGAAAAATGTGACTGACAAACGGTCTGTGCAGCCTAAAAACAGTGAGCAATTGAGGATCAGCAGCTCAATGATCCACAGCTGCAGATCGATCAGTTAATCAAGTCCTTTGGAGGAGTTAATCTGCCTAATCTCGCCCTACTGTCGCAGCCGCAACCTCTCCCTACGCTAATCAGAGCAGAGTGACGGGCGGCGCTATGTGACTCCAGCTTAAATAGAGGCTGGGTCACATGGTGCTCTGGCCAATCACAGCCATGCCAATAGTAGGCATGGCTGTGATGGCCTCTTGGGGCAAGTAGTATGACGCTTGTTGATTGGCTGCTTTGCAGCCTTTCAAAAAGCGCCAAGAAAGCGTCACAAAAGCGCGAAGAAAGCGACGAACACCGAACCCGAACCCGGACTTTTACGAAAATGTCCGGGTTCGGGTCCGTGTCACGGACACCCCAAAATTCGGTACGAACCCGAACTATACAGTTCGAGTTCGCTCATCCCTACTTGTAATATAGAGCAACCAAAAATCATATTTAACCTAAACTAGTACCAACAAAACTTCCACCCTATCCCGTAGATTATAAATTGGGGTCCCTTTTATAGAGTTTAATAAAAAATATTAAAATGGTAAAATGCCAAAAAAAAAGGTAAATTTTGAAATTGTATCTCTATTTTCCATTAATTCTTGTGGAACACTTAAAGGGTTAACAACATTTGTAAAATCAGTTTTGAATACCTACTCTAGGGGTGCATCAGGGGGGGCTTCAAATGGGACAAGGTGTCAAAAAAAAACAGTCCAGCAAAATCTGCCTTCCAAAAACCGTATGGCATTCCTTTGCTTCTGCGCCCTGCCGTGTGCCCGTACAGCAGTTTACGACCACATATGGGGTGTTTCTGTAAACTACAGAATCAGGGCCATAAATATTGAGTTTTTCTTGGCTGTTAACCCTTGCTTTGTAACTGGAAAAATAATTAAAATGGAAAATCTGCCAAAAAAGGTAGATTTTGAAATTGTATCTCTATTTTCCATTAATTCTTGTGGACCACCTAAAGGGTTAACAACATTTGTAAAGTCATTTTTGAATAGTTTGAGGGGTGTAGTTTTTTAGATGGGGTCACTTTTATGGAGTTTCTACTCTAGGGGTGCATCAGGGGGGCTTCAAATGGGACATGGTGTAAAAAAAAACTGTCCAGCAAAATCTGCCTTCCAAAAACCGTATGGCATTCCTTTCCTTCTGTGCCCTGCCGTGTGCCCATACAGCAGTTTACAACCACATATGGGGTGTTTCTGTAAACTACAGAATCAGGGCCATAAATATTGAGTTTTGTTTGGCTGTTAACCCTTGTTTTATAACTGGAAAAAAAATATTAAAATGGAAAATCTGCCCAAAAAGTTTTAAGGGTTAACAAAGTTTGTAAAAATCAGTTTTGAATACCTTGAGGGGTGTAGTTTCTAGAATGGGGTCATTTTTTGGTGGTTTATATTATGTAAACTAACAAAGTAACTTCAGACCTGAACTGGTCCTTAAAAAGTTGCTTTTGCAAATTTCAGAGAAATGTCAAGATTTACTTCTAAATTTCTAAACCTTGTAACATCCCCCAAAAATAAAATGTAATTACCAAAATGATCCCAACATGAAGTAGACATATGGGAAATGTAAAGTAATAACTATTTTTGTAGGTATTAATATGTATTATAAAAGTAGAAAAATTAAAACTTGGAAATTTGCAAATTTTTCAAAATTTATGGCAAATTTGGTATTTTTTTTATAAATAAAAATGATTTTTTTTACTCCATTTTTCCAGTGCCATAAGGTACAATATGTAACGAAAACACAACAATCTCAGAATGGTCTGGATAAGTAAAAGTGTTTTAAAGTTATCACCACATAAAGTGACACTGGTCAGATTTGCAAAACTTTCAGACGGCCATCAAGCATGTAACCTGTGGCTGCAGTGTGGATTTGGTATTACCCCCAAGGATTGCATGCAGACCAACCTCTTCTCCTCTTACTCCATCCTCCATCTCCGACTGCTCCTTTTCCACTGCTACCGCCTCTTCTGCTGCGGCCCCCCAAGCTACCCAGGTGAGACATTGCCATGCTGTGCTGCCTCTGTTTTGCATGGAAGCCAAGAGGCACACTAGTCCTGCACTGCTTTCAGCTCTGCGGTCACAGGCCGATCAGTAGCTAACCCCGCTCAATTTGACATTTGGTAAAGTGGTGTGTGACAAATCTGCGAATAAGCTGAAACAGTGCAAAATGACACACGTGCTGTGCATGGTACACATCCTGAACTTAGTCATGCAGAGATTCGTTGCCAAATACCCCAGGGTTCAAGACTTGCGGCAGGCCAGGAAAATCTCTGGCCATTTTAATAGATCTTACATGGCCATGGCTCGCCTTGCTGATGTTCAGCGTCAACACCACTTGCCCGTCAGATGTCTGATTTGTAAAAGCCCAACGCTCTGGAACTCCACCTTGTTTATGCTTGATAGGCTGCTCCAGGAGCAACATGGGATTAACAATTACTTGTGCGAATTCTGCAGCAGGACAGGTTCTGGGAGCTTAGTTTCTTTTCACCGCGCCAGTGGCTGCTCATGCACGACACATTCAGACTTCTGCGGCCATTTGATGAGATCACCAAACTGGTCAGTCGCAGCCAGGGCACCATCAGTGACATCGTTCCTTACACCTTCTTTCTGGAGCGTGCATTGTTTCATGTCATTGATCAAGCTGTCGAGGATCTGGAAGATGAGGAAGTCGCAATGCTGAATAAATTCCCTTGGGGGCTACTCCATCTGAGACAAGTCAGCAGGATAGTGAAGAGCAGTCAGAGGAGGATAGTGGCTGGGGGGAGATGGAGGAGGAGCAAGAAGAGCAGGCTTTGAGGCTGACTTTAAACTTCTCGGGGATCCCTGGTGTTGTCCGTGGCTGGGAGGAGGAGACCAAAGATGACATTCTCCTGGGTGATGAGCAGGAGCCAGGGCACTCCACCGCTTCCAATTTAGTGCAAATGGGGGCCTTCATGCTCCAGTGTTTGAAGAGGGACCCCCGTATAAAAATCATAAAGGGCAAGGACCAGTACTGGGTGGCAACGTACTTAGACCCCTGGTCCAAACACAAAATGGTGGACATGTTACCAGCATCACAGAGGGCTGGCAGAATGCAGCATTTCCAGGGTTTGCTGCAAGAGATGCTGCATTTTGCTGTTGCGGGCGCTGACAGAGGAATTTCCACCCACAGCAAAACAGGTGCAGGTACCAATTCTACCGCGCCTGCAAGAAGAGGGAGGTTTGAAGATGTGTTGTTTACTTCAAATAGGAGATCATTCTTGCACCCAACCCAACGAAAGTCGCTCTCCTGATCCAGCCTCAGGGAATGCCTAGACCGACAGGTGTTTGACTACATCGGGTTAACGGCCGATGTGGACGCTCTGAGAAACGAGAAACCCCTGGACTACTGGGTGTGCAGGCATGACCTGTGGCCAGAGCTGGCACAATTTGCCATGGAACTCTTGGCTTGCCCCTTGTTGAGTGTCCTGTTCGAAAGGACGTTCAGTGTAGCAGGGGGGATCGTGATCGATAAGCGCACTTGCCTAGCTCACGACAGTGTGAACTACCTCACATTTCTAAAAATGAATGAGGAATGGATCTCGGAGAAATTCAACACCCTTGACGACCACATGTAATTGAATTTTCTCATGCCAGCTCACAGATATCCACAAGGGGACATCTTCTGCGTCTGGAGGAAAGAAGGTTTGTACACAAACATAGAAAAGGATTCTTTACGGTAAGAGAAGTAAGACTATGGAACTCTCTGCCTGAGGAGGTGGTGATGGTGAGTACAATAAAGGAATTCAAGAGGGGCCTGGATGTATTTCTGGAGCGTAATAATATTACAGGCTATAGCTACTAGAGAGGGGTCGTTTATCCAGAATTTTTACCAATGATTCCCCTATGGTATGTCACTGTCCATGTTGTGGGACTATTTCTGCACTTCTAGTAAGTATTTGGTGGGTGCTAATATGACCTGAAGGTTTTTCAGGTTCGCCTGCTAAAAAACCTATGATATATGAACATACCTTTATATTCACTATAAGCATATTTAACCACTTCATCTTAGTTAAAAAAAAAACACTTTTTTAACCAACTTCATTTTGCCATAATTTGAAAGCAATTGAAGTCTCAAAATGTCTTTATTTCAAGTGAGAAATTCTCATTCATGCCACTTCTCAGATGGTGTAAAAAACCTCACTTCTTGTTGAATTTGTTGATTACGCTTCTTGCTGAAATGGCTGATTACTATGTCTCTATGTATGATATATATCAATTTTTTTATATTGCTAAATCTGTCCCATCTGTTAATGTGTTTTCTTCACTGAATATTATAAAATACTGTTAGGATATCCCAATTTTTTTGCCAAACAAATTTCAACTAGCAGCAACTACTTTTACTGTACTCAATACACACAGAATAAACATTATGTATAATTGTGTACAGAATAATAAGAGGGATACCGGTATATCTTCATTTACTATAATTACATTTAACATTCATGTATATTTTAATATTGGCTTGCCCAATTTAGTTACACTGTACATTTTTATTTATTTATTTTGAATGGCTATGCATCGACTTGTGGAATTAGCCACAACAAAATATGCATTGGATACATTCAGATTTTGCCACTGAGGTGCACACTATTATGCACTGTATGTTGAAATTGCCTAAGGCCTTTTTCACACAAGCAATCTACAACATCTGGATTAGTCAGTGTGCAATTTAAGCTAGAAATATACCTATCATTTTCTGGGGTTTTAAAAATACACATGTTTTTGCCAAAAAACAGTATTTTCCTGATCTGCAAGTGTTAAATTCAAGTTGAATATATACAGCTTTCATATTCTGTTACCAAAAAAACACTTTTTTGGCAATCTACAACATCTGGATTAGTCAGTGTGCAATTTAAGCTAGAAATACACCCATCTTTTTTGGGGGTTTTAAAAATACACTTTTTTTTGCCAAAAAACAGTATTTTCCTGGTCTGCAAGTGTTAAATTCAAGTTTAATATATACAGCTTTCGTATTCTGTTACCCCCAAAAACTTTTTGGGGCAATCTACAACATCTGGATTAGTCAGTGTGCAATTTAAGCTAGAAATACAGCCATAATTTTCAGGGGTTTTAAAAAAAAATACTTTTTTGCCCAAAAACTGTATTTTCCTGATCTGCAAGTGTTAAATTCAAGTTTAATATATACAGATTTCATATTCTGTTACAAAAAAAAAACTTTTTGGGCAATCTACAACATCTGGATTAGTCAGTGTGCAATTTAAGATATAAATACACCCCTAATTTTCTGGGGTTTTAAAAATACACATTTTTTGCCAAAAAACAGTATTTTCCTGATCTGCAAGTGTTAAATTCAAGTTTAATATATACAGCTTTCATATTCTGTTACCCCCAAAAACTTTGTGGGGCAATCTACAACATCTAGATTAGTCAGTCTGCAATTTAAGCTAGAAATATACCCATCATTTTCTGGGGTTTTAAAAACATACTTTTTTGCCAAAAAACACACATTTTTAGGCCTTGCAGCAACAGCAAGTGTGAAATTACATGTTTATATACTGCTGTGAAATTCAGTTGTTAAACAAACACTCGTTTGGGCAAAAAAAAAAAAATAATTGTTGGCAGCCTTTGATGCAGATGTCATTGTGAGATATACCCTTAATACATTTGGGCTAGATTCAGAGATTTGAAATACTGCCATTTGGTGCACCAATATTGAATTCAGGCCTACACTGGATCAGGCCGTTTGAGATACACCCTCTACATACAGGGGTTTGATTCAGGCATTTGAAATACAGCCATTTGAAATGCAGCCATTTTGGGCAAAGAAATCTTTAATTCAGGCCTACACTGATTCAGGCCCTGAGAGATACAACCTCTACATACAGGGGTTTGATTCAGGCATTTGAAATACCGCTATTTGGTGCACCAATATTGAATTCAGGCCTACACTGGTTCAGGCCATGTGAGATACACCCTCTACATACAGGGGTTTGATACAGCCATTTGAAATACAGCCATTTTGGGCAAATAAATCTTTAATTGATGCCTACACTGATTCAGGCCGTGTGAGATACACCCTCTACATACAGGGGTTTGATTCAAGCATTTGAAATTCTGCCATTTGGTGCAAACAATATGGAATTCAGGCCTACACTAGTTCAGGCCGTGTGAGATACACTCTCTACATACAGGGGTTTGATTCAGCCATTGGAAATACAGCCATTTAAAATACAGCCATTTTGGGCAAAGAAATCTTTAATTCAGGCCTACACTGGTTCAGGCCGTTTGAGAAACACCCTCTACATATAGGGGTTTGAGTCAGGCATTTTAAATACAGCCATTTGGTCCAACAATATTGAATTCAGGAATACACTGGTTCAGGCCTTGTGAGATACACCCTCTACATACAGGGGTTTGTTTCAGGCATTTGAAATACAGCCATTTGGTGCATCAATATTGAATTCAGGCCTACACTGGTTCAGGCCGTGTGAGATACACCCTCTACATAAAGGGAATTTATTCAGGCATTTGAAATACAGCCATTTGAAATACAGCCATTTGGGCAAAGAAATCTTTAATTCAGGCCTACACTGATTCAGGCCATGTGAAATACACCCTCTACATACAGGGGTTTAATTCAGGCATTTGAAATACAGCCATTTGAAATACATCCATTTTGGGCAAATAAATCTTTAATTCATGCCTACACTGATTCAGGCTGTGTGAGATACACCCTCTACATACAGGGGTTTGATTCAAGCATTTGAAATTCTGCCATTTGGTGCAAACAATATGGAATTCAGGCCTACACTGGTTCAGGCCGTGTGAGATACACTCTCTACATAAGGGGTTTGATTCAGCCATTGGAAATACAGCCATTTAAAATACAGCCATTTTGGGCAAAGAAATCTTTAATTCAGGCCTACACTGGTTCAGGCCGTTTGAGATACACCCTCTACATACAGGGGTTTGAGTCAGGCATTTTAAATACAGCCATTTGGTCCAACAATATTGAATTCAGGAATACACTGGTTCAGGCTGTCATGGTCTTACCTCCTTGCTGTTCCCTTCGTTTGACATGTGCTGGCGGCCATCTTGGTTTCTGGGTTTTCTTGTAGCCTCCCACCCTGCGGCTCCTCCTTCCCACTGGGAGGAGCTGGATGCCTAGCTCATATATATAGGAGGTCTGTGGCTTCAGTTCCTTGCTTGGTCCTCCTGTGTTCACATGCTTCCAAGACTGCTGCTGCTTCTGGTTCCTGATCCTGGCCTCGTCTGACTACCCCGTTGGTTCCTGATTCCGGCTTCGTCTGACTACCCCGTTGGTTCCTGATCCTGGCTTCGTCTGACTACCCTTCTGGTTCCTGACCTCTGTCTCCGCAAGACCCTGCTTCGGTTTAGCCATCCGTTTGGACTTTGCTTACGGCTTGCTCTTCAATAAAACCTTCTTATTTTCCACTTATCTCTTGTTGTACGTCTGGTTCATGGTTCCATGACACAGGCCTTGTGAGATACACACTCTACATACAGGGGTTTGTTTCAGGCATTTGAAATACAGCCATTTGGTGCATCAATATTGAATTAAGGCCTACACTGGTTCAGGCCGTGTGAGATACACCCCCTACATACAGGGAATTTATTCAGGCATTTGAAATACAGCCATTTGAAATACAGCCATTTGGGCAAATAAATCTTTAATTCAGGCCTACACTGATTCAGGCCATGTGAAATACACCCTCTACATACAGGGGTTTAATTCAGGCATTTGAAATACAGCCATTTGAAATACTGCCATTTTGGGCAAAGAAATCTTTAATTCATGCCTACACTGATTCAGGCCGTGTGAGATACACCCTCTACATACAGGGGTTTGATTCAAGCATTTGAAATTCTGCCATTTGGTGCAAACAATATGGAATTCAGGCCTACACTGGTTCAGGCCGTGTGAGATACACTCTCTACATACAGGGGTTTGATTCAGCCATTGGAAATACAGCCATTTAAAATACAGCCATTTTGGGCAAAGAAATCTTTAATGCAGGCCTACACTGGTTCAGGCCTTGTGAGATACACCCTCTACATACAGGAGTTTGAGTCAGGCATTTTAAATACAGCCATTTGGTCCAAAAATATTGAATTCAGGAATACACTGGTTCAGGCCTTGTGAGATACACCCTCTACATACAGGGGTTTGTTTCAGGCATTTGAAATACAGCCATTTGGTGCATCAATATTGAATTCAGGCCTACACTGGTTCAGGCCATGTGAGATACACCCTCTACATACAGTTCATAGAACTTTTTATTTTTTGTCACAAGTTAGCGGAAAATGATGATGATTTTTTATTTTTATTTTTTTCTTACAAAGTCTCATATTCCACTAACTTGCGACAAAAAATAAAAAATTCTAGGAACTCGCCATGCCCCTCACGGAATACCTTGGGGTGTCTTCTTTTCAAAATGGGGTCACTTGTGGGGTAGTTATACTGCCCTGGCAATTTAGGGGCCCAAATGTGTGAGAAGAACTTTGCAATCGAAATGTGTAAAAAATGACCGGTGAAATCCGAAAGGTGCACTTTGGAATATGTGCCCCTTTGCCCACCTTGGCTGCAAAAAAGTGTCACACATGTGGTATCGCCGTACTCAGGACAAGTTGGGGAATGTGTTTTGGGGTGTCATTTTACATATACCCATGCTGGGTGAGAGAAATATCTTGGCAAAAGACAACTTTTCCAATTTTTTTATACAAAGTTGGCATTTGACCAAGATATTTTTCTCACCCAGCATGGGTATATGTAAAATGACACCCCAAAACTCATTCCCCAACTTCTCCTGAGTACGGCGATACCAGATGTGTGACACTTTTTTGCAGCCAAGGTGGGCAAAGGGGCACATATTCCAAAGTGCACCTTTCGGATTTCACCGGTCATTTTTTACACATTTTGATTGCAAAGTACTTCTCACACATATGGGCCCCTAAATTGCCAGGGCAGTATAACTACGCCACAAGTGACCCCATTTTGGAAAGAAGACACCCCAAGGTATTCCGTGAGGGGCATGGCGAGTACCTAGAATTTTTTTTTTTTTGTCGCAAGTTAGTGGAATATGAGACTTTGTAAGGAAAAAAGAAAAAAAAAGAAAAATCATCATTTTCCGCTAACTTGTGACAAAAAATAAAAAATTCTAAGAACTCGCCGTGCCCCTCACGGAATACCTTGGGGTGTCTTCTTTCCAAAATGGGGTCACTTGTGGGGTAGTTATACTGCCCTGGCAATTTAGGGGCCCAAATGTGTGAGAAGAACTTTGCAATCGAAATGTGTAAAAAATGACCGGTGAAATCCGAAAGGTGCACTTTGGAATATGTGCCCCTTTGCCCACCTTGGCTGCAAAAAAGTGTCACACATCTGGTATCGCCATACTCAGGAGAAGTTGGGGAATGAGTTTTGGGGTGTCATTTTACATATACCCATGCTGGGTGAGAAAAATATCTTGGTCAAATGCCAACTTTGTATAAAAAAATGGGAAAAGTTATCTTTTGCCAAGATATTTCTCTCACCCAGCATGGGTATATGTAAAATGACACCCCAAAACACATTCCCCAACTTCTCCTGAGTACGGAGATACCACATGTGTGACACTTTTTTGCAGCCTAGATGCGTAAAGGGGCCCAAATTCCTTTTAGGAGGGCATTTTTAGACATTTGGATCCCAGACTTCTTCTCACACTTTCGGGCCCCTAAAAAGCCAGGGCAGTATAAATACCCCACATGTGACCCCACTTTGGAAAGAAGACACCCCGAGGTATTCAATGAGGGGCCTGGCGAGTTCCTAGAAATTTTTTTTTTTTTTGCATAAGTTAGCGGATATTGATTTTTTTTGTTTTTTTCTCGCAAAGTCTCACTTTCCGCTAACTTAGGACAAAAATTTCAATCTTTCATGGACTCAATATGCCCCTCACGGAATACCTTGGGGTGTCTTCTTTCCGAAATGGGGTCACATGTGGGGTATTTATACTGCCCTGGCTTTTTAGGGGCCCTAAAGCGTGAGAAGTCTGGAATATAAATGTCTAAAAATGTTTACGCATTTGGATTCCGTGAGGGGTATGGTGCGTCCATGTGAGATTTTATTTTTTGACACAAGTTAGTGGAATATGAGACTTTGTAAGAAAAAACAAAAACAAACAAAAAATGTCCGCTAACTTGGGCCAAAAACATGTCTGAATGGAGCCTTACAGGGGGTGATCAATGACAGGGGGGTGATCAATGACAGGGGGTGATCACCCATATAGACTCCCTGATCACCCCCCTGTCATTGATCACCCCCCTGGTAAGGCTCCATTCAGACGTCCGTATAATTTTTACGGATCCATGGATCGGATCCACAAAACACATGCGGACGTCTGAATGGAGCCTTACAGGGGGGTGATCAATGACAGGGGGGTGATCAATGACAGGGGGGTGATCACCCATATAGACTCCCTGATCACCCCCCTGTCACTGATCACCCCCCCTGTAAGGCTCCATTCAGACGTCCGCATGATTTTTACGGATCCATGGATACATGGATCGGATCCACAAAACACATGCGGACGTCTGAATGGAGCCTTACAGAGGGGTTATCAATGACAGGGGGTGATCAGGGTGATCACCCCCCTGTCACTGATCACCCCCCTGTAAGGCTCCATTCAGATGTCCGCATGATTTTTACGGATCCATGGATACATGGATCGGATCCACAAAACACATGCGGACGTCTGAATGGAGCCTTACAGGGGGGTTATCAATGACAGGGGGTGATCAGGGTGATCACCCCCCTGTCACTGATCACCCCCCCTGTAAGGCTCCATTCAGACGTCCGCATGATTTTTACGGATCCATGGATACATGGATCGGATCCACAAAACACATGCGGACGTCTGAATGGAGCCTTACAGGGGGGTGATCAATGACAGGGGGTGATCAGGGTGATCACCCCCCTGTCACTGATCACCCCCCCTGTAAGGCTCCATTCAGATGTCCGCATGATTTTTACGGATCCATGGATACATGGATCGGATCCACAAAACACATGCGGACGTCTGAATGGAGCCTTACAGGGGGGTGATCAATGACAGGGGGGTGATCAATGACAGGGGGTGATCAGGGAGTGTATATGGGTGATCACCCGCCTGTCATTGATCACCCCCTGTAAGGCTCCATTCAGACGTCCGTATGCGTTTTGCGGATCCGATCCATGTATCCGTGGATCCGTAAAAATCATACGGACGTCTGAACGGAGCCTGACAGGGGGGTGATCAATGACAGGGGGGTGATTATGGGTGATCAGGGGTTCATAAAGGGTTAATAAGTGACGGGGGGGTGTAGTGTAGTGTAGTGTTTGGTGCGACTTTACTGACCTACCTGTGTCCTCTGGTGGTCGATCCTAACAAAAGGGACCACCAGAGGACCAGGTAGGAGGTATATTAGACGCTGTTATGAAAACAGCGTCTAATATACCTGTTAGGGGTTAAAAAATTCGGATCTCCAGCCTGCCAGCGAGCGATCGCCGCTGGCAGGCTGGAGATCCACTCGCTTACCTTCCGTTCCTGTGAGCGCGCGCGCCTGTGTGCGCGCGTTCACAGGAAATCTCGCGTCTCGCGAGATGACGCGTATATGCGTCCAGGAGGAGTAAAGCGGTCGGGAGGTGGTTAAGCTAGAAATACAGCTATTATTTTCTGGGTAAAAAAAAACACCCTTTTTGTGCAAAATACACAATTTTACAGCCCTTGCTGCATCTGCACGTGTGAAATTCAAGCGTTATATACTGCTGTCATATTCAGTTATTAAAAAAAGAAAACATTTTGGGCAAAAAAACATAATTTTGCAGCCCTTGCTGCATCTGTGATTGTGAAAAACAAGTTTGAAATACTTCTATAATTTTCTGGCTTTGAAAAAACACCTATTTTTGGCAATAACCTTAATTTTGGGCCTCTGCCGCATTAGTCAGTGTGCTAGAAATACAGCTATAATTTTGGGCAAAAAAATTAATTTTGCAGCCTTGGCTGCATATGTCATTGTGAGATACACCCTTTAGATACTGTGGTTCTATTCTGCTATTAATAAAACACCCATTTTGGGCAAAAATCTTTAATTGCGGCCTAGTCTACATCTGTACGTGTGAGATACACACTTTAGATACTGTGGTTCTATTCTGCTATTAATAAAACAACCAATTTGGGCAAAAATCTTTAATTGTGGCCTAGTTTGCATCTGTACGTGTGAGATACACACTTTAGATACCGTGGTTCTATTCTGCTATTATAAAAACTCAAATTTTGGACAAAAGTCTTTAATTGCGGCCTAGTCTGTATATGTATGTGTGAGATACACCCTTTAGATACTGTGGTTCTATTCTGCTATTAATAAAACACCCATTTTGTGCAATAATCTCTAATTGCGGCCTAGTGTGGATCTGTAAGTGTGAGATACACCATTTAAATACATTGGTTCTATTCTGCTATTAGAAATACACACATTTTGGGCAAAAATCTTTAATTGCAGCCTAGTCTACATCTGTACGTGTGAGATATACCCTTCAGATACTGTGGTTCTATTCTGCTATTAAAAAACCACCCATTTAGGGCAAGATCCAAAATTTGAGAAATATGAGGAGAGCGTCAAATAAAGGACGTGGCCCCCGTCGTGGTGCTGCTGGTGGAGCTCCTGTTGCAGGGAGAGACGTGGTCGATCTGTGCCAGCTACACGCACAAGTGAAACACCTTCCTCAGGTGCGAGTAGGCGACAGAACCTGCAGCAGTATTTGGTCTGGCCTAATGGTGAGGCCAGAACAAGTACAGGCGATAGTAGATTGGGTTGCTGACAGTGCCTCCAGTTCCTTCACATTGTCTCCCACCCAGTCTCCTGCAGAAAGATCTGAGTTGGCACCTGCAGCTGATGTCCATCAGTCTTTCACCTCATCCCCTTGCAAATCAGCCAATGAGTCTGAGCGCCAAGTCATGCAGCAGTTTATTCTGCTTTTTGATGACTCTGTTAGCAGGGTTTCCCAGGGCCGTCCACCTAGCCCTGCCCCAGAGTGCACCTATGCACAACCACTTATGTTTCAGGATGAGTACATGGGAGGATCATCGCAGCACGTCATCACAGTTTCAAAACGTATCTGTTTGGGGGACAAACCCCACACCACGCAGGTACTGTGGACGGGCCTTGAACAACAGACCGATGAGTGGTTGGTGCCAGTGAGCCTCAAGCCCGGCTTGGTGGTGTGCGATAATGGTCAAAATCTCGTAGCAGCTCTGGGACTAGCTGATTTAACGCACATCCCTTGCCTGGCGCATGTGCTGATTTTGGTGGTTCAGAGATTCCTTAAAAATTAACCCGATATGTCAGAGCTGCTGCATAAAGTGCGGGCTGTCTGTGCGCGCTTTCAGCGTTCTCACCCTGCTGCTGCTCGCCTGTCAGCGCTGCAGCGTAACTTCGGCCTTCCCGCTCACCGCATCATATGAGACATGTCCACAAGGTTAAACTCCACCTTGCACATGCTGGCCAGACTGTGCGAGCAGCAGCAGGCGATAGTGGAGTTTCAGCTGCAGCACGCACGGGTGAGTCGCTCTGTGGAACAGCACCACTTCACCACCAATGACTGGGCCTCCAAGCGAGACCTGTGTTTCTAGTTGTGCTGTTTTGAGCGTTATTATCCCACTTCCATGACTCCTTGAAAAAACGCTGCTGTCTATGATGGAAGAGGATGTTGCACAGGAGGAGGAGGAAGAGGAATCATTTGCAAGGGTATCAGGCCAGTCATTCACAAGTGGCTCCGAGGGTGGGTTCCTGCACCAACATACACCAGGTACCCAAATGTCCAGCCAGGGCACAGTTCTGGAGGATGATGAAGTGGAGGATGAGGAGGAGGAGATGGAGGAGGAGGAACCGTGTACACAGCAGGGTGGCACCCAAACCAGCTCATGGGTATCATTGCTTCATGGCTGGGGGGATACAGAGGACACAGACGATACAACAGAGGACAGCTTGCGTTGCCTCTGGCCAGCCTGGCACACATGAGCGATTACATGTTGCAGTGTCTCCACAACGACTGCCAAGTTAACCACATTCTAACTTTTGCTGATTACTGGGTGGCCACGCTGCTAAGTCCCCGTTACATGGACAACGTACTGTCCCTAATTCCGTCACTGGAGCCTGATCGCAAGATGCGCGAGTACAAGCGCACTCTGGTAGACGCGTTGCTGGTGGCATTCCCACCTGACAGCGGGGGGAACAGTGCAAGCACAAGGCGAAGGCATAGGAGGAGAAAGAGGTTGCCAACGCAGCTGGGGCACCGCCAGCACCTCAGAAGGCAGAGTTAACATGGCCGAAATGTGGAAAAGCTTTGTCAGCACGCCACAATAACCAGCACCACCAGCTGATATGGAACGTCTTAGCAGAAGGCAGCATTTCACCAACATGGTGGAGCAGTATTTGTGCACACGCCTACACGTACTGAATGACGGGTCTGTCTCCTTCAACTTCTGGGTCTCCAAATTGGGCACTTGGCCTGAGCTTGCCCTTTAAACCTTAGAGGTGCTGGCCTGCCCTGCAGCCAGTGTATTATCTGAACGTGTTTTTTTAGCACAGCAGAGGGCGTTATCACAGACAAGCGCAGCCGCCTGTCCACAGCCAATGTGGACAAGCTCACGTCCATTAAAATGAACCAGGCATGGATCCAACAGGACTTGTCCGTACCTTGTGCAGAATAGATATGTATAACGGCCTTAACCAGCCATTGTTAAACTACAGAGCAATTGCTCATTCTTGTATTTTCGATATTTCACACTCTTTTGGAGTGTACCCTAATTAAAAAATAAATAAAAATATAACCAAAAAACAGTGTTGGATACCTTGTTCTCCTCCACCGCTGCTTCCACATACACCGCTACGTCCACCGCCTCCTCAATATCCTACTTCATATGGACCTCAACCTCATAAATCAATAAAAAAAAAAATTTACTTTTCTTTTATGTCATTTCACTAATTTGTCTGTTACATTTTAGGGTGAAATTCAGCAATTTTTGGGTGTGATATACCACTGCTTTACCTAGTAGTCAGGTAAAAAAAAACTCACTAATTTGTCTGTTACATTTTCGGATGAAATTAACCAATTTTTGGCGGTGATATACCCCTACTGTACCTAGTTGACAGTTTAATAAATTTCACAAATTTTTCTTTTACATTTTCGGGTGACATTAAACAATTTTTTATAAAAATTGATTAACGTGGATAGCTCACCACTAGAGTTGAGCGAACACCTGGATGTTCGGGTTCGAAAAGTTCGGCCGAACTTCCCGGAAATGTTCGGGTTCGGGATCCGAACCCGATCCGAACTTCGTCCCGAACCCGAACCCCATTGAAGTCAATGGGGACCCGAACTTTTCGGCACTAAAAAGGCTATAAAAAAGCCCAGGAAAGAGCTAGAGGGCTGCAAAAGGCAGCAACATGTAGGTAAATCCCCTGCAAACAAATGTGGATAGGGAAATGAATAAAAATAAAAATAAAATAAATAAAAATTAACCAATATCAATTGGAGAGAGGTCCCATAGCAGAGAATCTGGCTTCAGGTCACCCACCACTGTAACAGTCCATTGTCAGATATTTAGCCCCAGGCACCCAGGCAGAGGAGAGAGGTGCCTTAACAGAGAATCTGGCTTCATGTCAGCAGAGAATCAGTCTGCATGTCATAGCAGAGAATCAGGCTTCACGTCAGCCACCACTGCAACAGTCCATTGGCATATATTTAGGCCCAGCACACAGGCAGAGGAGAGAGGTCCCGTAACAGAGACTCTGGCTTCATGTCAGCAGAGAATCAGTCTGCATGTCATAGCAGAGAATCAGGCTTCACGTCAGCCACCACTGCAACAGTCCATTGGCATATATTTAGGCCCAGCACACCGGCAGAGGAGAGAGGTCCCGTAACAGAGAATCTGTCTTCATGTCAGCAGAGAATCAGTCTGCATGTCATAGCAGAGAATCAGGCTTCACGTCAGCCACCACTGCAACAGTCCATTGTCAGATATTTAGGCCCAGCGCCCAGGCAGAGGAGAGAGGTCCCGTAACAGAGAATCTGACTTCATGTCAGCAGAGAATCAGACTGCATGTCAAAGCAGAGAATCAGGCTTCACGTCAGCCACCACTGCAACAGTCCATTGGCATATATTTAGGCCCAGCACACAGGCAGAGGAGAGAGGTCCCGTAACAGAGAATCTGTCTTCATGTCAGCAGAGAATCAGTCTGCATGTCATAGCAGACAATCAGGCTTCACGTCAGCCACCACTGCAACAGTCCATTGTCAGATATTTAGGCCCAGCGCCCAGGCAGAGGAGAGAGGTCCCGTAACAGAGAATCTGGCTTCATGTCAGCAGAGAATCAGACTGCATGTCATAGCAGAGAATCAGGCTTCACGTCAGCCACCACTGCAACAGTCCATTGGCATATATTTAGGCCCAGCACCCAGGCAGAGGAGAGAGGTCCCGTAACAGAGGATCTGGCTTCATGTCAGCAGAGAATCAGTCTGCATGTCATAGCAGAGAATCAGGCTTCACGTCAGCAACCACTGCAACAGTCCATTGTCATATATTTAGGCCCAGCACACAGGCAGAGGAGAGAGGTCCCGTAACAGAGGATCTGGCTTCATGTCAGCAGAGAATTAGTCTGCATGTCATAGCAGAGAATCAGGCTTCACGTCAGCCACCACTGCAACAGTCCATTGGCATATATTTAGGCCCAGCACCCAGGCAGAGGAGAGAGGTCCCGTAACAGAGAATCTGGCTTCATGTCAGCAGAGAATCAGTCTGCATGTCATAGCAGAGAATCAGGCTTCACGTCAGCCACCACTGCAACAGTCCATTGGCATATATTTAGGCCCAGCACCCAGGCAGAGGAGAGAGGTCCCGTAACAGAGGATATGGCTTCATGTCAGCAGAGAATCAGTCTGCATGTCATAGCAGAGAATCAGGCTTCACGTCAGCACCACTGCAACAGTCCATTGTCATATATTTAGGCCCAGCACACAGGCAGAGGAGAGAGGTTCCGTAACAGAGAATCTGTCTTTATGTCAGCAGAGAATCAGTCTGCATGTCATAGCAGAAAATCAGGCTTCACGTCAGCCATCACTGCAACAGTCCATTGTCAGATATTTAGGCCCAGCACCCAGGCAGAGGAGAGAGGTCCCGTAACAGAGACTCTGGCTTCATGTCAGCAGAGAATCAGTCTGCATGTCATAGCAGAGAATCAGGCTTCACGTCAGCCACCACTGCAACAGTCCATTGGCATATATTTAGGCCCAGCACACAGGCAGAGGAGAGAGGTCCCGTAACAGAGAATCTGTCTTCATGTCAGCAGAGAATCAGTCTGCATGTCATAGCAGAGAATCAGGCTTCACGTCAGCCACCACTGCAACAGTCCATTGTCAGATATTTAGGCCCAGCACCCAGGCAGAGGAGAGAGGTCCCGTAACAGAGACTCTGGCTTCATGTCAGCAGAGAATCAGTCTACATGTCATAGCAGAGAATCAGGCTTCACGTCAGCCACCACTGCAACAGTCCATTGGCATATATTTAGGCCCAGCACACAGGCAGAGGAGAGAGGTCCCGTAACAGAGAATCTGTCTTCATGTCAGCAGAGAATCAGTCTGCATGTCATAGCAGAGAATCAGGCTTCACGTCAGCCACCACTGCAACAGTCCATTGTCAGATATTTAGGCCCAGCACCCAGGCAGAGGAGAGAGGTCCCGTAACAGAGGATCTGGCTTCATGTCAGCAGAGAATCAGTCTGCATGTCATAGCAGAGAATCAGGCTTCACGTCAGCCACCTCTGCAACAGTCCATTGTCATATATTTAGGCCCAGCACACAGGCAGAGGAGAGAGGTCCCGTAACAGAGAATCTGTCTTCATGTCAGCAGAGAATTAGTCTGCATGTCATAGCAGAAAATCAGGCTTCACGTCACCCACCACTGCAACAGTCCATTGTCAGATATTTAGGCCCAGCACCCAGGCAGAGGAGAGAGGTCCCGTAACAGAGACTCTGGCTTCATGTCAGCAGAGAATCAGTCTGCATGTCATAGCAGAAAATAAGGCTTCACGTCAGTCACCACCACTGTCTGTCCAGCATGTGCAAGGTGGAGTTCCACCTGGTGGGCACGTCGCATATGAGGCGGTGAGCGGGAAGGCCGAAGTTACGCTGTAGCGCAGACAGGCGAGCAGCGGCAGGATGTGAACGCCGGAAGCGCGAACAGACGGCCCGCACTTTATGCAGCAGCTCTGACATGTCGGGGTAGTTGTGAATGAACTTCTGCACCACCAAATTCAGCACATGCGCCATGCAAGGGATGTGCGTCAAACCGGCTAGTCCCAGAGCTGCAACGAGATTTCGCCCATTATCACACACCACCAGGCCGGGCTTGAGGCTCACCGGCAGCAACCACTCGTCGGTCTGTTGTTCTATACCCCGCCACAACTCCTGTGCGGTGTGGGGCCTGTCCCCCAAACATATGAGTTTCAGAATGGCCTGCTGACGTTTACCCCGGGCTGTGCTGAAGTTGGTGGTGAAGGTGTGTGGCTGACTGGATGAGCAGGTGGAAGAAGAAGAGGAGGAAGCCGAGAAGGAGGAGGTGGCAACAGGAGGCAAAGAATGTTGCCCTGCGATCCTTGGCGTCGGAAGGACGTGCGCCAAACAGCTCTCCGCCTGGGGCCCAGCTGCCACTACATTTACCCAGTGTGCAGTTAGGGAGATATAGCGTCCCTGGCCGTGATTACTGGTCCACGTATCTGTGGTTAGGTGGACCTTGCCACAGATGGCGTTGCGCAGTGCACACTTGATTTTATCGGATACTTGGTTGTGCAGGGAAGGCACGGCTCTCTTGGAGAAGTAGTGCCGGCTAGGAACAACATACTGTGGGACAGCAAGCGACATGAGCTGTTTGAAGCTGTCTGTGTCCACCAGCCTAAATGACAGCATTTCATAGGCCAGTAGTTTAGAAATGCTAGCATTCAGGGCCAGGGATCGAGGGTGGCTAGGTGGGAATTTACGCTTTCTCTCAAATGTTTGTGAGATGGAGAGCTGAACGCTGCCGTGTGACATGGTTGAGATGCTTGGTGACGGAGGTGGTGGTGGTGTTGGTGGTACATCCCCTCTTTCCTGGGCGGCAGGTGCCAACGTTCCTCCAGAGGCCGAGGAAGAGGCCGAGGCGGCGGCAGCAGCAGAAGAGGCCGAGGCAGCAGCAGCAGAAGAGGTAGCAGGGGGAGCCTGAGTGACTTCCTTGTTTTTAAGGTGTTTACTCCACTGCAGTTCATGCTTTATATGCAGGTGCCTGGTCATGCAGGTTGTGCTAAGGTTCAGAACGTTAATGCCTCGCTTCAGGCTCTGATGGCACAGCGTGCAAACCACTCGGGTCTTGTCGTCAGCACATTGTTTGAAGAAGTGCCATGCCAGAGAACTCCTTGAAGCTGCCTTTGGGGTGCTCGGTCCCAGATGGCGGCGGTCAATAGCAGGCGGAGTCTCTTGGCGGCGGGTGTTCTGCTTTTGCCCACTGCTCCCTCTTTTGCTACGCTGTTGGCTCGGTCTCACCACTGCCTCTTCCTCCGAACTGTGAAAGTCAGTGGCACGACCTTCATTCCATGTGGGGTCTAGGACCTCATCGTCCCCTGCATCGTCTTCCACTCAGTCTTGATCCCTGACCTCCTGTTCAGTCTGCACACTGCAGAAAGACGCAGCAGTTGGCACCTGTGTTTCATCATCAGAGACATGCTGAGGTGGTATTCCCATGTCCTCATCATCAGGAATTATTAGGCAATTATTAGGCAAATGAGTATTTTGACCACATCATCCTCTTTATGCATGTTGTCTTACTCGAAGCTGTATAGGCTCGAAAGCCTACTACCAATTAAGCATATTAGGTGATGTGCATCTCTGTAATGAGAAGGGGTGTGGTCTAATGACATCAACACCCTATATCAGGTGTGCATAATTATTAGGCAACTTCCTTTCCTTTGGCAAAATGGGTCAAAAGAAGGACTTGACAGGCTCAGAAAAGTCAAAAATAGTGAGATATCTTGCAGAGGGATGCAGCACTCTTAAAATTGAAAAGCTTCTGAAGCGTGATCATTGAACAATCAAGCGTTTCATTCAAAATAGTCAACAGGGTCGCAAGAAGCGTGTGGAAAAACCAAGGCACAAAATAACTGCCCATGAACTGAGAAAAGTCAAGCGTGCAGCTGCCAAGATGCCACTTGCCACCAGTTTGGCCATATTTTAGAGCTGCAACATCACTGGAGTGCCCAAAAGCACAAGGTGTGCAATACTCAGAGACATGGCCAAGGTAAGAAAGGCTGAAAGACGACCACCACTGAACAAGACACACAAGCTGAAACGTCAAGACTGGGCCAAGAAATATCTCAAGACTGATTTTTCTAAGGTTTTATGGACTGATGAAATGAGAGTGAGTCTTGATGGGCCAGATGGCTGGATTGGTAAAGGGCAGAGAGCTCCAGTCCGACTCAGACGCCAGCAAGGTGGAGGTGGAGTACTGGTTTGGGCTGGTATCATCAAAGATGAGCTTGTGGGGCCTTTTTGGGTTGAGGATGGAGTCAAGCTCAACTCCCAGTCATACTGCCAGTTTCTGGAAGACACCTTCTTCAAGCAGTGGTACAGGAAGAAGTCTGCAAGGTAAGAAAAACATGATTTTCATGCAGGACAATGCTCCATCACACGCGTCCAAGTACTCCACAACGTGGCTGGCAAGAAAGGGTATAAAAGAAGAAAATCTAATGACATGGCCTCCTTGTTCACCTGATCTGAACCCCATTGAGAACCTGTGGTCCATCATCAAATGTGAGATTTACAAGGAGGGAAAACAGTACACCTCTCTGAACAGTCTGGGAGGCTGTGGTTGCTGCTGCACGCAATGTTGATGGTGAACAGATCAAAACACTGACAGAATCCATGGATGGCAGGCTTTTGAGTGTCCTTGCAAAGAAAGGTGGCTATATTGGTCACTGATTTGTTTTTGTTTTGTTTTTGAATGTCAGAAATGTATATTTGTGAATGTTGAGATGTTATATTGGTTTCACTGGTAAAAATAAATAATTGAAATGGGTATATATTTGTTTTTTGTTAAGTTGCCTAATAATTATGTACAGTAATAGTCACCTGCACACACAGATATCCCCCTAAAATAGCTAAAACTAAAAACAAACTAAAAACTACTTCCAAAAATATTCAGCTTTGATATTAATGAGTTTTTTGGGTTCATTGAGAACATGGTTGTTGTTCAATAATAAAATTAATCCTCAAAAATACAACTTGCCTAATAATTCTGCACTCCCTGTAGACTTGGAAATGCACAGTAGCGTGTGTGTGAAGTTATTCAGAATGACCCTATGTGCACCTTGAATATTATATACCCTTTTAGGGATAGATTTCAAATAGCTCTGATACAGCAGAAACCACTAAATTAGGAAATTGCTAAATTGGGAATTGTATTTCAACCCAGAACAAAAAATGTGCTTTGACGGACACTAAATAACTTGACCAGCCACAACAGTACAGCAGTAACGACAGATTTAGCTGGATATAAATTTGAGGCCTAGTATTTAGGCGCTGGGTGACAGGTATAGGTTTACTGACAGAATTAGACTTGGAAATGCACAGTAGCGGGTGTGTGAAGTTATTCTGAATGACCCTATGTGCACCTTGAATATGATATACCCTTTTAGGGATAGATTTCAAATAGCTCTGATACAGCAGAAACCACTAAATTATGAAATTGCTAAATTGGGAATTGTATATCAACCCAGAACAAAAAATGTGATTTGACGGACACTAAATAACTTGAACAGCCACACCAGTAACGACAGATTTAGCTGGATATAAACTTGAGGCCTAGTATTTAGGCGCTGGGTGACAGGTATACATTTACTGACAGAATTATACCAAAAATAACCACACTATTGATGGTTTAATGCACTTGGTGTGACAGCTTGACCAACCACACTACTGAGGGTTAAATGCACTTGGTGACAGGCGCAGCTTGCCCCTGATGTAGTATATGGCCAAAAAATAAACAGACTATTGCTGGTTAAATGCACTTGGTGTGACAGCTTCACCCTGATGTAGGCTTTAGCCAAAAAACAACCACACCATTGAGGGTTAAATGCACTTGGTGACAGGCGCAGCTTGCCCCTGATGTAGTATATGGCCAAAAAATAAACAGACTATTGCTGGTTAAATGCACTTGGTGTGACAGCTTCACCCTGATGTAGGCTTTAGCCAAAAACAACCACACCATTGAGGGTTAAATGCACTTGGTGACAGGCGCAGCTTGCCCCTGATGTAGTATATGGCCAAAAAATAAACAGACTATTGCTGGTTAAATGCACTTGGTGTGACAGCTTCACCCTGATGTAGGCTTTAGCCAAAAAACAACCACACCATTGAGGGTTAAATGCACTTGGTCGCAGCTTGTGCTGGCGTACCACAAGACACAAAATGGCCGCCGATCACCCCAGAAAAAAGTGACTGACAAACGGTCTGGGCAGCCGAAAAACAGTGAGCAATTGAGTATCAGCAGCTCAATGATCCACAGCTGCAGATCGATCAATTAATCAAGTCTTTTGGAGGAGTTAATCAGCCTAATCTCGCCCTACTGTCGCAGCCGCAACCTCTCCCTACGCTAATCAGAGCAGAGTGACGGGCGGCGCTATGTGACTCCAGCTTAAATAGAGGCTGGGTCACATGGTGCTCTGGCCAATCACAGCCATGCCAATAGTAGGCATGGCTGTGACGGCCTCTTAGGGCAAGTAGTATGACGCTTGTTGATTGGCTGCTTTGCAGCCTTTCAAAAAGCGCCAAGAAAGCGGCGAACACCGAACCCGAACCCAGACTTTTACGAAAATGTCCGGGTTAGGGTCCGTGTCACGGACACCCCAAAATTCGGTACGAACCCGAACTATACAGTTCGAGTTCGCTCATCCCTACTCACCACCTTTCTCAGGATGAAAAAGGTGCTCTAGTCTTAACTGATCACCCAATCAGAAGAGAATAAGCAATGGAAAATAATTATATATAAGACTGGCACTCAATATGTGGGTCATATCAACACAATTTAATATTGCAGCAAAGAATACATTTGCTAATAACACTATAAAAATTAGCTTAAACCAACTCTAAACATCCACAGTTCCGGATAGATGTATATCTGTGGATGAGATGGAGTGGAAGCAATCAAATCACATTTAATCACAATATAAAACACATAAAAGACGCATAAAAAACGCAATATGGTCGCAACATGCAATACAATCCAAGCACAATGCAGGTCCCTATAAATGAGATCCCTTCAATCTCTGTAGTGAGGGATATTATACTTCACAAGCAAAAAGTATCCAGCCAGACTGTTCCCTTAGTCCTGCTTGTCAGGTGACAATGAGTGTGCAGCGGTATGTTTAAATCCCCAAATGTACTCCTTAAAGGGGAATGTTCACACTGAACGTGTGACGGTTAAGTCCAGCAGAAAGCAGTCCCCGTCTGTGCTCCTAAAGTGGAGAATTCACACTGGACATGTGACAGTTAAGTCCGGCAAAGAACAGTCACCGTCTATACTCCTAAAGTGAAATATTCACGCTGAATGTATGGCGGTTGGGTCCGGCAGAGGGCAGTAACCATGGTCAAGTTAACACTATGCCCAGTAATATCGCTGGCAGTTCAGTGTAGTGGTAGATAATGCGGGAATAGAAGTCTTACCGGTAGATGATCAGTAAACCGGCAGTTGGAAGTCCCGTTCAATAACTTTCTATTCACCACCGCACGGCTGTTTCTCTTCCCTCGGCGTCCTCGCTCTCTAGTGCATCTCACGTGACTGCCTTAGAGATATTGCGAGATTGATCTTTTGGTCCGCTTAATAGGTGGGACTATACTCACTAAGAGAAGAAATTTTGGAGCACTCCAATCTTTACTGTTTCTTAGATGATCCGCGATGTATCCAGTTTAATGTAGATGCAGGGGTATGGCACCAGACGCTTTTTTGG
The DNA here is from genome assembly GCF_014858855.1 of Bufo gargarizans. Taxonomy (NCBI): domain Eukaryota; kingdom Metazoa; phylum Chordata; class Amphibia; order Anura; family Bufonidae; genus Bufo; species Bufo gargarizans. Next base: position 525,304,509 of record NC_058080.1, on the reverse strand, counting down.
GACTTCTCTCCCCTTCCTTAGTGGCCCTCAGTTCTTTGTCGGACTTAACTGTCACATATCTAGTGTGAATTCTCCACTTTAGGAGCACAGACGGGGACTGCTTTCTGCCGGACTTAATCGTCACACGTTCAGTGTGAACATTCCCCTTTAAGGAGTACATTTGGGGATTTAAACATACCGCTGCACACTCATTGTCACCTGACAAGCAGGACTAAGGGAACAGTCTGGCTGGATACTTGTTGCTTGTGAAGTATAATATCCCTCACTACAGAGATTGAAGGGATCTCATTTATAGGGCCCTGCATTGTGCTTGGATTGTATTGCATGTTGCGACCATATTGCGTTTTTTAATGCGTCTTTTATGCGTGTTTTATATTGTGATTAAATGTGATTTGATTGCTTCCACTCCATCTCATCCACAGATGTAGGCTACATTCACACGTCAGTATTTTTCTATATCCCGAATTTCGGTCCGTTTTTTGCGGATCCGTTGTTCCTGAAAATGTTTCCGTATGTCATCCGTATGTCATCCGTTTTTTGCGGTATAAATTTCAATAAGCAAATAAAGTTTTGGGGATTTCTTTGAAAAAAAATTGAAAAAAAAAAAATTTCTGTGGCCAGGATTTAATTTCCAGGAACGGAATCCGCATAAAACGGATGACATACAAATGTCTTCCGTTTTTTGCGGATCCATTGACTTTGTATTGTACCAGGATCCGATTTTTGCGGAAAAGAATAGGACAAGTTTTATATTTTTTCGGACATGCGGAACGGAACAACGGAAACAATGTGTGCTGTCCGATTTTTTCCAGGACCCATTGAAAATGAATGGGTACAGAACTGGTCCAGATCTGTTCCGCATAAAACGGAACAGATCAGGAAAGAAAAAATGGACGTGTGAATGGACCCTTACATCTATCCGGAATTGTGGATGTTTAGATTTGGTTTAAGCAAATTTTTATAGTGTTATTAGCAAATGTATTTTTTGCTGCAATATTAAATTGTGTTGATATGACCCACATATTTAGTGCCAGTCATATATAATTCTTTTTCATTGATTAAACAATTTTTGGCTGTGATAGACCCCTGCTCTACCTAGTAGACAGTTTCAATTTCACTAACTTTTCTGTTACATTCTCAGGTTGACATTTTACAATTTTTGACGTGAATAAACCCCTGCTCTGCATAGGTGACAGGGACCGAAATTGTTAAAAATAATCTATTCCATTGGTGGGTGACATTAACCAATTTCTGGCATTGAAAAACCCTATTCTGCATAGGTGACAGGGACTTACATTTCAAAAATTCATCTTTAATTGGGCCTTTCCTTCGATCCTTCTGCTTTAATAACTTTTCCCATATTTCTGTTCGATCAAAATTTAATTTCATCCATTTATCTCCCTTGGATGTGGTCTCTCTTTCTCACGCTCCCTCTCCGGCGTGGAAACCTGATTCGCCGATAACCATGATCAACATGGTAGGCTCAGAAAAGAACATTGAAAGTTGATAGAGAAGATATCCAAATGGATGGTGGACGTCACGGGGGCACCTCTGCATAGGTGACAGGAACATAAATTAAAAAAAAATATATATTTGTTACATTGTCAGGTGACATTTTACCAATATTGCCAGATAGAAACCCCTGCTCTGCATAGGTGACAGGGACTTAAATTTCTAAAATTCATCATTAATTGGCCCTTTCCTTCAATCCTTCTGCTTTAATAACTTTTCCCATATTTCTGCTCGATCAAAATTATATTTCATCCATTTATCTCCATTGGATGTGGTCTCTCTTTCTCACGCTCCCTCTTCGGCATGGAACCCTGATTCGCCGATAACCATGATCAACATGGTAGATGCAGAAAAGAACATCGAAAGTTGATAGAGAAGATATCCAAATGGATGGTGGACGTCACAGGGATGTGCGATCAGGCAGAAGTTATCTAGAGTCAACAAAGCGGCAGCAGGGGCTCTCCTGTCTAACATTTCCTAATCCAAAATACCGCAGTGACATTCCCTGTAATTTTTTATTAATCATTAAAATAACAGGGCATCTTAAGAGTCCTGTGTTTTTATTTATCGTCACTACCTCCCCGAGTCTGGAGTGGGTAATTCCCGCGCTCCCCCTCCTTTCCTTCAATTCTTCTGCTTTAATAATTTGTCCCACATTTCCACTCGATCACAATTAAATTTCATCTATTGATCTCCCTTGGATGTGGTCTTGTGGTCTCTCTTTCTCACCCCCCCCCCCCCCGGCATGGAACCCTGATTCGCCGCTAACCGTGATCAACATGGTAGCTGCAGAAAAGAACATCGAAAATTGATAAACAGTATGTTTGCACACGCCTACACGAACTGACTGATGGTTCTGCCACCTGCAACTTCTGGGTCTCCAAATTGGGCACATGGCCTGAGCATGCCCTTTACGCCTTGGAGGTGCTGGCCTGCCCTGCAGCCAGTGTATTGTCTGAACGTGTGTTTGGCACGACTGGAGGGGGTTATCACAGGTTATATTTCCCAATGTTTTGGGGAGTACACTAATTAAAAATTTTTTAAATAAATTTAAAACCAAAAAGCAGTGTTGGCTACCTCCTCCTTATCCACCACCGCTTCCACCTACACCGCCACATCCACCGCCTCCTCAACTTCCTACTTCATATGGACCTCGTCCTCCTAGATTATTTTTCATTTTGATGTATTTTTTGTTATTTAAAGTAATTTTTCTATCACTTTTGTTTGCAGATCACTTGCCATGCTCTTAACCACATTTGATGCCATTTGCAGCCCTTTAGTCCTTTCTATGACATTTTTACAGCCATTTTAGTGCTTAAAAATTCGGGTCACCATTGACTTCAATGGGGTTCGGGTTCGAGTTTGGGGTCAAGTAAGGGTCCCGAACTCAAACTTTCTTAGTCAACTCTAGTTAGGAACTGTCCAACGCATTATTAAAAACTGTAAGGATAGTGGGGACCCATCGTATTCGAGGAAGAAATGTGGCGGGAAACAAATCCTGAATGATCGTGATCGGCGATCACTTAAATGTTTGGTGAAATCAAATCGAAGAAAAACAACAGTAGAACTCAGGGCTATGTTTAATAGTGAATGTAAGAGCATTTCCACATGCACAATGCGAAGGGAACTCAAGGGATTGGGACTTAACAGCTATGTAGTCATAAGAAAACCAATAATCAGTGACGCAAAGGAGAAAAAAAAGGCTTAAATTTGCTACGGAACAAAAAGATTGGACTCTGAAGCAATGGAAGTAGGTCATGTGGTCTGGTGAGTCCAGATTTACCCTGTTTCAGAGTGATGGGCGAATCAGGGTAAGAAGCGAGGCAGATGAAGTGATGCACCCATCATGCCTAGTGCCTACTGTACAAGCCTGTGGGGGCAGTGCTATAATATGGGGTTGCTGCAGTTGGTTCAGGTCTAGGTTCAGCAACAGTATGTGCTCCAAGAATGAGGTCAGCTGACTACCTGAACATAATGAATGACCAGGTTATTCCATCAATGGATTTTTTCTTCCTTGATGGCACTGGCATATTCCAAAATGACAATGCCAGGATTCATCGGCTCAAATTGTGAAAGAGTGATTTAGGGAGCATGAGACATCATTTTCACACTTGGATTGGCCACCACAGAGCTCAGACCTTAACCCCATTGAGAATCTTTGGGATTTGCTGGTGAAGGCTTTGCGCAGCAGTCAGACTCTACCATCATCAATGCAAGTTCTTGGTTAAAAATGAATGCAACACTGGATGGAAATAAATCTTGTGACATTGCAAAAGCTTATCGAAACAATGACACAGCGAATGCATGCCATAATCAAAGCTAAAGGCTTTTTTTTGGTGGCAACTTTTTTTTTGGACAGGCAGTGTACTACACATTGGTGAGTGTCCAGTTAGGCTGCTCAGTCATGACAGCATATTATTGTCAAGATTGCATCATTACCAACCATTTGTAGAGCAGTGTAGTGTGTATTGAGGCCTCATTTCCCCTGATATCTATTGGTAACTAGCCTCTACATAACTTCAGTGCATCCAGCACCATTCTAGATCTATGCCTACTCCCTTGGTGGCGAAGATTTAGACAATTTTCTATGCCTAAACCAGGCGTAGAAAATTATAAATGAGAAGGACCTGGCGTGAGTGGGGAAAAGTCGAAGAATGCGGTACAAATACCCTTTGTGCCGCAATTTGCGTCAGATATACTTTAGAAAACTGCTGTATATGACCTTAGGCCTCATGCTCCGTTCCGTGGCCCCGCAAAAAAAATATAGCATGTCCTATTTTTGTCAGTTTTGCGGACAAGAATAGGCATTTCTACAATGGGCTGCCCGTTCCGTTCCGCAAATTGGGGAAGGCACACGGGCGGCTTCCATTTTTTGCAGATCCACGGTTTGCAGACCGCAAAAAACGGAACGGTCGTGTGCATGAGGCCTTAGTAAATGAGCACCTATATTTGCAAGTAATATTTCATATTTCATGTAGGCCAATATTTTGTGGTGAATCTTGAAGTGTGGTCAAAATGAGTAAACTGCGTTGTTATGCATACAGTATATCTGCATTTCAGTTGTTTTAGATAAAAAATGAGGATGATATTGAGAGACACAGATGTTGCATGGTTTACATTAATCAGTAAAACAGGTGATGCTTAATACATGGGGGACCAATCAATGTTCCACTTAGTGTGATACGTATGGAGCACATATCAGTTAATATTCCTAAAATATTTTTCTCAGAATACTTTGTTTGAGATAAAGTCTCGTACAATAATACCTTCTATGTAAAGATAATTATTATATGTGATTAACTCCTTGAGGACTGGCTTTGGGGCTTTAGGATGCAGCATTCCAAGGGTCCATTACTTTTATTTAACCATCAATGTATCTGTTATTATTTTAATACTTTTACATAATAAAAGCATGTTGTATGGAAAAAATATAAAAATAAAAACTAGTTTTACGTCCCTGCAATTATGAGAGCTATAATGTTTTATTTTAACATTTATGTCCTGTGTGAGGGTATGTTTTTTTTGGCAAGAAAATTTGTAGTTTTTGTTGATGTCATATAAACTTATTGATTTGCCTTTATTACATTTTTGTTGTGTGGGGAATTAAAAAAATAAAATAAATCTGCAATGGCAATTTTTTTATGATGGTCATCATGCAGTATAAATAATATTTTAGCTTCATTCCCTGATTGTGGCAAAACCATATACTGTATTTTTTTTACATTTTACTATAAAAATGTTTTGTTTTTTGTAAAAATTGATTATTTTATTTTTCTTATCAGTATGCACCATTTCACGACACAATTTTTATTTGACATTTTATTACTATCACTAGAGAACTGGAAGCTAAGTGTGATGCGACCCTGACACAGTTTAACCTCTTCCAGCACTGCTCCAGAACAGTATGTCACAGAAGATAGTAGATTTTCAGTGATGTACTATTATGGCACCGAGATGATGTGGGCTCAGAAGTTGAACCAATGCCATCAAAACAACCAGTTGTGCTATAACCCTTTAGATGGATCAAAGTTGTTAGAATGCGATTGCAGAGTACCAAGGGGTTTCCATGCAAATGGATAGCTGCCTTGTAGCAGAAGCATAAGACACACAATATTTCAGAGGCTATGCCTAAAAGAAGAGGCATGGCCTCTGAGATTTTGTGTGAAGGTTATATTGCTGCCAAAATGGAATGGACTATGTCAGATATATGCTGCAGCTCTAAGACTTCACATGGAACAACTGCACCTTCAGGAAAAGCATTTACATGCAATGCAAGTATTGTTCCCATAGGCAATTGAAAAACTTCAAAAGGACTGATAATTAGTGTTGAGCGAGCATGCTCGGCCAAACACCAGTTCAGCTCGAGCATCGCTATGCTCAGATGAACACTGCGTGTTTTCGAGCCAGTGTATTTAAATCTAATTTAGCCTCTATTTCTATGCAGAAGATCGCTGTACAGTGAGGGAATCCCCCAGTGTGAGTCCACTGCTTAGGAGTCCCTGCTCTGACTCCATATATAGCTATGTCCATGTCAGTGCTTGGGGACACCACAGCGTACTTAAATCTAATTTATCCTGTATTTCAGAAAAGTTTCTGCAGGGATTCAAACTCACAACCTTTTTGCATTAGAGGCAAGGTACTTAAACACTCAGCTATAACAGCTGCATAGCCAGTTACTTAAAAAAATAAAAAATAAAATATATATATATATATATATATATATATATATTCTTCTACTGTACTGTACTTCTACTGAGACCTATACAGTCTGAAGTCTCATATGTTTTTTTTTTTTTTTTTGTGCCTGGCTATGTAGTCACAGTATATAGTGTAGTGGTTAAAGTTCTGCAGGAGTTTTGAGTCAAAATCCTTTTTCAGAAATAGAGGAAAACTAGTAATTACTAATATATATATATATATATATATATAGTATATATATATTCAGGGCTTTTTTTCTGGCGGAACGCACCGGAACAGCGTTCCGCCACCTTTTAACATCGCAGCCTGCCATGCTCCAGCATCGCAGGCTGCGATGTATCAGCGGGGAGGGACTGGGAGGAGGAGCTGGGGGCCGGTGCGTTCACTGTGCTCCGGCCCCCAGCTCCAGTACATTTATAAAATGTGTAAAATTAATAATGATTCTATTCATGCTGCCCACTCTGTAGTACTGTATAACATTCAATATATCCATCCTACTCACAGGGCTACTGTTATCATAATGCAGGCCAGCCGGGCAGACGATCGGCAGCGTCACTGACTGACGTCACGTGCCTGCGCCGCCTGCTTCATTCATAAAGTAGGCCGGGCAGGCACGTGACGTCAGTCAGTGACGCTGCCGCTCGTCTGCCTGGCCGGCCTGCATTACGATAACAGTAGCCCTGTGAGTAGGATGGATATATTGAATGTTATACTACAGAGGGGGCAGCATGAATAGAATCATTATTCATTTTACACATTTTATAACTGTACTGGAGCGGCAATGGGGGGTCTGTGGATGGCACTGTTAAGGGGGGGTATGTGGATGGCACTGTTATGGGGGGGTCTGTGGATGGCACTGTTGTGGGGTGGGGGGGTCTGTGGATGGCACTGTTATGGGGTGGTCTGTGGATGGCACTGTTATGGGGTGGGGGGTCTGTGGATGGCACTCTTATGGGGTGGGGGGGTCTGTGGATGGCACTGTTATGGGGTGGGGGGTCTGTGGATGGCACTCTTATGGGGTGGGGGGTCTGTGGATGGCACTGTTATGGGGTGGGGGGGTCTGTGGATGGCACTGTTATGGGGTGGGGGGTCTGTGGATGGCACTGTTATGGGGTGGGGGGTCTGTGGATGGCACTGTTATAGGATGGGGGTTCTGTGGATGGCACTGTTATGGGGTGTGAGGGTCTGTGGATGGCACTGTTATGGGGTGGGGGGGTCTGTGGATTGCACTGTTATGGAGTGGGGGGGGTCTGTGGATGGCACTGTTATGGGGTGGGGGGGGGTCTGTGGATGGCACTGTTATAGGATGTGGGGTCTGTGGATGGCACTGTTATAGGATGAGCGATCTGTGGATGCCATCCACAGATCCCCCATAACAGTGTCATCCACAGATCCTCCACCCCATAACAGTGCCATCCCCAGATCCTCCACCCCATAACAGTGCCATCCCCAGATCCTCTACCCCATAACAGTGCCATCCCCAGATCCCCCATTAACAGTGCCATTCCCATCTGGGGGGTTTCTTTGCTGGGCTGGACTTTTATAGCCCTCCCAAATTTTACTTGCATCCCTGTTCTCTAAAGGGGCGGTTTTAGGGGGGCGGTCCTAGGGGTGGGTAGGGGCGTGGCCAGGGGAGGGGGGGGGTGAGTTCCACCACCTTTTCTCTGAGAAAAAAAGCCATGTATATATTTATAATATCTCTGTGGTGAGACATCCTAATCTCACCACAGCTGAGGTGTATATGCATTAACTGAGCTAAAAAGGGATACTTATCTGACGATAAAACCCGCCGATAAAGGCGGTGCGGTTGTAGTGATGGACACTGCTAAATACATCAAAGAGATCTTAAGGCAACTAAGTGATGTCAAAGAGTATAGTTTGGTATCATATGACCCAAAATTCCACATTATACAAATAATTGAGCAATGTGTGTCAGACGCTTTGAAGGCGGGCATTATAGATCAGGGACTTAGAGAGTATTTGGTTGTTTCCCACCCCATCACCCCGGTGATTTATGCGTTACCAAAGGTCCACAAAACAATGGTGGACCCACCGGGACGCCCCATCGTCTCAGGCACTGACTCAGTGTTTGGCCACATAGCAATCTTTCTAGATAAGGTGCTAAGTGATTTTTCCACTGGTGGTCAGTCCTATATTAAGGACAAATCCAACTTTTTAACCAAGTTGAGCAAGGTTAATTTGGATGAGATAGGGTCTGTAACTTTGGTCTCATTTGATGTCATATCCTTATACACTTCCATTGATCATCAAAAAGGTATCTCCGCAGTTCAAAGTATGTTGGATATGTCATCAATGACACCTGAGGCTTGCTCCTTCAACATTACGCTTCCCACGATTGTACTGGAACATAACTATTTTCTCTTTCAGGACACGTACTATGTCCAGAAACGCGGCGTGGTGATGGGGTCAAATGTGGCCCCAACGTACGCCAATATCTACATGCGCCGGTTTGAGGAGGATGTCGTCTATGGCTCCCACCATGCCCAGTATATACTGGGGTGGTGGAGATACATAGACAACATCTTCCTCATCTGGACTGGGACAGAGCAGCAGTTACAAGACTTTCACAGATATCTCAATAGTGTAGATGGTGAGCTACAGTTCACGGTCACCTACTCGGAAACTGCTGTCCAATTTCTCAACACCAATGTTATGGTATCTAATGGGGTTTTACTTGCACAACTCTATTCGAAACCAACTGATAAAAACATGATGTTGAGGTACGAGAGTTGTCATCCCCGTATGGTGAAGCACTTACCATACTCACAATTTTTGAGGGCAAGGAGGATTGTAGTAGAGAGCAATGCCCTGGAGAAGACAGTAGATGACATGATCATCAAATTTAAACAGTGAGGATAACCGAATACATTGCTTACGGTGCAAAAACAAAAAGCGCTAGCTGTAGATAGGGATTCCCTACCTCAGGGTAGTAACAATAGGAAGATACAGAATAGAATTACATTTGTATCCACCTACTCTAAATACAGTAGCGCAATCAATAAAATCTTGAAGCGACATTGGTCAAAATTGAGCTGTTGCCGTAAAGCGGTACCTGAATTCAGGGCATTGCCTCTATGTGCTTAACGTAGATGCAAAAACATCAGAGATCAGCTAGTGAGAGCTGACGTGGGACCCAAATCAGTTACCAGACAGACAACGTTGGCACCATCTGGCACTGGTTGCTTTCCGTGCCTGCATTGTGTCAACTGTCGCCTTGTCTGTAGATCTAGGACATTCACACACCCTAGTACGGGACATATATACCCCATTAAGTTCCATTTGACATGCGACTCTGCCTTTGTAGTGTACATTCTATCGTGCTCTTGCCAACTGCTATATGTAGGCGAAACTTCTACTGATTTAAAGACCAGGCTTAACAACCACCGTTACACTATCAAAAAGGGGCGTACAGATCTTCCAGTTCCCAGACATTTTGGGTTAAAAAAGCACAATGAAAAAGATCTTAGATGCTGGATCATAGACCAGATTCAAATGCCTCGGAGGGGTGTAGACCGTATATCTCTACTTAAAAAAAGAGAAATGTATTGGATCCAGACTTTAAATAGCCTGCATCCTAATGGATTAAATATAGATTATAGATATGTTGGTGGGATGTGAAGAGGCCCGTTTGCCCTGTATTGTCTAGGTTGTATGTTAAGTATTTCCTCCTGCAGCAGACAGATTCATTGGTAAAAAAAAAAAAAAAAAAAGAAAGATTAGTAACAAAGATAAATATGAAACAGGGAATAGTACATTGTTTATATTATAAGGCACTTTTTTATTATTTTAGAAACACTTGCACAATCGGAGAAGGCATCTTGGAAAATTAATGGGCCTGAACGGTGGATGAGGAGCCCACAATGAAACCTTTTTTTCACTGTGATTATGTTATGTTTATCCTCCATAATGGAGGATATTTCCCCCCCCCCTGTTTTTTATTGAGATAATGCTTTAGCTCATGCTGCTGACTGTTGACCTACTGTTTGGTACTGTTCTGTTACATCAAATTGAGGAGAACCCTCTTAGTCACTTATTGAAGCAGGATAGGGACCCACAATGCTGTTGGCACTGATGTGCTTGAAGCGTTGGGGTAACGACTAGAATGGAGTTATCCTTCTTGGAAAAGATGGAGACTCTTCTAACCTGCCCGGCAGTGGGATTCACCCACAGAACGGAGACGGCGGTTTGCTATTAGGAGAAGGATTGAATAAATGATCTGGCAATGTTCCCCTTTCTAATATGGCGGTTGCCAGTATGGTGACGCTGATGCGCATGCGCTGCCTCCTGTGGTCATTGGTGGAAGGACGCTGCGAGTGACTGCAATGTGCGCCGCTTAGGTCATCAACATGTGACACTGTGACACACGTGCGTCTCCGCGCGGACGCCTGCCAGTGACGTGGTTGTGATCGGGACATGCGCAATGGTATCCCAGGGAAGCGCAATGGTATATGTGGGCACTATCACTCTTCCAGGTATCAATTCATTAGTTTCCTCCTCCTGCACATGTTTATAATTATAGTTTATGCACTAATCATGTATGGATGTGGTGCAGTTGTAAGCAATTATGTATTTGATGTGATATATGAAATTTTGTCATATTGTGCACCCTATTCACTTGTAGCACTCGTCACTTTATTAATTATGATGATTATGGTTTTTTTATCAATATTTGGATATTTTTATACATATTTTTCTAAAGTACCAATTATGTTGATGCACTAATTGTTCTGATTGACACACCTTTATATGTATGTGGTTCACTTTTTACCAATGCTTGAGAAAGGCTCATGTATGAGCCGAAACGTCGCTCTTTGTCACCATATGGGTGAATAAAAACACACTGTTTCACTGAAGAACCATTTGGAGTGCAGTCCGATTTTTTGCTCTATATATATATATATATATATATATATATATACACATAAAAGAAAAAAGTTGAAGAGCAGCACACAAACAAAAACTGGTGCAATACCTTGAAAAAGACCATGGACCTGGTCGTATTAGATATGTAAAAAAAAAAGAGCCAAGGCAGCACTCAAATATCTGTTAGAAACAGTGGGTATTTTATTAACCCATGTGGTAACAGCAATGTTTCAGCTCACTCCATGAAGCATTTGTCAAGCCATAATACATAGTGCAAAGTCAAGTGCTTATATAACATACAGTCGTGGCCAAAAGTTTTGAGAATTACATACATATTGGAAATTGGAAAAGTTGCTGCTTAAGTTTTTATAATAGCAATTTGCATATACTCCAGAATGTTATGAAGAGTGATCAGATGAATTGCATAGTCCTTCTTTGCCATGAAAATTAACTTAATCCCAAAAAAACCTTTCCACTGCATTTCATTGCTGTCATTAAAGGACCTGCTGAGATCATTTCAGTAATTATCTTGTTAACTCAAGTGAGAATGTTGACGAGCACAAGGCTGGAGATCATTATGGCAGGCTGATTGGGTTAAAATGGCAGACTTGACCTGTTAAAAGGAGGGTGATGCTTGAAATCATTGTTCTTCCATTGTTAACAATGGTGACCTGCAAAGAAACGCATGCAGTCATCATTGCGTTGCATAAAAATGGCTTCACAGGCAAGGATATTGTGGCTACTAAGATTGCACCTCAATCAACAATTTATAGGATCATCAAGAACTTCAAGGAAAGAGGTTCAATTCTTGTAAAGAAGGCTTCAAGGCGTCCAAGAAAGTCCAGCAAGCGCCAGGATAGTCTCCTAAAGAGGATTCAGCTGCGGGATCGGAGTGCCACCATTGCAGAGCTTGCTCAGGAATGGCAGCAGGCAGGTGTGAGCGCATATGCACGCACAGTGAGGCGAAGATTTTTGGAAGATGGCCTGGTGTCAAGAAGGGCAGCAAAGAAGCCACTTCTCTCCAAAAAAAAACATCAGGGACAGATTGATCTTCTGCAGAAAATATGGTGAATGGACTGCTGAGGACTGGGGCAAAGTCATATTCTCCGATGAAGCCTCTTTCCGATAGTTTGGGGCATCAGGAAAAAGGCTTGTCCGGAGAAGAAGAGGTGAGCGCTACCATCAGTCCTGTGTCATGCCAACAGTAAAGCATCCTGAGACCATTCATGTGTGGGGTGGCTTCTCATCCAAGGGAGTGGGCTCACTCACAATTTTGCCCAAAACACAGCCATGAATAAAGAATGGTACCAAAACACCCTCCAACAGAAACTTCTTCCAACAATTCAACAACAGTTTGGTGAAGAACAATGCATTTTCCAGCACGATGGAGCACCGTGCCATAAGTCAAAAGTGATAACTAAGTGGCTCGGGGACCAAAATGTTGACATTTTGGGTCCATGGCCTGGAAACTCCCCAGATCTTAATCCCATTGAGACCTTGTGGTCAATCCTCAAGAGGTGGGTGGACAAACAAAAACCCACAAATTCTGACAAACTCCAAGAAGTGATTATGAAAGAATGGGTTGCTCTCAGTCAGGAATTGGCCCAGAAGTTGCAAAGGTCCTGAAAAAGAAGGGCCAACACTGCAAATACTGACTCTTTGCATAAATGTCATGTAATTGTCGATAAAAGCCTTTGAAACGTATGAAGTGCGTGTAATTATATTTCACTACATCACAGAAACAACTGAAACAAAGATCTAAAAGCAGTTTAGCAGCAAACTTTGTGAAAACTAATATTTGCGTCATTCTCAAAACTTTTGGCCACGACTGTACTTGATTAACAAAGTGATTACATAATTATACATCAATATCCATAAAAACAGTGTTAGGCCACTTTCACACTTGCGCTGTTCTTTTCCGGCATAGAGTTCCGTCGTCGGGGCTCTATGCCGGAAAAATCCTGATCAGGACTATCCCCATGCATTCTGAATGGAGAGAAATCCATTCAGGATGCATCAGGATGTCTTTAGTTCAGGACCGGAACGTTTTTTGACCGGAGAAAATACCGCAGTATGCTGCGCTTTTTGCTCCGGCCTAAAATCCTGAACACTTGCCGCAAGGCCGGATCCGGAATTAATGCCCATTGAAAGGCATTAATCCGGATCCGGCCTTAAGCTAAACGTGGTTTCGGCGCATTACCGGATCCATTACCGTTTAGCTTTTTCTGAATGGTTACTATGGCTGCCAGGACGCTAAAGTCCTGTTTGCCATGGTAAAGTGTAGCGGGGAGCGGGGGAGCAGTATACTTACCGTCCGTGCGGCTCCCTGTGCGCTTCAGAGTGACGTCAGGGCGCCCCACGCGCATGGATGACGTGATCGCATGGATCACGTCATCCATGCACATGGAGCGCTCTGATGTCATTCTGGTGCGCCCCGGGAGCTGCACGGACGGTAAGTATACTGCTCCCCCGCTCCCCACTACTACTATGGCAACCAGGACTTTAATAGCGTCCTGGCTGCCATAGTAACACTGAACGCATTTTGAAGACTGATCCGTCTTCAAATGCTTTCAGTTCACTTGCGTAATTCCGGCAAATGGAGTACACGATGGATCCAGACAACGCAAGTGTGAAAGAGCCCTTAAAAACAGTATACAAAAAATGTGTACATGATTTTATACTCAGTGGAAACAGACAATAGATCATAAAGTGCTATGTGCCAATATTGTGTACATAAATTTATATGTTTACAATACATATCATAAGAAAACTTTCATTAATCAATATTGCATCCCAGGTGTACATGATTGTGTTAATTAAAAATAAAAACAAATGGCTCATTTAATCAAAAGTTCTCACATGCAGCTTAAGACCGCAGGACCTGGTCGGCGTCCGAGATTTCGTATTGCGCAGGCGTAGAATACTTCTCATCCCGCGAGAATATTGTATCACATAGAGAACCGAGGCACCCACAATCAAGATGGCGACCTGGCTCTGTCAACTGAGCATGCTCCAGCCCATAGTAAGATGGATGCAGTCTGCCGGTCACATGACAAAGTTACATGACCGCCATTCGCACACACGGATAATCCATACTGCAATATTTCTTTAATAATTACTTAGGGAAGGGAGTCAAACAATAGTATAAGTTGGGCTAGTGGCATACCGCCATTGTCACCCACTAGAGCTTGTTCCCATACCTTGTGTAACAATGATTCAGGTGATAAACTCACCATATATAGTAGTCCGCTTATCTTGAGCAGTCACATACTCATTCAGGGCACATGATGTACCCGCCAGGGGTCACCTGTTCTGGGACAGTGTGTCCTGTTGGGATTAGGGGACGCCGCTATCATCGTAAAACGACTTTGTATCCTGAAACACTCAATCATAATATCCAATCATATGCAAACTGTATAATACCATATGGGTGCAATGAACATAGGGACATGGCCTTCAAAGGGGTGTCAATGTGCACTGTGTCAAAGACCCCAAATTATTCAAAGAATTGTGCATGGTCTAGTCATGGCTGTGGTGTCATATGTCTCAATGTAATTACATGCATATAGCATTATAAAAAACTGAAAAATTACACGTGTCCATAGCTGCCTGTCTGATCCTGCTGTCTTATAGCTTTCAAGGAGGTAATTAATTGTTGTAAATATTTGTATAGCCATCTGTATAAAAACAAAGAAATTAATAGAATAAATCAAATAGTTGCACATGTATAAAACCTACATGAGAGAGAGACCAGGAGACAGAATTCATCAGAACAAAGGAAGGGAGGGGAAGGGAAAGGGTAGGGAAAGAGGAAAGGGAAAGGGTGAGAGAAATTCCACATTGAGGCCTCTGGGCTTGAGAGTTTGTAACTCTTTTTGTTACTGTTTTTGTTTTTAATTAGCACAATCATGTACACCTGGGATGCGATATTGATTAATGAAAGTTTTATTATGATATGATTGAAAACATATGAATTTATGTACACAAAATTGGCAAATAGCACTTTATGAGTATAAAATAATGTACACATTTCTTGTATACTGTTTTTAACACTGTTTTTATGGATATTGATGTATAATTATGTAATCACTTTGTTAATCATGTATGCTATATAAGCACTTGACTTTGCACTATGTATTATGGCTTGACTATGAATTAACACATATGGAATTATATACATAACAACATGAAACAACTGAAAATATATCATATTCTAGGTTCTTCAAAGTAGCCACCTTTTGCTTTGATTACTGCTTTGCACACTCTTGGCATTCTCTTGATGAGCTTCAAGAGGTAGTCGCCTGAAATGGCTTTCACTTCACAGGTGTGCCCTGTCAAGTTTAATAAGTGGGATTTCTTGCCTTATAAATGGGGTTGGGACCATCAGTTGCGTTGTGGAGAAGTCAGGTGGATACACAGCTGATAGTCCTACTGAATAGACTGTTAGAATTTGTATTATGGCAAGAAAAAAGCAGCTAAGTAAAGAAAAATAAGTGGCCATCATTACTTAAAGGTCAGTCAGTCTGAAAATAAAGGTCAGTCAGTCTGAAAACTTGGGAAAACTTTGAAAGTGTCCCCAAGTGCAGTTACAAAAACCATCAAGCGCTACAAAAAAAACTGGCTCACATGCGGACCGCCCCAGGAAAGGAAGACCAAGAGTCACCTCTGCTTCGGAGGATAAGTTTATCCGAGTCACCAGCCTCAGAAATCGCAGGTTAATAGCAGCTCAGATTAGAGACCAGGTCAATGCCACACAGAGTTCTAGCAGCAGACAAATCTCTAGAACAATTGTTAAGAGGAGACTGTGTGAATCAGGCCTTCATGGTAGAATATCTGCTAGGAAACCACTGCTAAGGACAGGCAACAAGCAGAAGAGACTTGTTTGGGCTAAAGAACACAAGGAATGGACATTAGACCAGTGGAAATCTGTGCTTTGGTATGATGAGTCCAAATTTGAGATCTTTGGTTCCAACCAACGTGTCTTTGTGCAACGCAGAAAAGGTGAACGGATGGACTCTACATGCCTGGTTCCCACCGTGAAGCATGGAGGAAGAGGTGTGATGGGGTGGGGGTGCTTTGCTTGTGATACTGTTGGGGATTTATTCAAAATTGAAGGCATACTGAACCAGCATGGCTAACACAGCATCTTGCAGCGGCATGCTATTCCATCCGGTTTGCGTTTAGTTGGACCATAATTTATTTTTCAACAGGACAATGACCCCAAACACACCTCCATGCTGTGTAAGGGCTATTTGATCATGACGAAGAGTGATGGGGTGCTGCTCCAGATGACCTGGCCTCCACAGTCACCGGACCTGAACCTAATCGAGATGGTTTGGGGTGAGCTGGACCGCAGAGTGAAAGCAAAAGGGCCAACAAGTGCTAAGCATCTCTGGGAATTCCTTCAAGACTGTTGGAAGACCATTTCGGGTGACTACCTCTTGAAGCTCATCAAGAGAATGCCAAGAGTGTACAAAGCAGTAATCAAAGCAAAAGGTGGCTACTTTGAAGAACCTAGAATATGACATATTTTCAGTTGTTTCACACTTTTTTGTTATGTATATAATTCCACATGTGTTAATTCATAGTTTTGATGCCTTCAGTGTGAATCTACAATTTTAATAGTCATGAAAATAAAGAAAACTCTTTGAATGAGAAGGTGTGTCCAAACTTTTGGTCTGTACTGTATATTATAATATATTATATAAGCAGGTAACAAGTAGGGCACACCAGACACTTAATGCCACACGGAGGGTTAATTTGCACGTTATTTATTAAATGTAGTACATATGGTAATTAAAATTGGTAATTAAAATGCATTGGGATACACGAAAAACCTAAAAACTTGAAAATAATTTAAAAATTAAAACATATAAAGTCCTTAAATATATCCAGTGATGAATAAATGAAACGTTGTAAATACAAAGGAGTCTTTCTTGAGAGTTTTTGTAAACTCGCTTTTTATGACCGGAATCAGTCAGTTCGGATCCCTAAGAGGATTAAATCCTCGAGTAGTAGTAGCGGTACGCTGACTTTTTTTCACAAGTTTTTTACTGCCTATTTACAAAATGGCCCGAATTGGTGTACTCATTATTTCAGTTGGTATCAGGCTTCTTAACCTCACTCGTGGCGTCCCACGTGCAGTGAAGATAATGTAGGCAGAAGTAGATGCGGTTTAACTTGTTGCGGTAGATGTTAAAGTTTTTAAAGTTTTTTCGGGATCCTCGGTGGTCAGATGTTAGCTGCGCTGTTTTTAAGGTGCGCTGTTTATGAGATGGTCTGGTCACTCTAATCTTCGGTGCAGTGACAGTCCAGATTTGCAGAGTTATACCAGATTACCAATCTCGACAGCAAATATCCAGCTTTCCTGAGTGTCAGCATAAAAGAACACCGATCCCTTTCTTCAAGCGCTTTTTATCCTCGGGTGCCGTATTTGTTTCTCATGGGATTATGTTACCATACGCGTTTCAGAGCTTATTCCAGCTCCTTCTTCAGTGGTTGAATTTCCCATGGGAATGAACTATCTTTATATACCTGAACAGGTGTGGTTTAGAAACAATTGATTACGGCTTGTGTATCGGAAGTGACGTATACTCCTTGTTAACCTTCATAATGACTCAATCTGTTTTTTATTCGTGTTAAAAACATTTATTTATCTGGTTAAAATTAAATATATACCGCTTCATATGTTAACCTTACATGATGATAAAACTGGAACTTTAGTTACAAATATATCGAGGATATAGATCGTAACTGTGTTTCATTATATCTCTGAGTGTTGCCTTATTAACTATTTCAGGGTTATATGTTAGTTGAACACTCAGAGCTGTAATCATATATGTATGATTCTATTTTCCATATTTTCACTATTATTTCTCTGCCTCTATTGGTATAAACAGACGGCAGAGGCTAAGAGTGCATACAATAATATGATATTCTCGATATATTATTATTATATAGACAGACACTTTTAACTATTTATACATTAATTCCATGTTGATCGTGCAAATTTAGAATATTTGTAAAAATATATGTAAAATATAAAAATATATATATATATCGGCTATTGCAAACAGTCATATATAAAATTAATCATATAACAATAAAACTATAAAATTTCACCATATAGTAATTAGAAATATAGGCAATGAAATTTCTTCATATAGTAGTGATAATAGAGATTTCTCCATATAGTAATGAAATTCGGAGTGGAGTGATAGGGACTTAGATGGGAATGGGGAGGGGGGACCTCCCACCAGAGGAGAACCCGGACGACCATAATGGTTCACGAGTTCTTCCCGGTGAGAAGCCTCCCCACACCAAAGATCACAAAAACCCATAGATTTCTATCTCTGCGTTTAAACCAGCCGGTAGTAAGGTATTGAAGTCAAATATATATCTTGACTCAATCCTTGACATTTTCTTGATATGGTTACCACCCCTCCAATCAGTTTCCACTTTTTCCAGGGCGGAAAAAATAAGTCCTTTCGGATTTTGATTATGTGAGACTTTAAAGTGGTTTGACAGAGTATGTTTCTCGTAGCCTTTCTTTATATTGGAAATATGTTCGGCTATCCGGACTTTAAGTTGTCTTTTGGTCCTGCCTACATACTGTTTTTTACAGGGACATTGTATAATGTAGGTAACACTATTAGAGTTACATGTAAGGAAGTCTTTAATTGTGTGTTCAAAAGTGTTGGTTGTGGATTTTATTTTAAGGGTTTTTTTCGGAAATGTGGTATGTTTGCAGCCCATACATTTGCCGCACCGAAAAAAACCAGTAGTGTTTGTCCATTTTTGTATGGATGTGTCTATTTTATTCTTGTTATTTTTCGGAATGGTAGATGCTACCATTAACGCTAAATTTGGTGCTTTGGTGAAGCAAATTTGTGGGAATGGCGGAATCAAATGTCCTATTATTTTGTCTTTATGTATAAAGTGCCAGTGCTTATTAATTATGTGTCTCACTTTTTTATAGTGAGTGTTAAAAGGTAAAATAATTCTCATATTGTTTTCTTCCTGTTCCTTTTTTGTTTTTGTCTCAAAAAAAGTCTTACGATCCATTTGTCTTACTGTGTCTATGGCCGTTTCTAAAATTTCTATCGGGTATTGTTTCTCTAAAAATTGGTTTTTCAATGGAATTGCTTCTTTTTCGAAATCTGCTAATTTTGAGCAATTTCTCCTAATCCTTCTAAATTGTCCCGTAGGTATATTTAGGAGCCACTGGGGTAAGTGGCAACTGTTGTATAGGATGTAGCTGTTTTTGGACGTTGGCTTACAATATGTATTACAGACTAATCTTTTCCCTTCAACTTTAATTTCTAGATCCAAAAACTCAACCATTTGATATTAGAAAAATAAAAGCAAATAGTAATAGAAACAATAATTTATCAAAAGCAGAAATGCAAGCTATTAAACAACTGCAAAAAGATCACAAAATAATAATACGCCCAGCAGATAAAGGTGGAGCGATAGTAGTGTGGGATGTAGATAAGTATAACCAGGAGTGTGTTAGACAACTATCAGACACAATTACGTACAAACGCTTACGTACTGATCCCACCATAGAGTTCCAGAAAAAATTGATAAATTTATGTGAAGAAGGCCAAAAATTGGGAATCTTATCCCAACAAGAATTCCATTACATTACTAACAACCAATGTAGACTGCCAGTCTTTTACTGTATTCCGAAATTGCATAAGGACCCTATCAACCCACCAGGACGGCCAATAATCTCCGGTATAGGCTCACTTACAGCAAACCTTTCACACTACATAGACAAACTGTTACAGCCAGCAGTTAAAACAATTAAGTCGTACATAAAAGACACAACGTCCATAATACAAATGATAGAAAAATTGCAGTGCAATCCTGAATGGACTATAGGGACATTAGATGTACAGTCTTTGTACACAGTAATAAATCATAAACAAGGTATAGATGCTATGGGAGAACAACTACAGGAATTTAACCAGTTACCCATAGAACAAATCCAATATTTACAATTGGCAACACAATACATTTTAGATCACAACTATTTCTGGTTCAATTCAGATATATATCTACAGATCTGTGGTACTGCAATGGGCACCAGGTTTGCCCCCAGCTATGCCAATTTGTTTATGGCTAATTGGGAAAGCAAGACCATTGATCCCAAGCTGGGGTCAAACCTGGTGCTATGGAAGAGGTACATCGATGATGTCCTATTTATATGGAAAGGAAACCAAGAATCATTAGACAAGTTTCTGGAAGAGATTAATAAAAATGACTGTAACTTACGGTTTGCGGGTAAAACCAGCCAAACTATGGTTGAGTTCTTGGATCTAGAAATTAAAGTGGAAGGGAAAAGATTAGTCTGTAATACATATCGTAAGCCAACGTCCAAAAACAGCTACATCCTATACAACAGTTGCCACTTACCCCAGTGGCTCCTAAATATACCTACGGGACAATTTAGAAGGATTAGGAGAAATTGCTCAAAATTAGCAGATTTCGAAAAAGAAGCAATTCCATTGAAAAACCAATTTTAGAGAAACAATACCCGATAGAAATTTTAGAAACGGCCATAGACACAGTAAGACAAATGGATCGTAAGACTTTTTTTGAGACAAAACCAAAAAAGGAACAGGAAGAAAACAATATGAGAATTATTTTACCTTTTAACACTCACTATAAAAAAGTGAGACATATAATTAATAAGCACTGGCACTTTATACATAAAGACAAAATAATAGGACACTTGATTCCGCCATTTCCACAAATTTGCTTCACCAAAGCACCAAATTTAGCGTTAATGGTAGCATCCTACCATTCCGAAAAACAACAAGAATAAAATAGACACATCCATACAAAAATGGACAAACACTACTGGTTTTTTTCGGTGCGGCAAATGTATGGGCTGCAAATATACCACATTTCCGAAAAAAAACCCTTAAAATAAAATCCACAACCAACACCTTTGAACACACAATTAAAGACTTCCTTACATGTAACTCTAATAGTGTTACCTACATTATACAATGTCCCTGTAAAAAACAGTATGTAGGCAGGACCAAAAGACAACTTAAAGTCCGGATAGCCGAACATATTTCCAATATAAAGAAAGGCTACGAGAAACATACTCTGTCAAACCACTTTAAAGTCTCACATAATCAAAATCCGAAAGGACTTATTTTTTCCGCCCTGGAAAAAGTGGAAACTGATTGGAGGGGTGGTAACCATATCAAGAAAATGTCTAAGGATTGAGTCAAGATATATATTTGACTTCAATACCTTACTACCGGCTGGTTTAAACGCAGAGATAGAAATCTATGGGTTTTTGTGATCTTTGGTGTGGGGAGGCTTCTCACCGGGAAGAACTCGTGAACCATTATGGTCGTCCGGGTTCTCCTCTGGTGGGAGGTCCCCCCTCCCCATTCCCATCTATGTCCCTATCACTCCACTCCGAATTTCATTACTATATGGAGAAATCTCTATTATCACTACTATATGAAGAAACTTCATTGCCTTATATTCTAATTACTATATGGTGAAATTTTATAGTTTTATTGCTATATGATTAATTTTATATATGACTGTTTGCAATAGCCGATTATATATATATATATTTTTATATTTTACATATATTTTTACAAATATTTTAAATTTGCACGATCAACATGGAATTAATGTATAAATAGTCAGTAACGATATAGACAGATAAAAATAAAAATGTCTGTCTATATAATAATATATCGAGAATATTATATTATTGTATGCACTCTTAGCCTCTGCCGTCTGTTTATACCAATAGAGGCAGAGAAATAATAGTGAAAATATGGAAAATAGAATCATACATATATGATCCTAGCTCTGAGCGTTCAACTAACATATAACCCTGAAACAGGAAACACTCAGAGATATAATTAAACACAGTTACGATCTATATCCTCGATATATTTGTAACTAAAGTTCCAGTTTTATCATCATGTAAGGTTAACATATGAAGCTGTATACATTTAATTTAATTTTAACCAGATAAATAAATGTTTTTAACACGAACAAAAAACAGATTGAGTCATTATGAAGGTTAACAAGGAGTACACGTCACTTCCGACACACAAGCCGTAATCAATTGTTTCTAAACCACACCTGTTCAGGTATATAAAGATAGTTCATTCCCATGGGAAATTCAACCACTGAAGAAGGAGCTGGAATAAGCTCTGAAACGCGTATGGTAACATAATCCCATGAGAAACAAATACGGCACTCGAGGATAAAAAGCGCTTGAAGAAAGGGATCGGTGTTCTTTTATGCTGACACTCAGGAAAGCTGGATATTTGCTGTCGAGATTGGTAATCTGGTGCAACTCTGCAAATCTGGACTGTCACTGCACCGAAGATTAGAGTGACCAGACCATCTAACAGCGCACCTTAAAACAGCGCAGCTGACATCTGACCACCGAGGATCCCGAAAACTTAAAACTTTAACATCTACCGCAACAAGTTAAACCGCATCTACTACTGCCTACATTATCTTCACTGCACGTGGGACGCCACGAGTGAGGTTAAGAAGCCTGATACCAACTGAAATAGTGAGTACACCATTTCGGGCCATCTTGTAAACTAGGCAGTAAAAAACTAGTGAAAAAAAGTCAGCGTACCGCTACTACTACTCGAGGATTTAATCCTCTTAGGGATCCGAACTGACTGATTCCGGTCATAAAAAGCGAGTTTACAAAAACTCTCAAGAAAGACTCCTTTGTATTTACAACGTTTCATTTATTCATCACTGGATATATTTAAGGACTTTATATGTTTTAATTTTTAAATTATTTTCAAGTTTTTAGGTTTTTCGTGTATCCCAATGCATTTTAATTACCAATTTTAATTACCATATGTACTACATTTAATAAATAACGTGCAAATTAACCCTCCGTGTGGCATTAAGTGTCTGGTGTGCCCTACTTGTTACCTGCTTTTTAAATTACTTAGAGGATTGGGTGAATCCTCCTGCAGGTGCACCCATACCATTCTGGAGCAGCGGGTGAGCCCTCTCTAAGATTCTAAATAATATATTATATATTCTAAATATATAACAATATGTGTAAATACAGTTGCAAGAAAAAGTATGTGAACCCTTTGGAATGATATGTATTTCTGCACAAATTGGTCATAGATGAAGATCAGATCACATTTTAAGTCAAGACAATAGACAATCACAGTCTTCCTAAACTAATAATACACAAATAATTAAATGCTACCATGTTTTTATTGAACACACCATGTAAACATTCACAGTGCAGGTGGAAAAAGTATGTAAACCCTCGTTGAATCTCCTTTGGCAGCAATAACTTCAACCAAACGTTTCCTGTAGTTGCAAATAAGACGTGCACAATGGTCAGGAGTAATTCTTGACCATTCCTCTTTACAGAACTGTTTCAGTTCAGCAATATTCTTGGGATGTCTGGTGTGAATCGCTTTCTTGAGGTCATGCCACAGCATCTCAATCGGGTTGAGGTCAGGACTCTGACTGGGCCACTCCAGAAGGCATACTTTCTTCTGTTTAAGCCATTCTGCTGTTAATTTACTTCTATGCTTTGGGTTGTTGTCCTGTTGCAACACCCATCTTCTGTTGAGCTTCAGCTGGTGGACAGGTGGCCTAAAGTTCTCCTGTAAAATGTCTTGACAAACTTGGGAATTCATTTTTCCTCTGATGATAGCAATCCGTCCAGGCCCTGACGCAGCAAAGCAGCCCCAAATCATGAACCCCCACCACTATACTTCAAAGTTGGGATGAGGTTTTGATGTTGGGGTGCTCTGCCTCTTTTTCTCCACACATAGTGTTGTGTGTTTCTCCCAAACAACTCAACTTTGGTTTCATCTGTCTACATAATATTTTGCCAGTACTGCTGTGGAACATCCAGGTGCTCTTGTGCAAACTGTAAACATTCAGAAATGTTTTTTTTTTGGACAGCAGTGGCTTCCTCTGTGGTATCATCCCATTAAATCCATTCTTGTTTAGTGTTTTACGTATCATAGATTTGCTAACAGGGATGTTTGCATGTGCCAGAGACTTTTGTTAGTCTTTAGCTGTTATCTTTATAGGACGGCCACTCCTAGGGAGAGTAGTAACAGTGCTGAACTTTATCCATTTATAAACAATTTGTCTTACTGTGGACTGATGAACAGCAAGGCTTTTGGAGATACTTTTATAACCCTTTCCAGCTTTATGCAAGTCAACAATTCTTAATCGTAGGTCTTCTGAGAGCTCTTTTGTGCGAGGCATCATTCACATCAGGCAATGCTTCTTGTGAAAAGCAAACCCAGAACTGGTATGTGTTTTTTTATAAGGCAGGGCAGCTGTAACCAACACCTCTAATCTCATCTCATTGATTGGACTCCAGTTGGCTGACACCTCACTCCATTTAGCTCTTGGAGATGTCATTAGTCTAGGGGTTCACATACTTTTTCCACCTGCACTGTGAAGGCTTGCATGGTGTGTTCAATAAAAACATGGTAACATTTAATTATTTGTGTGTTATTAGTTTAAACAGGCTGTGATTGTCTATTGTTGTGACTTAGATGAAGATCAGATCACATTTTATGACCAATTTGTGCAGAAATCCATATCATTCTAAATTGTCCACATACTTTTTCTTGCAACTGTATATTATGGCTTAAACATCAGTAGTAGTTTCCCACTTATTATGCATATATATATATATATATTTGTTTTATTTTTATTTTTTAAAGTAACTGGCTATGCAGCTATTATAGCTGAGTGGTTAAGTGCCTTGCCTCTTAGACAGAATTTTGTGAGTTTGAATCTTAGTAGAAAGTTTTATGAAGTACAGGCTAAATTAGATTTAAATACACTGGGGCGGGGGGCCTCAAGCACTGACTCCATATGTGGACATAGCTATATATGGAGTCAGAGCAGGGACTTCATATCCAAACTAGAGTCCCACACCCTCCCCTCTTCAGAGCAGGGGGTGCCTGGGGTTCTCCCATTGACTTCCATTGTGTCCATCGGTAGAGCACACAAGCACTTTGGTGCTCGATCAACACTATTGATAATTCATGCCTGGTCTGGTCGTTTTCTATGATATGCGGATGCCATTTTAACTGCTTGATGAATTGTACAAATAAATGAAGTAAGTTTTGAGACTGGACACAAGTATTCTAGAATTATATTTGGAAAGTTTCCTGGCTATGAGAGGCTGGTGGTAATTTGTATGTATCCCAGAGTGGCCACAGATTAATGTTGTCCTAGTAGGTATTATAACTCTTTTACTGAAACTGACTTAATACACTGCAGTACAGAAGTACTGCAGTATACTGTATGGAAGGCTGAAAGATTGCATGTTTAAGTCCTCTGCTGGAACTAATAAAAAACTGGAAAAAATGTGTGGGAAAATAAAAAGGCAACAATGACTATTTTTGTATATCTAAACTTTTGTAAAACAGTTGATGCAGTAGCATATACAATGTGGACCATTAGGGGGATTTGTGCCACCTTTAAAGGTTATCCCTATCCACATTATAGGAGATAACTATATAATCAGTGGAGTTCAAATTTCCTAACAGATCAGCAGGTTTAGCATGCTCACCGCCAGTCCATTTATTTCTTATGAGAATGCTAGAAATAGCCTAGACCTGTACTCAGTTATCTCTGGCAGTCTCATAGTCAATGAATGGAGCATCAGGGTGCATGTCTGACCTGCCACACCCTTATGATGGGGGAATAGGTCACCCGCTCTTTGAGTTGGTAAACATTCTAAGCAATTCTAGAAAAATGTAAAAAAAACTGCAAAACCTTTTTATAGGATAATCTTTAGATTGGGAAAATGTGTGTTCATCTATATATAAAGTGTATGTGTGTATGTATGTATGTCCGCTAAAGGAATCCACACCGTCGCATTTACAATCACAAAATTTAACACACAGGTACATCAGGTGTCCGGAAAGCTTTTAGACTAGGTCTTAGCTCTCTAGGACGTACCGTTCCTGAGATATTCCCTAAAAAGGCATTAGCCAATAGAAGCTTGGTCACATGACATTTATCAACCAATAGAAGCTTGCAGGTCCTCCAATCTCCACATACAGTTTTTCTCCAGGTTTCTATAGCAACCCAGCCATTTATCTTCACTGCTGTAGGAGAGCTTTAAAGGAAATCTGTCACAAGGATAATTGCTATTTAAGTAAAGCCATGGCCTAATAGTACTTAGTACCATATTTCAAGATGTGCTTTGTTCTAGCAATAGATGTTTTTAGCCTCTGAAAATCCAGTTTATTTGGTATGCAAATGAGCCAGTAATGAGTCACTCTTGGAGGGAGTAGCCCAGACACGTCCTCTGCTACAATGTCTCCACCCTCAAAAGACTTAAAACCCGCCCACAGGCCCCACTAAGTTATGCCCCTGATCTGGTTAGACCACGCCCCTCCCACTCCTGAGCTGACAGGGATTGAAAAAATTAAGATAAAAATCAACTTCTGTCAGCTGCAGGGGTGGGAGGGAGGGCGACTTTCTCTCTGCAGCTTACACTCCGACTGCACAGTGCTGCTGTCTAAAAGGAAGCTGTTCAAAAGGACACATCCGCGATCCAGTTAAGCAACTTCCCCTCCCACTCCTCAGTCGACTGAGATTCAAGAAATGCTGTTAAAAATCAACTTCTAGGTCCCGCTAAGCCACGCCCCGATTTGGTTAATCTACTCTCCCTCCACTCCCTAGCCGTCACGGCTTGAAAAAATGGAGGTAAAAATCAACTTCTGTCAGCTGCAAAGGTGGGAGGGAGGGTGACTTTCTCCCTGCAGCTGAAGTAGAGTAATGCTGTCTTAGAGTGAGCTGTTCAAAAGCACATGCCCCCAAACCAGTAAAGGCTACTGTTTAATAGGGCAGACCCCTATGGAGGTCACTGTCAAGGGGGTGGTATGCTGTGAAAGTCACTGTTAAAGGGGAAGGCTACTGTAAAGGTCGAAGTTAAGGGGGTGGGCTGCTGTGGATTTCTGAATTTAAGGGACGGGGCACTATGGGGGGGGGTCAGTGTTAAGGGGTAGGGGGCTGTGGAGGTCACTGTTTTGGGGGCCGGGTGCTATAGATGTCGCTGTTATAGTGGACAGTGTTGATATCTTTTAATGACACACACAAACATCATATGAAATAGATTAAATATACCCGAGAGAAGCCGGGTCTTTCAGCTAGTGGGTTAGTAAAAGGGAAATTAACCACCAACAGCCAGTTGATTACAAGTGTTGAGCAGAAATATTCAAATAGCTAATTTTTTATCACGAATATCGCCACTTCGAGAATTCGCGAATATTTAGAATATAGTGCTATATATTCATTATATAGAATAGTCAGCATTTTTTTCCATCTCAACACATGATTCAATGAGTCGTTGGCCCACAAGCAACTTAAGCAGGGAGGAATCATGACTGAGGAATTTAGATGAAAAAAATGACGAATATTCTAAAAAACAAATCTATAGCACTATATTCTATAGTGCTATATATTTCTTTTTGACCCACGCCTGTATTGAGCATGCAATATTCGCATATTACGCGATCATTACCTTGCCGATTTTCACGTAAAAAGAAAAATGTAGAATATAACGAATATACGAATTTGCAAATATATGACAAATATTCTACAAAATATTTGCGAAATATCACAAATTCGAATATGACCCCTGCCGCTCATCACTATTTGATTACCTTAATGCATCTTAGTTAATGAGGCTCCCAAACTCATGGGAAATGCAACAGGACTCTTTCAAACATTGGTTTACTTCTTTATTAAAGCCTTTTTTTTTAACTCTTTCATCCCTGGAAGGTTTTTAGTTTTTGCTTTTTTTTTTTTTTTTCACTCTCTTTCCAGGGCCATAACCTGTTTTCATTTATCTGACCATGGCATCTGAGGAGTTAAATGTGTAAGATTGACGTTATCATCAATCGCATGCATTAGCCCTGGGTGTCTGCTGCACCTGTAAGCGGATGCAATCTTTAAAGACCCACCCTGCATTGTACATGCACAACGCTGGGTGAGAAGGGGTAGAATATCCCACATAGCAAAAACATAAAATCCCCATAGTTAGGTCTACATGTGAATAGGTGCAAGAAATATCCACATTTTTAAACATAATCCACAGGAAGACATGGTGGAGGTAAATTAAGCATGATCAGATGCAGATATGACATTTCAGGGTACTCCCCCTTTCTCAAGCTGGTCCTTAAAGGGGTATTCTGGTTACTATAAATATAACTTATGTTTTAGACTAATTCATCATCAATTATTAACTAATATAATGTCAATTTCACATATTTACCATTCAGTAGTTGTAAAAGTAGTTTTCTTCCTCTGCTACCCATTGTGTTTTCCTACCCATTAGGTTGAGCATGATCGGTGTGTTGCTATCAATTCTCTAGCTAAATGTCTTGTGAAACAGGGATGTATATTAGGGAGCCAATCAATAAACATCATTAGAGATCAGCGAATTTTAAAAAAAATGTGATTTGCCTATTAGCCTAATTATTTTTAAAAAATTTGGTTCGAATAAATTTGTGTTAAAAAACAGCTATTTCCTGGCTGCACAGAGCCTTTACAGTGGAGTAGAAGTCCATATGACATGAAGATGACAGGCGTCGCACTTAGAATCACTGCACACTTCACTTTTTTGGGCAGTCACTGGACCAAAACTAACCACATAACTCATGTATGAACTCAGCCTTACAGGTCGATGTTAGCGCCAAGAAGAAGCGCACTCCTTTTACACCGTCGTCAGCTGATTCCACATAGAAGTCTACAGAACCTGTTCTATTAAACGCTTATACAAGTAGAGCCACCGACAGAGTGGAGAGGGTGTAAGTAGTAAGTGTTTGTAGACGTCACTGATTATTTTGCCCTTCCTCTGATCTGTGAGAACAATAACCCACAAAAAAAGGATCCTGTCTCTGGAGCATCTGCCTTCACTCGGTCAGCATTTGATCAGTAATCCATCAGTATTACTAATGCCCAAAAAAAAAAACCACAGTCTTCTGTGTTTTGTACCCACTCCTGCTTTTGGCTACCAAATTATAAGCCAATTCTGATTGGACAAAAAAGGCCTTACTGCTGCTACACTGCTGGATCCGTTGTGTGTCTCATTTAACCTTCCTTATCACAGATCAGAGGAAGGGTCAAATAAATAATTTTGTCAGCCAAGCCAAAAAGGCTAAATAGTGGCCTTGCAATGAAGTAGGGAGAGTGGGAACAGCATGAGAAGTCAAAAGAGTGGCCCTATCACATTGTGGTGAGGTGAAAGCAGCATGAGGAGACCACAGAGGGGCCTAATGACAGAGTGTGGAAGTGACAACAGCATGAGGAGGCCACAGAGTGGCAAGGTGACATAGTGTGGAGGTGGCGGCAGCAGCATCAGGAGACCACAGAGTGGCAAGGTGACATAATGTGGAGGTGGCAGCAGTATGAGGAGACCACAGAGTGGCCCAATGACAGAGTCTGTAGGTGGCAGCAGCATCAGGCGGCTTCAGAGTGGCAGAATGACAGAGTGTGGAGGTGGCGGCAGCATCAACAGGGCACAGAGTGGCACAATGACAGAGTGTGTAGGTAGCGGCAGCATGAAAAGACCACAGAGTAGCAAGGTGACATAGTGGTAAAATAAAAACAGCATGAGGAGAGCACAGAGTGGCCCAATCACAGAGTCTATAGGTTGCGGCAGCATCAGGACGCCACAGAGTGGCACAATGACAGAGCATGTAGGTAGCATAAGCATGAGAAGACCACAGAGTAACAAGGTGACATAGTGGTGAGGTGAAAGCAGCATGAAGAGACCACAGAATGGCCCAATCACAGAGTCTGTAGGTGGCGGCAATATCAGTAGGCCACAGAGTGGCACAATGACAGTGTGTGGAGGTGGTGTCACTACCAGAGCTTTGAGACGTTCTCACAGCTCTGTTTCTCCACCCCTGTGATGATGTCACGTAGAGCTTGGAGGAGTTCTCACTGCTCTGTTTCTCCACCCCTGGGATGAGGTCTTTACTCCCAGCTGTTCCTCCTGCGTTTGATTTCCCTGCCTTTAAATCACCCCTCCTCCTATTGTAGGGCATGGATTATATTTCTCATTTCAGTTGTAGCTCTTGCCTGAGTATCTTCACTTGTAAGCTATCAGTTCACTGGACCTGTGTTCTGCTGCAGCAAGCACTCCGGATATTGCCAGCTGTCCTTGGATCCGTCTTCTCTGCGGCTGCAGCTCCTTCAGCTAAGTATGCAGACATTGTTGTGTACCTGGTTATTTTCTGACTGGATCTGAGGTGGCCACGGTTCCCTCCATATACTGAGCAGGGCACCAGTGGCCGTGCCCCTTTCACTATTGTAGGGGTTACAGTGGTCATCAGTCTTAGGTACGCGGGCATGCCTCGTTCCACCATTTGGATCCGGGCATGTGCTTTAGCAGCATAGGGAGAGCTTTGAGGGTCTGACAGGGGTCACCCTTTATCTTCCCTAGTTTGGGTCCGGTCAGTAGCTCTTTGTTCTGTGTATACTCTTGTTGCTCACAAACAGCCGTGACATTATAATCCACCAAAACTGTTCTTTTTGACATGGATCCGCTTTCTGGCCTGGTTGACCGCATGCAGGGTCTTTCTTTGGAAGTAGCGGATCTCCGTCAATCTATGACTCAGCTTCAAGCATTGGGCTCTGCTCCGGCTCATGGAGTCTGTTGCGAACCAAAGGTCTCACTTCCGGGGGCAGTGAGAATTTTGTTCGCTTCAGAGAGGCATGCAAACTCCATTTTTGCTTGTGTCCCCACTCCTCTGGTAAGGAGGAGCAGAGGGTGAGGATTGTCATCTCCCTGCTCAGGGGTAATGCTCAGACTTGGGCTTTTTCGCTGTCATCAGGGGATCCCTCCCTTCGATCCGTGGAAAGATTTTTTGTGGCCCTGGGGCATATATATGATGACCCAGATCGTGTTGCTCTGGCCGAATCGAACTTACGTGTTTTATGCCAGAGCAAACTGTCTGTGGAGCTTTATTGTTCTGAATTTCGGAGATGGGCAGCTGATTCAGGTTGGAATGATGCTGCACTCCGGAGTCAGTTCTGTCATGGTCTCTCATAGAGATTGAAAGATGCGTTTGCTTTCCATGAGAGACCAACGTCCTTAGAGTCTGCCATGTCATTGGCGGTACGCCTTGACAGGCGTCTAAGAGAAAGAAACGAGACCTCTCTGTCCAGCCATTGTCAGTCTAGGGGCAATGGTGCGGACTCATTCAGTGTGCAGGGGCCTCATCCTGTCTCGCTCCCCTCTGAGGAGGAGCCCATGCAGCTAGGTTGACTTGCCCCTGATAAAAGAGGATTTAGTCCTCAGAATATGGTGTGTTTTTGTT
Organism: Bufo gargarizans; assembly: GCF_014858855.1. NCBI lineage: Eukaryota > Metazoa > Chordata > Amphibia > Anura > Bufonidae > Bufo > Bufo gargarizans. Next base: position 525,273,058 of record NC_058080.1, on the reverse strand, counting down.
GTGGGGGCATAGGTCATTTGGCAAATGTTTGTCCGTCTAGGAGATTCCTGAACTGTACTAAGAGCGATAATAAGAGAAAAACCTCAAGAGGTAAATCATCAAATTCTGCTTCATCTGCTACTTTGGGCAAAGTTGATGTAGGAATTGATGCTTTTCCTCTGACCTGCAGTTCCCGTTTTCTCCTGTCTGCCAGGGTGGCGCTAGAGAGCAAAGTCATTTCTTGTGAGATTTTTGTCGATAGTGGAGCGGCCGTCAATCTTATTGACACTCAATTTGTAGCCATGCATGGTTTTCAGGTTTGCACATTAGAAAAGGATATACCTGTTTTTGCTATTGACTCTGTTCCACTCTCGCAGAGATCTCTGAAGGACATTGTTCACAATATCCGGCTAGCTGTAGGTGACACTCATGTGGAGGATATATCTTGTTTTGTCCTTAACGGATTGCCTTCTCCTCTAGTTTTGGGGTTACCCTGGCTCACTAGACATAACCCCACTATTGATTGGCAAGGAAGGCAAATAAATGAGTGGAGTGACTTTTGTAGAGAGAATTGTCTCACAGCGACTTTTGCAGAGGTGTCTACTAAAACTGTGCCATCATTTCTCTCTGATTTCTCGGATGTGTTTTCCGAGAGCGGTGTTCAGGAGCTACCTCCTCACCGGGAGTTTGACTGTCCCATTAACCTCATTCCCGGCGCCAAGCTGCCAAAAGCACGCCTCTACAATCTCTCACAACCGGAAAGAATCACAATGCGAACCTATATCTCCGAGAGTCTCGATAAGGGGCATATTCGTCCCTCAAAGTCACCTGTTGCTCTCTGAGACCTTGCCTAGATTTTAGGGAGCTGAACCGTATCACGATTCGCGATCCCTATCCCCTTCCTCTGATCCCGGACCTCTTCAACCAAATTGTTGGGGCCAAGGTCTTTTCCAAATTGGATTTGAGAGGCGCGTACAACCTGGTCAGGGTCAGAGAGGGGGATGAATGGAAAACGGCCTTTAATACCCCTAACGGGCATTTCGAGAACCTCGTTATGCCTTTCGGCCTGATGAATGCTCCGGCCGTCTTTCAACATTTTGTTAATAGTATTTTCTACCATTTAATGGGGAAATTTGTATTGGTGTATCTTGATGATATTTTGATTTTTTTCCCCTGATGTTCAGACCCATCAGGATCATCTTTTTCAGGTTCTGCAGATTCTGCGGGAAAATAAATTGTACGCCAAGCTGGAGAAATGTCTTTTTATGGTACCGGAAATTCAATTTCTGGGTTTTCTCCTCTCTGCTTCTGGTTTTCGCATGGATCCGGGGAAGGTCCGTGCTGTACTTGAGTGGGAGCTTCCTGAGAATCAGAAGGCATTGATGCGCTTTCTGGGTTTTGCGAACTACTACAGAAAGTTCATTTTGAATTATTCCTCTGTTGTCAAACCCCTTACTGGCATGACAAAAAAGGGGGCGGATTTTTCCTCTTGGTCGGAGGAGGTGCTTGCAGCCTTTTCTAAGATTAAAGAGAGTTTTGCGTCTGCTCCCGTCTTGGTGCATCCCGATGTTTCCTTACCTTTTATTGTTGAGGTGGATGCTTCCGAGGTGGGTGTGGGTGCAGTTTTGTCCCAGGGCCCTTCTCCTGCCAAATGGCGACCCTGTGCCTTTTTCTCTAAAAAACTCTCCCCGGCAGAGAGAAACTATGATGTGGGAGATAGGGAGTTGTTGGCCATCAAGTTGGCTTTCGAGGAATGGCGCCATTGGTTGGAGGGGGCCAGGCACCCTATCACCGTTTTTACCGACCATAAGAATCTGGCATACTTGGAGTCGGCCAGGCGTATGAATCCGAGACAGGCCAGATGGTCTCTGTTCTTCTCCAGATTCAATTTTGTCGTTACATTCCGCCCTGGGATCAAAAATGTGAAGGCTGATGCTCTCTCTCGCTGTTTTCCGGGAGGAGGAAACTCCGAGGACCCGGGTCCCATTTTGGCGGAGGGGGTAGTTGTTTCTGCTCTATATTCCGATTTGGAGGCCGAGGTCCAGGCTGCCCAGACTGAGGCACCTACCCGTTGTCCTTCTGGGAAGTTGTTCGTGCCTCCTGAGCTACGTCACAAACTCTTCAAGGAGCATCATGATACGGTTCTTGCTGGTCACCCCGGGAGTAGAGCCACGGTAGATCTCATTGCTCGGAGATTTTGGTGGCCGGCTCTTCGTAAGTCGGTGGAGGGTTTTGTGGCTGCTTGTGAGACGTGCGCTCGCGCTAAGGTCCCTCGTTCACGACCTTCAGGTTCCCTTCTCCCGTTACCCATACCTTCCCGTCCTTGGACACACCTGTCCATGGACTTTATCACGGGTCTTCCTCGTTCCTCGGGGAAGTCGGTGATCCTGGTGGTCGTGGACCGTTTTAGCAAGATGGCCTCATTTCGTTCCTTTCCCTGGTTTACCCAATGCTAAAATGTTGGCGCAAGCTTTTGTCGACCATATTGTTAATTTGCACAGCATTCCCTCTGATATTGTTTCCGATAGAGGCACGCAGTTTGTGTCCAGGTTCTGGAAGGCTTTCTGTTCCCGCCTGGGGGTTCGGCTGTCCTTCTCTTCTGCTTTTCACCCGCAGTCGAATGGTCAGACTGAGCGCCTCAATCAGAATCTGGAGACATATTTGCGCTGTTTTGTGGCAGAGAACCAGGAGGATTGCTGTTCATTTCTCCCTCTTGCTGAGTTTGCTTTGAACAACCGTCGTCAGGAATCTTCTGATAAGTCACCATTCTTTGGTGCATATGGGTTCCATCCGCAGTTTGGGACATCCTCGGGAGGGGCTCTTTCTGGTTTACCTGAGGAGGAGAGATTTTCCTCGTCTTTGTCTACCATTTGGCAAAAGATTCAGAGTAATCTTAGAAAGATGAGTGAGAAGTATAAGCGTGTGGCTGATAAGAGACGTGTGCCTGGTCCGGACCTGAATGTGGGTGATCTGGTGTGGTTGTCTACAAGAAATATTAAACTGAAGGTTCCCTCATGGAAATTGGGTCCCAAGTTTATTGGGCCTTATAAAATTTTGTCAGTCATCAATCCTGTTGCCTTCCGTCTTGATCTTCCAAGGGTTTGGAAGATACATAATGTATTTCACAGATCTCTCTTAAAACCATATGTCCAGCCCACGGTACCCACCTCTTTGCCTCCTCCTCCGATTTTGGTTGATGGCAATCTGGAGTTTGAGGTTTCCAGAATTGTGGACTCTCGCATTGTCCGCGGTTCTCTTCAGTACCTCGTTCATTGGAAGGGTTATGGTCCTGAGGAGAGGATGTGGGTTCCGGTGTCGGACATTAAAGCCACTCGCCTCATCAGGGCATTTCCTAGGGCTCATCCTGAGAAGGTGGGTCCTGGGTGTCCAGAGTCCAGCCGTAGAGGGGGGGGGGGGTACTGTCACTACCAGAGCTTTGAGACGTTCTCACAGCTCTGTTTCTCCACCCCTGTGATGATGTCACTTAGAGTTTGGAGGAGTTCTCACTGCTCTGTTTCTCCACCCCTGTGATGATGTCACGTAGAGCTTGGAGGAGTTCTCACTGCTCTGTTTCTCCACCCCTGGGATGAGGTCTTTACTCCCAGCTGTTCCTCCTGCGTTTGATTTCCCTGCCTTTAAATCACCCCTCCTCCTATTGTAGGGCGTGGATTATATTTCTCATTTCAGTTGTAGCTCTTGCCTGAGTATCTTCACTTGTAAGCTATCAGTTCACTGGACCTGTGTTCTGCTGCAGCAAGCACTCCAGATATTGCCAGCTGTCCTTGGATCCGTCTTCTCTGCGGCTGCAGCTCCTTCAGCTAAGTGTGCAGACATTGTTGTGTACCTGGTTATTTTCTGACTGGATCTGAGGTGGCCACGGTTCCCTCCATATACTGAGCAGGGCACCAGTGGCCGTGCCCCTTCCACTATTGTAGGGGTTACAGTGGTCATCAGTCTTAGGTACGCGGGCATGCCTCGTTCCACCATTTGGATCCGGGCATGTGCTTTAGCAGCATAGGGAGAGCTTTGAGGGTCTGACAGGGGTCACCCTTTATCTTCCCTAGTTTGGGTCCGGTCAGTAGCTCTTTGTTCTGTGTATACTCTTGTTGCTCACAAACAGCCATGACAGGTGGCTGCATCATCAGAAGACCACAGAGTGGCAAGGTGACATAGTGGTGAGGTGAAATCAGCATGAGTAGACCACAGAGTGTCCCAATCACAGAGTGTGTAGGTGGCGGCAGCATGAAAAGACCACAGAGTAGCAAGATGACATAGTGGTAAAATAAAAACAGCAAGAGGAGAGCACAGAGTGGCCCAATCACAGAGTCTATAGGTTGTGGCAGCATCAGGAAGCCACAGAGTGGCACAATGACAGATCATGTAGGTAGCATAAGCATGAGAAGACCACAGAGTAACAAGGTGACATAGTGGTGAGGTGAAAGCAGCATGAAGAGACCACAGAATGGCCCAATCACAGAGTCTGTAGGTGGCGGCAACATTAGTAGGCCAGAGAGTGGCACAATGACAGTGTGTGGAGGTGGCTGCAGCATAAGGAGACCACAGAGTGGCAAGATGACAGAGTGTGTAGGTGGCAGCAGCATCAGAAGACCACAGAGTGGCAAGGTGACATAGTGGTGAGGTGAAATCAGCATGAGTAGACCACAGAGTGTCCCAATCACAGAGTGTATAGGTGGCGGCAGCATCAGGAGGCCACAGAGTGGCACAATGACAGAGTGTGTAGATGAAGTCAGCATGAGGAGACCACAGAGTGGCAAGCTGACATAGTGGAGAGGTGAAAGCAGTATGAGGAGACCATAGAGTGGCCCAATGACAAAGTGTAGGTGACGGCGGCATCAGGAGGCCACAGAGTGGCACAATGACAGAGTGTGGAGGAGTCAGCAGCATGAGCAGACCACAGAGTGGCAAGGTGACATAGTGGTGAGGTGAACGCAGCATAAGGAGGCCACAGAGTAGCAAGGTTACAGAGTGTGAAGTTGAGTGGCAATACCAGTACCCGCTGAAGATGGTGGGTGAAAGAAGGAGCACTTGGAATCAGATGTGTGGCATCAGGCTGGTGGGTAGAAATCCTGGCCGGACCATGCCTGATTCATCTTGACAAAGGTCAGTCTCTCCACATTTTTGGTGCTCATGCGAGTTTGTCTTGGGGTAACTATGGCCCCCGCTGCACTAAACACCAGCTCTGATGCCACACTACTGGCGGGGCAGGACAGCTTTTCCAGGGCAAACTCGTCCAGTTGCTGCCACATATGCAGTTTGGCTGCCCAGTAGTCTAGCGGATCATCAAGGTCGTCTGTCAGGGTGCACTCCAAGTATCACACCACCTGCTGGTTCAGGTTCTGCTCTACGTCTAGCTGCTGGAGAGTAGTTTCTTCACTATGGGGGTAAAGAAAGCTGCTCATCAGCGACTGTAGACTCAGGCTTCTGCTTATTGAGCTGGTACTGCTCCTGCCACCCCACCCCTCCCCAGCAGCCATGGCAGTGGAACGAGAGCGCATAGGGCTCCCCGGTCACACCTGCGAGAGGATGGACGATAGCGCAGATAGGCAGCGGCCAACTGACTACATAAGATGTCTCTATAGTAGTTCAGTTTGTCCTCCCTCTCAGCGAGTGTAAAAAAGGCCCCCATTTAGGACCGGTAGCGGGGGTCCAACAAGGTGTAGAGCCAGAAGTCATCCCTCTGTCGAATGGTGACAATTCATCTGTCACTATGCAAGCAAGTAAACATGCATCGGGCCATTTGTGCAAGTGACTCTGAGGGACTCCCTGCCTCCATCTGCACTGCATACTGCCATGGTGTGTCTAAGTCCTGTGCCGTGTCTTCAACATCCCTCTGTAGCTCCTCTGCCTGCTCCTCCTCTCCTGTCATCTGTGTAAAAAAACACCCATTTTGCTACACATTGCTTGCGCTCCAATGTCCTCCTCCTCCTCCAGTTCAGCCCCCACAGGGCTCATGTGTCCTTGACATTTAGGCGCCCCGTCTCCAGTCGCCTGGCAGGCCAGATTTACCAGCATCTGTTTCAGGACATGAAGCAGTGGAATGACATTGTTCATCCCGAAGTCCTGGCGACTGACAAATAACGTGGCCTCTTCAAAGGGCCTGAGCAAATGGCAGGTGTCACGCATGAGTTGCCACTGGCTGACATCGAAGTTACACAGGGGAGTGCTCATGTCTGCATGGATCATCAAGAAATGGTTTATGGTCTTTCTCTGTTCGTACAGTCGGTACAACAAATAAAGGGTGGAATTCCAATGCGTGGAAACGTCACATATTAGCTTATGTTGGGGATGCCGTTCTGTCGCTTCAGCTCAATGACGGGGGAGCTCTTTGCGGTGTGCGAGTGGCTGAAGTGCATGCAAAGTTTCCTGGCCATTTTTAGGATGTCTTGCAGATGGGTGGAAGACTTCAAGAACCGCTTGACAACCAGATTGAACACATGTGCCATGCAGGGCGCATGGCTCAGCCCTCCTTCACGCAGTGCTGACACCATGTTCTTCCCATTGTCGGTCACCATGGTTTTGATTTTGAGTTGTCGAGGAGAAAGTCAGGATTCAATTTCTTGATGAAGGACACGGAGCAGTTCCTCCCCTCACCCAGGCAAATGAGGTGCAGAACAGCATGACACCTCTGTGCCCTGCACATGTGGTATGCTGGAGGGGCACTGTGCATTGTCCCTGCATTGGAGGCTGAGGACAGGGTAGAGGATGAGGAGGCAGAGGCGGACCAACAGAGTGGCAACTTGGAGGCGGAAGCGGCCAAGTTGCTGGTGTGGCTGTGCAGGAACAACTTTCACCCAGTGGGCCATGAAGGACAAGTATTGTCCCTGAATGTAGTTACAGCTCCACACATCGGTGCTGCCGCAGACAGCGCCAGGCTGAAGGATTGGCCCACCTTCTGTTCTACATGTGTGTGCAGGGCTGGTACTGCCTTTTTGGCAATTAAACTACTGCTTGGGACACTCCACCTTGGCTCTGCACAAGCCATTAGTTCTCTGAGAGGTGCAGAGTCCACCACTTGGAAAGGGAGGGACTTTAGCACCAGCAACTTGGACAGGAGCACATTCAGCTTTGGCACCGTTGGATGAGTGCACGCATACTGTTGTCTCTTGGCAATCACTTCGGTGATCGATTGCTGAAAAAATGCATGACAAAGAGTAGGAGGAATGAGGAGCAGGAGCATCAGGATTGGCAGATGATGGGAAGAACAGACAGCTCCAAATGGCTGAGTTGGTGGAGCCTTGACTGCCAGAAACCAGATGCATGCCAGTGGTTGCTGCAGCAGGCTGGACCACCACATCGGAGCCATGGTTATCCTAGGCCACTTTATGGCAACACTGCATATGTCGTAGTGCCAACATTGGCAATCTGGCCACTAGTGTTGGGCACGAATATACAAATTGCAAATTTTTATTGCGAATATCGCTACCTCGAGAATTTGCGAAGATTTAGAATATAGTGCTATATCTGAGTATTCATGAATATTCTAGATTTATTTTCATTAGTAACCTCCCTTCTTGCTTGTGGGCTAATTAGAAGGCTGCAATGTTTTTGTCTGAGCTTAGCAACATCCCTAGCAACCAATAGGAAAGTTGCCTACCCATTTTCAATATAAGAACCTCCCCAGCAGCCATTTTCTGTAGTTTTATGGAGTTCCGAGAGAGACAGCAGTGTCATTGCTGTGCTCTGTGCTTTACTGTTTATAATTACATTAGATATTTAGTTAGTTAGCTTATATATATATTTTTTTTTTATAAATATATATATCTTTTTAGACAAACATTAAAATATATCCTATAATGGATTGTCTCCTTGGAAACTGGAAGACGGCAGGACCTTGTTGGCGATTAATGTTAATTGACATTGTCTTTTGAATGAATTATTTTTGAAAACTATATGTTTGTTGTCTGATGGTACGGGCGGGGTGGGACTTGGCACCATGCATGGTTTTGACTGTGGGATTCTCTAACAGAACACGGGTAGCCGGCAATGCGGACATGGTTTGTGTGTATCATGGTCACCAAGAATTGACACAGTCTGTGGGCGCTTGGATGGCCCTCCTAGAATAGGGACCAGGACACGGGGTCACTTCATGGTGATGTCTGTGCCCCTTTCATGTGTGTTGCCACCATCCGGGCAACCTCCGGGTGGAGGCTTCACACAAATGTAGAGCAGGTGTGAAAATGTATGGTGTGCGGACCTGTAGATAGTTAATTGTAATATTTAGTACGGGGATCTGGTGTTCTAGGGTGACAGTGGCGATTGCCATCAGCCCGTTTGACACCGCTGGACCCCGCTCCGTATGGAGGAGTAACCAGGAAATAATCAATGTAACCGGTCCGTTGCTATGTATGGGTGTCAGGTGACCAGTCACATGATTTTCATGTCTGATCGACTGTGCACGCCTTGTTCTGGGAACTGAGCATGCCCAGTCTGTGTGTGGAGCCGTGTCGCCATCTTGACTTAGGGCCGTTGGCTGGTGTATGCTATGGGTAGTCTCGCGGGATGTAACATTCCCCGCGCCTGCGCAATGCTGAGTTACGGACGCCGACTGAGTCCTGCAGTCTCCAGCGACATGTGAGAGTATCTATATTGAATAAATCATATATTTTTTAATTAACGCAATCATGCACACCTGCAAGAGAGTATCAATTGATGTTGTTATGCACTACAACTGTATGTATTGATGGGTAATATTTGTGGCACACAGCACTTTTTTGATATTTGATTTTGTCTTTTATAATATAATTACAGTTGCAAGAAAAAGTATGTGAAGCCTTTGGAATTATATGGATTTCTGCACAAATTGGTCATAAAATGTGATCTGATCTTTATCTAAGTCACAACAATAGACAATCACAGTCTGCTTAAATTAATAACACACAAAGAATTAAATGTTACCATGTTTTTATTGAACACACCATGTAAACATTCACAGTGCAGGTGGAAAAAGTATGCGAACCCTTGGATTTATTAACTGGTTGAACCTCCTTTGGCAGCAATAACTTCAACCAAACATTTCCTGTAGTTGCGGATCAGACGTGCACAACAGTCAGGAGTAATTCTTGACCATTCCTCTTTACAGAACTGTTTCAGTTCAGCAATATTCTTGGGTTGTCTGGTGTAAATCGCTTTCTTGAGGTCATGCCACAGCATCTCAATCGGGTTGAGGTCAGGATTCTGACTGGGCCACTCTAGAAGGTGTATTTTCTTCTGTTTAAGCCATTCTGTTGTTGATTTACTTCTATGCTTTGGGTCGTTGTCCTGTTGCAACAACCATTTTCTGTTGAACTTCAGCTGGTGGACAGATGTTCTCCTGCAAAATGTCTTGATAAACTTGGGAATTAATTTTTCCTTTGATGATTGCAATCCGTCCAGGCCCTGACGCAGCAAAGCAGCCCCGAACCATGATGCTCCCACCACTATACTTCACAGTTGGGATGAGGATTTGATGTTGGTGTGCTGTGCCTCTTTTTCTCCACACATAGTGTTGTGTGTTTCTTCCAAACAACTCAACGTTGGTTTCATCTGTCCACAGAATATTTTGCCAGTACTGCTGTGGAACATTCAGGTGCTCTTGTGAAAACTGTAAACGTGCAGCAATGTTTTTTTGGGTCAGCAGTGGCTTCCTCTGTGGTATCCTCCCATGAAATCCATTCTTGTTTAGTGTTTTACGTATTGTAGATTCGCTAACAGGGATGTTAGCATATGCCACAGACTTTTGTAAATCTTTAGCTGACACTCTAGGATTCTTCTTCACCTCATTGAACAGTCTGCGCTGTGCTCTTGCAGTCATCTTTACAGGACAACCACTCCTAGGGAGAGTAGCAGCAGTGCTGAACTTTCTCCATTTATAGATAATTGGTCTTACCGTGGACTGATGAACAGAAAGGCTTTTGGAGATACTTTTATAACCATTTCCAGCTTTAAGCAAGTCAACGGTTCATAATCGTAGGTCTTCTGAGAGCTCTTTTGTGCGAGTCATCATTCATATCAAGCAATGCTTCTTGTGAAAAGCAAACCCAGAACTGGTGTGTGTTTTTTATAGGGCAGGGCAGCTGTAACCAACACCTCCAATCTCATCTCATTGATTGGACTCTAGTTGGCTGACACCTCACTCCAATTAGCTCTTGGAGATGTCATTAGTCTAGGGGTTCACATACTTTTTCCACCTGCACTGTAAATTTTTACATGGGGTGTTCAAAAAAAACATGGTAGCATTTAATTTTTGTGTGTTATTAGTTTAAGCAGACTGTGATTGTCTATTGTTGTGACGTAGATGAAGATCAGATCACATTTTAAGACTAATTTGTGCATAAATCTATATAATTCCAAAGGGTTCACATACTTTTTCTTGCAACTGTATGTACAATTCAGATTCACTGGTTTTATTAATGTTTTATGTACTAATTGTGATATCATCATTTAATCACCTTGTTAATTATATACAGTACAGACCAAAAATTTGGACACACCTTCTCATTCAAAGAGTTTTCTTTATTTTCATGACTATGAAAATTGTAGATTCACACTGAAGGTATCAAAACTATGAATTAACACATGTGGAATTATATACATAACAAAAAAGTGTGAAACAACTGAAAATATGCCATATTCTAGGTTCTTCAAAGTAGCCACCTTTTGCTTTGATTACTGCTTTGCACAACTTGGCATTCTCTTGATGAGCTTCAAGAGATAGTCACCTGAAATGGTCTTCCAACAGTCTTGAATTAGTTCCCAGAGATGCTTAGCACTTGTTGGCCCTTTTGCCTTCACTCTGCGGTCCAGCTCACCCCAAACCATCTCGATTAGGTTCAGGTCCGGTGACTGTGGAGGCCAGGTCATCTGGCACAGCACCCCATCACTCTCCTTCATGGTCAAATAGCCCTTACACAGCATGGAGGTGTGTTTGGGGTCATTGTCCTTTTGAAAAATAAATGATGGTCCAACTAAACGCAAACCGGATGGAATAGCATGCCGCTGCAAGATGCTGTGGTAGCCATGCTGGTTCAGCATGCCTTGAATTTTGAATAAATCCCCAACAGTATCACCAGCAAAGCACCCCCACCCCATCACACCTCTTCCTCCATGCTTCACGGTGGGAACCAGGCATGTAGAGTCCATCCATTCACCTTTTCTGCGTCACACAAAGACACGGTGGTTGGAACAAAATATCTCAAATTTGGACTCATCAGACCAAAGCACAGATTTCCACTGGTCTAATGTCCATTCCTTGTGTTCTTTAGCCTAAACAAGTCTCTTCTGCTTGTTGCCTGTCCTTAGCAGTGGTTTCCTAGCAGATATTCTACCATGAAGGCCTGATTCACACAGTCTCCTCTTAACAGTTGTTCTAGAGATGTGTCTGCTGCTAGAACTCTGTGTGGCATTGACCTGGTCTCTAATCTGAGCTGATTTCTGAGGCTGGTGACTCGGATGAACTTATCCTCCGCAGCAGAAGTGACTCTTGGTCTTCCTTTCCTGGGGCGGTCCGCATGTGAGCCAGTTTCTTTGTAGTGCTTGATGGTTTTTGTGACTGCACTTGGGGACACTTTCAAAGTTTTCCCAATTTTTCGGACTGACTGACCTTAATTTCTTAAAGTAATGATGGCTACTCGTTTTTCTTTACTTAGCTGCTTTTTTCTTGCCATAATACAAATTCTAACAGTCTATTCAGTAGGACTATCAGCTGTGTATCCACCTGACTTCTCCACAACGCAACTGATGGTCCCAACCCCATTTATAAGGCAAGAAATCCCACTTATTAAACCTGACAGGGCACACCTGTGAAGTGAAAACCATTTCAGGTGACTATCTCTTGAAGCTCATCAAGAAAATGCCAAGAGTGTGCAAAGCAGTAATCAAAGCAAAAGGTGGCTACTTTGAAGAACCTAGAATATGACATATTTTCAGGTGTTTCACACTTTTTTGTTATGTATATAATTCCACATGTGTTAATTCATAGTTTTGATGCCTTCAGTGTGAATCTACAATTTTCATAGCCTTGAAACTAAATAAAACTCTTTGAATGAGAAGGTGTGTCCAAACTTTTGGTCTATACTGTATATGTATATGTATATATATATATATATATATATATATATATATATTACAAATAGTTAGTGGGAGATAGTAAGTGTAGGTTAGATTGTGATATAGTGTAGCTGTCAGATTTCTGTGATGTAAAAAAAATTTGACAAAGATAAATCATTTCAGAACTTTTTCCACCTTTAATGTGACATATAAACTGTACCACTCAATTGAAAAACAAACTGAAATATTTTAGGTGGAGGGAAGAAAACAAAAATAATAATAATAATGTGGTTGCATAAGTGTGCACACCTTATTATAACTGGGGATGTAGCTGTGTTCAGATTTAAGCAATCACATTCAAAATCATGTTAAATAGGAGTCAGGATACACCTGCCATCATTTAAAGTGCCTCTGATTAACCTCAAATAAAGTTCAGCTGCTCTAGTTGGTCTTTCCTGAAATGTTCTTAGTCGCATCCCGCAGCAAAAGCCATGGTCCACAGAGCGCTTCTAAAACATCAGAGGGATCTCATTGTTAAAAGGTATCAGTCAAGAGAAGGATACAAAATAATTTCCAAGGCATTAGATATACCATGGAACACAGTGAAGACAGTCATCAAGTGGAGAAAATATTGCAGTGACATTATCAAGAACTGGACATCCCTCCAAAATTGATGAAAAGACGAGAAGAAAACTGGTCTGGGAGGCTACCAAGAGGTCTAGAGCAACATTAAAGGAGCTGTAGGAATATCTGGCAAGTACTGGCTGTGTGGTACATGTGACAACAATCTCCTGCATTCTTCATATGTCTGGGCTATGGGGTAGAGTGGCAACACAAAAGCCTTTTCTTAAAAAAAATAAAAAAATAAACATCCAAGCCGGGCTATATTTTGCAAAAACACATCTGAAGTCTCCCAAAAGCATGTGGCAAAGGGTTTTATGGTCTGATGAAACCAAGGTTGAACTTTTTGGCCTTAATTCCAAAAGATATGTTTGGCACAAAAACAACACTTCACATCACCAAAAGAACACCAGACCCACGGTGAAGCATGGTGGTGGCAGCATCATGCTTTGTGGCTGTTTTTCTTCAGCTGGAACTGGGGCCTTAGTTAAGCTAGAGGGAAATAAGAACAGTTCCAAATACCCGTCAATATTGGCACAAAACCTTCAGGCCTCTGCTAGAAAGGTGAACATGAAGAGGAACTTAATCTATCAGCATGACAACGACCCAAAGCATACATCCAAGTCAACAAAGGACAGCCTTCACCAGAAGAAGATTAAAGTTTTGGAATGGCCCAGCCAGAGCCCAGACCTGAATCCGATTGAAAATCTGTGGGGTGATCTGAAGAGGGCTGTGCACAGGAGATGCCCTCGCAATCTGACAGATTTGGAGTGTTTCTGCAAAGAAGAGTGGGCAAATCTTGCCAAGTCAAAATGTGCCATTTGTGCAATTGCAAATATATTGGAGCACTCTATCGGCATATAAAGCTATTGCAATGTTCTGCCGTGCCAACCATTTTCTCCAGTCTCAGGAATCTTCTAGCAGCTTGAAAAATGTAGCAACAATGACCCACGCCTGTATTGCGCGCGCAATATGCACATATTACATTGCCGATTTCCGCAATCAAGAAAATTATTGCAAATTCTCAAATTTGAGAATATATGACGAATATTCGCCACATATTCACAAAATATTGTGAATTTGAATATTGCCTCTGCTGCTCATCACTACTGGCCACGCTTCACACTCTTCCCACAGATTATACATACAGCCACGTTCATCTCCTCCGGCGGCTTAAAAAAACTCTGAACCTCTGAAACTCTTGAACCTCAGCCGAGGTATGATCCAGGGTTGGGATCCCTGTTTCTAGGAGCTCCTACCAACACAGCCTCCCCTTGCAGGGGGCTTGTACACACTGCCTAACGTTTCCTTCCTCCCTATGAGGTAGGAAATGGGAAGATTCCATTCCTCCTCAGAAAGGGGGGAGCTAGCCTGGAATGGACTATTCCAGCCTAGATATACTAAACTGTCCTATAGACTGTCTATATATTGCCGCCACTTACTGGTGTACATAAATAATTACAGCAATTTACATATAACAGTCATAGAAAATCCAAATAATACAAATGTAATGTCAGATTACACCAGATGATAACACATTTACACTTTAACATAATGTAGCAGGGTGACAGAGTTTTAGTGACATACTCTGGGATGTTACAAATGTTCCTGTGTGTATCTAGCTACCAAGTGGAGGTAACTAGTACAACCTCTCAAGGCACAGATATGGCCACAGGGCAGCAGAGAGTCAAAGAGGAGTTTTAGTCGGGGGTGAGACGTAGAGAGAAGCCTGTGCATTCTCATATCAGCCAAGGCCTATATAATAGTCAGACTTTGTAACCAAAACCGGCCAGCCGATTGCCTGTATACAAACCTGTGTGAGTGACTGTGTGCAATACTGTGTATAGCAAGGGCATAGCATGACTGATGGGGACTGTGCAGATTGTTATATACAGTGGCACATGATGAGGAGGCCATTATGATAACTGCAGATATAGCAATCTTTGTTGCCACCACTTTGAGGAGACCAACGGCAGAATGTTGACACCCAGGGAGCAAGATATAATGTAAGATTTTGATACTGATGACCTGTCCTGAGGATAGGTCATCAATATCTGATCGGTAGGAGTCTGACAACTGGTAACCCTTGCCGATCAGCTGTTCTCACAGTTTACCAAGCACAGTGCTGTACATTGTATAGCAGCTGTGCTTGGTATCGCGCTCAGCCGCATTCACTTCAATAGGGCTGAGCTTGATACCAAGCACAGCCACTATACAATGTACAATGCTGTGCTTAGTAAAAACGGAGAAGGCCGCAGCGCTCACAGGAATGGCAGTGCCCTCTGAAACAGCTGATCGGCAGGGATCTCAGGTGATGGACCCCCACCGATCACAAACTGATGACCTATCCTCAGGATAGATCATCAGTATCAAAATCCTAGAAAACACCTTTAAAGGTTTAGTAACAGACACAGTCAATAGCAAGATCTATGGGGAAATGTATCAATCATGATACAGAGGAAAACTCAGAGGAAAAAGTTGCAAATAACAGTTAATCAGATTCCACCTTTCACTTTTCAGAGCCGCTTTGGAAAACAAAAGGATTAATCTGATCCTTTGCACCAGGTTTTGATAAATCTTCACCAACTGTATGTGTGTCCTACCCTGTTAAATAACAAATCCACTGATTTGAAATATGATAAAAAGTAATAAAAAGAATGCAGTGAAACATGGTTTAACTGGACATTTATTAAACATTTTTTGTTTTATACAAAGAGTTGTGATTAAAAGCATTCAATTTACAGCAGACATGCAAATTCAAAATGATTATCCTCCAATCTAGGCCTCTATTCTTTGGGTTCCTGCTTACCACCATTCCTTTTCTTACATCATGACATAGCCTTTGTCAGACTAACACAATCATCTCATGAAATATTAGGTTCTATTGCTGACATTCAAATGCCTTTCCCCAGTTATTGCTAATAAACTAGAGGCATTCTAAGCAAGCCTAAGATGGAGATTGAATTATAACAAGCAGAGTTGTTCAAACACTCTTGTGTTTTTATTTTGGTTAGACTCTGATTTTCTGCCTGTCATTTTAGTTTGATTCCCCCAAAAATGTACATATTAATATTTAAGGTATGTTTTCTTATAAGTCCAGCATTACTTAGTAGAAGTACTATAGCTTGAATAATATAGTCATAAAAAAATGCCAAATTATACTACCACACAGTGCATGATTTAAAAAAATGGTCAGCGTACAGAGAATACAAATTGCGATATTTGCATAAGTTATTCTCGAAAGAATATTAATATCACCATGTACTGTCCAAAATAACACTGCCATAAACAGTATATATACATATATATATATATATATATATATATATATATAAATATATATATATATTTTTTTTTTACAGAAATCCAATGGGTTTCCAGCTCTGGCTCAACACACTAGTTTGTTGTGTAGACATCTTTGGATACCCTGTTATACCTCTTTAGCAGATTCAATTACCTTACAACAGATCCCCCCCCCCCCCCAATCTGTGTTTGATCCACTCTGTAACAGTATTCTTTTTGCTTACCACTATGCAGGATCCCAATTTCCTAGCTTAGTCAGGTGATATCTTTAGGACTTTAACAGGAAATGTTATTAGTTAATTTCTCTCACTAATATGTCCGATTTCCACATTCTACAATGTTAAAGCATATTAAGCATTCAGATCAGGTATCCTCATAATGTTTATTTCTTCTCTGAACAAACCAGTTGTCATAAAAGTTGAGCAAATTATACTTGAATGCTAAATATAACCTTTGCTGCATTAGGTATAATTTTATATTTTTATTTCAGGCTTCGTAGCGCCTTATATCTGCATTGAGGTATCTCTGTTACATTAATTTACACTTACATTTTCAGATTGCATTTCTACAGATTTCTTTGCTCTAGGGCTTGATTAAGAAAACAAATTAACTGATTCCACAGCATTATTTTCAGGAACAACTATTTTTTTTTTTTAAAGCATATCCATGTGCATAGTGTAGAATATGATAACCTATAACATTGCCCAGATAGTTCAATTGGATGTGGGACCCACATCTATCAGAAATATATAGAATGACATATCTGTGTGTGATAAGAATATCTCTTTAGCCCCTTCCCACCATATATGTACAGCAGATGTCAGGTCTATACAGATGGTACCTTCTCAGAAGCTGAGTGGCTGCCATAGTTGGTGGATACCTGTTGTTTTACGCAACAAACACCTGCCAGCAGATATCTTTTTGGTGACAACTCAGATTGCAGACTTTTAAACCCTCAGTTGTTGTGGTCAAATTGCAACCACAGAATCTGAATGGTCATTTACCAGTAGCAATTTTCCCATAGACTGCAATGGTAGACCATCACAGTCTATGGTATAAGCAATCTATTAATCAAACACCCTAGGGGAGCTAAAAACAGTTAACCCCTTCAAGACACAGCCTTATTTCACCTTAAGGACCAGGTCATTTTTTGCAAATCTGACCAGTGTCACTTTAAGTGCTGATAACTTTAAAACGCTTTGACTTATCCAGGCCGTTCTGAGATTGTTTTTTCGTCACATATTGTACTTCATGACACTGGAAAAATTAAGTCCCAAAATTAATTTTCTTTGCATAAAAAAATACCAAATTTACCCCAAATTTGGAAAAATTAGCAAATTTCAAAGTTTCAGTTTCTCTACTTCTGTAATACATAGTAATACCCCCCAAAATTGTGATGACTTTACATTCCCCATATGTGTACTTCATGTTTGAATTATTTTGGGAATGATATTATATTTTTTGGGGATGTTACAAGGCTTAGAAGCTTAGAAGCAAATCTTGAAATTTTTCAGAAATCCAATTTTTAGGGACCACTACAGGTCTGAAGTCACTTTGCGAGGCTTACATAATAGAAACCACCCAAAAATGACCCTATTCTATAAACTACACCCCTCAAGGTATTCAAAACTGATTTTACAAACTTTGTTAACCCTTTAGGTGTTGCACAAGAGTTATTGGCAAATGGGGATGAAATTTGAGAATTTCATTTTTTTGCCTAATTTTCCATTTTAACCATTTTTTTCTACTAACAAAGCAAGGGTTAACAACCAAACAAGACTGTATCTTTATTGCCCTGACTCTGCCGTTTACAGAAACACCCCATATGTGTCCGTAAACTACTGTACGGCCACACAGCGGGGCGTAGAGTGAAAGGTGCGCCGTATGGTTTTTGGAAGGCAGGTTTTGCTGGACTGGTTTATTTACACCATGTGCCATTTGAAGCCCCCTGATGCACCCCTAGAGTAGAAACTCCCTAAAAGTGACCCCATCTAAGAAAGTACACCCCTCAAGGTATTCAAAACTGATTTTACAAACTTCGTTAACCCTTTAGGTGTTGCACAAGAGTTATTGGCAAATGGGGATGAAATTTGAGAATTTCATTTTTTTGCCTAATTTTCCATTTTAACCAATTTTTTCCACTAACAAAGCAAGGGTTAACAGCCAAACAAGACTGTATCTTTATTGCCCTGACTCTGCCGTTTACAGAAACACCCTATATGTGGGCGTAAACTACTGTACGGCAACACAGCGGGGCATAGAGTGAAAGGTGCGCCGTTTGGTTTTTGGAAGGCAGGTTTTGCTGGACTGGTTTATTTACACCATGTGCCATTTGAAGCCCCTGATGCACCCCTAGAGTAGAAACTCCCTAAAAGTGACCCCATCTAAGAAAGTACACCCCTCAAGGTATTCAAAACTGATTTTACAAACTTCGTTAACCCTTTAGGTGTTGCACAAGAGTTATTGGCAAATGGGGATGAAATTTGATAATTTCATTTTTTTGCCTAATTTTCCATTTTAACCAATTTTTTCCACTAAAAAAGTAAGGGTTAACAGCCAAACAAGACTGTATCTTTATTGCCCTGACTCTTCCGTTTACAGAAACACCCCATATGTGGTCGTAAACTACTGTACGGCCACACAGCGGAACGTAGAGTTAAAGGTGCGCCATATGGTTTTTGGAAGGCAGATTTTGCTGGACTGTTTTTTTGACACCATGTCCCATTTGAAGCCCCCCTGATGCACCCCTAGAGTAGAAACTCCAAAAAAGTGACCCCATTTTAGAAACTATGGGATAGGGTGGCAGAATTGTTGGTACTAGTTTAGGGTACATATGATTTTTGGTTGCTCTATATTACACTTTTTGTGCAGCAAGGTAACAAGAAATAGCTTTTTTGGCATCGTTTTTTTATTGTTATTTACAACATTCATCTGACGGGTTAGATCATGTGGTAATTTTATAGAGCAGGTTGTCATGGACGCAACGATACCTAATATGTATACAATTTTTTTTATTTATGTAAGTTTTACAGAATGATTTCATTTTTAAAACAAAAATTTTTTTTAGTTTCTCCATAGTCTAAGAGCCATAGTTTTTACAGTTTTGGGGGCGATTATCTTAAGTAGGGTCTCATTTTTTGTGAGATGAGATGACGGTTTGATTGGCACTATGTTGGGGTGCATATGACTTTTTGATCGCTTGCTATTACACTTTTTGTGACGTAAGATGACAAAAATTGCTTTTTCTACACCGTTTTTATTTTATTTTTTTACGATGGTCACCTGAGGGGTTAGGTCATGCGATATTTTTATAGAGCCGGTCGATACGGACGTGGAAATACCTAATATGTATACTTTTTTTTTATTTATATAAGTTTTACACAATGATTTCATTTTTGAAACAAAAAAAATGATGTTTTAGTGTTTCCATAGTCTAAGAGCCATAGTTTTTTCAGTTTTTGGGCGATTATCTTAAGTAGGGTCTCATTTTTTGTGGGATAAGATGACGGTTTGATTGTTACAATTTTGGCGTACATGCAACTTTTTTGATCACTTTTATTACCTTTTTTGGGGAAGTAAGGTGGGCAAAATTTCAATTTCATCATAGTTTTTTATTTTTTATTTTTATGGCGTTCACCGTTCGGGAAAAGTAACATGACCGTTTTATAGATCAGGTCGTTATGGACGCGGCGATACCAAACATGTGTAGGGAATTTCATTTTTCTCATGTTTAATCAGTGGTAAATCTGTTTTTTGATTTTTACTTTTTTTCACTTTTTTCACTTTTTTTTGACCCAGACCCACTTGGTTCTTGAAGATCCAGTGGGTCTGATGTCTGTATAATACAGTACAGTGCAATATATATTGCACTGTACTATATTTTACTTACACTGAACAGATCTATGCTTTCAGCATAGATCTGTTCAGCACCATGGACAGCAGGACGCCTGAGAAAGCGTCCTGTTGCCATGGGAACCTTCCCTGTCTGCTCAGTTATGTTCAGAACTGCGCAGACGGGGAAGGGTAAGGACGGGGCTCTGAGGGGCTGTCTGGGGGCTCTCTCCCTCTCCATCGGGGGGCTGCAAAGGTACAGCAGCCCTCCGATGGGAGAGGGAGGGAGCTCCCTGAGCTGTTAACCTTTTCCATACCGCGGTCCGTACGGACCGCGGTATGGAAAGGGTTAAACGGCTGACATCGCATCACCGATTTCAGCCGTTTATACCAGGGTGCCAGCAATGTGCTGGCACCCTGGTATAACCCACTAGACGCCAACGATTATTATAATGGGAGGCGGGCGGGGGATCGCGATCCCGCCTGCCGCACCGCCCGCCTCCCGCAACTGCCGCACCGCCCCGCACCGGACCCTCCTCGGCATTGAGCCTGAGTGCCTGGCTGTGTGTAACAGTTAAATGCGATGAGGAGTATACTAGTCATGGAGCGCTAAGTAGCAGTGCTCCATGACTAGTATACATGTGATAGGTACAGTAGATTGTCACACTCTCCTTCTCTGATCGCTTTCCTGACAGGAATGGGGACGATCAGAGAAGGAGAGGCACACAATCCCTCCCTAACCCCCCCTTACCTGCCCCGATGCGCTGCGATTGGTCCCTCTGCAGTATTGGACCAATCACAGCGATCGTGGGTGGGTCAGGGGTCCAATACAGCTCCTTCCGGCTTCTCTGGTTGCCTAGCAACCCCAGCACGCTGGCTTCACTGAATCTTCAGCGCTTCGGTCCCTGCGCTGACAGTGCAAGCCGATCACGTACATGCACGTGGGGATGCGGTGAGGCACCACATTCCCCCACGTACATGTACGTGATGTTGCGTGAAGGGGTTAAAGCAATACACTTAAAATAAAAAATGCAAATCACACCTTTTTCCAGTTTACAAATAAAAATAAACCCCAAAACATATAATAATTGGTAATTCTGAAAAAAATGCCCGAACTAAACAAATATATTTGTATGGGGAATAATGTAAATTAAAAAGGCACATTATACTCCAAAATGGTATCCGTAAAATCTACAGTTTGCCCCACAAAAGCTCTGTTGATGGAAATATAAAATAATTATTAGTGTCAGAATATGGTGATGCAAAAATATATTTTCAAAGTTTATATAGTTTTAAAACGTATTAAAGCATAACAAAAACAATATAAATTTGGTATCAATTTAATCATACTGACTTGCACAATAAAGTTAATTTGCCATTTTTACCTTTTAGCGAATGCCGTAAAGGCAAAAACCATAAAACAATGGTAAAATTTTTCTAATTCCACACCACTGTATTTTTTTTCATCTATATGTCCTAATAGGCTAGTTGTATAGGGTACTGTATATCCTGATAGGATAACCCCTTTTGGCAAGTGTCTTTTTATGTTGTATAAAAACTTTCTGGTTCAAAGGCCACATTAATAGATAGGCTGGAATAAAGCTTAGAGGTATTCCCAGACATGGCATCGTAACAGTATGTGCCTTAAAAGCGCCACATACAATATAATTAGAGTTGAGCGAACACCTAGATGTTCGGGGAGTTCAGCCGAACTTTAAAAAAAAGTTTGGGTTCGGGACCCAAACTTGGACCCGAGCCGAACCCCACTGAAGTCAATTGTTATTTTCCGTTATAACATGGTTATAAAGGAAAATAATAGTATTAGCTTTTTCAGATCTGAGTTTTCACGATCGTAAAAACTCAGATCCGACAGTATATTCTAACACAGAGGCGTTCCCATGGTGATGGGGACGCTTCAAGTTAGAATATACTAAGAACTGTGTACATAACTGACCCCTGCTGCCTGGCAGCACCTGATCTCTTACAGGGGGCTGTGATCCGCACAATTAACCCCTCAGGTGCCGCACCTGAGGGGTTAATTGTGCGTATCTCAGCCCCCTGTAAGAGATAGGGTGCTGCCAGGCAGCAGGGGCCAGCTTCTAAAAGTGCTAAGTAACCATGGCAGCCAGGACTGCAGTAGCATCCTGGCTGCCATGGTAACCGATCGGAGCCCCAGCGATTAAACTGGGACTCCGATTGGAACTGCCGCTCCGCTGCCACCAATGATTGGGGAGGGGGAGGAGGGTTGTTAACCAATGACTTTAATTAGGGGGGGAGAGGGCCCTGTAGTGCCTGACCATTCTCTCCCTTGTTTTATTCAGGAAGAAAAGGAATCAGGAAAAGGATCCTTTATTCCTCGTGGCATCAAAAGACATTACCCGCTTAATAAGGAAGATTGTATGGATTGGGAATCTATTCCTATGGTTGATGCATGAGTGGGCAAAGTAGCAAAGCGTACAGCTCTCCCTTTTGAAGACACTGCACAACTAAAGGATCCCATGGACAGAAAGGAAGAAAGCCTTCTAAAGAAAACCTGGGAGGCCACAGCATCTTTACTAAAACCTGGAGTAGATGCAACATGTGTAGCTAGCACACAACATTTTTGGTTAGAGCAGTTGGAGCTTCATCTAACAAAAAATATTTCCCAAAGACCAGATATTGTAGAATTCATGTCTCTTATTATGCCTAGGCAATTAGTTCCCTAGCAGATTACTCTGGCCGAGTCTGTCCAGCTTTCTGCCCGTACAGCTGTACTCTCTAATATAATTAGACAGGTACTGTGGCTCAAGGCTTTTGTCAGGTAATATCACTTCAAAAACATAAGTTCATATCTCTGCCTTTCCATGGTCAATATGTTTTAGGCCCTAACCTCGACAAGATATTAGAAAATGCCACTGATTGTAAAAAAAAAAGTTTCCTGAAAATATATTTCGGTGAAGAAGGCAGTTTTTTTTCGAGGCAGTATGTGTAGGCGTTTGCACACATACTGCACACATACTGCTCCACCATGTTGCTGAAACACTGCCTCCTGCTAAGACGTTCCATATTAGCTGGTGGTGCTGGTTGTTGTGGCGTGCTGACAAAGCTTTTCCAAATTTCAGCCATGCTAACCCTGCCTTCTGAGGTGCTGGCGGTGCCCCAGATGCGTTGGCAACCTCTTCCTCCTCCTCTGCCTTCGCTTTGTGCTTCCACTGTGACCCCACTGTCAGGTAGGAATGCCATCAGCAGCGTGTCTACCAGCGTGCACTTGTACTCGTGCATCTTCCGTTCACGCTCCAGTGACGGAATTAAGGACGGTACATTGTCCTTGTAACGGGGATCCAGCAGCATGGCCACCTAGTAATCAGCACAAGTTAGAATGTGGCCAACTTGGCGGTCGTTGCGGAGACACTGCAACATGTAATCGCTCATGAGTGCCAGGCTGCTCAGAGGCAACGCACTCTGTCTTCTGTTGGAGGTGTATCGTCTGTGTCCTCTGTATCCCCCCAGCCATGCACCAATTATGCCCATCAGCCTGTTTGGGTGCCACCTTGCTGTGAACACGGTTCCTCCTCCTCCATCTCCTCCTCCTCATCCTCCACCTCGTCATCCTCCAGAACTGTGCCCTGGCTGGACAATTGTGTATCTGGCGTATGTTGGTGCACCCACCCTCATAGCCACTTGTGAACGACTGGCCTGAAACCCTTGTAAATGATCCCTCTTCCTCCTCCTCTTGTGCAACATCCTCTTCCATCATCGTCCAAAGTGTTTTTTCAAAGAGGCATAGAAGTAGGATAGTAACGCTGAGAACGGCGTTATCGGCACTGGCCATGTTGGTGGAGTACTCGAAACAGCGCAACAAGGCACACAGGTCTCGCATGGAGGCCCAGTCATTGATGCTGAAGTAGTGCTGTTCCGCAGAGCGACTCACCCGTGCGTGCTGCAGCTGAAACTCCACTATCACCTGCTGCTGCTCGCACAGTCTGGCCAGCATGTGCAAGGTGGAGTTCAACCTTGTGGGCACGTCACATATGAGGCGGTGAATGGGAAGGCCAAAGTTATGCTGCAGCGCTGACAAGCGAGCAGCAGCAGGGTCAGTACGCCGAAAGCGCACACAGACAGCTCGCACTTTATGCAGCAGCTCTGACATATTGGGGTAATTTTTAAGGAATTTCTGCACCACCAAATTCAGCACATGCACCAGGCAAGGGATGTGCGTTAAACCAGCTAGTCCCAGAGCTACTATGAGATTTCGCCCATTATCGCACACCACCAGGCTGGGCTTGAAGATAAGTTTTAAAACTGTGATGACGTGCTGCGATGGTCCTCCCATGTACTCATCTTGAAACATAAGTGGTTGGGCATTGGTGCACTCAAACTCTCTTTCACTTCTGGGGCAGGGCTAGGTAGATGGCCATGGGAAAAAAGCAGAAGAGACTGCTGTATGAAAGACTGATGAACATCGGCTGCAGGTGCCAACTCAGATCTTTCTGCAGCAGACTGGGTGGGAGACATTGTGAAGGAACTGGAGGCACTATCAGCAACCCAATCTACTATTGCCTGTACTTGTTCTGGCCTCACCATTCGTAGAGCCGCATTAGGCCCGACCAAATACCGCTGCAGGGAAGGTGTTTCACTTGTTCGTGTAGCTGGCACACATCGACCACGTCCTCTCCCTGCAACAAGAGCTCCACTAGCAGCACCACGACCGGGGCCACGTCCTTTATTTGACGCTCTCCTCATATTTCTCAAATTTAGGATCTTGCCCTAAATGTTTTTCTTTTTTTAATAGCAGAATAGAACCACAGCATCTAAATGGTGTATCTCACACGTACAGATGCAGACTAGGCCGCAATTAAAGATTTTTGCCCAAAATGGGTGTTTTATTAATAGCAGAATAGAACCACAGTATCTAAAGGGTGTAAGTTCACTGACAGTAATGCTGTGCCGATGTCAAAAAGAGAAAAAAATTCTTGAGGTCACACAACACTGTGACAGGTGAATTTAATGCAATTACTTCAAGGTCACAAAAATTTTAATTTGTCAACCAACAATGTAACAGCAATATTGACTGGTTTTATTGGACTGTCAGAAATGCAGCGCAGGTCGCAAATGTTTATCTAGCACAAATAGGGTGTTTTTTTCAAAGAACAATATAACAGCAGTATATAATGTTTGTATTGGACTGACAGAAATGCAGCGCAGATCGCAAATGCACAATCTAGCACAAAAAGGGTGTTTATTTTAAACCACAATATAACAGCAGTATTTAACGGTTGTATTAGACTGTCAGAAATGTAGCGCAGGCCACAATTGTACGATGTAGCAAATGTACTATCTAGCACAAATATGGTGTTTTTTCAAAGAAAAATATAACAGCAGTATTTAACGGTTGTATTGGACTGTCAGCAATGCAGCGCAGGCCGCAAATGTACACTTCAGCATGAAAAGGGTGTTTTTTTCAAACCACAATATAACAGCAGTATTTAACGGTTGTATTGGACTGTCAAAAATGCAGCGCAGGTAACAAATCTACTATCTAGCACAAAAAGTGTGTTTTTTCAAATAAAAATATAACAGCAGTATTTAACAGTTGTATTAGACTGTCAGAAATAAAGTGCAGGTCGCTAATGTACAATGTAGTAAAAAAAAGGGTGTTTTTTTCAAACTAAAATATACCAGCAGTATTTAACGATTGTATTGGACTGTCAGAAATGCAGCGCGGGCCGCAAATGTACAATCTAGCACAAAAATTAAGTTTTTTTGTAAGAAAAATATAACAGCAGTATTTAACGGTTGTATTGGATTGTCAGAAATGCAGCAGAGGCCACAAATGTACGATGTAGCCCAAAAAGGCAGTTTTTTTCAAAGAAAAATATAACAGCTTTATTTATCGGTAGAGTTGAGCGAACCCGAACTTTAAAGTTCGGGTTCATACCAAACTTTAGGTTTTTCGGCACGTAAAAGTTACGTAAAAGTTTGTGTTCTGGTTCGGTGTTCGGCGATTTTTATGGCGCTTTTTGAAAGGCTGCAAAGCAGCCATTTAACAAGCGTCATACTACTTGCCCCAAAAGGCCATCACAGCCATGCCTACTATTGGCATGGCTGTGATTGGCCAACTGCAGCATGTGACCCAGCCTCTATTTAAGCTGGAGTCACGTAGCACCGCCCGTCACTTTGCTCGGATTAGTGTAGGGATAGGCTGCAGCTGCTGTGAGGGAGAGATCAGGGAGGAGTCTTATAAAGAACTGCTTCTTTACTCAGTGATCTACAGCAAATGTGTTTTGTGGGTGCAGTGCACAATTGTTTTAAGCCTGCCCTGAGCCAACTACTGCTGAAAACAAACTTTTTTTCCTTCAGTTATTCAATACATAATCGACAGCCATTTTATGCAACAATAGTGCACCAGCACAGGATATCTGCATGTCTGCAAGTCCAGAAATACTGCTTTGATACACTGGGGTTAAAAAAATAACCCTCTGTTTCATATAGTGCATATCTAGGATTATCGCTGCATAAGTGACTGTTCAATTTAGGCCAGAAATATGGCATTCGCATACTGGAGTGAAAGAAAAACATCTGTTTAATATAGTGCACACCTAGGATCATAGGTGCATAAGTGACTGTCACATTTAGGCCAGAAATATGGCTTTGGCATACTGGGGCATACTGTGTGAAACAAACCTCTCTGTTTCATATACTGCACATCTGGGATTATAGGTGCATAAGGGACTGTTCATTTTAGGCCAGAAATATGGCTTTTGCATACCGGGGTGGAAAAAACATTGTGTTTTATATACTGCACATCTGTGATTATAGGTGCATAAGTTATTTTGAAATTTAGGCCACAAATACAGCTTTTTCCTTACTGGGGATAAAAAAAAATACAAAAAAACCCTCTGATATACTGCACATCTGGGATTATAGGTGCATAAGTGAGTGTTACATTTAGGCAAGAAATATGGCTTTCTCATACTGGGGTGAAAAAAAATAAAAATAAACATCTGTTTCATATAGCGCACATTTAGGATTATAGGTGCATAAGTGAGTGTCACATTTAGGCCAGAAATACGGCTTTGGCATACTGGGGCATACTGGGTGAAAAAAACAACTCTGTTTCATATAGTGCACATCTAGGATTATAGGTGCATAAGGGACTGTTCATTTTAGGCCAGAAATACGGCTTTCGCATACCAGGGTGGAAAAAACACAGTGTTTTATATACTGCATATCTGGGATTAGAGGTGCATAAATTACTGTGAAATTTTGGCAACAAATACGGCTTTTGCTTACTAAGGGTTAAAAAAAAAAAAAACATCTGGGATTAGAGGTGCATAAGTGAGTGTCACATTTAGTCCAGAAATACGGCTTTGGCATACTGGGTGAAAAAAAATAAAAACTCTGTTTCATATAGTGCACATCTAGGAGTCTAGGTGCATGAGGGACTGTTCATTTTAGGCCAGAAATACGGCTTTCACATACCGGGGTGGAAAAAACACTGTGTTTTATATACTGCACATCTGTGATTATAGCACCTATAATCACCGATGTGCAGTATATAAAACACAGTGTTTTTTCCACCCCGGTATGTGAAAGCCGTATTTCTGGCATAAGTTACTGTGAAATGTATTAGAGGTTCATAAGGTACTGTGAAATTTAGGCCACAAATACAGCTTTTGCTTACTGGGGTTAAAAAAAAAAATCCTCTGATAAACTGCACATCTGGGATTAGAGGTACATAAATTACTGTGACATTTAGGCCACAAATACGGCTTTTTCTTACTGGGGTTAAAAAAAGCTCTGGTTTAATGCACATCTGGTGCATAAGTTACTGTGAAAGTTAGGCCACAAATACCACTGTCATATAGAGTTTAAAAAAAATCTGGGTTTTTATTGGCGGATAATTATTTTTAACAGACTCAACCACTTTTTACTTTGCTTGGTGAACGCTAACTATGAGGCAAACATCTAATAAGGGACGCGGTCATGGTTGTGGTGTTGGTGGAGCCTCTGGTGTAGGGAGAGGACGTGGCCGTTTTGCCACAGCTACATGTCCTACTGAACCTACTACCTCAGGTCCCAGTAGCCGCCAGAATCTATAGCGATATTTGGTTGTGCCTAATGCCGTTCTAAGGATCGCAAGGCCTGAGCAAATACAGGCGATAGTCGATAGGGTGGCCGACAGTGGATCCAGCAGGTTCACATTATCTCCCACCCAGTCTTATGCAGAAAGCGCACAGGTGGCACCTAAAACCCTTGTCCATCAATCTGTCACATAACCCCCGTGCATATCGGGGAACCTGTCTGAGTCGCAAGTCATGCCGCAATCTCTTATGCTGTTTGAAGACTTTGCTGGCAGGGTTTCCCAAGGGCATCCACCTAGCCCTTCCCCAGGGGTGGAAGACATAGAATGCACTGATGCACAACCACTTATGTTTCCTGGTAAAGACATGGGAATACCACCTCAGCATGTCTCTGATGATGACGAAACACAGGTGCCAACTGCTGCGTCTTTCTGCAGTGTGCAGACCGAAAAGGAGGTCAGGGAGGAAGACTGGGTGGAAGACGATGCAGGGGACGATGAGGTCCTAGACCCCACATCGAATGAAGGTCGTGCCACTGACTTTCAGAGTTCGGAGGAAGAGGCAGTGGTGAGACCGAGCCAACAGCGTAGCAAAAGAGGGAGCAGGGTGCAAAAGCAGAGCAGCCGTCGCCAAAACAGTTTGCCTGCTACTGGCCACCGTCACCAGGGACCGAGCACACCAAAGGCAGCTTCAAGGAGTTCCCTGGCATGGCACTTCTTCACACAATGTGCTGACAACAAGACCCTAGTGGTTTGCACGCTGTGCCATCAGAGCCTGAAGCGAGGCATTAACATTCTGAACCTTAGCACCACCTGCATGACCAGGCATCTACATGCAAGACACGGGCTGCAGTGGAGTAAGCACCTTCAAAACCAAGAAAGGGCTCAGGCCTCTCCTGCTCCCTCTTCTGATGCTGCCTCGGCCTCTTCCTCCGCCTCTGGAGAAGATGTGTCACCAACACCACCACCTCCGTCACCAAGCATCTCCACCATGTCACACGGAAATGTTCAGCTCTCCATCTCACAAACATTGGAGAGAAATGTTGCCTCCTCTTCCTACTCGGCTTCCTCCTCCTCTTCTCCCACCTCCTAATCCGGTCAGCAACAGACCTTCACCACCAACTTCAGCACCGCCAGGGGTAAACATCAGCAGGCCATTCTGAAACTGATGTGTTTGGGGGACAGGCCCCACACCGTGCAGGAGTTGTGACGGGTTATAGAACAACAGACCAATGAGTGGTTGCTGCCTCAAGCCCGGCCTGGTGGTGTGCGATAATGGGTGAAATCTCGTTGCAGCTCTGGGACTAGCTGGTTTGACTCACATCCCTTGCCTGGTGCATGTGCTGAATTTGGTGGTGCAGAAATTAATTCACAACTACCCCGACATGTCAAAGCTGCTGCATAAAGTGCGGGCCGTCTGTGCGCGCTTCTGGCGTTCTCATCCTGCCGCCGCTCAGCTGTCTGCTCTACAGTGTAACTTCGGCCTTCCCGCTCACCACCTCATATGCGACGTGCCCACCAGGTGAAACTCCACCTTGCACATGATGGAGAGACTGTGCGAGCAGCAGCAGGCCATAGTGGAGTTGATGAATGGTGGAGGACCAGCTAAGCAGCTTTGTAACTAGCACCTCATCACCAGGGAGGAACTGCTCTGCGTCATCACTAGAGAAATCAAATACTGTCTGTCTCCTCACCAACTGGAGATAGAAACCATGGTTACTGATAACACAAAGAACAATTTGTCTGTGCTGCATCAGGGAGGGTTTACCCATGCTCCTTGCATTGCGCATGTTTTCAATCTCATTGTCACTCGGTTCCTCAAGTCTTCCACTGAGCTGCAAAGGCAAAATTATCTTCTCCAACATCAACTGATATGAGACTTTTCCACCCAGTGGAACTCCATGCTCCATATGCTAGACCACCTATAAGAGCAGAAGAAGGTGGTCAATGATTTCTTAATGCAGCAGGCAGACAGGTCTACTACCCGATTTAACTTCCATGTTAGCCAGTGGCAGCTCATATGTGACACCTGCTGTTTGCTCAGGCCGTTTGAGGAGGCCACTTTATTTGTTATTCAGCAGATTTACAGGATGAATGATGTCATTCCACTCCTTCATATCCTGGAGGGGATACTGAGAAGTCTGAATATCGAGGTGACAGAAGACATAGTGCCTACATCTCACTGTCACCTGAGACCTGATGAGGATGAACTGGCACAGGAGGAGGATGAAGTTAAGCAGGAGGACATAAACACCAGTATGCAGTGGAGATGTAGGCAGGGAGGCCCTCCGAGTCCCTTGTGCAAATGGCCAGATGCATGCTGTCATGTTTGTGTAGTGACAACCGCATTGTCAAGATTCGGCACAGGGATGACTATCCACATTGTTAGACCCTCGCTATGGGTCAAAAATTGAGGCATTATTAAAACCTTCTGAGATGGATGCTAAAATGGACTACTATGGAGACATGCTGTGTAGTCACTTGGTCGCTGCCTATGAGTGCCATCGCCATCCTAAGGAAGGTCTGACTAGTGATGAGCGGCAGGGGCAATATTACAATTCTAGATATTTAGCAAATATTTGGTAGAATATTTGTCATATACTCGCAAATTTGAGATTATTTTCTTGATCGCAAAGAATCGGCAATGTAATATTCGATGAATGCACACGAAATACAGGAGTGGGCCAATATAGCTACATTTTTCAAGCTGCTAGAAGTTTCCTAACACTGGAGAAAATGGTTGGCACTGCAGAACATTACAATAGCTTTGTAAGACACTCTCATGTTTCGTGGTCCACTGGGGCCCCCAGGAATTCTTGTGGGGCTCGGCCTGCGAGCTGCCCCATTGGAGTAGCGGGACAGGTCACACATGTGCCTGCAGAATCTTTGGTTCCGACTCCTTTGCGGGCGGACGCGGTTCTGGCATCCGTGCCGACGCGTATCCATGCTTGAGCATCTGCGTGCATGCTTGGGAGGAGGTTCGTACATCTTATTCGCTAGGCCGGCTGCTGACAGGTATTATATCTGTACATAAACTCTAGTAGATTAGAGGGCAGGCATGGGTTAAGTGATCAATGACCAGCCAAGGCCGCACAAGTGTCAGGGATTAGGATAATAATATGGCCTATGAGGAATAGACACATGGTACTCTGTGATTGGCTAGCAGGTGTTTAAGAGGTGATCTCCCTGGCTGGTCAGTGCCCACTGTTGTTTTGTCAACCCGGGTGTATGTTGCTGTTCACATTCTTCTAGACAACCTGTGCATGACCTCTGACTTCATCAATTCATCTCTAGAGACTGCCTTTGGGAAACTTCTATGTGGAACAGTTTGTCTCGTGTTGGACCTCGGATCGGGCCCTAGAAATGTCTCATCCCTAGGTACTACGTTACACTGACTATTTCTGTGTATATGAACTTTGGCCTGGTCTGGCTGTCCCATGTGAGTTTTCCTGCACAAGTTATTATTTGGATTAATTATCTGCATATGATTTCTGGTCTGGACTGTACTGCCGTCATTTAATAAATCCACCATAGTTTAAACTCTGTCTGGTTGTTTGGGGTTCTACACCATTACAGAACAGTGGGCCCCAACCTCCAGTTATCATGGATTGTATCCAGCAGCAATTAGTGGAGTTGACCAGAGCAGACAATCTATTGGTCCAACAAAGGATGAACATCTCTGCTGTAAATCTCAACACACACATGCACAACTGGCAACAGTCGGGGGCGAGCTTAAACTCCTCCTTCAGGGAGTTCAGGGTTTGCACAACCCGACTCCAGCAGAACCCCAAGTGGAACCCAAGATATCGCTACCTGAGTTTTTTTTTTTTTTCGGGAAATAGGCAGGAGTTTCCCAACTTCCGTGATTCCTGATATTTATATTTTGAATTACGTCCTGCATCTTCTGGGAATACCAAACAGAAAATCGTCATTGTTATGTCCCTATTGAGAAAGGATCCGCAACGTTGGGCCTTTAATCTCCAGGCGGAAGATCCTGTGTTTGGTTCAGTAGAGACCTTATTTCATGCCATAAGTGTATTATATGATGATCCGGACCGCACTGGTACTGCTGAGACCCAGCTGGAAGATCTCCAATGAGGACGACGCCCAGCGGAGGAATTTGCTGCAGAGTTCCGTCCCTGGGCCACTTTTACCAACCGGGTTGGGACTATTTGACCCTGTCAGAGACTTGTTATCATCTCTACCATCCCCACCATCACTAGATGTGGCAATCCAGCAGGCAATCAACGCTGATCTTTAAATTTGGGAACGTCTTCTGGAGCGGGCTTCTCGCCCAGCCTCATCAAGTCCACCTCCAAAACCCAGTAAACCGGCTGAGGAACCCATGGGACTGGGGTCCTCTCATCTTACCCCTACTGAGAGGGCTCGTCACCAAAACGAGGGTCTTTGCCTATATTGTGGAGAAGTTGGTCACCAGCTAAAGATATGCCCATTACTCCTGCCGGGAAACGACAAAGCCTAGTGGGAATCGAGGAGAAGTTGGATTCTCATACCAATTTCTATTGAATGTCAAGGGAAGGACCCATCCTTTTTCTGCCTTACTTGACTCGGGAGCTGCCGGAAATTTTATTGACTCTTCCCTGGTTTGACTGTTACACATTCCAGTCGTTAAGCCGGAAGCAACATTTTCCATCACCACTGTGGAAGGGTCTCCCCTTCAAGAAGGCCAGTCATTGTGGATGACACTCAGGTTGCAGATAACGGTGGGGGCTAGTCACCGGGGGGTCTTAAACCTTTTAACCCTGGATATGCCATCCACTCCTGTGATTTTGGGTCTTCCCTGGTTGAGACTTCATAATCCGGACAAATTTGCCAGTGGAGTTCTGATTGCCTCACTAGGTTCATTTGTCCGGAGTTGCCACTGGCATCCACGGAAGTTCTGAGTGTGTTCAGCCCACAGGGGGGATGATGTGTTATCTCCTCATAGGCCATATGATTGTCTTATTGATTTGTTGCCAGGTACCATGCCACCCAGAGGACATCTGTATTAACTCACTGGGCCTGAGATTCAGGCCCAGCAGTATTATATAAAAGAGAACCTCCATAAGGGTTTCATTCGACCGTCTACTTCTCCCGCAGGGGCGGGATTCTTCTTCAAGGGGAATTGAGACCCTGTATCGATTTCCGCAGCCTCAATCGAATTACGGTGAAGAATCGGTAACCTCTTCCACTTATTGAGGACTTATTCTCTCAGTTGGCAGGGACCCGAGTCTTCACCAAACTCAATTTGCGGGGTGCATAAAATTTAGTACGCATTTGTAAGTGTAATGAATGGAAGACCTCATTTAACACCAGGGACGGTCTTCCAAGAGTTCATTAGGTAAATTTAGATGATATACTAATCTACTCATCGGATCTGGATCATATGTGTCAAGTTTTCCAGAAGCTGAGGGAGAATCGCCTATACGCCAAACTCGAGACGTGCCTATTTGAGGTGAGAGAATTGTCTGGTCTGGCTGTCCCTTGTGAGTTTTCCTGCACAAGTTATTATTTGGATTGATTAAATGCATATGATTTCTGGTCTGGACTGTACTGCCATCATTTAATATATCCAATATATCCACCATCTGTCTGGTTGTTTGGGGTTCTGCACTATTACAAGCTTTATATGTAGAAAGAGTGCTCCAATATATTTTTCAATTGCTAAATCTGCACTAATGATGCAAATATTTTGGCGCATTACGTGCAACTTCACATTTTCACATTTTAACAGGTCTGACTACTAGTGATTGATGCACTAAGTATTGTTGTGAACTTGTGACAACACAACACTATGTATGTAGCATGTATGTATGGACAGCAGAAACTATGAGCTACACTATATCAACATCTAACCTACACTAACTATCTTCCACTAACTATCTGTAATATATATATATATATATATATATATATATATATAAGCTAACTATCTAATGTAATGACACAGAAAAGCAAAGAGCACAGCAATAATTTTGCTGTCTCTCTCAGATCTCCAAAATACTGCATACAAAGGCTGGGGAGGTTCTTATATAGTAAGGGGTAGGCAACTTTCCTATTAGTTGCTAGGGATGTTGCTAAGCTCAGATAAAGACATTGCAGCTTTCTCATTGGCCCACAAGCAAGAAAGGAGGTTACTGATGAAAAAAAAATCTAGAATATTTGAAATTATGAATATATATCACTATATTCAAAATATTCATGAATTCTCGAAGTGCAGATATTCACGATTAACATTCGCTATTTGAATATTCACGCCAAACAATAGGTCTGACCAGGGGGACCCTCTGTGCTCCGCATCACTGCCATGCCTGGGGGAGGGGGGACAGGAGCAGCACCATTTCCATATGCAGAAACTTCAGTCTGGAGTCTCTGATGAGCAGTTTTTTTCAGCCACCTACTGAAGACACCAACCATCAGCAACAGGACATTCAACAGAACCTCACCAGCTGGTGGTGGCATACTTAGACCACACATTGTCTCCCTTGATCCAAGATCCTCTTTACTACTGGGAATGTAAACTTGAGGTGTGGCTGCAACTGGCAGAGTTTGTCTTGGGCATGCATTCATTCCTGCCCGGCCAGTAGTGTGGCATCAGAGCGGGTGTTCAGTGCATTTCCTCCCTAAATGTTGAGAGACTAATCTTCATAAAGATGAATCAGGCGTTGATCAACCAGGATTTTCAGACATTGGTGCCTGATGCAACAGAATAGATCGTTCTGCCACTAATGATCATACTGTAGTATGCCGCTACACCGGAATATTCAGCAAAATGAGCCCTTACTTCTGGCCATGTGATGCTGCCACCATTCTGATGTTGCCACCTGCCTGCTGCCTTTAATGCAATTCCTACAATGGGGATTTTGGGATTACTGATATATAAATTTTACATTTTTGCAAAGATATGCATACCACTGACCCTTGTTGTTGAGTTCTGCTACTACTCTGATCTGCCACCATTTTGTACTTGACCATCCACACTCTGACTCTGTCATGTGCTGCCACCATCCCCATGGGGCACACTACTGTAACTGGTACTGCATCACCATTTTCTGACAGCCATAATTTTTCGGTATACAAAGTGGTATAAATTTTTAAGGGGGGGAAGGTGACTAAAAAAAGAGAATTGTGTGTTTTTCTTTTTTTCTGTTACGGCGTTCAATACTTTAACAGTTGAGCCTTTTTCGGATACCCAAAAATGTTTTTTTTTTGTTTATATATTTTTATATATAAAATTGTTAAAGGAGGATGAGCTAATCTTTTAATATTTTAATGATAATTTTTTTTTTTTTTACTTTTTAAAAACTTTAACAACTTTTAGCCTCCTATTCACCCTAATTAGAGATCTATAAGGGTGTATAGCATTATACCGCGAAAGCTTCAGAAGCATCCAGCCTGCCATGGTAACTGATTATAGCCCACATCGGAAGCCAGGTGGTAATCAAATGTGAAAAAAGTCAAAGGGTCTGAAGACTTTCCCAAACCATTGTATTTGGCATTTTACCTTAAACACATGGTCATGTTAGTGTAGTTCAATGTCCAAAATTAAGCTAATCCTGCATTCAGATAAACAATCTACAACTGTGAAAATTGTATTAAAAACACACCTTAATGAATCATTTAACAACTTTTATTATAAGCATCATGCTAGAATTCATAATTTGGAACATTAGAAGTCATAAAGATTTAAAAAAAAAAACGTGATTCTGCATATTCTTCATGTTATATTTTACATAATAAAAGCATGTATTTTTCAAAGCTGGCCTATCCTTTTGTAGTATCATTGAAAATCATTTCTTAAAAATGTCCTCAGCTTATTTTAAATCCTTGGTATTTTCCTCTGCTGTGTATTTCTCCCTTTCTTGCACATGAATATTAATGTATTTCCAAGCGATATCTACTTAGAGGAAAAAAACAAGAATAAATTAAATACCTACAGATTTTTCTAATTCCTCTTTTTGGTGACATGTCGTCATTACATCAAATTACTGAGATGTGCTTGCATTTTTTTTTAAATTATGGAATATAAAGTGTATGTAAATCTTGCCAAGCGGCTGTGAGGAAAGAATAGGAACAGGAGGTGTATTAGGTATTCAGTCTGCGTATTTGTGAGCCAATTAATCAAGCACTGGCGAGAAAAGATGCAGAAACGATGAGTTCGCCCTTCATGTTGATGAGGCCGGTCCAGGGCAAACGCTGCTGCACCTGAGCTCATAGTTAGGCATGCAGAAAGGAATCATGGGAATTTCTTCACGCCTTTGTCTTCCTCGTGAAGGATGCAAAATGTCAAGCTGGTGTTTGGTTGTTTCTTAGAGTCTCAGTAAAAATCTTTTAGTCTGGTGAAGTGTTTTTAACCCGTTATATGATTTCACAACGCAGAAAACAGATCCCTGAATCCTTAGCAAAGAATATTACCTAGAATTTGTCAAATCATAATGCATTTATCTCTGTATGTATATTTATTTATTACAGCTTTACAATAAAAGTGAATAATAAGGTTCAAATGTTTTAGTATATTACTGTTTATTTACATTACATAGCCATACAGCCTAGATTATTACATATGCTGCTTATTCTTTACTGTACTTTATGTATGTGTGTAAATACCTCAATGTTCCCACATTTGCTTCCCCAGAGCTCTCAGTTCTAAAAATCTCCTTGACGTCTATGGTTGAAAATAATATATACAGTGGGTAGTTCTATGGTACTTCAAACTGTACTGGCAAATAGATGCCAAACATGTACTGCTTTGATATTATTAAGCACAAAAATATACTAAAGGTAAAGTAAAGGTAAATATTATTTTGACAATTTATAATTTCAGTAAGGGATTCATGCATAGCACTATATTGAGGTTAAAATAGGTTTTCCAAGGCTTTGATGGTGATGGCTATACTAAAATAGGCGAGAAATATCCTGATAAACCATATTAACCCCATCCTGACCAGCACCGTAATAGTACGGCGCTGCGCGAAGTGACTTCCCGACCAGTGCCGCAGTACTACGGCGCACTGATCAGGTGGGTGCAGTTTCTACGCCCACCCCATAAGCTGCAGGGATCCACCTGTTCCGTTAGATGGACCCCTGCTGTATGTGCCGGCATCGGAGAAAACACCGATGCCGGCACATTTACCCTCACTATGCCACGGTCAGCACTGACCGCGGCATGTGCGGGGTGTGTGGTGGAAGGGAGCTCCATCCCTGTCCCCATCGGGTACTAGTGCTGCTGTGACGGGGATAGGATAGCTGGGGCGGCAGCCCGATGCCTACCTTAGGCATTGTGGCTGCATTCCCCGTTAGCCTGTGAGAACCAGCCCCCTGGATCTCACAGGCAGGAAAGCTTTAAGTGCATTAGGCCTCCGGATCCGCAATACACGGTCACTGTTGCGTGTGCATTCCACATCACGGATGCAGACCCATTCACTTCAATGGGTCCGCAAATCTGGAATGGTGCGGAACGAAAGCACGGAATGGAACCCTACAGAAGCACTATGTGCTTCCATGGGGTTTTGACCCGTACATCCGTTCCGAAAAAAGATAGAACATGTCCTGTCTTTTTGTGGAACGGCCAGATCTTGGACGCATTAAAGTGAATGGGTCCGCGATCCGCTGCGGCTGCCCCACGGTCTGTGTTCGAGCATTGCGGCTTGTGTGCAGGAGGCCTTACACTGAATAGTACACTTATAGCCAATGCATTATAATACAGATGTATTGTAATGTATTGGAGAGGGGATCAGACCCCCAAAAGCGTTATTCTTCCATAATTAAGTAATAAAAAAAATGGTGAAAAGTAAAGTAGGTATCATCGTGTCCGTATCAACTGGCTCTATAAAAATATCACATGATCCACCCCGTCAGCTGTAAAAAATAAAAATAAACTGTCCCAAAACAGTGATCAAAAAGTTGTATGTACCCCAAAATGGTACCAATCAAACAGTCATCTCATCCTGCAAAAAATGAGACCCTACATACTGTAAGACAATCGCTCCAAAAAAAAAAAGAAGAAATATGGCTCTCAAAAAATGGCAACACAAAAACATGATATTTTTCTTTTGAAAAATACTTTTGCTGAGTAAAACTTAACAAAAATAATATAATTGACATATTAGGTATCGCCACTTCCGTAACAAACTTCTCTATAAAAATATCACATAATCTACCTCCTAACTTGAATGCTGTAAAAAAAATACAAATAAAACCTATTACAAAACAGCCATTGTTTTTTACACATTGCCTCACAAAAAGTGTAATATCACATCAAAAAGTCATATGTCTCCCAAAATGGTACCAATCAAACCGTCATCTCATCCCGCAAAAAAATATACCCTACCTAAAACCATCGCTGAAAAAGTAAAAAAAATAATAGCTCTCAGAAAATGGCAAAATAATAGGCATATTAGGTATTGCAGTGATATTAGGTATTTTGCTTAACAAAATGCGTAATATCAAGTGATCAAAAAGTCATATGTACCCTAAAATGGTTCCAATTAAAACGTCACCTCATCCAGTAAAAAATTAACTCCCACATAGGACAATAACTCAAAAATTAAACCAATAGCATCCGTAAAACAATCTATCAAAACTCATGCTTCAAAAGCCATATGGCACTCCTTCCATTCTGGGTCCTGCCATGTGCCCCCACAGCGGTTTACCACCACATATAGGGCGTTGCCGTATTCAGGAGAAAATGGGTAACAAATTATGGGGTGCCCTTTCTCCTGTTGCTCCATGTGAAAATGAAAAATCTGGGCTAAAGCAACATTTTATTGAAAGAAATGAAACTTTTAATTTTCATAGCCAAGTGTTTCCAAATTCCGTAAAACGCTTATGGGATCAAAGTGCTTAGCACACCCCTTAATAAATTCTTTGAGGGGTGTAGTTTCCAAAATGGGGTCACTTTTTTCGGGTCTCCACTGTAGGGGTATGTCAGGGTGTCTTCAAATACAAAATGGTCCCCAAAAACCATTCTAGCAAAATCTGTCTCCAAAATCCATATGACGCTCCTTTCCTTCTGACCACTACCATGTGCATCGACAGCAGTTTACCGCCACATATTGAGTATTTCTGTAAACTGCAGAATCAGAATAATTCATATTAAGGTTTATTTTGCTGTTAATCCTTGCCGTGTTGCAAGATAAAAATTGATTAACTTGAAAAATTTGCCCAAAAAATGACATTTTTGAATTTCACCTCCAATTTTTTTTAATTCTTATGAAACAAAGTTAACAAAGTTTTTAACATCAGTTTTGAATATTTAGAGGGGTGTAGTTTCTAAAATGGGGTAATTTATGGGTGGTTTCCATTATGTAAGCTCCTCAAAATCACTTATATTTGAATTGGTGCTTTAAAATGGTTTTGGAAATTTTTTTGAACATTTTTAAAATGGCTTCTAAGCCTTCTAACACCCTAAAAAAATAAAATGGAATTACAAAATGATGCCAGCAGAAAGTAGACACGGGGAATGATGGCTGATAACTATTTTATGAGGCATTACTATCTGTCTTAAAAGTAGAGAAAATCTAATAAATACAATTTGGAATTTTTCCAAATTGTTGGCAAATTTGTGATTTTTCTTTTTTTTTATAAATAAAGAAAAAATATATTGACTCAAATTTACTACTATCATGAAGTACAATGAGTCAGGAGAAAACAATCTCAGAATGGTTTGGATAAGTAAAATCATTCCAAAGTTATTACCACACACAGTAAAGTGACACATGCCAGATTTAAAAAAATGGCCTGGGCAGGAAGGTGAAAACTGGCCTAGGGTAGAAAGTGTTAAAGCAACCTCC
Organism: Bufo gargarizans; assembly: GCF_014858855.1. Lineage (NCBI taxonomy): Eukaryota > Metazoa > Chordata > Amphibia > Anura > Bufonidae > Bufo > Bufo gargarizans. The sequence continues at coordinate 525,233,425 of NC_058080.1, read as the reverse complement.
AGCATGAATGGAGTATATGGGACCAATAGACTGTTTGAGTGCTCTACTATACTTCCAAATACATCTAATTTCATATTTTCAGTAGGGTAACAGGATATAAAAGCATCCTATAATTTCTGACCCATATATGGTCATAAGCTGCTGCATGGGCAAGATGCAGGGCTCAGAAGGGAAGGATTGCCAATAGGCTTTTGGAGGGAAGTTTTTGCTACAATGGTTCTCTGGAGCTATGTCACATTTGCAAAGCCCTTGGGGTATCAGTACAGTGAAAACCCCCAAAAAGTTAATCTATGAGTATTTTGGAAACTAAACCCTTCAAATAATTCATAATTTTTTTTTTATTGGGACATTATAAAATTGCATTTCAACTATATGTACATTTGGCCTCAAATGTTCGATTTTAAGAATAGGTAAAGGAGAAAAAGCACCACAAAATTTGTCACATAAACTTGTTACATCTGAAAATCTGAAGTCGATTTGCATTTTTATTTTTTCAAATACTGTACGAAGCAGGAGCTCTGTACAGTATTAGAATGTATTGGCTCTGATAAGCCAAAGTTATTGCTTTGCAAAGTATTGCGAGATTTCGCGCAATAATTTCATAAATTAATTGATACTGTAAAAAAACATTTCTCGAACTCTGGTTCAGTTACAAGTGGTACCTAACAACATGGCTCAAGAATAAAAGGGTACAGTGCGTATTTGAGGCCCATTGTAGCGATTCTCACATCTTGTTCTGACAACTGTGGGCTCTGGGGTGAAATAGTAAATGGAACCCCCAAGAAGTAACTCCAATTTGGATGCAATGCCTTACAAGGGAATGTATTAAGAAGTGTGATGAGCATTTTGAGACCACGGGTACTTCACAGTAATTAATGAGTAACAGACCTTGCAAAATTTTTTTTTTACTATTTCAACATATATATGGCATTTTAGTGCCCAATATGTTGCACCCTTTGTGTGCCATCAGAGAATTAAGTTGTTTAGCTTGTTCTACTTGCTGCAGAAATTACATAAATGTAGATGTAAACTGCTGTATGGGTAAGGGGAGGTGCGCCAGTTGGCTTTTGAAATGCTGACTTTGCCGGAATTGTTTTCTGGATCTACATCACAAAAACAGAGACCCTGAGGTTCCTGTACAGTGGAAATCCCTAATAATTTACCCCATTTTGGAAACTCTGCCGCTCAAGGAATTTATCAAAGAGTGAAGTCAGCATTTTGACACATAGGTATTTTGTAGAAATTAATGAAAATTGATAGTTTTCCACATATATGGCATTTCTGTGCTGAATATGTACACTCACCTAAAGAATTATTAGGAATACCTGTTCTATTTCACATGGCAGTTGCTTCAATGCATGTAGGGTTGTGATCCTGGTCAAGACAATCTCCTGAACTCCAAACTGAATGTCAGAATGGGAAAGAAAGGTGATGTAAGCAATTTTGAGCGTGGCATTGTTGTTGGTGTCAGACGGGCCGGTCAGAGTATTTCCCAATCTGCTCAGTTACTGGGATTTTCACGCACAACCATTTCTAGGGTTTACAAAGAATAGTGTGAAAAGGGAAAAACATCCAGTATGCGGCAGTCCTCTGGGCAAAAATGCCTTGTTAATGCTAGAGGTCAGCGGAGAATGGGCCGACTGATTCAAGCTGATAGAAGAGCAACGTTGACTGAAATAACCACTCGTTACAACCGAGGTATGCAGCAAAGCATTTGTGAAGCCACAACACGCACAACCTTGAGGCGGATGGGCTGCAACAGCAGAAGACCCCACCGGGTACCACTCATCTCCACTACAAATAGGAAAAAGAGGCTACAATTTGCACGAGCTCACCAGAATTGGACTGTTGAAGACTGGAAAAATGTTGCCTGGTCTGATGAGTCTCGATTTTTGTTGAGACATTCAAATGGTAGTCCGAATTTGGCGTAAACAGAATGAGAACATGTATCCATCATCTGATGGCTACTTCCAGCAGGATAATGCACCATGTCACAAAGCTCAAATCAATTCAAATTGGTTTCTTGAACATAACAATGAGTTCACTGTACTAAAATGGCCCCCACAGTCACCAGATCTCAACCCAATAGAGCATCTTTGGGATGTGGTGGAATGGGAGCTTCGTGCCCTGGATGTGCATCCCTCAAATCTCCATCAACTGCAAGATGCTATCCTATCAATATGGGCCAACATTTCTAAAGAATGCTATCAGCACCTTGTTGAATCAATGCCACGTAGAATTAAAGCAGTTCTGAAGGCAAAAGGGGTTCCAACACAATATTAGTATGGTGTTCCTAATATTTCTTTAGGTGAGTGTATAGTACCCCAAAGCGGGCACTACCATTCCTGCACCCTGTGTATTTGGTCCCAGGTCCTTTGATATTGTGCCTTAATAGTATTGCTATGCAACTGTTATTACATGTACTGTGCCTGGTTGTCCAGCAGGTGGCTAGTGATGGACGAACATCTGCCTGGACGGCTCGCAAACGCAATAGCGCGAACATGATCAAATGTTCACGAACTGCAAGTTTGCGGCAGGTCCCATTTATTTTAATGGCAGGCGAACCTGAAAAACCATCAGCTCATATTTGCAGCCAAGAAATAATTACTAGAAGTGCACAAATAGTCCCACAACATGGACAGTGACATAACAGATCTATTATTCGAATTTGCGATCTCCATTCATTATTTTGATGAAAATTTTTTAATGCTAAATATTGGCAATATAATTTTCGGGTACGCGCATGCGCACATCAGTTGTAATTATTTTTCCAATTCCGTTTGTCACTGTGTATAGCAGAGGGAACGCAGCAAAACCGCAAACAAATGCTGCAGTACCCAAATGCACTATATAGAAAGTATATTATTGGTATATAACACCCCGCTTCTATCAGTTTTTTGGGGGGCGACTGGTATATCACACCAGTTATAATTATTTTTTCTAATTGCGTTTGTCACTCTGTTTAGCTGCAGTATTGCTGCAGAATCGCTCACCACTGCTGCACAATACAAAATCCACTCTAATATTCTTTCTATGTTAGAAAGTATATTATAAGTGTATTACACCCCTCTGTACTGCACACCTATCAATAGTACACCTATACTAGTCCTTAAATGGACTTTTGTGGACCTATTTGATAGCGTTTTTGTCCCTAACAGTCTGTCCCTGCTCCACACAGCAACCTTTCCCTACACTGACAAAAGACTGAATGTAAAATGGCAGCCAGATCGGGTCTATTTATAAGGTAGGGGGTATGTCCATGTGCTGAAACTTTTTAATTGGCTGTCCTGTACTACCTGATGGATGTGTCATGGGTCAAAGTTCTTCACAATGTAAAAGAATATGGCCGGCGCGAATATCGTCAAATGTTTGTATGTTCGGCGAATGAGCAACGTTTGCCAAAAACTGACCACCGGGCGAACAGCAAGGCCATCACTACAGGTGGCAGTGTGTCTCGGAGAGACAGATCTTTAGATAGAATGGAACCTACCATACCTGCAGCAGGAGTCTCCAAAGGGGTTCACCATGACTGCTTACAGTTTATACTTGAATCTGTATTCAGCGCACTCTGTATGGAGACTGACTGTAGGGTTCCACCCCAGTAGATCCAATAAAAGTAAACAGCAGCCTTAGGTACTGATGCTTAGGTATATTTATTGATGTTAGTTTAAGTTTCACATGCGACAATATGTATAACGTTTCGGCATAACAATGCCTTCGTCAGATACTATAGAAAAATTATTGAAAGTCATATTAAACCAAAAGAAAAACAAAAAGAAAAAGAAAACATAAAAGACATAATACATGACCAGCGACCATACAAAAAGGATTGTACAAATTCACCTTATATTGATCGGTGCACCACCATAATCCGACACTATTCACTGTAGTAACGGTATTCGATACTTAAGATGTCACTCCCCATGGTGTTTCTACCTTGTATCTATGTCAGTTCGTTAACTGTACTTTTAATGCTAAACTATCCTTTCTCATTATCTTTATTATTCTATTTACTCTTACTTGTGTATCACACCTTGGTTCCTATTTTCTGATTTCCTTATTGTTTATTCTATTCACTCTTATCTGTGTTCCTATTTTCTGGTTCCCCTTCTCTTTTATTCCTCTATTTCCTTACTCTCTTATTTTCTATTTCCTATTTCTTACTCCCACCTCACTGTTATATAAGCGATAGTATGGCCAACATATTAAGAGAAAATAGTGCAAATCAATCCGGCAAAAAATGAGACCCTACCTAAGATAATCGTCCAAAAACTGAAAAAACTATGTCTCTCAGAATATGAAGACACTAAAACATGATTTTTTTTGTTTGTTTCAAAAATGATATTATTGTGTAAAACTTAAATAAAATAAAAGTATACATATTAGGTATCGCCGCGTCCGTATTGACCGGCTCTATAAAAATATCACATGATTTAACCCCTCAGATGAACACCGTAAAAAAAAAAATCATAATAACTGTGCTAAATAAACAATTTTTGGTCACCTTACATCACAAAAAGTGTAATAGCAAGTGATCAAAAAGTCACACGCACCCCAAAATAGTGCCAATAAAACCGTCATCTCATCCCGCAAAAATCATACCCTACCCAAGGTAATCGCCAAAAAACTCAAAAAATTATGGCTCTCAGACTATGGAAACACTAAAACATGATTTTTTTTTGCTTTAAAAAAGAAATCATTGTGTAAAACTTACATAAATAAAAAAGTATACATATTAGGTATCTCCGCATCCGTGACAGCCTGGTCTATAAAAATATCACATGATCTAACCTGTCAGGTGAATGTTGTAAATAACAAAAAATAAAAACTGCCAAAACAGCAATTTCTTGTTACCTTGCCTCACAAAAAGTGTAATATAGAGCAACCAAAAACCAAATGTACCCTAAACTAGTACCATAAATACTGCCACCCTATACCGTAGTTTCTAAAATGGGGCCACTTTTTTGGAGTTTCTACTCTAGGGGTGCATCAGGGGGGCTTCAAATGAGACATGGTGTCAAAAAAAACAGTCCAGCAAAATCTGCCTTCCAAAAAAACACATAGCATACCTTTCCGTCTGCGCCCTGCCGTGTGCCGGTACAGCGGTTTACAACCACATATGGGGTGTTTCTGTAAACTACAGAATCAGGGCCATAAATATTGAGTTTGGTTTGGCTGTTAACCCTTGCTTTGTAACAGGAAAAAAATCATTAAAATGGAAAATCTGCCAAAAAAGTTAAATTTAGAATTTGGATCTCTATTTTCCATTAATTCTTGTGGAACACCTAAAGGGTTAACGACGTTTGTAAAATCAGTTTTGAATACCTTGAGGGGTGTAGTTTATAGAATGGGGTCATTTTTAGGTGGTTTCTATTATGTAAGCCTCGCAAAGTGACTTCAGACCTGAACTGGTCCCTAAAAATTGGGTTTTTGAAAATTTCTGAAAAATTTCAAGATTTGCTTCTAAACTTCTAAGCCTTGTAACATCCCCAAAAAATAAAATATAATTCCCAAAATGATCGAAACATGAAGTAGACATATGGGGAATGTAAAAGTAATAACTATTTTTGGAGGTATTACTATGTATTATAGAAGTAGAAAAATAAAAAATTAAAAATGTGCAATTTTTAAAAAACATTTGGGTAAATTTGGTATTTTTTTTATAAATAAAAATGATTTTTTTTTTTTTACTTCATATTACCAGTGTCATGAAGTACAAAAAAACTATCTCAGAATGGCCTGGATAAGTCAAAGCGTTTTAAAGTTATCAGCACTTGGTCAGATTTGCAAAAAATGGTCAAGTCCTTAAGGTGAAATAGGGCTGAGTCCTTAAGGGGTTAAAGGTGTCAGGACTTTCAGAAAGTCCATCTACCAAACCGAAGCCAGAGTTTAGCACAGCAGGGAAAGAGAAAGAAAGGTATCCAAGTTTGGCTGCCAGTTTACCCCAAAACCTGGTAGAGCAATAGAAAGAACAAAAATTGTATGAACTCCGAGAATTCTCCACATAATCCCGGGGAGCGATGGTATCCAGGTAGGAGCACAATGAAACACAGAACTAATAAGGCTACATCACCACTCGGCAATTACTAAAACCTGGGACACGATCGGCTCTGGGGTGGCCCACTGCATATGTCGTGCCCAGCTTGTACCATCTGAGACACACTATACCCTTTAAATTGTTAGATGGGTTCTACTGGGTACAGAAATGCCATAAATGTGGACATAAACTTCTATTTGGGTGCTCTGTAGGGTTCAGAAGGGAAACAACATCTTTTAGCTTTTAAGCGCAGATTTTGATGGATTGGCTTATGGGAACCATGTTTTTTTTTTTCAAACAGGAACATGGAGTACCAAAGCCATTTTCTGAGGACTATACATTTATTTTTTATTTATTTTTTTACAGCTGTGAAAGGGGTTTATTTTTTGCAGGACGAGTTGCAGTTATAATTTTTATTTCTATTTTATTTTGTCTTTTTGTGAAGCAGGATGAAGAAAAGGCAGCAATTTTGTCATTCTGTTTGGGTTCTGTTTTTACAATGTACACAGTGCTGGAAAATTGACATGTTAACTTTATATTTATTATATATATATATATATATATATATATATATATATATATATATATATTTTAAGCTTTATCATTTTTAAAGAAAAAAAAAGTTAGATGATCAAATGGCTTTTCTGACATTATTTTTACTTATTTATTTTTATGACATTTGTCTGATAAGATAGATCTTGTGATATTTAAATAGAAAAGGTCATTATGGATGTAGCAATACACAATATGTCTTTATTTTCTTCAGTTTTTCTAAATAGTAAATTGCTTGAGCTTTTTTTTACTTGCAACTTTTAATTTTTGTTTTATTTTTCTAAAACACTTTATTATTATTTTTTACATTTTATTTTAGTCCTAGGGTCTATTGGCTTCTGTAGCTGGCAAACCCAGGAGCCTTTGTAGGGCTTTCAGCTACCATAAGCACCCTGCAACTGCATCGCGAGGAGCCGACGGGGTTAAAAAAGGCCCACTTCCTCTATAAACCGCTTAGATGTCAGTATTGATGACAGCATCTAAGGAGTTAAACAGCCGTTGCCAATGTTTCCATTTAGCTTAGGTATTAAAATATATGCATACACATGGGGCATTTTTTTATCATTGCATTTTACTTATTTTGAGCTAAGCATTATTCTTTCAATTGGTCTTTATAAAAAATGTACACTTGTTTTTCTTTCAGTTTCTAGCTTTCAGTTCTAGTGTATCTACAGATTATTGCTCTCTGACTCACACTGAAGATGCTCTGACGGCTGGATCTTTAGCCCTTATCTCTGAACTCCTGACAGCTCATGCACACTGATTTAAAGGAGTTGTCTCACTTCAGAAAATGGTGTTTATTATGTAGACAAAGTTAATACAAGGCACCTACTAATGTATTGTGATTGTCCATATTGCCTCCTTTGCTGGCTTGATTCATTTTTCCAGGGGTTACAACCACCATTGCAATCCAATAGTGGTGGCTGTGCATGCACGCTATAGAAAACATCACTGGCCTCTCTAGTGGACTTAACTTTGTGTACATAATAAATGCCATTTGCTGAAGTGAGACAATCCCTTTAAGCCATTTTCTTATCAGACTGATAAAAATATAGCTTAAATATAAGTGTCCCTGCATGGTCAATATTTAGTTTTGTCTTATGTTTCAAATATACAAAAAACATGTATGTTAAATGGAAACCTCAGATACAATGGCATCCGTCACCATCGAGCATTGTAAAAAAAAAACAAAAAAAAAAAAACACATACTTTAATATATACATTTCTTTACTGGAATGTGCTAGATGGAAAATTGAAGTGTACTGCACTTTTGCAACCCTTTTTCCCCAATATATATGTTAAATGTAGGGCAAGATTTTGATGTGAACACCTTATCAGTGTTCCCAGTCTGTAGTAGTCAATTTATGTAAAAATACTCTTTATTGATCTGTTCAAAATGCCTCCTAAAAATGTATCATTAATCCAGCATCATTCTTAATAATTGATTTTCAATTACAGGTGATTCTTTCAATTTTATTTACAGATAATGCAGATATCTAGTTTCATTTGTTTGATGTTAGCTATAGTTTATGAAGACGAATGTCCAGAATTACTCATTGCTTTTCAATAACAGTTCATATTTTTCTGTTGCATTGTAGTTAATGTCAAAGATGTATACATATATGTAAATATATTCAACAGTGATTTAGATTAATTCATAACAAATGAATCCATTTCAATATATGAATACTGCTTACGGTTGAGATATCTAAGAGATTTAACTTTTTTAAAGTTTTATGCAAATTCCCATATCTTTGTAATTGTAATGGATAATAAGTTTGAGTGATAGATGTATTTTGGCATAATTGGCATTTATTTTCTCAGTACTGAATAAGATATGAACTATTACTGCACAGAAAAGGAACCATAGCTTTACCAGTTGTGACAAATATCAAGCACCACTGTTTTCAGTGGAGTGTACAAACATATTTCAAAATATATGAAGGCAATTGGCAGCAAGTTGTTATGAACATAACCACATTGATATAATCTGTTTCCAAACTTACATGGAATACCCACTTATTAAAATACACAATGTATTTAAATAAAAGACACAAAAAGTAAAATATTTGGATAAGTTAAAATATGGTTTTCATTAACAGTGACATCATACAATTATTCAATTTGGAGTCCATACAGAGGCACTCAGTTCACTGTGGGTCCACAACATGAGGCACTTCACATGCAGCCTTATACCTCATTCATATGTCAGGGTTTTGGTCAGTGATTTCCATCAGTGATTGTGAGCAGGTATAAGAGAAAGATCTGCACCTGTTCTGTGTTTAGAGCCGTACCTGGTTTTGGCTCAAAATCACTCATGGAAATCATTGACCAAAACACTGAAGTGCAAATGAGGCATTATATGTAAAATATGTTGCTGTTTTATTTATACAAGTAGAGCCCTTGTAGCACTCAATGGATGTTTTGCTGGAGTAGGGTTCCCACCCCTTTAACAATAGATACAAAGACTCCAGCTAAGTCGTATTTGATGCAACTTGTTTATTTTGCGTACAAAGATGGTTGCTGCTGCGAAGTAACGTTTCGGCAACTCTGTGCCTTCATCAGACTGGTGCCGCTGGTGGGAGAAGAAGTCATGTTGGTGTGAACGCAGTGAGGAGTGTAACATGCGGTAATACCGCTGGGAGATAGAGGCGCCTCTATCTCCCAGCGGTATTACCGCATGTTACACTCCTCACTGCGTCCACATCAACATGACTTCTTGTCCCACCAGCGGCACTAGTCTGATGAAGGCACAGAGTTGCCGAAACGTCACTTTGCCACAGCAACCATCTTTGTACGCAAAATAAACAAGTTGCATCAAATACGACTTAGCTCAGCTGGAGTCTTTGTATTTATTGTTGCTGTTTTATGAAATATTTTCTAGGGTAGAATACCTCGTTGTCTTCAGGCAGCACAGAGTGGGCTATTCTGTCGCTAGTCTCTACAATAGGACTGGGGAGGAGCGAATTGACTTCAGATGAAACATCTGAAGTCGATTTGCATAAAACTTTGTTTCAATACTGTATGGAGCGATTAGAATGTATTGACACCTATGAGCCGAAGTTATTACTTTGCGAAGTCTCGCAAGACTTTGGGTAATAACTTCATAAATTGATTTTTACTTATAAAAAAAAAAAACATTTCCCGAACTCAGGTTTCCCGAACAATGCTTTATGAGAATTTGACTTTGGATGTTTCATCTGAAGTCGATTCGCTTATCCCTAAATAGGACCAACCCATCTAGAATACTAAATTGAGCTTAATTAATTGTTGGTGCTATATGAACCCTTTCTCACAGCTCACTTCATTATATTAGATGCAGGTTGTGTCTCGTGCAAAAGCCCACTTATTCACTTGTTTTTTTCTCGGCCTGCTGTTGATATTGGGTGATCCTTTAACTCTTGACAGCTTTCACACATAATTAATTGATGTCATCTAAAAAACTTCCAGTGGGATGAGAAAGTTTGGGCAACCTTGTTAATCGTCATGATTTTCCTGTATAAATCGTCGGTTGTTACGATAAAAAATATCAGTTAAATATATCATATAGGAGACACACACAGTGATATTTGAGAAGTGAAATGAAGTTTATTGTATTTACAGAAAGTGTGCTATAATTGTTTAAACAAAATTAGGCAGGTGCATACATTTGGGCACTGTTGTCATTTTATTGATTCCAAAACCTTTAGAACTAATTATTGGAACTCAAATTGGCTTGGTAAGCTCAGTGACCCCTGGCCTACATACACAGGTGAATCCAATTATAAGAAAGAGTATTTAAGCGGGTCAATTGTAAGTTTTCCTCCTCTTTTAATTTTCTCTGAAGAGTAGCAACATGGGGGTCTCAAAACAACTCTCAAATGACCTGAGGACAAAGATTGTTCACCATCATGGTTTAGGGGAAGGATACAGAAAGCTGTCTCAGAGATTTCAGCTGTCTGTTTCCACAGTTAGGAACATATTGAGGAAATGGAAGACCACAGGCTCAGTTCAAGTTAAGGCTCGAAGTAGCAGACCAAGAAAAATCTCGGATAGACAGAAGCGACGAATGGGGAGAACACACCCACAGTCAACCCACAGACCAGCACCAAAGACCTACAACATCATCTTGCTGCAGATGGAGTCACTGTGCATCATTCAACCATTCGGCGCACTTTACACAAGGAGATGCTGTATGCAAGAGTGATGCGGAGAAAGCTTTTTCTCCGCCCACAACACAAAAAGTGCCACTTGAGGTGGGCTAAAGCACATTTGGACAAGCCAGCTTAATTTTGGAATAAGGTGCTGTGGACTGATGAAACTAAAATTGAGTTATTTGGCCATAACAAGGGGCGGTATGCATGGAGGAAAAAGAACACAGCATTCCAAGAAAAAAACACCTGCTACCTACAGTAAAATATGGTGGTGGTTCCATCATGCTGTGGGGCTGTGTGGCCAGTGCAGGGACTGGGAATCTTGTCAAAGTTGAGGGACGCATGGATTCCACTAAGTATCAGCAGATTCTGGAGACCAATGTCCAGGAATCAGTGAATAAGCTGAGTGCCGGGGCTGGATCTTTCAACAAGACAACGACCCTAAACACTGCTCAAACTCCACTAAGGCATTTATGCAGAGGAACAAGTATAACGTTCTGGAATGGCCATCTCAGTCCCCAGACCTGAATATAATTGAAAATCTGTGATGTGACTTAAAAGAGAGCTGTCCATGCTCGGAAGCCCTCAAACCTGAATGAACTAAAGATGTTTTGTAAAGAGGAATGATCTAAAATACCTTCAACCAGAATCCAGACTCTCATTGGAACCTACAAGAAGCGTTTAGAGGCTGTAATTTCTGCAAAAGGAGGATCTACTAAATAGTGATTTCATTTATTTTTTGTGGTGCCCAAATTTATGCACCTGCCTAATTTTGTTTAAACAATTATAGCACACTTTCTGTAATCCAATAAACGTCATTTCACTTCTCAAATATCACTGTGTGTGTCTCCTATATGATATATTTAACTGACATTTTTTATCGTAACAACCAACGATTTATACAGGAAAATCATGACGATTAACAAGGTTGCCCAAACTTTCGCATCTAACTGTACAGTCGTGGCCAAAAGTTTTGAGAATTACATAAATATTGGAAATTAGAAAAGTTGCTGCTTAAGTTTTTTAATAGCAATTTGCATATACTCCAGAATGTTATGAAGAGTGATCAGATGGATTGCATAGTCCTTCTTTGCCATGAAAATTAACTTAATCCCAAAAAAAACTTTCCACTGCATTTCATTGCTGTCATTAAAGGACCTGCTGACATCATTTCAGTAATCGTCTTGTTAACTTGGTGAGAATGTTGACGAGCACAAGGCTGGAGATCATTATGTCAGGCTGATTGGGTTAAAATGGCAGACTTGACATGTTAAAAGGAGGGTGATGCTTGAAATCATTGTTCTTCCATTGTTAACCATGGTGACCTGCAAAGAAACACGTGCAGCCATCATTGCGTTGCATAAAAATGGCTTCACAGGCAAGGATATTGTGGCTACTAAGATTGCACCTCAATCAACAATTCATAGGATCATCAAGAACTTCAAGGAAAGAGGTTCAAGTTCGTGTTAAGAAGGCTTCAGGACGTCCAAGAAAGTCCAGCAAGCATGAGGATCATCTCCTAAAGAGGATTCAGCTGTGGGATCGGAGTGCCGCCAGTGCAGAGCTTGCTCAGGAAGGGCAGCAGGCAGGTGTGAGCGCATCTGCTTGCACAGTGAGGTGAAGACTTTTGGAAGATGGCCTGGTGTCAAGAAGGGCAGCAAAGAAGCCACTTCTCTCCAGACAAAACTTCATGGACAGATTGATCTTCTGCTGAAAATATGGTGAATGGACTGCTGAGCACTGGGGCAAAGTCATATTCTCCGATGAAGCCTCTTTCCGATTGTTTGGGGCATCAGGAAAAAGGCTTGTCCGGAGAAGAAAAGGTGAGCGCTACCATCAGTCCTGTGTCATGCCAACAGTAAAGCATCCTGAGACCATTCATGTGTGGGGTTGCTTCTCATCCAAGGGAGTGGGCTCACTCACAATTTTGCCCCAAAACACAGCCATGAATAAAGAATGGTACCAAAACACCCTCCAACAGCAACTTCTTCCAACAATCCAACAACAGTTTGGTGAAGAACAATGCATTTTCCAGCACGATGGAGCACTGGGGCAAAAGTTACTAAGGCAAAAGTGACAACTAAGTGGCTCGGGGACCAAAACGTTGACATTTTGGGTCCATAGCCTGGAAACTCCCCAGATAATAATCCCATTGAGACCTTGTGGTCAATCCTCAAGAGGCAGGTGGACAAACAAAAACCCACTAATTTTGACAAACTCCAAGAAGTGATTATGAAAGAATGGGTTGCTATCAGTCAGGAATTGGCCCAGAAGTTGATTGAGAGCATGCCCAGTCGAATTGCAGAGGTCCTGAAAAAGAAGGGCCAACACTGCAAATACTGACTCTTTGCATAAATGTCATGTAATTGTCGATAAAAGCTTTTGAAACTTATGAAGTGTGTGTAATTATATTTCACTACCTCACAAAAACAACTGAAACAAAGATCTAAAAGCAGTTTAGCAGCAAACTTTGTGAAAACTAATATTTGTGTCATTCTCAAAACTTTTTGCCATGACTGTATACTGTATCTGCATTGAAATTACAGCCTGATTGTTCACTTATCAGCCACCCACCGGAAATGTTGTTCCACAACTAAGACCTCCTCTTCCTTATTGTCTTATAAGTAGTAATTTAGGCAAATGGAGTAGAAGTCATCATTAAGTTGGTAGGTAGAGTGGCTCTGACTTTATAGACCAAATTATTTTAATAATACCCCAATAATAATAAGTTAATAACCTAACCCCATTCATAAATTACTGGTGGATTATTATAGAGACGGCCCCAGGCCAGGAGACATAAGGGGTTGGCCACATTTACTAATCTTTGCCTTAGTGGGGCCCTCATAAATATACACCCACATGGTGTGGACTGGTCATTTTTACTAGGGAATATAGTTTAAACGTTTATGTGCAAAAGAGAAAATAAGAAGTCAGCTCCAATCAGATATCTGCACATAGACCAAGACTCTGGGTCTATGCAGATATCTGATTGGAGCTGACTTAGTGACTTCTTTTTTTTCTCTTTATCTCTTTATTATGGCTTCGGGTGGGTGGGGGCAGGGGTGACACCATTTTCTACCGCACTGGGTGACACCAGCCATAGCAACCCCACTGCAACCATTAGGAACCCAGCTCTAAGTTGAATTTGCAATGCGATTAATATAACCTGTATTAATCACATTGTGATTACAACTTAGATCTGAGTTCCTAATGGTTGTATTGCTAGAATTGAGGAATATAATGAATATAGCACTATATTCTCAATCTTCGTTATATTCTAGCAATACAACCATTAGGAACCCAGCTCTAAGTTGAATTCGCAATGTGATTAATATAACCTGTATTAATCACATTGCGATTACAACTTAGTCAAATTTGTGACACTGCGCTTCATAATGAATCTAAGATGGATGCTGTCCTTGCTTTTTGATAGGAGGTGGGAGGGTCTGGGAGTGAAGGGTATGCTGATTGGCTGGAAAGTGTCTGCTGACTGTAAAGTAAAGGGTCAAAGTTTGCTCAATGATGATGTATAGGGGGCAGACCAAACATCACATATGTTCGCCCGCCGCAGCGAACACGAACAATCTATGTTTGCCGGAAACTGTTCGGGACATCTCTACTCCTGAATTAAAATTGGGGCAACCACCTTCAGCTTCCTCTGATGTGTATGTCTAAGGAGTCCTTTTGTTATGGCTTTGCACAGGTAGCAAGAATGTTATGCACAATTGTGATGGAACTCCTGATCTTTAGAAACTGGACTTGGACTCCAAAGCAGAGGCTCTCCTGTCATGTCTTGTGTGCTGTGGACATCGTATCCAGACGGAGCAGATAAAAACATGAATATTTTCAACTTACTGAAGCTGCTTGATTTAATTGTGAATAGATGGTAAAGGCATAGTCTGCTGGAGTGTTGTCATCAGCGTCTTTATTTATGTTTACTGCAGGACCCACAATAATGTTATTCAGTCCATACAGAAAAAGGAGGTCTACAATCACCCATCAATGTTTCCCCAAAAAAGCCTGTTTCACATAAAAAATTTCACCACTACGTAATTCAGTCCATACCACAAAAAGGGCTTTACCACATATAACTGCACTGCAATTAGGTCCTAATTTTTTTCCACTTTTACAGTACACAAAAGGCTTTTCACCATATAAGTGCAACGCTGAACGGCGAATATATTTTTCTTTTGCCACTAATACAGGGCAAATAGGGCTTTAGAATATATAACTGCACCGCACAAGGGCAAATAAGACGTACTGTAGAAATATTTCCTTGTAATAAACCCTGTAATGGCTGTATCAAACAGCACTTGCACCCCAATAACAATAACAGTTTGCTGGAATTACAAAGCTGTATAATGGCAATTTGGATCCCCAGTCAGTGCAGCAAGGTGTAATAGGATTGTTCCTATTAGCCATTCTGTAACCTCACCTACTGAACTCTGTTCTACATAAATGTTGTGGACTGATTCCCCCCTATCCTTTCCCTGCACTTATAAATAGTTTTTTTCACCACAATCAAGTTTTTCCTATCGCTGTCCCTAGTGCCTGCTGACGTACAGTGCTAAATGGCAGAATCCTAGCTGGCTGTGGCTATTTATAAGGCTGTGACATCACAGGGCTGGCTGCCGCCTTCCCAGAGTTCCTTGCTCCATGTCCTCACAGGTGTAGCAGCCATTTTAGGAAATATGATTCGTTACCACGAAGCATGAGGAAATTCGGCTTTGGTGCAAATTAAATTTTTCCTGAAATTCGGATCGATTTCCACTTCGTCAGCTTCAATTCGCTCATCTCTAGATAGAATCTACATTCTTGGGAGGTCAAGTAAGAAATCAAATTATGTTATACAGTAGAATGGCTACTTTACCTTTCTCTTAAGTGTCATTTTTTTTTGCTATTAACATCCTGATCTGTGCTTCCTGAGGACGATGAGGAATATAATTGTTTTAACCTGTAATTTTGCTTTCCTTTAGTCCAAAGGCAGCACATACCCTCAAAATAGTTTTGCAGCTATTTGTCTGTATTTTTTTTACACGAGAAAGCTGTAAGAAGAAAGCTGTAAGAGAGGGTTCTTATAGTGCCAGCAATAAATATTGCTAATTCAAAATTTAGTATTCTAGGCGGGCTGGTCTTACAGGTAACACAAATTTTCTTTATAATTGAGTGTCCAATGGCACATGTCTCCGTTTTTATGATTCACAAGATATCTGTGGAAAATCTCCATTTGATTATAGGTATATGGTCTAAGTAGGTATTGTTTGACCCCAAAGACTTCCGAGAGTTTATACACAGTCGTAAAGCATGTATCCTTACTTTGATAAAAGCTTATGCATGTATTATCAATTCTTGCTGTTAAACCGACTTACACTGCCATAATTAGGGGTAGCTTGTAATTGGTTAGTTGACACAAATAATGGATACATGTTTTATTAGGAAAATGACTCAGAATGGTTTAAGGTTGTATGAAATACAGTACTTGCACTCAAACTGTGTAACTATTGAGTATTGATATCACTGCATCCTGTAGGGTGGAAATTTAGGGGTGATTTTTTTATTGGTGAAAAGAAAATGGTGTAGGACAATTTACAAAATGATTCTTATAAACCTCCTCTGGACAGGCCATCAGTATCTGAAAAGTGGATGTCTGACACCCGACCTTCGACAATCAGCTGTTCTGCAGTAACTCTGGCACCAGATGCCGACATTGGAACAATATAGCTCTACCCATTATGAAGATGAAAGCTGGTAACTGCAGTACTAAGTATTTCCTTCCAGTTAGGATCTGTTTCCAAATTTTTTCAAACTATTAAAGTACAAATCCCACAACATATTTTTATTCTCTGATCTGTTAGAAAGGTGCATGATGTAAACTGTACTGAATGTACTGTAATCTGCTCACCAGTGACTGTATTTGTGAGTTTTCCCCTCCCTTCTAATTTTTTGCTGTGTCATGTGACCAACTCTCTGATCTCCAACTGACACAGGACAGGAAGTCAATTCCCCCTCTATTCATTCCTATGAGACTGACATTGAGGCTCTCATAGAAATACATAGAAAATTTGGCTTCCTATCTTCACATCACTGCAAGGGTGTATCTATCACGAGGCAAACAGGGCATTTGCCTAGGGCGGCACTTGTCAATGGGGCGGCAAAATGCCTTATTTGCTTAGTGATAGTTACACTGCTTAGTGACTGCTCGCTCCTCTGCCTTCAGCATCCTCCTCTCCGTCTCTCTGGACCAGTCCCCGCCCCTCCCTCTCTCTTCTCCAATCAGGGGCAGCATTACATGGGGGATCGGTCACATGACCAGTGCCGGCTGCATCTTCTTATGTAAGGGGGACATGATGGCTGAGGACGAGCTGGCCTCCAGGTGGAACCAGCGCCTGCGGATGGAGGACCCGGCGGAGGCGGAGGGGGAGACGCCGCACATGAGGGTCTTCAACCTGTACACCGAGTTCAAGGAATTCAGCAGAAAGCATATCAAGGACATGGAGGGGATGTTCAGGCGGTGAGTGCACAGAGTGCTGGGGCAGTGACCCCGGTGCCCATCACCAGTCTCTGATGCACCGGTCACACGCAGATGGAGCTGAACTTGTGTCTGCAGGGGAGAACTAATCTCCAGTAAGCTCTTGCCGTACGTGCAGTCCTATGCAAAACTACAGGCAGCGCGCGAGGAGTGCTCAGTGACAAACTTAGCTCTGCTACATCTGTGTGTAATGGGTACATACAGGCTGGATGGACATTTAGGGTCCAAAGCGACCAATCAGTGACTTTCTTTCTTCTTTTAAATAGGGCAGGAAATATGAACCGTGGCCCCTGATTGGCTGGTTTATGTGGGGGCCCCATTGGCCCTCTTCACTGCTTCATGTTGTTAATGGAGTGGTCCTCTATAAACACCCCACATGGACAGATTTACCTACACCTCGCCCTTCATTTTGTGATAATAATTTTTCAGGAAAGGGTGGAGCCTAAAGAGGAAGGGGTGGTGTTTACAGAGAAAGGAGTTTGGCATTGACTAGAAGGGGTGGGTCAAATTTATATTAGGGGGGTGCCTGAGTTTAGTCTCGCCTAGGGGAGGACAAAACCAAGATACACCACTGCATCACTGTCACTGGTAAGAAGATTACCTTTACTACAATTTATATCATGTACCTTTCTAACAGGTCAGAGAATAATTTTTTTTCTTCTTTAAATATTTTTTGTCAAATCTTCAATTTAAACTAAATTCAACTGAACGCAAACATGATGCAGACTCTTGTGTTTAAATATGTTCAAACATGCACATTTTGGGTTCTTTAGACAGATACACTGGACCACTCAGTTTTCCTGCAGCCATCTAAGGTAATTTTTATTTGAAATAATCAATCTAGTTCCTTTATACATGAGAATGACAATTGCTGAAGCATAAATCTCATAGGATCCACCTTGCAACTTTTGAGAGGTACATTCTTTTCCTCACACAGGAGGAAAAGGTCTTGCCCAACGTCATGTCTACATTGTAGATTTATATTGAAGACATTAAAATAATGAAAAAACACTTACGGAATTAAGTAGTAAACAAAAAAAAAAGTGCTAAACTAAGCAGAATGAGGAACATTTATCAAGACTGGCTTATCCATATACCAGTCATGATCTCCATGGACTGACCAGTGATGAGCGGCAGGGGCAATACTTGGATATGCAATATTTCACAAAGTCATTATTTTCTCAAAAATCGGCAATCGGAAAATTTGCGATCAACATTATTATTGGCCCACAAGCAAGCAGCAGTGAGGGATCATATAACTACCACTGTCCCTACTACCACCACCAAATTTGAGAACTTTACTTTATCTTTTTTCTTAATGTATTATGCTTACTAATGTATATTCTATAAAAGTCAGCAGTTTCCTGTTTCTTTAGCAATCAATACCAGGCAGCTGCTTCCATTGCAAATAAAATCAAATGGCTAGAGGCAAGCAATGAGAATGTAAGCTGACATTTATCATAAGAGGAATTTTTGGTCAGTCAGTTTTGAAGGGGTTTGCATTGCCATAATTTGGTATAAATGCATCAATATTTATGTTTGACAAATTTTGTGTATCTTAAATGGAGTATCACCAGGATATGCCATCAATGTCAGATAGCTGTGATCTCACCTTTAGGATCTTCTCCTACTTTCAGAACAGGGACCCTGAAGTCAAGTAAGAGCATGCACATCCACCATCTTTTGTGGAAGTTGTTGACCAGTGAAAATAGTTGACCAGTGAGCTGCTATTTGCAGCAGTCTTAGGCTGAGTTCACACGAACGTGTGTGACCCGTGCTCGTGCTGCGGCCCGCAAATAGCGGGCCGCAATGCACGATCGCCGGCCGTAGGTCAGCCGCATCGGATCGCGGACCCATTCACTTTAAAAGATAGGACATGTTCTATCTTTTTGCGGAACGGAGGTACGGGACGTAACCCCACGGAAGCACTCCGTAGTGCTTCCGAGGGGTCCCGTTCCGTGCGGCCGTTCCGCGATTCCGGATTTGCAGACCCATTGAAGTGAATGGGTCCGCATCCATGATGCGGAATACACACGGAACTTTGGCCGTGTATTGTGGCCCGCGATTTGCGGGCCGTAATACGGCCACAGATCACACACGTTTGTGTGAACTAAGCCTTATAGCAATGAATACTATGGATCTATGGTGTGTTCTCCTTCACTTCAGGGGCCCCATTCTGGAGAAAGAAATGAGTCACAGAGGTGCTTCTCTGCCCACATTCTAGAGATCCCTATGATGCCACTACAATATATCAAAAGTTTATTAAAATTACAGTGTCACTTTAAAAATACATAGACATCATGCAATATTTTATAAATTTGACACAAATTACAGCAATGCAGACTCTTGCAAAACTACCTTCAAAAATTCTCGACAATTTAAATTGTCTTCCTATGGTGGGTGAGAAGCAGCCATTTATTGGGATGGAAGAATGAGAGAGAGCTATCACTATTTTAAGACTGATACAAGGACAAATGTTGCTGGTATTCATTGCACTACAATGCACTCAGTGGTCCATATAGCATAATAAAAAATCTACACTAGCAAGGGGCCCGTTGTAGATTTTTTTGTGTAATGTGTGCATGTTTTCTTGTGTATATATTGAAATGCATTGGGCCATGGAAATTCTGTCTCTCCCACTTCCCAACATATTTGTAAAAGTGGAGTAACATAGTAACATAGTACATAAGGCCGAAAAAAGACATTTGTCCATCCAGTTCGGCCTGTTATCCTGCAAGTTGATCCAGAGGAAGGAAAAAATAATAAAAAATAAAGTGGATAGCAGAAAATGTTAATGCAAATTTTAGAGCAAAATGACACAGCAAAACATGTGACTTTTGTACACCAGAAGACTGGCATGCAAATCTGATACATTCCCCCACTTAGTTTACAACATAAAATAAAAATTTAATTTAAAGAAGACCTGTCACCATTCCTGGCTTGCCGGTTTTAATAGCTACATGCATTCCCTAAGTAATAATAAATCTGGAGCATCTATTCTTATGGCTCTATGTTGTACAATTCCTTTATTATTTTAACTAGAAGTTATGAATGAATTGCTAGCAGACTGCAGTAAGGGTACAGAGGGGAGGTAACCAGTTGGGGGGGAGGGGGTACCTGCACAGTCTGAAAATGGCAGCACTGATTGGATAGAGTGAATTTGTGCAGGCACAAACCCCCAACTTGTTACCCTTACTGCAGACTGCTAGCAATTCATTCATAACTTCTAGATGAAATAATAAAGGAATGCCACAACATAGACCCATAAGAATATTAAAACAGGTGTAAGCCGTATACCTGTGTGGGCTCCCCAGGATACAGCGAAGTCACAGACAAGAAAAGCGACACTGACACCAGCTTTATATGCAAGAACAGAAACCTTACTTTAACAATAGTAATAACACAACAATATAAGTATAAACAGACTAAGTTATATTCCAGGCCCACAGTCACCGTCCCTGTGCGAGGGACAGGCCTAGCCTGATGGCGCACACAGCAGAGCCTGCAAGTCATGCTATGCTGCTAAAGAGGACACGCCTAGCCGGTGGCAGACGCAGCAGAGCCCGCAAGTCAAATACTGCGCCGCAGTTCAGTACAGTAAGGCCTAGCAAAACATATAACCCTAACTATCTAACTACTTTAAGGCCTAGGCTAGTCTCTGTTACTTCAGGCACCACACAATATAAGACAATCAGTAACCATGTGTCTTGACCTACGTACGTTCTGGGCTCGAGGATGCCGCTTGCCCGGGATGGCCACCAACCTCTCAGCAACCGTGCTGAATTGCTTGAAAATCAGACTTCTGCCAACATGCTGTAAATGGTCTTCCTGAAACAATTTCTCTGTCAAACAGCCGGATCCAGTAAGGGGACATCAGCTAATCTCCTTCATCTGCGTGTCTATTTTCTCCCGGACATCCGCAAGCCAGGATGGAATCGGAATCAGTCTCTCCCAGAACAATCCTCCCACCATGTCAGATTAGCTCCCACTTCCTTGTTCTCTTCAGAAGCACACTGCATAAGTCATCATCTGCTTTGCAAATTCAAATCTCAGAGTGTGCTGGCTGTAGCTGCAAAACAGTGGCCTCTAGTGCCCAAAATGCAAAATTACAGTTTCAATACAATTAGGCACAAACATGAGACAGGCAGAGCTGTTCCACAATCTCACACAGGCATGTCAGGAGTGGTGAAAGGTCCTCTTTAAGTACCACTAAAAAAACTTTACATTTTTTTTCTAACAATATGTGCCGTCATATCTCTGCATTACTCTACAGGTCCTTCTCAAATAATTAGCATATTGTGATAAAGTTCATTATTTTCTGTAATGTACTGATAAACATTAGACTTTCATATATTTTAGATTCATTACACACCAACTGAAGTAGTTCAAGCCTTTTATTGTTTTAATATTGATGATTTTGGCATACAGCTCATGAAAACCCAAATTTCCTATCTCAAAAAATTAGCATATTTCATCCGACCAATAAAAGAAAAGTGTTTTTAATACAAAAAAAGTCAACCTTCAAATAATTATGTTCAGTTATGCACTCAATACTTGGTCGGGAATCCTTTTGCAGAAATTACTGCTTCAATGCCGCGTGGCATGGAGGCAATCAGCCTGTGGCGCTGCTGAGGTGTTATGGAGGCCCAGGATGCTTCGATAGCGGCCTTAAGCTCATCCAGAGTGTTAGGTCTTGCGTCTCTCAACTTTCTCTTCCCAATATCCCAGAGATTCTCTATGGGGTTCAGGTCAGGAGAGTTGGCAGGCCAATAGAGCACAGTAATACCATGGTCAGTAAACCATTTACCAGTGGTTTTGGCACTGTGAGCAGGTGCCAGGTTGTGCTGAAAAATGAAATCTTCATCTCCATAAAGCTTTTCAGCAGATGGAAGCATGAAGTGCTCCAAAATCTCCTGATAGCTAGCTGCATTGACCCTGCCCTTGATAAAACACAGTGGATCAACACCAGCAGCTGACATGGCACCCCAGACCATCGTCTGTGGGTACTTGACACTGGACTTCAGACATTTTGGCATTTCCCTCTCCCCAGTCTTCCTCCAGACTCTGGCACCTTGATTTCCGAATGACATGCAAAATTTGCTTTCATCCGAAAAAAGTACTTTGGACCACTGAGCAACAGTCCAGTGCTGCTTCTCTGTAGCCCAGGTCAGGCTCTTCTGCCGCTGTTTCTGGTACAAAAGTGGCTTGACCTGGGGTATGCGGCACCTGTAGCCCATTTCCTGCACACGCCTGTGGATGTTTCTACTCCAGACTCAGTCCACTGCTTCCGCAGGTCTCCCAAGGTCTGGAATCGGTCCTTCTCCACAATCTTCCTCAGGGTCCGGTCACCTCTTCTCGTTGTGCAGCGTTTTCTGCCATACTTTTTACTTCCCACAGACTTCCCACTGAGGTGCCTTGATACAGCACTCTGGGAACAGCCTATTCGTTCAGAAATTTCTTTCTGTGTCTTACCCTCTTGCTTGAGGGTGTCAATGATGGCCTTCTGGACAGCAGTCAGGTCGGCAGTCTTACCCATGATTGCGGTTTTGAGTAATGAACCAGGCTGGGAGTTTTTAAAAGCCTCAGGAATCTTTTGCAGGTGTTTAGAGTTAATTAGTTGATTCAGATGATTAGGTTAATAGCTCGTTTAGAGAACCTTTTCATGATATGCTAATTTTTTGAGATAGGAATTTTGGGTTTTTATGAGCTGTATGCCAAAATCATCAATATTAAAACAATAAAAGGCTTGAACTACTTCAGTTGGTGTGTAATGAATCTAAAATATATGAAAGTCTAATGTTTATCAGTACATTACAGAAAATAATGAACTTTATCACAATATGCTAATTTTTTTAGAAGGACCTGTATATGCTAGGACACAATGTCTGAGAATCATTAATTAGAGCATTTAAGCAGAGAAAATCTTATCATAATATTGCAACTTATGGTCACTATTAGAGCTCATGCACACAAGCGTGTGTACCTCATGCCTGTATTGTGGACCGCAAACAGCGGATCTGCAATATACGGACACTGGCCGTGTTCACTCCATATTAAGATATGCAATCCTCAAGATAGGAGTGGAAGCGTGGATCGGAAGCTCACAGAAGCACTACAAAGCACTTCCATGGGATTTGAGTGTGTGCCTCCGCACCACCAAAAAATAGAACGTCTGATTATTTTGCTGTGCGGACTGTCTCTTGCGGATCACGGATGAATTCATGTCAATGAGTCTGCATCCATAAATGGTGTGCACACGACAATGCCCATGTATTGCAGATCTCTATTTGCGGTCCGCAGCATGGGCATGGGGCACACACATGTGTAACAATTGACTGTGTAACAATTGAAACACATTGATGGATGATGGTGGTATGCCCTGGAATTTTTTTAATATGTATTCACAATAAAGCTAGAAATACATTTTAACCCTTGAGTGCTGGATGAACTATTTACTGAATAATGGCTATTCAGTAATCATCAGACTGCTTGATGTGAACGATACACCTGTCACTTCATAAGCAAGCGAGCATACAGGTGGCCATTCTGGCCAGCTTGCCAGAGGAACCAGTTCTTTCATGTTCTGCCCCCCACTGAGTTGATTGGGTGCCCTGGCCAATGCCACCATCATCTTTGTCCTTTTACTTCACCACCTCCTGATCCTTTTCCCCCTCTTGCAGTTGCAGCTCCTCCTCCTCCATGGCAGATTCCCTTTGTGGGTACCCAACAGCTGCAAGGTGGACAGCAAGATGCATTAGCTGTTCTTCTTCTGCTTCCATCCCCTGTTACATGAGTGTGAGGGTCTGTTCTAACATAAATATGAGAGGGATGACATTGTTCATGCCGCAGTTGTCCCTGCTGACTTTATGGGCTCTTCAAAGGGCTTCAGTAAACAATATTAATGCTTAGGAAAATGCGTAGAAATCGTAGTTTCATTTCCTTCTGGGATTTGCGTCCCCACCTATCCCTTGGTTAAACTCGATGGACTTATGTCTTTTTTCAACCGTATTAACTATGTAACTATGTTATTATGTAACTATGTAAAAAGGACTTAGCCTCATTGCCAGGGTGCTGCATCGCCACAAAAAACATTGACCCAGTGGGCAGTAAAAGACATGTACTGTCCCTGCCCTTAAGAGCTGCGACAGGTGTCCACCGTGGCATGAACCTTTCTGCACAGCGAGAATCACAGGGAGTGGCCCACATTGTCCACCATGTGAGAGTACAAGGCAGGGATGGCTTTTTGGGAGAAATAATGGCTCGCTAGATATCTTGCAGTGAGACTAAGCTTACTCCATCAGCTCCGTAAAGACAGCAGACTCAACTAAATGGTACTGCAGCAATAGTACCACAAGTAACTTGGCCATGTGGGAATTAAGCTTGCTTACCAGTGGATTGCTAGGCATGGTGTTTCCTGGCCAAGCACTCCGTTATTGATGGCTGATGATGGAGCAGAGGAGGAGTCTGAGTGGGAGATGCAGAAAGGGATGATGACAATGTGCACACTCTCTAGTGCTTTTTTCCAGCTGACACGTGTAGTAAAATGCTGCTATGCACCATGAACCTGAAAAGGTTTGAGTTCATCTGTCATCTGAAAAATTGCAAAGTCTGTAACTTTGCTCATCTTTACCGCCAACATTAATACATTTTATGCAATACATCAGATGTACCCAAAAATTTTCAGATTTAAAATAAAGCTCATCCCTCTATACTCTATATATGTCTATGTAATGGAAACAATTAAAATGTTAAGATGAAAAAATTAAAAAACAAAACAAAAAAAACCAGCATCCTGAAGTTGAAAATAAGGGTTAATACATGTATACAGTAGTAAATAAAAAATAATCCTGAATGAGCATCTTTACCGCATAATGATTGCAACATTAAGTGAAGGCCCTGTTAGGTGATCTTCATTCCTCACATGACTTACTTAATGCCACTTAACTGTGTGTGGAGCGCACCAGATCAACTTTAATGAAGATTAAGGACATGTTAATGGTTTAGGCTGATAAGCATTGTCATGACATTTAAGAGGAAATCAAAGCTGTTTATATCTGTGTTTATTGTGGGCTGTGAATGCTGAAGAGCAGCTCATGCACATAATAGCCCTCTCATTAATATTCCTTGTAGCATATTAGTGTTATTCTTACTAGAATTTCAAATTGAGCTTTGTTTTTTTTTT
Organism: Bufo gargarizans; assembly: GCF_014858855.1. NCBI lineage: Eukaryota > Metazoa > Chordata > Amphibia > Anura > Bufonidae > Bufo > Bufo gargarizans. The sequence continues at coordinate 525,207,992 of NC_058080.1, read as the reverse complement.
CCCCAGTCATAACATTTACACCGATGGAAAGTCGCTTTATTGATTCATATGTCCAGGGATAAATTAAAATGTATTTTGCAAGATATTTCAGTGGTTTATAGTTAAAGGGCATCGTAGCATGCTGGCTCAGACTGGCCCACAGAGGTACAGGTGAATCCCATGGTGGGCCCCTGAACAAGGTGGGCTCCTAATCTCCCACCCCCTGCACAAGTGGCACATAACACAGTAGACTTACTGCACTACATACATATATTCAATGTCCTGCACCTCGACCAGCCTATGTTCATCTAAAAAACTCGATAGATTATTAAAGAAACTCCCCGATACACAGCCGATACACAGTGGACACAGCTCCTGCAAACAGCTGACCTGCATGGGTGTTGGGAGTCAGACCCCTGCCAATCTGATATTAATGACCTATTACTCATCAGTTCTTAAAGAGGTCGTCTGCTAATACCTTACTTTAACTGATGCCTGCAGCTTGCTTCTGCTGTTCACAGATTCATATTTACCTGCACCCTGCCACTCCAGTACTGCATGCTAGTTGCTCCATCTTCTGGTCTTTGACTTCTTTACTGTCTATCGGACATGGACATGGTCACCTGCTCTCCTGCAGCCAGTGACTGGCTTCAGCAGTGATGCATCCACAAGAGACACATTACTGGTGGTTGGGTGTAGTGGAGCAGGTGAACATGCCTTGAGAAGAAGTAAACAAGTCATGGTCTGGAATACAATATATCATTAGATTTAGGTTTTGCTAAATATACTGTACTAGACACCAAAGTATAGGTTACAAGAAGATTACAATAGCAAGATGTATAGCACATGAAATGAGTAAGTACCCTGGAAATATAAGATATAAGCCATGAAATCCAGCATGTGTTGATGAATACCCTCCTCCATCGACAGGGAAATGATCCTGGTGCCTAGGGGATAGTATTAGAAGAAGCATGTTGAGGATTGGTCAGTGAGGTCACAGCAGAATGCTATAGATGGCAAGATATCAAGGGGGAGTAATTAGTGATGCCATACTGACATCACAGAAAGTGATTGGTAGAGCAGTAGAATGATGTAAATTCAAGACTATATTAACTTAGGCACGATGCCCCACACTATCATTGGCCGTAAACCCCGACAACTCCAGGGATCTGGTGAAACATATTTAGGGGCAGTATAAAACATTTTTATGTATGAAGCAGATATATGAAGCAATTTAAATAGCAGGCTAAAGTTAAAGGCAATCGGTTAACAACTACAAATGAACAAGGAGAAGGAAATAACAGAATAGGGATTAGTGGTGGGAGTCCCTTTGGCAATTTTGAGTAAATGTTGCAGCTTTGAATTAATGGGGAAAAATACACAGCATTCACCGGCTAGGTTTTTAAAAACACACAACGATTTTAAGTAAATCACAAATAAAGGATTGTTTTAATAATTACACTTCACAAGGGTAAATTAACAAAGGTACTATTAGCCTGGTGACTGTTTGTGGATAGTAGAAGGTCCTAATGCCTTTCATTTACTTTTTGCATTAAGTAAAATTAAGGAATGGAAGATTGACATGCAGGATGTCACCACCAGACATCTGAGAAACTCTGACAGACGTTCTTCAGAACCTCCTCCTTGAGGTTTCTTTTGTTTTGCTTTAGTTTTCTCATCTCGTTAGCCTCTCTCAGCTGTCATGTAGTTGCACTGATTGCATCCCTTTAAATCCCTTCCCATACTGCATCACTTTGCGGTTTATACAACTTCCTGGAGTGTGTGCATGCTGGATGCTACTACTGAGTCTTCTACAGATAAGTTTTGTTCATTCATTTGTGTTTTCCTGTTTGCTGGATCCCAGGTGACCCTGACTCCCTCTGTATCAAGTGTAGGGAGCCGGTGGTTGTGTCCCCTCACTATTATAGGGTGTTCAGGTGTTACAGTCGAGGAACGAGGATATGCGATCATCTACCATTGAGATTTTTGCATAGGCTGAGCAGTTAGGGAGAGAGCCAGGTCTGTTGTAGGGCTCTCCCTTTGGTTCCTTAGTTTTGGATCCAGTCAGTCGGATCTTCATTTTGTGTCTTCTAGTTTTCTGTACACCTTCCGTGACAGGCTGGAGGGGGTTATCACAAGTACCCTAATTTAAACAAAAGATAAAAAAAAAATGTAAACCAAAAACCAATGTTGGCTACCACCTCCTCCTCTTCCACCACCGCTTCCACCTACACTGCCACATCCACTGCCTCCTCAACCTCCTACTCCATATGGACCTTGTCCTCCTAGATCAAGATTATAATTTTTCATTTTTATGTATTTTATGTCATTTTAAGTAATTTCTCTATCCACATTTGTTTGCAGAGCACTTGCCATGCTCTTAACCACATCTTGCTGCCATTTGCAGCCCTCTAGCTCTTTCCATTACTTTTTTAGAGCCATTTTAGTGCTCAAAAGTTCGGGTCCCAATTGACCTCAATGGGGTTCGGGTTTGGGGTCAAGTTCGGGTTCCAAATTCAAACTTTTTTGTGAAGTTCGGCCGAACCCGTCAAACCCGAACATCCAGGTGTCCGCTCAACTCTATCCACAATAACAAGTTACAAATTCTGATCCTGTTCAGCTTTAAACTTTGGTTCTTGAACAGTTAAAAATAATATAAATGTGGGAAAAAGAAAAAAATTAAATGCAACCTTAAAAAAACAAATGCAACATATGCCAATCATATCAATAAGCTCCCATATGCCAAAAGAGTGTTTTTTGTTACATTGAAGAGAGACGATAAGCAAATAAACAAGCACCATGCATAATTACTGAATTTTTATTATGTATAATATTAAGTTTCCTCAGTTTTGGGTCTTGGGCCATGCAGTGAAAATAGGGAGCATCCTTTCATCCACCAGGGCACATTCTGGTTCTATAACTCCTGCGTGAATGTAGTTGGGGTGCCCGTGATGTTATCTGTTTGTATTGGTTCAAGGCAGGGCTTGTGGAGTGCAATAGCCAGCACATGGTGTAGGAGTCAGAAACCAGGACAAAGATAAAAAAATAAACATCTATTTACTCAAGGGCAACATTAGCATTGTAGTACATCCAATTATAGCAGACACAATTCCAATGGTAGACAGTGCAATTCTCTACCAGATAACAACATATGGACTTAGGCAAGAATAGGAGTTATGGCCTTCTTTCCTCTCTATCTTGCTAAAGTCTCTCTGAGTAGAATCTATGGTTGGCAACAGTACTTTGAAAATAATGGCTACAATGTCCACAGTGGAATACAGGGTCTTGAAGGCTATCTGGCCAGAATGTGTCCAGGTGTGAAGGATGTCTTAATCCTTACAGCAGCAAAGTCAGAATGACTGTAGTAGCAGGTTATCTTGCTGACTCCTATGCTTATTTTCCTCTCTTTCTTTAGTTCTTTTTCTGTAGAACTGGCAGAGATCTGATAATCTCTGGAACTTTCCAGGAAGCATGAGAAAACTGCTTCATCTCTCTCTGAACTCTCACTCTACACTCCCAAACTTGGGGTGGGGACAGCCACCACCTAGCCGCCTACAATGGCTGAGCCAGGATTGTTAATCCCAGCTGTGCCATCCATAAAAGGCTATACTGGATGCAATATATAACATAACAATACAAAATAATATATACCTGTCCATTTGCAGATACCCTTGCAGATATTTGCAAAGGCTCGAGGGTACTGCCAATACCCTTAGGGCTCTTTCACACGAGCAGATCCCATGAGGGTAATCAGCTGCATAAAAGAGAGCCAAGCCCTGCTCTGGACTGCAGAGACGCGGAGCATTAACATAATTGATAATGTTCCGTGCCTCTCTGTGACCTTTTTGCTACAAAATCACAGTGACAACTTTATCTCACTGTGATTTTGTAGTAAAAAGATCACAGAGAGGCACAAAGCATTATTAATCATGATAATGGTCCATGTCTCTGCTGTCCAGAACGGGTCTTGGCTCTCTTTCACGTAGCGGATTACCCACACGGCATCCGCTCGTGTGAAAGAGCCCTTAAAGAAAATCTGTCAGCATAATATTGGACTACGAGCTACGAGCACTAGCAGTGGGGGAATGGGGAGCAATAGAAAAATAAAAACATAGTGAGCTGTACTCCTTAAATGCAGTCCTATTAATGTAGTACTGCAGATAATAGTTGGAGATTATAAAGACAAATTACCATTAAGGAATGCTGTAAATACAGAGCCAAACCAAATGTTCCCATCTCATTCACCATTTGATCATGTGCCTTATGGTTTTTCATGTTGTTTTATGTTTTCTCACATGTTCTCATATAGTTTATGCATGGTTTTTGAAAGCTATTGAAATATTTTAGTCTGTAAAAGACTTATCAGTGCTAAAACAGCTTGTTATGTACTGTAATGCTACAGTGTTCAGACTGTAGAAATTTCACTTCATTTGGATACATCATGTGTAACATTTACTTATACACCTGTATATCCATTAATATACAATTTTTGCATTGATAGTTTACATGTCTTATGTTGTTATTGTTGTCTATATTCCATACACATCACACTCTATTTCAATTCTAAGTTTGGCAGCCTACATGTCAAGGCTAAAAAATAGAATAGCCTCTATCTGAAATGAAATTATTTTGTTGTTCAGTTCCAAACGATTTTGTAATTTCATGCTTGTGTATGATAATTTTATGCTGTCCTGCTCCACGTAACTCAGTTCTGCCAAGCCCTGACAGGTGATAAATACAATACTTTCCACCCTGTATGTGATGGACCAGCTAGGAGAGAAAAAAATATAGCAATTTACACATCTGAGCAATAACCGGAAGTACTTTGAGCCTATTCTTCCCTCATTTTAAACCTCTGTTCCAGCAAAAACCACTTCTACAGTTTGACAATAAAAAGGGTCATATATAGCATTAATAAATAATGCTGCACCTAAAGATATTTAGAGAAAAATACATGACCTGGGATTACAACATGTAAAATACACTTCCAAGGATTAAAAATAATATGATATATGTTGTCATATATATATTTAATTCTTGTGTGTTTTACATGTCATAATGTCAGATTCACAGATTGTGTTGTATTTTGCTTTAGATATCTAGAAAGGCAGGTTAAAAATGTTTCATTGAGGATGTCTGAGTTAGAGCAGGCTGGAAGTGCAGCACCCCAGATCTGGGGATATCTGCAAATGTTTATTATCTATTGTTGTGTATTTTCATAGTTTGGGCTATATGTTCCAACAGAGGAGGAATAGTTGACGGGAACAGGGCTAACCACCCTGTTCTTCCCTTCTTGGTGGGAATGGGCTGGCCCTGCTTCCTGTGGGCAATTCCTGAATAGTCATCAAAGAGAGAGGAAGCATATGCTAGAATTTCTACTCCTAGGAAGTCTATCCAATTCTCCTGTGAGGCCATCACTCCAGAGAGATCTTCAGAATCCAGAACAAAATCTCAAGAAGCTTTGGTGTACAGAAACAGCAGAGTGATTAGAAAAATTTCAGCTTTACCGATACTGCTTCAGTTGAGGGACTACGGTTTGGAAACCTATCACCTAGCTAACAACCAGACACCTCTATCTACAAGTGCCTGCTTGTATAAATAAATTGCCACACAGTCAGCCACCATACCTCTTCATCTGGTGCTAGAATCTGCACCTTGTACTTAACTCTGGCTCTGCTTTATGTGTCACAACCTATATAAATAGTAGTGAAATATATGTGCTTCTACACCTAATTTATCTGCATATTACAGATGAAATTTCATAAAATTTAATTTGGATCTGAACTGGCAAAAATTGTCATCCAATATGATTCAGGTGTGGATAAATTCAACCCTGATTGCAAGTTCCCTCATTGCTAGGTAGAGCCTCTGTCTTCCTCTTTCTCTTAATTCTCTAGAAACAAATCACCAAAAATTTGAAATACTTTGTATCCAAACTTTTTTTAATTTTTATTTGTTTGAATTCCTGAAGCTATATAAAATTTTCAGTTTTCTTTCCATTTCCCTGTAATAAACAGTGCCCAGCATGGAATAGTGGTGGTAGAGCACAACATTTTGGGTTCTTTTGGAATGGCATAGAACTAAGGCAGGCTGAGGCACATAAGCAATTTTTGCAGCAACACAGCTTTACTATGCATGCATTTACACACTTTTGTAAATGTAAGGTCACATCAGTTGAATATGTTACATCAAAGCACACATTTCTTTTTGTCTCTGTTGTCCAATATGCTTGGCAGTTTCAGTCACTAAGATACTCTCATGTTTGTCAGTTCTTACTGAGAGGTATTGTCACTTTAATAAAATAATACAGTCCATAAAAAGTCCCAAGTGGGATCCACCTGCTAGAGAGGCCATGTTAAGCCTTATGGCCACCAGACATCCAGCTCTGAATCTCCCTTTACTTGTAGTCATCACACTCTGTCACCAGACCTTTATGGGAATTTACCTTATTCAAACCACCTCTCTTAGGCTACTTTCACACTAGCGTTCGGCTGTCCGCTTGTGAGCTCCATTTGAAGGGGCTCACAAGCGGCCCCGAACGCATCCGTCCAGCCCTAATGCATTCTGAGTGGACGCGGATCCGCTCAGAATGCATCAGTCTGGCGGCGTTCATCCTCCGCTCCGCTCAGCAGGCGGACACCTGAACGCTGCTTGCAGCGTTCGGGTGTCCACCTGGCCGTGCGGAGGCAAGCGGATCCGTCCAGACTTACAATGTAAGTCAATGGGGACGGATCCGTTTGAAGATGACACACTATGGCTCAATCTTCAAACGGATCCGTCCCCCATTGACTTTCAATGTAAAAGTCTGGACGGATCCGTTCAGGCTAATTTCACACTTAGACATTTTTTGACAATATAATGCAGACGGATCCGTTCTGAACGGAGCCACCGTCTGCATTATATGAGCGGATCCGTTCAGAACGGATCCGCTCTGAACGCTAGTGTGAAAGTAGCCTTAGTCAAGAACTGTATCTCCAGGGACTGATGCACAGACCAGGTCTGATGTGCCTTAAATGTGCCTTAGATCTACTCACCTGCAACTTGGTCACTTTCTGTTTAACAGGGCCATCTACAGTTTGGGCCGTGCCACTCAGATTCATGATGAGTTGACTTTCAAGGTAGGTGTTCACTTTCCCACCATTTTACACCCAAAAATAAAATGCTAAAAGTTATTCTATACATTATAGATACCCTAAGAGCTACAACTTTAAATATAAGGTCTCATAAAACTATACAGGCTGAGAACATTGCAATGCCACTGCCACAGAGGCTCCCTAGAAATGGAAGATGGGAAGATGGGTTACTGCAGGTTCTGGTAGACTGAAAGTTGTGGATAGAAGACATGTCCCACAGTCTGTGGCTCTCCATAATTCATTTGCAGCACTTTCAGAGTGCAAGAGCAACATGGAGGATGGCTCAAGCACAGAGGGTGAGGAACAATCATCTCCCATGCCTAAAGTATGCAAGACAAAGACAAAGACAAAAGGGAGAAGGTGAAGACTGATAGTAAGCAGCTGTTGGTGGGCGATTCCATCATAAGAGGTGTGAAGTTTGAGGAGAATGGTGTTGTGAGATGTCTCCCTGGTGCTACCGCTAGCAGGGATAGACGATGGATCCTTAATATTGTTAGGCAAGCAAAGCAGGAAAGGGAAGTGGATGTTATTGTCCATCTTGGGACAAACGATCTGGCTTGCAATGAGGTTTCAAAGGTGAAAGAAGCTTTTCACACACTTGGAAAGGATATACGGGAGGTTGCATCAACTGTTTCATTCTCTGCAGTTTTGCCTGTGCATAACGTTCAGCATGACAAGAAGATGCACATTAAGAAATTCAATGTATGGCTTGGTGAATGGTGTCTGAACCAAGGGTTAGGCTTTGTGTCTCATGTTGGCTCTTTTTAGAATGGAAAAGAACTGTACAAGAAAGATGGTTTGCATCTTTCTCTCAAGGGAATAAATGTCCTCGGTGAACAGTTCCAAGTATTTGCTAAGGAGCATTTAAACTAGGAAAGGGGGGCAAAAGAGTGATAATCCAGCAGTCCAACTGCCCCCCGAACAGTGCCAGAAGATGCCAGTAGCACAAAGGTTAAGAAACAACAAGCTCAGATTCTTGTCTACAAATGCTCGCAGTTTAGGGAATAAGATCAATGAACTTGAGGCTATAATGGCATCTGAGAATATAGATGTAGTGGGCTGTTACTGAGACGTGGTTCAAGGGGAGTAATGACTGGGATATATCAATACCAGGGTTCTCTCTATACAGGAAAGACAGAGAAGGCAAGAAGGGGGAGGGGTGGCCCTGTATGTGAAAGATAACATAAAATCTAATTTGATACAAGTTAGCGAGAACAATTTAGAGTCAGTTTGGGTTACCTTGCAGCTTGATAATCATAAGGTAACTCGTGTAGGTGTGATATATAGACCACCTAGCCAAATCAAAGAATTAGATGATCTACTAGTTGAGGAAATAGCTAAAATGACATTGAAGGGGGAAGTTATCATTATGGGAGACTTCAATCTTCCAGATGTAAACTGGAAAACCAAAATAGCTAGTTCTGCACGAGTACAGATATTCTAAATTCCCTACTGGGATTATCTCTACAGCAAGTAGTTGAGGAGCCAACCCGGAAGGAGGCCATTTTAGATTAGTATTCACAAATGGGAATGATATTACTGTAGGGGAAAGCTTGGGATCTAGTGATCACCAGTCAGTGTGGTTTACTATAAGTACAGTGACTGAGTCACACCACACAAAAACAAAAGTTTTAGATTTTAGAAAAACTGACTTTTCTAAAATTAGATTAGTGGTATATGAGTCCCTAACAGATTTGAACAGTTTCATTGGAGCCCAGGAGAAATGAGACTACTTAAAAGTGGCACTATTGAAGGCAACAGAAAATTGCATTAGGCTTGTCAGTAAAAGCAAAAAAAGGAAGAGACCACTGTGGTACTCAGCAGAAGTGGCCAAAATCATTAAAAACAAAAAGATAGCATTTAGGAATTATAAAAAAAAAAAAACGGATGCCAGGCAAATTTATAAGATTAGGCAGAGAGAGGCCAAACAAGTTATAAGAGCTTCTAAAGCACAGGCAGAAGAGAAATTAGCTCAGGCAGGGAAAAAAGGTAATAAGGCATTTTTCAGATACATAAATGAAAAGAGGAAACTAAAACAAGGAATTACTAAATTGAAAACAAAATAAGGAAGGTGTATGGAAGAAGATAAAGAACTAGCTGACTGCCTCAATGGATACTTCTGTTCAGTTTTTACAAAGGAAAATTAAGGAAAAGGACCTCAGTCAAGAAAGAAGATTTATGAATCTTTTGATGCATGTGTCTTTACAAAGGAAGAGGTTCTAAGTCAGCTGTCTAAAATTAATACAAAAAGGGGCGTGGCCGTGAAGCCGAGGAGTATGGCCGCTTGATTTCAGAGCTCCTGCTCCTGCATAGCGTCTCAGTCCAGCACAACCCTCAAATCGTGCTTTAAAGCGTACCTCTTGGTGCCATATGGTGCCGGAATCAGCCCTGATGATGACCAGAGGAAAACGGAGTATGAAAAAGCAAGGGAAGCTATAGTTTTTCTTTGGACAAGATCGGGACAAAGATGGCGCCGGTGCACGAACCTCACATGCAGAGTCCTCCCCCAGCCCGCCATCTATGACCAGCGTTGGATCCCCTCGAGCATCAGAAGATGGAAGCTCGCAACATCAGAGCCCTCGGGGGTCACCGCAAAACACCGAAGCGGGTGAGTGCAGGATGCATAACAGCAAGGGGGATAGGACGGGTCAAGATATAACAGCCACATCCAATCGTGCAGCGCTACAGTCCCCGACCACGAGCCCAGTGAAACAAAGACCCAGACTCCAAGGCCCAGCAATTACAGATTATGAGGCAGGCGATAGTCATGGTGTAAAAAATACTGACAACCTAATCGAGGTGCTTCGCAGCTTTCCAACGGACGACAAACCTGCGTCCAGCATTCTACTTAAAGATATGTTTCTGGCATTTAACCATTCGGTTACCTTGCATATTTCACAGCTCCTTATGCCCATCCACTCGTCTGCTAATGACTTAGGGAATAGGGTTCAACATATTGAGCACAAGATGGGGGAATTCGTCGAATCGCATAACAGCCTGATAGACTCACATGATAGTCAATCGGAGGAGATCGCATACCTCAGGGCAAAAGTGGCGGATTTGGAAGACCGATCACGCAGGAACAACCTGAAGCTGCGTGGAGTGCCAGAATCGGTTCAAGCAGCAGACCTTCAACTTACATTAAAAAGCTGATTAAACTTCTACTGCCTAACTGCACCGAACAGGATCTTATAATAGCAGAAAAAGAAGAAAGAAGCTCAAAGTACCAAACTAGTAATTAGAAAAATACAAATTTTTATTATTAAATTCATGATAAAAAAGCACACATATAGTGAATGCCAAGGACAGGGTAAGGGAACGGGGAAGAAAAAGAAGCGCCACCCTGGAAGAACACACTGATCACAAGAAAATATATGTATGGCAAATAGTAAAGGTATTGTTGTAAACATGAGGAACACACAACTGTGTGTGGTACAATGACCGACTCATGAACACAGTATGAGAAATAGATATATATAAAGAAGGTGAGTGAAGATCAAAGAAACTAACCCACCATGGCTATAATGCACAAAATACAAAAGACATTGGCAGTACAAAAATGCACCGACAGTATGCCAATGAACAGGCAATTACAGGCCAAGTGAGAAGTCTCAACATCGGCAGCATAAAACCATGGCGGGGAGACTATGATCTAAGACTCACCAAGAGAGGACCAGATGTGAACGGAAACCAGGATGGCGCTACCCCAACGCGCGTTTCGGCGTGCCTTCGTCAGGGGGTAGCGCCATCACTGCGGACCAGGAATTTAAAGTCTCCTTCAACCAATGAATGTAGCACTTTTTTTTTTCTTTTTTTCAGGATCTTACAATAGATCGGGCCCACAGAATAGCGAAACCTAAGCATTTACAGAATGATACGCCAAGGGATGTGTTAGCCCGTTTACATTTTTTCCAAGCTAAAGAAGACACCCTGGCAGTGGCGAGGAAAATGGACGTATTACCGGATCCCTACCAGCAAGTGAAATTGTTTGCGGACTTGTTCATGGCCACTCTTCAGTTGCGCCATCTACTAGCTCCCATAACCATAGCGCTGCGGGCACACTCAATCCAATACCGATGGGGTTACCCGGTTAAATTGCTAATCCAGCAGAATGGAACTTTAACAGTTGTCCGCTCTGTGGAAAAAGGAAAGGCGGCACTAGCCGCATGGAATATCGCAGTGACGGATGTTCCACAAGCAAAGCAGCTTCATCACTTACCTGAAGAGGGAGAGTAGCACCGAGTTGAAAGCAGAAGACGTTTTTTTATTTTTGTTTTCTTGCCGGTATCCAGCAGGAGTTGGAACTTGTTCCACCTGTAAGAGTCTCCTGGTGGTAGGCAGGACTGTTTCTCCCCCACATTATTCACAAAGGATTTTGAGTGCTTTTATTTCTGCCCCGATGTATGGGCAGCCAGTTTATACTGTTACTGTTCTTATCTTATTTTTTCTATTCTGTTATAAGTCATGTCAATTTCTTATTGTATACCCGATTATGCTGTGGAAAAATGTTGTGCGGTTCCCTCCATGTCACCCTAGCGACTTCTCTCTAGCTAACCTACTACTATCTAGATGGTGCTAAAAGTAGTTTCACTAAATGTTCGGGGCCTAAATAGCCCATATAAGAGACGGATGATGTGGAGGGAAGCGCTCTCATCCAAATGTGATGTTTTTTTGTGTGCAAGAGATGCATATCATAGGTGCAGATGCAGAGAGGTTGAAAAACCCAGCTTTCCCGACATTGATTAATTCCCATGGTCCGGGGAAGAGAAGAGGAGTGCTTTTAGCAATTAGAAACTCAGTGGCACACACAGAGAAAAAAACAGTGGTAGATGAGGGAGGTCGATATATCATACACCTCTATTCTATAAACAATATCACCTACACAATAATGGGAGTGTACGCCCCGAATGTTAGGCCTATTCGGTTTCTGAATAGAGTTTTCAAGAAGGTTTATTCCCTGAAAGAAGGTCGACTGGTCATCTGCGGGGATTTTAACATTGTTCCGGATCCGTACCAGGACTCCTCTTCTGCTGCGAGAACCGGATCAGCTGCCCTAGCTCAGACCTTGATGAAAATTCCCTATTTGATGTTTGGCGTATTCACCATGCATCGGAAAAGGATTTTTCGTATTATTCACCAGCACATAAATCTTATTCCCGCATTGATCTGATCTTGACGGATAAAGTTTCCTTAGCGGCATCCAAAAGTTCCTCCATTGGGACAATAACATGGTCAGATCACGCACCAGTTTCATTAGAACTAGCAAAAGAGTTTGTCTCTCCTCCAAATTCACTGTGGAGAGCTAATGAATTCATATTAGCTAACAACAAGTACCAATCAGAGGTATCTACAGCTTTGGTAGAATATTTTGAATTGAATGCCAATTCTGGACCTAGCCCTACCACTGTATGGGTAGCCCATAAGGCTTATGTTAGGGGCATTTTACTGAAATTAGGGCACAGATATAAAAAACTAAAGGAAAAACATCAGAATGACCTGATAGCGCAAGTCCAAACTGCGGAAACACAAAATAAGCTTTCTCCCTCGATAGAGCTCGCTGATAAACTTAGACTACTCAGACTTCAACTACAAGAATGCTTATTTCATTTATATGAACTATCCCTTAAAAAAACCAAAGCTAAATATTATTCTCAGGCCAATAAGGCAGGGAAACTGCTAGCGAATAGGGTTAAGGCAAGGGCCTTAAAGTCAAAAATTCCATACCTATGGGACGCCTCAAAATCATACAAATTATATGACCCTAAGACTATTGCAAACAGATTCATGTCTTACTATTCACAACTGTATAATTTGAAAGAGGAGCCGGGTTTTACCCCCGCTACTCCAGATGCTATGGATAGCTTTTTAAACTCATTGACTATTCCTTCTTTAGATAAAACCCAAAGAGAATCCCTCTGCAACCCCATATCACAGGAGGAAATATCTAGAATAATAAAAGGCTTGCCGGACCAAAAAAGTCCTGGTCCAGATGGTCTCCCGAATTCCTACTATAAAATATTCTCCCTCCTTTACATGCAGCCCTGTCTGGTGCCATGTCGGTAGGTAAAATGCCCAAGGAAATGTTGGAGACGGTTATTGTCACCCTGCCTAAACCTGGTAAGGATCCCTCCATCCCTCAGAATTTCCGCCCCATTTCTGTACTCAACACAGATTTGAAGATATATGCAAAGATCCCAGCAGCCCGGTTAGCGGACATTATACCTACTCTAGTAGCCCCTGACCAAGTGGGGTTTGTGAAAGGGCGCCAAATTACTGACAACTCCAGGAGAGTGTTGAATCTAATTGATTTTGCTAACAGATCAAGAATACCGACGGTGTTGGTCACTCTGGATGCCGAGAAGGCTTTCGAACGAGTCAATTCAGCCCAAGTACTAGCGAATTGAGTATTGTCCGACCCTTTTACATTATCCAATGGACCTAGACAGGGATGTCCCCTGTCGCCTTTAATATTTATTCTATCCTTAGAACCTTTGGCACAGGCAATCCGTCAAGAGGCAGTGGTAAGTGGAGTTAGTATAGGGGATAGGCAACACTGCATATCTATGTATGCGGATGACATAATTTTGTCCCTGACCAATCCCCAGGTGTCTCTAAAGACAGTGATGGATATTATCCGTTACTATGGGGCTCTTTCATATTATAAAATCAATTAAAGTAAATCTCAGGCCTTCCCAATAGGAATTCCAGACGGAATCTTAACCCAAATGAAAAAAGAATTTACATTAGATTGGCAAAAACTTAAGGTCCAATATTTGGGGTTCAATGTAACAGCCACCCCCCAAGAACTATATAAAGCAAATTTCCCTCCTCTGTTACTCTCACTCCAACCCGAGCTTGACAGCATGGCTAAGGCGGAGCTATCCTGGCAAGGCCACATTGCAGCTTTTCAACAACACATTCTCCCTAAGTTGTTATATTTATTCTGCACTATTCCTATCCCTATTCCGGTGTCCTTTTTCAACTTAGTCAATAAAATGCCTTTATTTGGAACAAGTCTAGGCCGAGAGTGGCAAAAAGCATAATGTACAGACACAAAAGGAGTGGTGGAGTAGGTCTGCCCAATCTTTACGATTATTATCTAGCCTCCAGAATTAACCAACTAAGGGAGTGGTGGAAAGAAGACACAGGGAAACACTGGGTGCATATTGAGCAATCACAAATCCCAGGTCATAGTCTACGTGCTTTACTTATGGCCGCAATGCACGACTGTTATACGGCTATGCAACCTGCTTATTATGTTTCCACATCTTTAGCGTTATGGCAAATGTACCATAAAAGAGGAAAAGAGGTCCTAGTATCAATGGCACACTTTGCGCCAATAGAATCTTTACAACATCTATCCACTGACCTGAACCTGAAGGTGTGGAAGGATAAAGGTATAAAAACGGTGGCTGACATAGTTTCAGGGTCAGTCTTAAAACCCTTTGACACTCTTACACGAACGTTTGATATCCCCCCAGAGAAGCCTTCTCCTATATTAAAATAAAACATGCACTGGGGAATAATCTGTTCTTCAGTCTTAAAGGACATACTCAGTTATTAATCCGGTGGTCTGCGGCAAACCATGTAAATACAGGGATTAGATTTTTATATATGTATTTAGGGGATAAAGACCAGTTTGTCAAAACAACCCCACTTTTAACATGGGAGAAGGACCTAAATAGGATATTCTCTTTGGTGCAGTGGAGAACCGCCTACAAAGCAGCAATTTCCATCTTTAGATGCTCCTCACACGTAGAAGCCTACATTAAAACTACACTTAGATGGTACTACACCCCGGTTAGGCTACACACGTTCTTCCCAAACGCCAGTGCTCAATGCTGGAGAGGGTGCGGTGAGCATGGGACACTATATCATATTCTGTGGTCATGCCCGAGGATTTGCTCCCTTTGGATCCAGGTGTTTACTAGGATATCTGAGATTGTTGGATATTGGATCTCTCCAGACCCTGCCTTGGCCTTACTATTAATGGATCTTGACCAATTACCTTTCAAATCGAGGGTTATCATAGCCCACCTATTGTTATCTACCAAACTAGCAATCACAAGAAATTGGAAAAGTAATGATATTCCTGACCTACAAGAAATAGTTAGGTCAGTGGATATGACTAGGTCTTATGAATATATGCTTGCACACCAAACGTTCCAAGTGAATTGCCACCTCAAATCATGGGGGTCCTGGAGGGGTCTGACTCCAACGGTTTCGGAAAGATTAGGATTAGGATGATGATCAAACAAGTGGGAAGGAGTGTGGGTTACATCTTGAGTACTTGGATGCACTGATTGTATTTTGGATGAACTATGCACAATCCATTGAATTGAATTGACATTTTGTAGACATGACTTTGTTTTGTTTTGTTTTATTTTGTATTTTATGCTGTAAGAGCAAGTTATGAATCCTTGATTTGAGTTACCCATGTATTTTGCGGAAAAATTGGGAATATCTGTGAAATGTATACTGTGGATATGAGCATATTCTCTGATAATAAAAAAGTATTGAAAGTAAAATTAATACAAATAAGTCACAGGGGCCTGATGGGATACACCCAAAGCTATTAAAAGAACTCAGCGGCGAACTAGCAAAACCATTAACAGATCTATTTAACCAATCACTGGCAACAGGAGTCGTCCCAGAAGATTGGAAATTAGCAAATGTTGTGCCCATTCACAAAAAAGGTAGTAGGGAGGAATCGGGCAACTAGGCCTGACATCAATAGTGGGGAAATTAATGGAAACCATACTTAGGCCTCATGCACACGGACGTTTTTTTTTTGCGGTCCGCAAAAATGGTTTCCGTTGTTCCGTGATCCATGTCCGTTTTTTCTTCCGTGGGTCTTCCCACGGATATAAAAAATGTATAAAAAATCTAAGTCAAGTTTGCCTTTGAAATGATAGGAAAAAACGGACACGGATCACGGACGCGGATGACAATCTTGTGTGCAGCCGTGATTTTTCACGGACCCATTGACTTGAATGGGTCCGTGAACCATTGTCCGTGAAAATAATAGGACAGGTCTTATTTTTTTCACGGACTGGAAACACGGATCACAGACGCGGATACCAAACGGAGCATTTTCCGATTTTTCTCACGGACCCATTGAAAGTCAATGGGTCCGCGGAAAAAAACAGAAAATGGAATAACGGCTGCACACAACGGTCCTGTGCATGAGGCCTTAAGGAGAGGATTGTGGGACATCTAAAATCCCATGGATTGAAAGATGAAAAACAGCATGGGTTTACTTCAGGGAGATCATGTCAAACTAATCTTATAGATTTTTTAGATTGGGTGACTGAAATAATAGATGAAGGAGGGGCAGTAGACATCGCTTATCTAGACTTTAGTAAGGCCTCATGCACACGACCGTTGTGTGCAGCCGTTATTCCATTTTCCATTTTTTTCCGCGGACCCATTGACTTTCAATGGGTCCGTGAGAAAAATCGGAAAATGCTCCGTTTGGTATCCGCGTCTGTGATTCGTGTTTCCAGTCCTATTATTTTCACGGACAACGGTTCACGGACCCATTCAAGGCAATGGGTCCGTGAAAAATCACGGCTGCACACAAGATTGTTATCCACGTCCGTGATCCGTGTCCATGATCCGTGTCTGTTTTTTCCTATCATTTCAAAGGCAAACTTGACTTAGATTTTTTATATATTTTTCATATCCGTGGATCCTCCAAAAATCATGGAAGACCCACGGAAGAAAAAACGGACATGGATCACGGAACAACGGAAACCATTTTTGCGGACCGCAAAAATAAATGTCCGTGTGCATGAGGCCCTAGGCAGTGACAGGCAACAGAAGGGACAGGCAACAGAAGGTTGTAGTCAATGGAGTATATTCAGACCAAGGTCTTGTTACCAGTGGGGTACCTCAGGGATCTCTTCTGGGACCCATATTGTTTAATATCTTTATCAGAGAAATTGCAGAAGGCCTCGATGGCAGAAGGTGTGTCTTTTTGCTGATGACACAAAGATTTGTAACAGGGTTGATGTTCCTGGAGGGATACACCAAATGGAAAAGGATTTAGGAAAACTAGAGGAATGGTCAAATATCTGGCAACTAAAATTTTATGTTGATAAGTGCAAGATAATGCACCTGGGCCGTAAAAGCCCAAGAGCAGAATATAAAATCAGTGATACAGTCCTAACCTCAGTATCTGAGGATAGGGATTTAGGGGTCATTATTTCAGAAGACTTAAAGGTAAGCAGACAATGTCATAGAGCAGCAGGAAATGCTAGCAGAATGCGTGGGTGTATAGGGAGAGGCATTACCAGTAGAAAGAGGGAGGTGCTCATGCCGCTCTACAGAGCACTAGTGAGACCTCATTTGGAGTATTGTGTGCAGTACTGGAGACCATATCTCCAGAAGGATATTGATACTTTGGAGAGAGTTCAGAGAAGAGCTACTAAACTGGTACATGGATTGCAGGATAAAACTTACCAGGAAAGACTAAAGGACCTTAACATGTATAGCTTGGAAGAAAGACGAGACAGAGGGGATATGATAGAAACTTTACAGGCTCCAGTACAGGCTCCAAAAATTAGGCATTCATCTGACAGAAAATAACTTGTGATAATGTGGCTGGAGGTACATTAGACGGTCACTGGCTAAAAATTTTACTGTAGGCAGTACAGACCCAAAAAATTTGTCATTCACCTGACAGAAAATAATTTGTGATAATGTGGTTAGAGGTACATTAGGAGGTCACTGGATAAAATTTTTACTGTAGGCCACTGGAGTACAGGCTCCAAAAAGTAGGCATTCATCTGACAGAAAAAAAACTTGTGATTATGTGGCTGGAGGTACATTAGACGGTCACTAGATAAAAATGTTACTGTGGCCCAGTACAGGCCCCAAAAATTAGGCATTCACCTGACAGAAAAGAACTTGTGATTATGTGGCTGGAAGTACATTAGGCGGTCACTGGATAAAAATGTTACTGTAGGCCACAGGAGTATAGGCCCCAAAAATTAGGCATTCACCTTACAGAAAAAGCCTTTTATACCGCTGTATATACATAAGACAAGGACCATTCTTTGTCCTAGGTGGTGGCGGATATGTGTGGGCTGGCATAAGGAAATTCATTTTCACGTGGTCGTCACAGGTGTTGAATTTCTCCGAGATCCATGCCTTATTCATTTTTAGAAATGTGAGGTAATCCACATTGTAGTAAGCTAGGCAAGGGCGCTTATCTGTGCTGAACGTCCTTTCGGACAGGACACTCGACGAGGAGCAAGCCAAGAGATACATGGCAAATTGTGCCAGCTCTAGACATAGGTCAAGCCTGCACACCCAGTAGTCCAGGGGTTCCTCACTTCTCAGAGCATCCACATCGTTCGTAAACCCAATGTTGTCGGACACCTGTCGGTCTAGGCGTTCCCTGAGTCTGGATCCAAAGAGTGGCTCTCGATTGGTTGGCTGCAAGAATGATCTCCTATCCAAAGAGACCAACACATCTTCAAACGGCCCTTTTCTTGCAGGCACGGTATGATTGGTATCCGCACCTATTTCACTGTGGGTGGAAACTCCTCTGCCAGTGCATGCAACAGCAGAATGCAGCATCTCTCGCAGCAAGGCCTGTGAATGCTGGAGTCTGCCAGCCCTCTGTGAAGAGGCAGTATCAGTGGAAAAGGAGGAGTCAGCCAAGAAGGAGACAAAGGATGGAGTAGAAGGAGGAGAAGAAGAGGCAGGCCTACATGCAATCATGGCGTTAACACCAAATCCACACGGGAGTCATGGGTTATATGTTTGAAGGCCGTCAGAAGATTCACCAAAGTACATTAAAAGTTATGTACCTTCCCTGCCCGTGTTTGCTAGACCACATGTCTGTGGTCAGATGTATCTTGGCACTGACACTGTGTGCCACAGATATGTTCACTTGCCGCTAAACGTGGCCATATAGCTCTGGGATGCCCTTCTAGGAGAAATATTTCCTTCCCGGGAACCTCCATTGCGATGTGCCAATGGCCATAAATTTTCTAAAGGCATCCGAGTCTACCAGTTTATAAGGCAGCAGTTGGAGGGCTAGTAGTTCCGACAACCCAGTGGTCAGCCATTGGGCAAGAGGGCTATCCAGCGTGATCAACTTTTTACACTCGAACATTTGGGCCACGGAAGCCTTCTGCCAGATAAATGCGACGACAGCGCGGTGGAAGGTGGAGTGGAGGACAAATGGGAGGAGAGAGGAGAAAGATAAGAGGCAGGACGTGGAGGGCCAGGAGTGTGGCTTGGTTCATGGTAAATGGCCCACTCTAGATACATTTGCAGTCTGCTGTTTGCCTCCTATGCCCTGCAAGATCTGCCTGCTTCTCCTTATCCTCCCTCTCTGCTGCTCCGTCTCTCTCTGAATTCCCCTCCTCTTCCTCTATTGTGGTAACCCACATGATGTTCATCGACACGTCATCATCATCACCTTTACCACCACTGACATTAGAGATCTCGAAGTAGGCAGCAACAGCTGGGACCACCCTCCTTGGGCTGATCTGGGTACTGTTGTCAGACCGATGGGTGGCGGCCGTTGCTACCTCCTCTTCCTCATCCGATGCCAAGAATGGCTGAGCATCGTTAAGGTCTAAGAATGGATGGGAAAATAATTTCTCTGACTCGAGTGGAGGGGCTATGGTGGTGGTGTCTTTGGCGGTGCACACAGCAGAGAGTGAGGAGGGTGCTAAAACAGAGGATGAGGAAGGTGCCGAAGCGGAAGGCTGAGTGAGCCACTCAACCAACTCTGGTGTGTCATTTGATGTAATCGCAAGCAACTTTTCCAACTTCCCAATTAGACTCTGGCCTGGTGCACCTGCCCAACCCCTACCACCCCTGCGGAACAGCCTATTCCTATGCCTGTCATTTTTTTTTTTTTATGACAATGTGCCTAAGTTCCTAGAGAAGGGCATTATTTTTGGAAGCAGGTATATCGCAGGCCTCAATCAATATTTGGTGGAAGTAGGTATATCAAATCTCTTAATCAGAATTTTGTGTAAGCCGGTATATATCGCAGCACTCAATCAGTATTTTGTGGAAGCAGGTATATTGCAGGCCTCAATCAATATTTGGTGGAAACAGCCAGGTATATTGAACCTCTTAATCAATATTGTGTGGAAGCAGGTATCTCGTAGGCCTAAATCAAAATTTGGTGGAAACCGGTATATTGAATCCCTTAAGTATTTTGTGGAAACAGGTATATCACAGGCCTCAATCAATATTTGGTTGAAGCAGGTAAATCAAACCCCTTAATCAGTATTTTGTGAAAGGAGGTATATCACAAGCCTCAATCAATATTTTGTGGAGGCAGGTATATCAAACCCCATAATCAATATTTTGTGGAAGCAGTTATATCACACCTCTCAATAAATATTTGGTGGAAACAGTTATATATAAACCCTTAACCAATATTTTGTGGAAGCAGGAATATCATAGCCATAAATCACTATTTTGTAGAATCAGCTATATCAAACCCGTTAATCATCAATTTTTGGAAGCAGGTACACAATCACAGAGTATCATGTAGTGGTCTGAAAAGCTATCATGAAAAGGTGTCACAGAAATATTAGCTATTCAATTTAAAATTTTACTTTTAATAGATAGTAATTAAGAGAGGTATTCATTCCAAATATTTCTTGATATATTGTCAAATGCCAGAATAAAGGTAGAATCAGGACCCACCATGGACATCAGGGCAGTAGGTATTTCAATAATGAAGGTAAGAGATAAAGCACTTACAGTTGGATGGTTCATATATGGCAGAATCATAACCGGTGAGGTCAGGAGGAATATTTATCCCTAATGATGCCCTAATGTGTCTACCCCTGCCTACAGGCAGAGCACCCGTCCGAAAGGGGCGACCCCACCTCTCGGTGGCTAAACCCTTTCCTTACCCTCACGTGACCCTAGGTGTTACCTCACGGTGGGTTAAGGGATTCTCCTCTGTTTGATAGGACGAAGATGTCAGTCCTGGATGATAAAAGTTCTTAGATGAAAAAAAGTTCTTATACGTTTTTCGTTGTCCCGACGCGTTTCCCCAAGTAGTAAATCCTTGGTTCTTCAGGGGACTATGTTGGTTAAATTCCCATAGCCGAAAGATGGTGGCTAAATGCTGGTGATAACAGTGGCTGATGATACGCAGCCTCTATGTCTTACTAGCAGGGTTTAAATAGCAGCGTTTTTGGCGCCATATGGGTGGTACCGCCCCCCTATTTGATTTGGGAGTGATTGATTTCTAAGATAGTCAATCGTCGGTGATGCCCCACTATGCTAGTTATACCATTGGTTTAGGGTCTGAGTGATAAGATAGTGGGATACCTTTCAGCCAGTGCCGCTTGCTGGTTTCTCCGAGAGCGCCGGTAAACCTATACGTTATGTCCGATCATGTGATCGGGAGCTCAGCCTCACATGATCACTACTTCCTCTCTATGGAACGCAGGCCGGCCGGCTGTGGAACGCATCGAACATCACTTGTTTTGATTACTGCTATCAGTCTGATTTCACTATTACTTTATCAAAAACCCTGCAGATATGTACAGAAACTAGAATAGAATACTTATTATAATAATTAGATGTCTCAAATTGATATGTCATATAGGAGGATATATAAGACTCATGAACCAATTCCGGTTCAGATAAGTTCTGGAATCCTGGTCCATGCTGATTTCAGTCTATGAATCCACTGGGCTTCCTTTCTCAATATTTTATTATCCCAGTCACCACCCCTGGGTGACAGTCTCACCACCTCAATCACCTGAAACTTGAGTATTTTCACATCCCCACCATGATATTCATTAATGTGGCGTGCTATCGGTTTGTCCCTTTTGTTCCTTATATCGCCTAGATGTTCGCCTACCCTTCGCCTA
The DNA here is from genome assembly GCF_014858855.1 of Bufo gargarizans. Classification (NCBI taxonomy): domain Eukaryota; kingdom Metazoa; phylum Chordata; class Amphibia; order Anura; family Bufonidae; genus Bufo; species Bufo gargarizans. The sequence goes on along the minus strand of NC_058080.1, from coordinate 525,186,010 downwards.
AATTCACGTTTGGTTTTACCAATATAGTCTAAAGGGCAGTCACATGAACACATGTATATTACTCCTTGAGTACGACAGTTAGCAAAGTCATAATTTTGATATGTAATACCTGTACTATTGCTACTGAAGGAGTTAGATTTTAGTATGTGTGGGCAACAGACACAGTCATTACCACATTTATATGTTCCTGGAGGTCTATTCCCAAGCCAGGTGGGATCACTTCGTGGTCTTTGGTAATGGCTGTGTATTAGTCTGTCCCGTAGTGATCTGCCACGTCTATATGTGATGGCGGGTGTAGTTGGTAGGAATTCCGCTATGTCGGGATCGGAAAGTAAGATATCCCAGTTGTTATTCAGGATGTCCCTCACTTTCCGACTTTGTTTGTCAAAAGTGCCAATAATTCTAGTAACCGTTTCAGTTTGACTAGAGGGGGCATTTGTCGCAAGAAGAGAATGACGATCTCTCTGATTAGCATGTTGGAATGCCTCCCTTAGTACCTGATCCGGGTATCCCCGCTGTAGAAACCTATCCCGTAGGTCTGCAGATTGTTTATAGAATGCGGAGTGGGATGAGCAATTTCTCTTCATGCGTAAGTACTGGCCCCTAGGGATGCCCCGTTTGAGGCTTACAGAATGGTAGCTGTCCCACTGAAGCAGACTATTGGTGGAGGTGGGTTTCCTATAAGTTTCAGTATGTAGTTGGCCCAGATGTTTAGATATGCGAACATCAAGGAATGCCAAGGTTTCCTGATTTATTTCAGAGGTAAATTTAAGGCCAATCTCATTGACGTTTAGATGTGTCACAAAATTTGAGAATTCCTCTCTCTTGCCATCCCATAAAATGAACACGTCATCGATGTAGCGACCCCAGTATATAATGTTGGGGGTCTATCGATGACATGATTCATTAAATACCAGCGTATCTTCCCACCAGCCCAGGAACAAGTTAGCGTAACTGGGCGCACATGGGCTACCCATCGCTGTGCCCCTGAGCTGGTGGTAGAAGCGCGTTTCATACAGGAAGTAGTTATGTAATAATGTGAATTCTAGGATTTTAGTGATAAAATCTGAATGGCGTTGGTATTGAGTGCCACGAGTGCTTAAATAGTATTTGATCGCCGAAATACCCCAAGAGTGGGGTATGCTGGTGTACAGTGCCTCAAAATCTATAGAGGCTAGATAGATGGTATCTGCGACTTATGTCTTCTTATTATCTTTTGGGAGACACCTATGTCATTTCGGGTCCAAAAATTACTTGCTGGTTGAATAATAGTAACTTTAAGTCAAAATTTGCCAGGGGTATGGATAATTATGGGCAGCACTGTATATCAAACCCCTCAATCACTATTTTGTGGAAGCAGGTATATCAAAACCCTTAATCAGTATTTTGTGGAAGCAGGTTTATCGCAGGCCTCAATCAATATTTGATTGAAGCAAGCATATCAAACCCCTTAATGAGTATATTTTGGAAGCAGTTATATTGCACCCCTTAATAAATATTTGGTGGAAACATGTATATCAAACCCCTTAATCAGTATTTTGTGGAAGCAGGTATATTGTAGCCCTCAATCACTATTTTGTGGAAGCAGGTATATCAAATTCCTTAATCAGTATTTTGTGTAAGCAGGTATATCGCAGCCCTCAATCAGTATTTTGTGGAAGCAGGTATATCAAACCTATTAATCAGTATTTTGTGGAAGCAGGTATATCGCAGTTCTAAATCAATATTTGGTGGAAGCAGGTATATCAAACCCCTTAATCAGTATTTTGTGGAAGCAGGTATATTGCAGCCCTCAATCAGTATTTTGTGGAAGCAGATATTTCAAACCCCTTAATCAGTATTTTCTGGAAGCAGGTATATTGCAGCCCTCAATCAGTATTTTGTGGAAGCAGATATATCAAACCCCTTAATCAGTATTTTGTGTAGGCAGGTATATCGCAGCCCTCAATCAGTATTTTGTGGAAGCAGATATATTGCAGGCCTTAATCAATATTTTGTGGAAGCAGGTATATTAAACCCATTATTCAGGATTTTGTAGAAGCAGGTATATTGCATGCCTCAACCAATATTTGGTGGAAGCAGGTATATCGATCCCCTTACTTAGTATTTTGTGGAAGCAGGTATATTGCAGGCCTCAATAAATATTTGGTGGAAGCAGTTATATCAAACCCCTTAATAATTATTTTGTTGAAGCAGGTAAATTGCAGGCCTCAATCAATATTTGGTAGAAGCAGGTATATCAAACTCTTAATCAGTATTACGTGGAAGCAGTTGTATCACACCCCTTAATAAATATTTGGTCAAAACAGATATATAAAAACCCCATAATCAGTATTTTCTGGAAGAAGGTATAACAAACCCATCAATCAGTATTTTGTGGAAGCAGGTATATTGCAGGCCTCAATCAATATTTGGTAAAGGCAGGTATATCAAACTCCTTACTCACCCTTTAGTAAGTATTTTGTGGAAGCAGGTTTATAGCAGGCCTTAATAAATATTTGGTGAAAAAAGGTATATCAAAACTTTTAATAAGTATTTTGTGGAAGCAGGTATATCGCAGGCCTCAATCAATAATTGGTGGAAGTAGTTATATCAAACCCCTTAATCAGTATTTTGTGGAATTAGTTATATTGCACCCCTAAATAAATATTTGGTGGAAACAGGTATATCAAACCTTTTAATCATATTTTATAGAAGCAGGTATATTGAAGCCCTTAATCAGTATTTTGTGGAAGCAGGTATATCAAACCCCTTAATCAGTATTTTTGTTGACGTAGATATATCATAGGCCTCAATCAACATTTGGTGAAAGCAGGGATATTGAACCCCTTAATCAGTATTGTGTGGAAGCAGGTACATTGCAGGCCTTAATCAATATTGGGTTGAAACAAGTATATAGAACCCCTTAATCAGTATTTTGTGGAAGCAGGCATATCACAGGCCTCAATCAATATTTGGTAGAAGCAGAAATATCAAACCCCTTAATAAGTATTTTTTGGAAGCAGGTATATATCAGGCCATAATCAATATTTTTAGAAAGCAGGTATATCAAACCCTTCAATCTGTATTTTGTGGAAGCATGTATATTGTAGTCCTCAATCAATATTTGGTGGAAGCAGGTATATCAAACCCCTTAATTAGTATTGTGTGAAAGCAGGTATATCATAGGCCTCAATCAATATTTGGTGGGGCCAGGTATAGCAAACCCCTTAATCAGTATTTTGTGGACGCAGGTATATCGTAGGCCTCAATCAATATTTGATGGAAACAGGTATATCGAACCCCTTAATCTGTATTTTGTGGAATAAGTTATATCACAGCCCTCAATCAGTATTTTGTGGAAGCAGATATTTCAAACCCCTTAATCAGTATTTTCTGGAAGCAGGTATATTGCAGCCCTCAATCTGTATTTTGTGGAAGCAGATATATCAAACCCCTTAATCAGTATTTTGTGTAAGCAGGTATATCACAGCCCTCAATCAGTATTTTGTGGAAGGAGATATATTGCAGGCCTTAATCAATATTTTGTGTAAGCAGGTATATTAAACCCATTAGTCAGGATTTTGTGGAGGCAGGTATATTGCATGCCTCAACCAATATTTGGTGGGGGCAGGTATAGCAAACCCCTTAATCAGTATTTTGTGGACGCAGGTATATCATAGGCCTCAATCAATATTTGGTGGAAACAGGTATATCGAACCCCTTAATCTGTATTTTGTGGAATAAGTTATATCACAGCCCTCAATCAATATTTGGTGGAATCAGGTTTATTAAACCCCTTAAGTATTTTTGGTAAGCAGGTATATAGCAGCCTCGATCAATATTTGGTGGAGGCAGGTATATCAAACCCCTTAATCAGTATTTTGTGGGCGCAGGTATATCGTAGGCCTCAATCAATATTTGGTGGAAACCGGTTATATTGAACCCCTTAATCAGTATTTTGTGGAAGCAGGTATATCATAGGCCTCAATATGATCTGGATCTGATCTTTACCCGCCTCTGCTCCCTATCTAACCTTTCTAATTCGCCTCTCCCCCTATCCGACCACAACCTACTCACCTTCTCTTCACTGGTCTCTTCTGCAGCTCCCCCGGTCCACACACTAGCACCCCCCCGCAGGAACCTCAAACATCTCGACTTTCGCTTGCTTTCTGACTCTCTTCTCCCACTCTCTACTATCTGTTGCCTCCAAGACCCAGAAGCTGCTACCACCCTATATAACACCAGAATAAGTACAGCTCTGGACACTGTTGCCCCCCTCACACACAACAAAATCCGGAAAATCAACAGACAACCCTGGCACACCAACCTGACCAAAAAACTCAGACAAGCTTCCAGGGCTGCTGAGCGGCGATGGAAGAAATCCCATTCTAAAGATAATTTCACTGCATACAAGCAATCCCTTCTCATATTTAAATCCTCACTCGCTGATGCAAAACATGTCTACTTCTCATCTCTCATATCTTCCCTGTCACACAGCCCTAAACAACTTTTTAGCACTTTAACTCCCTTCTCTGTCCCCCAGCGACCCACCCTCTCCTCTCTTCTCAGCTGAGGACTTTGCCAAATATTATAGATAGTCCACATCAGAGAAAGCTTTACTGCACAGTCCCCACAGACCCTCTACACAACTGCTCAGTTCTCTTCTCACAAAACCGCTTCTCCACCATTACAGAAGAAAAACTCTCCACTCTATTCTCCAAATCTAATCTGACCACCTTTGCACTTGACCCAATCCCATCCCACCTCATCCCTAACCTCACCACAGTGTTTATCCCAGCCCTAACTCATCTCTTCAACATATCACTAAACTCTGGTGTCTTGCCCTCTACTTTTAAACAGGCTACCATTACACCCATCCTCAAAAAGCCTTCACTTGACCCATCTGCCTTGTCCAGTTATCGCCCCATATCACTTCTTCCGTATGCCTCAAAGCTACTTAAACAACATGTCCATTCAGAACTGTCCTCCCACCTCTCCTCCTGCTCCCTCTTTGACCGCCTACAATCTGGCTTCCGACCCCACTACTCGACTGAGACTGCCCTTACCAAAGTCACCAATGACCTACTGACTGCCAAAACAAAGAAACAATACTCTGTCTTCCTTCTCCTTGACCTGTCCTCTGCCTTCAACACTGTTGACCACTCCCTTCTGTTGCAAACTCTCTCATCATCTTGACCTGGCCCTCTCCTGGATCACATCATACCTCACAGACCAGATGTTTAGCGTCTCCCACTCCCGCACCACCTCGTCATCTCATTCCCTCTCTGTTGGTGTCCCGCAAGGCTCTGTCCTAGGGCCCCTGCTCTTCTCTATCTACACTTTTGGCCTTTGACAGCTCATAGAGTCCCATGGCTTTCAGTATCACTCCTACGCTAATGACACACAAATCTACCTCTCTGGTCCAGACATCACCACCTTACTATCAAGAATCCCACAATGTATATCTTCTATATCATCCTTCTTTGCCTCTCGCTTTCTTAAACTTAACATGGATAAGACAGAATTCATAATCTTTCCCCCATCTTGTTCAACTCCCCCAACAGACCTATGTATCATGATCAATGGCTGCACACTCTCCCCAATCAACAAAGCCCGCTGCCTTGGAGTGACCTTGGATTATGCCCTTTCCTTCCGACCGCACATCCAAGCCCTTTCCACCACCTGCCGCCTCCAACTCAAAAACATCTCCCGCATCCGTGCTTTCCTTAACTTTGAATCTGCGAAAATGCTTGTACATGCCCTCATTACCTCCCGCCTAGACTACTGCAACATTCTCCTCTGTGACCTTCCATCTAGCACTCTCGCACCCCTTCAATCTATCTTCAACTCTGCTGCCTGACTAATCCACCTCTCACCCTATTACTCCTCTGCCTCTCCCCTCTGTCAATCCCTTCACTGGCTTCCTATTGCCCAACAAATTCACTTCAAAGTACTAGCAAATACATACAAGGCCGTCCATAACCTGTCCCATCCCTACATCTCTGAGATACTTTCCCGATACACCCCCACACGCACTCTCCGATCCTCACAAGACCTCCTTCTCTCCTCGTATTGCCTCTTCCCACAATCAACTCCAAGATTTCTCCCGTGCATCCCCCATACTCTGGAACTCGCTACCCCAACATATCAGATTCTCACCTACAGTGGAATCCTTCAAAGGAAACCTGAAAACCCACCTCTTGAGACAAGCCTACAACCCGTGACCCTGCTGCCTCTATACCGCCATGACCAAGTTAACCCGCACCTACTGTGTCCTTCTCCCATACCATGTAGATTGTAAGCCCTCACGGGCAGGGCCCTCTCTCCTTCTGTACCAGTTTGTAACTCATCTTGTTTATGATTAGTGCAATTGTCTGTATTATGTATGTGCACCCCTTATCATACGTACAGCGCTATGAATGGCACTTTAATAATAATAAATAATAATAATAATAAATAATAATAATAATAATCTATATTTGGTGGAGGCAGGTATAGCAAACCCCTTAATAAGTATTTTGTGGACACAGGTATATCGTAGGCCTTTATCAATATTAGGTGGAAGCTGGTATATCAAACCCCTTAATCAGTTTTGTGTGGAAGCAGGTAAATCGCAGGCCTCAATCAATATTTGATGGAAGCAGGTATATAAAAAACCCTTAATCAATATTGTGTGGGAGCAGGAATCTTGTAGTACTCAATCAATATTTGGTGGAAACATGTATATCAAATCCCTTAATCAGTATTTTGTGGAAGCAGGTATATTGGATACCCCAATCAATATTTTGTGGAAGGAGGTAATTAAACCCCTTAATCAGTATTTTGTGGAAACAGGTATATTGCACCCCTCAATAAATATTTGGTGAAAACACGTATATCAAACCCCTTAATCAGTATTTTGTGTAAGCAGGTATATCGCAGCCCCCTATCAGTATTTTTTGGAAGCAGGTATATCAAACCCCTTAATCAGTATTTTATAATAGCAGGTATATCACAGGCCTCAATCAATATTTCGTGGAAGCAGGTATATTAAACCACTTAATCAGTATTGTGTGGAAGTAGGTATCTTGCAGGCCTTAATCAATATTTGATGTAAACAGGTACAGTGCTGCCCATAATTATTCATACCCCACACAAATTTTGACTTTAAGTAACTTTTATTCAACCAGCAAGTAATTTTTTTACGGGAAATTACATAGGTGTCTCCCAAAAGATAATAAGACGATGTACAAGAGGCATTATTGTGGAAAAAAACAATTTCTCAGCTTTTATTTACATTTGATCAAAAAATACAAGATGTTCCGCACTGTGGAAAATCTCAGAGGATGTGGTCGGAAGCCAAACGTGACACCTGTGCTGGCCAGGAGGATAGTTAGAGAGGTGAAAAATAATCCAAGAATCACCACCAAGGCCATCCTGGTGAATCTGGGCTCTGCTGGTGGCAATGTCTCAAGACAGACAATCCAACGGACACTGCACAATGCAGACCAAGGAGGACGCCACTTCTCCAGATAAGGCAGACAAAAGCTCGCTTGGCCTTTGCAAAAGCTCATCTGGACAAAGGAGAAGAATTCTGGTCTTCTGTGTTATGGTCAGATGAAAAAAAAATTGAATTGTTTTGTCACAATGATGTTTTCTTCATTTGGCGTAAAAAGGAGAAGCCTTCAACCCAAAGAACACCATCCTCGCTGTCAAACATGGTGGTGGGAACCTAATGCTTTGGGGGTGTTTTTCAGCCAATGGACCAGGGAACCTAATCACAGAAAACGGCACCATGAAAAAAGAGCAATACATGAGGATTCTCAATGACAACATCAGGCAGTCTGCAGAAAACTTGGCCTTGGACACCAGTGGACATTTCAGAATGACAATGACCCAAAACACACAGCAAAAGTGGTGAAGAAATGGTTAGCAGACAACAACATTAACGTTTTGGAGGGGCCCAGCCAGAGTCCAGACTTGAATCCAATTGAGAATCTGTGGAGGGAGCTAATGATCAGGGTGATGGCAAAAAGACCCTTCAACCTGAAAGATTTGGGGCTCATTGCTAAAGATGTATGGGCATAAATACCTGTGGAGACATGCAAAAAGCTGGTCTGTAATTATAGGAAGCGTTTGATTGCTGTAATAGCCAATAAAGGCTTTTCTATTGATTATTGAGAAGGGTATGAATAATTTTGGACTGGACACTTTTTGCTCAAATGTAAATAAAAGCTGAGAATTTTTATTTTATTTTCCACAATAATGCCTCTTGTATGTCTTCTTATTATCTTTTGGGAGACACCTATGTAATTTCCGGTCCAAAAATTACTTGCTGGTTGAATAATAGTAACTTTAAGTCAAAATTTGCCAGGGGTATGAATAATTATGGGCAGCACTGTATATCAAACCCCTCAATCACTATTTTGTGGAAGCAGGTATATCAAAACCCTTAATCAGTATTTTGTGGAAGCAGGTATATCGTAGCCCTCAATCACTATTTTGTGGAAGCAGGTATATCTGTCAAGGAACCATGAACCAGACGTACAACAAGAGATAAGTGGAAATAAGAAGGCTTTATTGACAATCAAGCTGTAAGGCAAAAGTCCAAACGGATGGCTAAACCGAAGCAGGGTCTTGCGAAGCCAGAGGTCAGGAACCAGAAGGGTAGTCAGACGAAGCCTGGATCAGGAACCAGCAGGGTAGTCAGACGAAGCCTGGATCAGGAACCAGCAGGGTAGTCAGACGAAGCCAGGATCAGGAACCAGAAGCAGCAGCAGTCTTAGAAGCATGTGAACACAGGAGGACCAAGCAAGGAACTGAAGCCACAGACCTCCTATATATATGAGCTAGGCATCCAGCTCCTCCCAGTGGGAAGGAGAAGCCGCAGGGTGGGAGGCTACAAGAAACCCAGAAACCAAGATGGCCGCCAGCACATGTCAAACGAAGGAGAACAGCAAGAAGGTAAGACCATGACAGTACCTCCCCCTCAAGGGCCCCTCCTCCGCGGAGTAAAGAACGGTTTCTGAGGGAAGCGTGCGTGGAAGGCTCGGAGCAAGGCAGGAGCATGGACATCTGCGGAGGGAACCCAGGAACGCTCCTCTGGACCATAACCACGCCAATGGACCAAAAACTGCACCCGACCGCGGACCAGGCGTGAGTCCAGGATATTGCTCACCTCATACTCCTCACGATTGCCCACTTGGACCGGACGAGGCTGAGGAACCGAGGAAGTGAAACGATTACACACCAGTGGCTTCAACAGGGAGACATGAAACACGTTGGAGATCCGCATGCCAGGAGGAAGCGCAAGGGCATAGGCTACCGGGTTTACCCTGCGAAGCACTCGGAAGGGACCAACAAAGCGAGGCGCCAGCTTGGGAGTGGGCACTCGAAGGTTGAGGTTGCGGGTGGACAACCATACGCGGTCTCCGACCTGGTAGGAAGGAGCGGGCGCTCGTCTGCGATCAGCCTGGAGTCTCTGGCGCTGCGCAGAGACCTCAAGGGACCTCTGGATCTGTACCCAAGAAGCACGTAGGACGGAAAGGTGATCCTCCACAGCCGGAATATCCTGGGGAGAGAATACCTCCGGTAACACGGCAGGTTGGAACCCATAATTGGCCATGAAGGGAGACGTCCCAGAGGAAGAGTTCACCGCCGTGTTCCTGGCAAACTCAGCCCAAGGCAGGAGGTCAACCCAATTGTCTTGGTGATCGGAGACATAGCAACGAAGGAATTGCTCCAAGGCCTGATTGGATCGTTCTGCGGCCCCATTGGACTGAGGGTGGTAGGCCGAGGAGAAAGAGAGATGAATCCCCAACTGGGAGCAAAAGGAGCGCCAGAACCTGGACACAAACTGACTCCCCCGATCCGACACAATCTCCTTGGGCAAACCATGCAACCGGAAGACCTCCCTGGCAAAAATCGTGGCCAACTCTTGTGCAGAGGGTAACTTCTTGAGAGGAACACAGTGGCACATTTTGGAAAACCGATCCACAATCATGAGAATGACCGTATGGCCTCGGGATGCAGGGAGGTCCACAATGAAATCCATCCCCAGGTGTGACCATGGACGCTCCCCGGTGGCTATGGGTTGCAAAAGGCCCAACGGACGGTGCCGAGGGGACTTACTCTGGGCACAAACGGAGCATGCCGCTACATATGCGGCGATGTCGGAACGTAGAGAAGGCCACCAGAACAGACGTGAAACAGCCCAGGACAGCTGATTCTTTCCAGGATGCCCCGCGGCCTTGGAGTTATGGTAGGTTCGCAACAACCGAGTGCGCAACTCCTCAGGCACAAAACATCTGCCGTTGGGTCTCCCAGAGGGAGCACCAGATTGAGCCGCCAAAATCTGCTCACCCAGGGGAGAGGTCAGGCTGGTGCGAATGGCGGCCAGGATCTGATTCGGAGGTATGACCGAAGTCGGAATCGACTCCTCCCCGGACAGCTCGGAGTACTGCCGTGATAAGGCATCCGCTCTGATGTTCTTGGAACCGGGTAGGTAGGAGACCACGTAATTAAAACGTGACAAGAACAGAGCCCATCTGGCCTGACGTGGTGTCAATCTCTTGGCCTCAGAGAGGTAGGTCAGATTCTTGTGGTCCGTCAGGATGAGAACCGGAACCACCGAGCCCTCGAGCAAGTGCCTCCATTCTTTAAGGGCCTGCACGATGGCCAATAACTCCCTGTCACCAATCTGATAGTTGCACTCCGCGGAAGACAGTTTCCGGGAGTAAAACCCACAAGGAAGCAGAGGACCCTCTGGTGTTCTACACTGAGACAGAAGGGCGCCTACTCCCATCTCAGACGCGTCCACCTCGAGGACAAAAGGCAACCCAGGGTTGGGATGCGACAGAATCGGAGCCGACACAAAGGCGGACTTTAGAGCCTCAAAAGCTCGGATGGCCTCGAGCGGCCAGACCTGGGGATTACTGCCCTTCCTGGTCAGATCCGTGAGAGGCTTGGCTAGCATGGAAAAGTCCCTGATGAACTTCCGATAATAATTGGCGAAGCCCAAAAAGCGCTGCAGGGCACGAAGACCACTGGGCTGGGGTCACTGTAAGACAGCCGAAACCTTCTCAGGATCCATGGAGAACCCCTCAGCGGAAATGATGTAACCTAAGAAGGTTACGTGGGATCGGTGAAATTCGCATTTCTCAAGCTTACCGAACAGCTTGTTCTCTCGTAACCGTTGCAACACTCGTCTGACATCCAGAATGTGGGCCTCCATGGATTCAGAATATACCAAGATGTCATCCAAATAGACCACCACACACTGCTGCAACAGGTCACGGAAAACATCGTTGATGAATTCCTGGAAGACTGCGGGCGCATTGCACAACCCAAAGGGCATAACCAAGGATTCATAATGACCGGTCCTGGTGTTAAACGCGGTCTTCCACTCATCGCCCGACTTGATCCTTACCAGGTTATATGCCGCCCTCAGGTCGAGTTTGGTAAAGACCGTGGCCCCTTTGAGGCGATCGAACAGCTCGGAAATCAAGGGTATCGGGTAAGCGTTCTTGATCGTGATGCGATTGAGACCCCTGTAATCAATGCAAGGCCTCAACTCACCGCCCTTCTTTTTCACAAAGAAAAATCCAGCCCCTGCCGGGGACGAGGATTTGCGAATGTGTCCGCGTGAAAGCGCCTCCCTCACGTACTCCTCCATGGCCTCATTCTCCGCTACCGACAGTGGATAGACTTTGCCACGAGGAGGAACGGCACCAGATTGTAACTCTATGGCACAATCGTATGGGCGGTGCGGAGGTAGGGCAACCGCACGCACCTTATCGAATACATCCCGGTACTCCTCGTATTCAGGAGGCAACAGAGAGTCCGAGGAAGTACACAGCAACTTTACAGACCCATGGATGCAACTAGCCCCACACTGCGGTGACCACGAGAGGATCTCGGCCGATCTCCAATCGAAAGTCGGATTATGCTTCTGGAGCCAGGGGTACCCCAAGACCACCGAGTAGTGTGGAGACGAAATAACCTGGAGACAGACCGACTCTCTGTGAACGGCACCAATGGCCATCCCCACTGGAAGGGTCTCATGAGTCACGTGTGGCGGCAGAAGGGGTCTGCCGTCTATCGCCTCAAGAGCCAGTGGGGAACCTCGAGGCTGCAGAGGAATGGAATTGGCGGCAGCGAACACACTATCAATGAACAAACCACCAGCACCAGAGTCCACCAACGCCTGGGTCGTCACCGAGCCCCCGACCCAGGAGAGGACAACAGTAATCAGTGGTTTGTCAACACGGGAAACCGGGGACGAGGAGACTCCACCCAAGATCCGCCCCCGACAGGATCTCAGGTGCGAGCGTTTCCCGGACGGTTCGGGCATGCCAACCGAAAATGCCCACCGAGACCACAGTACATGCACCGGCCCTCGCGTCTCCGGAGTGCCCTCTCCCCCTCGGACAGGCGAGCAAACCCCAGCTGCATGAGTTCACCCCCAGACAAGTCATCCCCAGGAGGCGTGGGAGGAGAGGGAGGCACGGGTGGGACAGCAAACGTAGGCGCCAATCTGTTAGAAGGCCTCCGCAGGCTCTCCTTAAAGGAAGGTCTCTCCCTGAGTCTGGTGTCAATCAAAATCAGGAAAGAAATAAGAGACTCGAGCTCCACTGGTAGGTCCTTAGCTGCAACCTCATCCTTCAAGGCATCCGAGAGACCATGAGAGAAAGCAGCGACCAGAGCCTCATTATTCCAGCCCACCTCTGCTGCCAGGGTACGAAACTCAATGGCGTATTCAGCTACGGATCGTGAACCCTGTCTGATGGACATAAGGAGCTTCGCAGCAGAGGCAGCACGAGCCGGCACATCGAATACCTTCCGAAGAGAAGCAACAAAACCGGAAAACTCGGCAACCACCGGATTGTTGTTCTCCCATAAAGGGCTGGCCCAGGCCAAGGCCTTGTCCGAGAGCAGCGAGATCAAGAAGCCCACCTTTGATCTCTCAGTAGGAAAGGCATGTGGCAGCAACTCGAAATAAATGCCCACCTGGTTAAGGAAACCTCGGCACTGAGTTGGCTCTCCCCCAAAGCGCTGTGGAAGGGGGGCAGAACCGGTCATACCCCGAAACACCACAGGCGCAGCAACAGGTGTCGGGGTAGACTCTGGCGCAACAACCGGAGCGGCAGTAGGAGCGGGCCCAGGAGCCTCAACCGACCCATTGGCAACGGAAGCTAAATGAGCCGTGCGTTCAAGCAGGGTTTGCAACGCCACAGCGAACCGACCCAACAGGTGATCCTGCTGATCAAGTCTGGCAACCAGCGTAGGTAGCGAGGATGGCCCTGTACCGTCAGAATTCATGGCTTGGTCCTAATGTCAAGGAACCATGAACCAGACGTACAACAAGAGATAAGTGGAAATAAGAAGGCTTTATTGAAAATCAAGCTGTAAGGCAAAAGTCCAAACGGATGGCTAAACCGAAGCAGGGTCTTGCGAAGCCAGAGGTCAGGAACCAGAAGGGTAGTCAGACGAAGCCTGGATCAGGAACCAGCAGGGTAGTCAGACGAAGCCAGGATCAGGAACCAGAAGCAGCAGCAGTCTTAGAAGCATGTGAACACAGGAGGACCAAGCAAGGAACTGAAGCCACAGACCTCCTATATATATGAGCTAGGCATCCAGCTCCTCCCAGTGGGAAGGAGAAGCCGCAGGGTGGGAGGCTACAAGAAACCCAGAAACCAAGATGGCCGCCAGCACATGTCAAACGAAGGAGAACAGCAAGAAGGTAAGACCATGACAATATCAAATTCCTTAATCAGTATTTTGTGTAAGCAGGTATATCACAGCCCTCAATCAGTATTTTGTGGAAGCAGGTATATCAAACCTATTAATCAGTATTTTGTGGAAGCAGGTATATTGCAGTTCTAAATCAATATATGGTGGACGTATGTATATCATAGACTTTAATCACTATTTTGTGAAAGCAGGTATATCAAACCCCTTAATCAGTATTTTGCGGTAGCAGGTATATCACAGCCCTCAATCAGTATTATTGTGGAAGAAGGTATATCACACCTCTCAATCATTTTTTGGGGGCAACAGGTATATCACACCTGTTGGAAATACTGTATTATATTAACCTGGAATAAAAGTAAAAATGCCACTTTGGACTAAGCTTATGTTATATAACAAAAAGATTATAATATTGTAGTTAGCAAATTATTAACAAGGAGCCGTATGAAATTAACCATCCAGATCCTGGAATCTGGAAATCAGGCTCATCATAATCAATGCAGAATAGTGAGTGCAGCTCTGGAGTACATTACAGGATGTAACTGAGGATCAGCATAGGATAATCAATGTATGCACACAGTGACTGCACCAGCAAAATAGTGAGTGCATCTCACTATTGCTCTATGTTTTAGGTATATCACACCTGTTGCAAATAGTTATTCCAATAGTGCTTCTTGACCCTCTATATAGCTGCGGTTTTGCAGCAGAACCGCACACAACTGCTGCACAATACAAATGCACCATATACTTCCTATTTTAGAAAGTATATTATATGCATATCACACCCCTTAATCATTTTTTTGGGGAGCAACAGGTATATCACACCCATTGCAATTAGATGTTCCAATTTCATTTGTCCCTCTATATAGCTGCGGTATCGCAGCAGAACCGCACACAACTTCTACACAATACAAATTCACTATAATATACGGATATCGCCATATAGTCACATGTTCATCGAATGCGCAAAGTTTGCAGCAAAACTACAGCCGGATGAACCGCAAGGCCGTCTTTACTTCTCAACAATTACTTAATGGGAATTTCCTACTAGAATCAGTCAGGTCTGGGCTTCATCATTTGTCAAATTTCATGTAAAACTTTTTGCATTAAATTTAATCAATCTATCAGGGCAAAGTCAGGAGCAGGGTTGCCAACCATCCAGAAATTTCTGGACAGTCCGCAAAAATAGGCAACGTTTCTCTTATGTCTGTGAATAAAATTGATGTGTTCAAGGTTGTTTTTGAGGCTGGTGGTACTTGACTAGATAATTTGGTTTGTAATAATCATCATTTTATAGCTTACAGTAAATGCCGGTAATGGATTCTTAACTGTATATTGAGCTATACACATGTATCACTTAAAATCTTATTAATTTATTGTGGTTTTCCAATTTGTCCATACAAAATGTTGGCTGTCCATGATTTTGGAATACATTGTCCAGAAAAAAAGAAAATTTCTGATTGGCATCATTATCAATAGAACCTATACATTTCTGGGGTACACAAGTAGATTCCATAGTGTAGATTCCATAGTGTATTGTACCCATCATCATCAGTTCCATCATGGTTACATAAGTTTAGATCAGTTTCCAACAAAGACATTACAATTATGTTTTAGAAAAAAAAGTATGATACTAAAATGGATCTTACTTGTCCATAATCTATGTAAAGATACTGAAAGAAAATGTCCATCTTCATGTTCTGATTGGCATGGTAAATGGTTCACTACAGTAAATTATTTCTAAAGCATTTGATAACTTTTTACAAATTGCATTATCATGGAACAATGATTTAATGATACATTGAATGAGAATTAATATGGAAAGTTCAAGGTTAAAATGTTAGCCTTTAGTTTGTAGATTAAAGTTTGTGAATCTAATGGTAAATAAATCTATGCCATTAAACAATGGAAATAAATATAGATGTTAACCAGAGCTTGCAAAAAATCCCTGTAAAATGAGGGAGTAGGATCATTAGGTGCTTCACACATGGTTACATTACAGACAATAACAATTCACATCCACCGTTGCAACCTAGCATATCTTATAACTATACATCATGGTTCAGCGAACCTGTTAGATAATACAGGTCCTTTCATTGCTATTTCACATTCAGTATTAATATATATGGATGTCTGGGCATCACCAGTTACAATAAAGAAAGTGAAATCTGTTTCCAGTGTATTAGGATAGAGAATGGTGACTGTGCAAAGTCATTACATATAACATTTTTCACTGTATGAACCATGTTCTACTCCTTATTGAAGAATGCACTTAAAACTTGTTAACACTTGTCTAATTATATTTCCCTCATTTCTGAGCATCTGCTATTATAATTGTCCAGTGTGTATAATGAAGGAGATCCTAGACAATGGCTTATAGTTGATTTTCCTCGATTGTGTTACCCTAAAAATGTCTGTAAAAAGCTAAAGGATTGGTACATGTGACAGCAGCTTTTAGTGATAAAGACTTGTACTTCACAAAGGGGCATGCATTTCCTTTATTTAAACC
Organism: Bufo gargarizans; assembly: GCF_014858855.1. Classification (NCBI taxonomy): domain Eukaryota; kingdom Metazoa; phylum Chordata; class Amphibia; order Anura; family Bufonidae; genus Bufo; species Bufo gargarizans. The sequence goes on along the minus strand of NC_058080.1, from coordinate 525,169,791 downwards.
ACAGAGATTATAAACTTATTTATTCCTTTATGGATATTTTTTTAAGAAATAATACAGCTACTGATGGAAGAATATTGGCCGGGACAATTCTTGAACGCGATCGCGATCAAATGTTCGCGAACCACAAGTTTGTGGCGGGCCCCATTCACTTTAATGGCAGGTGAGCCTGAAAAACCTTCAGCCATAAAATACTTACTAGAAGTGCACAAATCGTCCCACAACATGGACAGTGCCATACCAGAGGTGGATCAATGGCAAAAATTCCCACAAAAAATATGTATTTTAATCAGGAGCCATTTTAATGCGTCTTAAAGGGAAACTGTCAAAAATGGTTACAGGCCCCAAACATTATGCATTCACCGGACAGAAAACATCAAGTCATTATTTGGCTGGAGGTATAATAGACGGTCATTTGATATAAATTTTACTGCAGTCCAGTGAAGTTCAGGCCCCAAATATTAGGCATTTACCGGACAGAAAACATCAAGTGATTATGTGGCTGGAGGTACCATATATTAGACGATCATTGGATATCAATTTTACTGCATGCCAGTACAAATACGTACATGTCAAATTTATTTGTTTAAAAGAACAAAAAATATAAAATTGGATTAAAAACATGGCTAACAAAATCTCCCTCTTGAATAAACCCCAAATAATAATAGGTGAAATTCGATAACACGTGGTTGTCACAGGTGTTGAATTCCTGCGAGGTCCCAACAATTAGGCATTCACCATACAGAAAAGATCAAGTGATTATGTGGCTGGAGGTATATTAGTCGGTCAATGGATATCAATTTTACTACAGGCCAGTGGACTACAGGCCCAAAAAATTATTCATTCACTGGACAGAAACCATCAAGTGATTATGTGGCTGGAGGTATATTAGACGGTCATTGGATATCAATTTTACTGCAAGCCAGTGGACTACAGGCCCAAAAATTATTCATTCACCATACAGAAAAGAACAAGTGATTATGTGGCTGGAGGTACATTAGGCGGTCACCGTATAGCAATTTTAATGTTGGCCAGTTAGATTACAGGCCCCCAAAATTATGCATTCACCATACAGAAAAGATCAAGTTATTATGTGGCTGGAGGTATATTAGATGGTCATTGTATATCAATCGTAATGCAGGTTAGTGAAGTATAGGCCCTAAACATTAGGAATTCACCGGACAGAAAACATCAAATGATTATGTGGCTGGAGATATATTAGACGGTCATTGCATATCAATTTTACTGCAGGCCATTACAAACAGATGTAAAATACATATGTTTAATAGAACAAAAAATATTAAATTGGATTAAAAACATGGCTAACAAAATCTACCTACCTCTTGAAAAAAAAAAATATATGGTAATAGGTGAAATTCAATTAAGCGTGGTTGTCACAGGTGTTGAATTCCTCCGAGATCCATGCCTCATTCATTTTTAGAAATGTAAAGTTGTCCACACTGTTGTGAGCTAGTGCTAGTGATCTTATCGGTCCCGATCCCCCCTGTTGCGCTGAACGTGCTTTCGGACAGGAGACTCGACGAGGGGCAAGCCAACAGTTCCATGGCAAATTGTGCACACAGGTCAAGTCTGCACACCCAGTGGTCAAGGGTTTCCTCGCTTCTCAGAGCGTCCACATCGCCCATTAACTTGATGTAGCCAGATACCTGTCGGTCTAGGCATTCCCTGAGGCTGGATCTGGCGGGCAGCTTTCGATGGGTAGGCTGCAAGAATCATCTTATATCCGAAGTGAGCAAAACACATCTACAAACCGCACTCTTCTTGCAGGCGCGGTAGGATTTGGTACCCAAAACTGTTTGTGGGTGGAAATTCCTCTCCCAGCGCTTACAACAGCAGAATGCAGCATCTCTTAAAGCAAGGCCTGGAAATGCTGCATTCTGACAGCCCTTTGTGATGCCGGTAACGTCCGCTATTTTGTATTTGTACCGGGAACTTAGTACGTTGCCACCCAGTACGTTGCTGTTCCTTGCCCTTTATGCTTTTTATACGGTGGTCCTTCGTCAAACACTGGAGCATGAAGGCCGCCATTTGCACTAAATTGGAAGCTGTGGAGTGGCGTAGCTCCTGCCTATTGCCCAGAAAAATGTCATCCTAGTTCTCCTCCCCGCATCCACGGACAACACCAGGGATCCCAGAAAAGTTTAAAGCCTGCTCTTCTTGCTCCTTCTAACCCCAGCTACCATCCTCCTCTGACTCCTCTTCATACTCTTTCTGGCTTGTCTCAGATGCAGTAGCCCCCCTGTGAATTCATTCAGCATTGTGACTTCCTCATCTTTCTGCTCCTGCTTCTCAAGGCTTGATCAATGACAGCATGCAATGCATGCTCCAGAAAGAAGGCGTAAGGTACGATGTCACTGATGGCGCCATGGCTGCGACTGACCAGTTTGGTGATCTCATCAAATGGCCGCAGCCACTGGCGCGGCAAAAAAAAAAAGCTTCCCAGAACCTGTCCTGCTGCAGATTTCGTAGTCGTTAACGGCATGTTACTGCTGGAGCTGCCTATCACGCATATACAAGGTGGAGATCCAGCGCGTCAGACAGTCGTAAATCAGACGTCTGATGGGCCAGTGGTGTCGCCACTGAACGTCAGCAAGGCGAGCCATGGCCGTGTAAGATCTTCTAAAATGGCCAGAGATTTTTCTGGCCTGCCCCAAGACATCTTGGACCCCGGATTATTTGGCAACAAATTGCTGTACGACTAAGTTCAGGACGTGTGCCATGCATGGCATGTGTCATTTTTCCCTGTTTCAGCGTGATCAGCAGATTGTCACCGTTGTCGCACACCACTTTGCCAACTGTCAAATTGAGCGGGATTAGCCACTGATCGGCCTGTAACCGCAGAGCTGAAAGGAGTGAAGGACTGGTGTGGCTCTTGGCTTCCAGGCACAACAGCCGCAGCACAGCATGGCAACGTCTCACCTGGCACGGCCTTCGAGTCCAACAGTTTATATGGCAGTAATTGTTAGACTTGCAGTTCCGACAAGCCGGCGGTCAGCCGTTGACCAAGAGGGTTATCCGGTGTCATCAACTTTTTACGTTCAAACATTTGGGCCACAGAAGCCTGCCTTTTGACAGATGAATGTGATGACGAGACGGTGGATGGTGGAGTGGAGGACAAATGGGAGGAGAGAGGAGAAGGAGAAAAGGCAGGACGTGGAGTGCCGGGAGTGTGGCTTTGTGGGTTCTGATAGTGTTGCTCCCACTGGGCTCGGTGATGGGAGTCTTATTAAGGTGGTCTTCGTCCCTAGGTGAGTGTTGGGCTTACCGCGACTTATGTGTTGACAGCACAGGCTGCAGATGGCAACACTATTGTCAGCAGCTGACACGTAAAATAAAAACCCACACTGTGGAGCCTCCTGGGAGCGCCTGATGTGACCATGCATGGTGGATGACTCGCTCCAGATACATTTGCAGTCTTCTTTTTGTCTCCTGTGCCCTGCAAGCTCTTCCTGTTTCTCCTCCTTCTCCTCCGTCTTTCTCTCTCTGAACTCCCCTCCTCTTCCTCTCTTGGGCACCCATGTGACCTCCATCGACACGTCATCATTATCACCTTCACAACCACTGACATTAGGGATCTTGGAGAAGGCAGCAACAGCGGGAACCACCCTCCTTGGGCTGATCTGGGAACTGTCGTCAGACCGCTGGGTGGAAGCCGTTGCTATCTCCTCTTCCTCATCCGATGCCAAGAATGGCTGTGCATCAATAAGGTCTGGGAATGGATGGGAAAATAATTTCTCTGACTCAGGTGGAGGGTCTATGATGGTGGTGGTGGTGTCTTTGGGGATGTACACAGCAGAGAGTGAGGAGTGTGCTGATGAGGATGAGGAAGGTGCAGAAGCGGAAGGCTGAGTGAGCCATTCAACCATCTCTGGTGCGTCCTTTGACTTAATCGCACGCACCTTCTCCAACTTCCCACTTAGGCCTGGTGCACCTGTCCGACCCCTACCACCCCTGCAGAATGGCCTGCCTCTTCCTCTACCTGTCATTTTCAAAATGACCCCTTGACAAACTCCCTGTAGAACAGCAGTATTTGTGGAAGCAGGTATATGGAACTCCTTAATGATTATTTTCAGGAAGCAGGTATATCAAACCCCTAAATCAGTTTTTTTGTTCCAATAGCATTTGTCCCTCTGTATCGCTTCAGTATCGCAGCAGAACCGCACACAACTGCTGCAGAATACAAATGCACTATATAGAAAGCATTTTATGGGTATATCACACCCCTGCCTTTATCAGTATTTTGGGGGGCAACTAGTATATCACACCAGTTTCAATTAGTTTTTCCAATAGCTTTTGTCCCTCTGTATAGCTACGGTATCTCAGCAGAACCGCACATAACTGCTACACAATACACATGCACTATATTGAAAGTATTTTATAGGTATATCACACCCCTGCCTTTATCAGGTTTTTGGGGGGCAACTGGTATATCACACCAGTTGCAATTAGTTTTTCGAATAGCGTTGGTCGCTCTGTATAGCTGCAGTATCGCAGCAGAACCACACACAACTGCTGCACAATACAAATGCACTAAAATATTCTTTATCTGTTAGATAGTATATTATATCACACCCCTCAGTATGTCACACCTATCGATAGCACGACTATACCAGTCCTTAAAAGGACTTTTATGGCCCTATTAGCTAATGTTTGGTGTCCTTACCAGTCTGTCCCTGCTCCCCATAGCAACCTCTAACTACACTGGCAAAAGACTAAATGTAAAATGGTGGCCAGATCGTGTTTTTTTATAGGGTAGGGGGGTGTCCATTTGCTGAAATGTTTCAATTGGCTGTCCTGTCCTACCTGATGGATGTGTCATGGGTCAAAGTTCGGTGCTATGCAAAATAAAAATGGCACGTTCGAATATCGCCATATGCTCACATGTTCAGCAAATTGCGAACAAGCAAAGTTTGCAGCGAAATGACCGTCCGGCGAACCGCAAGGCCATCTCTAAATATAGCACCGCATACTTCTTACATCCAGTGATGTCTCCTCTGATTTAGATGTTCTCTTTCTTTATCGTCTCCATTCAGACAAGACCACCAAGATGATTTTTTTTCAGCCATCTTTTGTCTCTGGAAAATCTTAGTTTCCTACATTTCCATCATCCTCCCCACCTTCTGAACACCCGTCGTGACACCTCTAATACTGTGTCCTTTGTGCTTCCCAATACTATACTGCAGAAACTGCATAATTCTACTGAAAATACTACTACCACACAGATACAACACTGCCCTAAAATAACTGTGCCCAGCAAATAGTGTCCCTGAAACTTAAAAACATATGGTCCTCCAAAAATAATTGTGATAAGCCGATACTGTGCTAGGGTTCTTTCCAATGTTAACAGTCCTCCCAAAAGTCCCACCAATAGTAATAATTCTCTGCCAGAGTGTACTATGTGGTAACAGTGCACACAATAGTAATAATGTCCCTCATTTTGCCCCCAGATATAATAATGCACCCATAGTTCCCCCAGTGGTAATAATTCCCCCTTTAATGTGTGCCTGTACAAAAAATACCCCCTTAAATTATAATGTGTCCCCGTGCCAAAAAATGACTCCTTATGTTTTCCAGTAAAGTAATTCCCCCTTGTAATTTGTGTCAGTACAAAAATGTTCCCTTATAATGTGTGCCAGTACAAAAAAAAAACTTTTAGTACCCCTTATAGAATAAATGTCCCCATAGTGGCCACAAAAAAAAATGCTCCCTTATAATGTGCGCTAAGTTAAAAAAAATGCCCCCTTATGTGCCAGTACAAAAAAAACTATAATGTGTGTCAGTACAAAAAAACTACCCAATTTTAGTGCCCCTGTAGAAAGGATGTCCCTATCGTGGCCCCCTTATAATGTGTGCTAGTTACAAAATAATGACCCCCACCCCATTGTGGCCCAAATGCATGCTGCCATATACAAATAATAATATTAAATACTTACCTCTTCTTCTAGTCTGTGTCCTAAGCTTTATGTAGCCGTCTTACGCAGCGCGATAGTGATTACACTGGCCTCTGATAGGCTACAGGAACTAGGACTAAAGCCTAATAGTGGAAAAGGTGGACCAGGGAGATATTGCTCATGTTCCTCTTTGCGGCATTCAACTGTATTGCTGTCCTGAGTACAGAAATGCATTTGAATATGTACAAATGAGTAGAGTTGAGCGAACACCTGGATGTTCGGGTTCGAGAAGTTCGGCCGAACATCCCGGAAATGTTCGGGTTCGGGATCCGAACCCGATCCGAACTTCGTCCCGAACCCGAACCCCATTGAAGTCAATGGGGACCCGAACTTTTCGGCACTAAAACGGCTGTAAAACAGCCCAGGAAAGGGCTAGAGGGCTGCAAAAGGCAGCAACATGTAGGTAAATCCCCTGCAAACAAATGTGGATAGGGAAATTAATTAAAATAAAAATTAAATAAATAAAAATTAACCAAAATCAATTGGAGAGAGGTTCCATAGCAGAGAATCTGGCTTCCCGTCACCCACCACTGGAACAGTCCATTCTCAGATATTTAGGCCCCGGCACCCAGGCAGAGGAGAGAGGTCCCGTAACAGACAATCTGGCTTCATGTCAGCAGAGAATCAGTCTTCATGTCATAGCAGAGAATCAGGCTTCACGTCACCCACCACTGTAAGAGTCCATTTTCATAAATTTAGGCCCAGCACCCAGGCAGAGGAGAGAGGTCCCGTAACAGACAATCTGGCTTCATGTCAGCAGAGAATCAGTCTTCATATCATAGCAGAGAATCTGGCTTCCCGTTACCCACCACTGGAACAGTCCATTCTCAGATATTTAGGCCCCGGCACCCAGGGAGAGGAGAGAGGTCCCGTAACAGACAATCTGGCTTCATGTCAGCAGAGAATCAGTCTTCATATCATAGCAGAGAATCAGGCTTCACGTCAGCCACCACTGCAACAGTCCATTGTCATAAATTCAGGCCCAGCACCCAGGCAGAGGAGAGAGGTCCCGTAACAGACAATCTGGCTTCATGTCAGCAGAGAATCAGTCTGCATGTCATAGCAGAGAATGAGGTTTCACGTCACCCACCACTGCAACAGTCCATTTTCATAAATTTAGGCCCAGCACCCAGGCAGAGGAGAGAGGTCCCGTAACAGAGGATCTGGCTTCATGTCACCAGAGAATCAGTCTGCATGTCATAGCAGAGAATCAGGCTTCACGTCACCCACGACTGCAACAGTCCATTTTCATAAATTTAGGCCCAGCACCCAGGCAGAGGAGAGAGGTCCCGTAACAGAGGATCTGGCTTCATGTCACCAGAGAATCAGTCTGCATGTCATAGCAGAGAATCAGGCTTCACGTCAGCCACCACTGCAACAATCCATTGGCATATATTTAGGCCTAGCACACAGGCAGAGGAGAGAGGTCCCGTAACAGACAATCTGGCTTCATGTCAGCAGAGAATCAGTCTTCATATCATAGCAGAGAATCAGGCTTCACGTCAGCCACCAATGCAACAGTCCATTGTCAGATATTTAGGCCCAGCACCCAGGCAGAGGAGAGAGGTCCCGTAACAGAGGATCTGGCTTCATGTCAGCAGAGAATCAGTCTTCATGTCATAGCAGAGAATCAGGCTTCACGTCACCCACCACTGTAAGAGTCCATTTTCATAAATTTAGGCCCAGCACCCAGGCAGAGGAGAGAGGTCCCGTAACAGACGATCTGGCTTCATGTCAGCAGAGAATCAGTCTGCATGTCATAGCAGAGAATGAGGCTTCACGTCACCCACCACTGCAACAGTCCATTTTCATAAATTTAGGCCCAGCACCCAGGCAGAGGAGAGAGGTCCCGTAACAGAGGATCTGGCTTCATGTCACCAGAGAATCAGTCTGCATGTCATAGCAGAGAATCAGGCTTCACGTCACCCACCACTGCAACAGTCCATTTTCATAAATTTAGGCCCAGCACCCAGGCAGAGGAGAGAGGTCCCGTAACAGAGGATCTGGCTTCATGTCACCAGAGAATCAGTCTGCATGTCATAGCAGAGAATCAGGCTTCACGTCAGCCACCACTGCAACAATCCATTGGCATATATTTAGGCCTAGCACACAGGCAGAGGAGAGAGGTCCCGTAACAGACAATCTGGCTTCATGTCAGCAGAGAATCAGTCTTCATATCATAGCAGAGAATCAGGCTTCACGTCAGCCACCAATGCAACAGTCCATTGTCAGATATTTAGGCCCAGCACCCAGGCAGAGGAGAGAGGTCCCGTAACAGACAATCTGGCTTCATGTCAGCAGAGAATCAGTCTGCATGTCATAGCAGAGAATGAGGCTTCACGTCACCCACCACTGCAACAGTCCATTTACATAAATTTAGGCCCAGCACCCAGGCAGAGGAGAGAGGTCCCGTAACAGAGGATCTGGCTTCATGTCAGCAGAGAATCAGTCTGCATGTCATAGCAGAGAATCAGGCTTCACGTCAGCCACCACTGCAACAGTCCATTGTCATAAATTCAGGCCCAGCACCCAGGCAGAGGAGAGAGGTCCCGTAACAGACAATCTGGCTTCATGTCACCAGAGAATCAGTCTGCATGTCATAGCAGAGAATGAGGCTTCACGTCAGCCACCACTGCAACAATCCATTGGCATATATTTAGGCCTAGCACACAGGCAGAGGAGAGGTTCATTCAACTTTGGGTAGCCTTGCAATATAATGGTAAAATGAAAATAAAAATAGGATTGAATGAGGAAGTGCCCTGGAGTCCAATAATATATGGTTATGGGGAGGTAGTTAATGTCTAATCTGGACAAGGGACGGACAGGTCCTGTGGGATCCATGCCTGGTTCATTTTTATGAACGTCAGCTTGTCCACATTGGCTGTAGACAGGCGGCTGCGTTTGTCTGTAATGACGCCCCCTGCCGTGCTGAATACACATTCAGACAAAACGCTGGCTGCCGGGCAGGCCAGCACCTCCAAGGCATAAAAGGCTAGCTCTGGCCACGTGGACAATTTAGAGACCCAGAAGTTGAATGGGGCCGAACCATCAGTCAGTACGTGGAGGGGTGTGCACACGTACTGTTCCACCATGTTAGTGAAATGTTGCCTCCTGCTAACACGTTGCGTATCAGGTGGTGGTGCAGTTAGCTGTGGCGTGTTGACAAAAGTTTTCCACATCTCTGCCATGCTAACCCTGCCCTCAGAGGAGCTGGCCGTGACACAGCTGCCTTGGCGACCTCTTGCTCCTCCTCTGCCTTGGCCTTGGGCTTCCACTTGTTCCCCTGTGACATTTGGGAATGCTCTCAGTAGCGCGTCTACCAACGTGCGCTTGTACTCGCGCATCTTCCTATCACGCTCCAGTGCAGGAAGTAAGGTGGGCACATTGTCTTTGTAGCGTGGATCCAGCAGGGTGGCAACCCAGTAGTCCGCACAGGTTAAAATGTGGGCAACTCTGCTGTCGTTGCGCAGGCACTGCAGCATGTAGTCGCTCATGTGTGCCAGGCTGCCCAGGGGTAAGGACAAGCTGTCCTCTGTGGGAGGCGTATCGTCATCGTCCTGCCTTTCCCCCCAGCCACGCACCAGTGATGGACCCGAGCTGCGTTGGGTGCCACCCCGCTGTGACCATGCTTCATCCTCATCCTCCTCCACCTCCTCCTCATCCTCGTCCTCCTCGTCCTCCAGTAGTGGGCCCTGGCTGGCCACATTTGTACCTGGCCTCTGCTGTTGCCAAAAACCTCCCTCTGAGTCACTTCGAAGAGACTGGCCTGAAAGTGCTAAAAATGACCCCTCTTCCTCCTCCTCCTCCTCCTCCTCCTGGGCCACCTCCTCTTCCATCATCGCCCTAAGTGTTTTCTCAAGGAGACATAGAAGTGGTATTGTAACGCTGATAACGGTGTCATCGCCACTGGCCATGTTGGTGGAGTACTCGAAACAGCGCAACAGGGCACACAGGTCTCGCATGGAGGCCCAGTCATTGGTGGTGAAGTGGTGCTGTTCTGTAGTGCGACTGACCCGTGCGTGCTGCAGCTGAAACTCCACTATGGCCTGCTGCTGCTCGCACAGTCTGTCCAGCATGTGCAAGGTGGAGTTCCACCTGGTGGGCACGTCGCATATGAGGCGGTGAGCGGGAAGGCCGAAGTTACGCTGTAGCGCAGACAGGCGAGCAGCGGCAGGATGTGAACGCCGGAAGCGCGAACAGACGGCCCGCACTTTATGCAGCAGCTCTGACATGTCGGGGTAGTTGTGAATGAACTTCTGCACCACCAAATTCAGCACATGCGCCAAGCAAGGGATGTGCGTCAAATTGGCTAGTCCCAGAGCTGCAACGAGATTTCGCCCATTATCACACACCACCAGGCCGGGCTTGAGGCTCACCGGCAGCAACCACTCGTCGGTCTGTTGTTCAATACCCCGCCACAACTCCTGTGCGGTGTGGGGCCTGTCCCCCAAACATATGAGTTTCAGAATGGCCTGCTGACGTTTACCCCGGGCTGTGCTGAAGTTGGTGGTGAAGGTGTGTGGCTGACTGGATGAGCAGGTGGAAGAAGAGGAGGAGGAAGCCGAGAAGGAGGAGGTGGCAACAGGAGGCAAAGAATGTTGCCCTGCGATCCTTGGCGGCGGAAGGACGTGCGCCAAACAGCTCTCCGCCTGGGGCCCAGCTGCCACTACATTTACCCAGTGTGCAGTTAGGGAGATATAGCGTCCCTGGCCGTGCTTACTGGTCCACGTATCTGTGGTTAGGTGGACCTTGCTACAGATGGCGTTGCGCAGTGCACACTTGATTTTATCGGATACTTGGTTGTGCAGGGAAGGCACGGCTCTCTTGGAGAAGTAGTGCCGGCTGGGAACAACATACTGTGGGACAGCAAGCGACATGAGCTGTTTGAAGCTGTCTGTGTCCACCAGCCTAAATGACAGCATTTCATAGGCCAGTAGTTTAGAAATGCTGGCATTCAGGGCCAGGGATCGAGGGTGGCTAGGTGGGAATTTACGCTTTCTATCAAATGTTTGTGAGATGGAGAGCTGAACGCTGGCGTGTGACATGGTTGAGACGCTTGGTGACGGAGGTGGTGGTGGTGGTGTTGGTGGTACATCCCCTGTTTGCTGGGCGGCAGGTGCCAACGTTCCTCCAGAGGCGGAGGAAGAGGCCGAGGCGGCAGCAGCAGAATAGGCCGAGGCGGCAGCAGCAGAAGAGGTAGCAGGGGGAGCCTGAGTGACTTCCTTGGTTTTAAGGTGTTTACTCCACTGCAGTTCATGCTTTGCATGCAGGTGCCTGGTCATGCAGGTTGTGCTCAGGTTCAGAACGTTAATGCCTCGCTTCAGGCTCTGATGGCACAGCGTGCAAACCACTCGGGTCTTGTCGTCAGCACATTGTTTGAAGAAGTGCCATGCCAGGGAACTCCTTGAAGCTGCCTTTGGGGTGCTCGGTCCCAGATGGCGGCGGTCAGTAGCAGGCGGAGTCTCTTGGCGGCGGGTGTTCTGCTTTTGCCCACTGCTCCCTCTTTTGCTACGCTGTTGGCTCGGTCTCACCACTGCCTCTTCCTCCGAACTGTGAAAGTCAGTGGCACGACCTTCATTCCATGTGGGGTCTAGGACCTCATCGTCCCCTGCATCGTCTTCCACCCAGTCTTGATCCCTGACCTCCTGTTCAGTCTGCACACTGCAGAAAGACGCAGCAGTTGGCACCTGTGTTTCGTCATCATCAGAGACATGCTGAGGTGGTATTCCCATGTCCTCATCATCAGGAAACATAAGTGGTTGTGCGTCAGTGCATTCTATGTCTTTCACCGCTGGGGAAGGGCTAGGTGGATGCCCTTGGGAAACCCTGCCAGCGGAGTCTTCAAACAGCATAAGAGACTGCTGCATAACTTGAGGCTGAGACAGTTTCCCTGGTATGCATGGGGGTGATGTGACAGACTGATGGGGTTGGTTTTCAGGCGCCATCTGTGCGCTTTCTGCAGAAGACTGGGTGGGAGATAATGTGAACGTGCTGGATCCACTGTCGGCCACCCAATTGACTAATGCCTGTACCTGCTCAGGCCTTACCATCCTTAGAACGGCATTGGGCCCCACCATATATCGCTGTAAATTCTGGCGGCTACTGGGACCTGAGGTAGTTGGTACACTAGGACGTGTGGATGTGGCAGAACGGCCACGTCCTCTCCCAGCACCAGAGGGTCCACTAACACCACCACGACCATGTCCACGTCCGCGTCCCTTACTAGATGTTTTTCTCATTGTTATGGTTCACCACAACAACAAATATATTATTTGGCCCAATGTATTGTATTCAAATTCAGCGGGATATAAATTTGAGGCCTAGTATTTAGGCGCTGGGTGACCGGTATGGATTTAGTGACAGAATTAGACTTGGAAATGCACAGAAGCGTGTGTGTGAAGTTATTCTGAATGACCCTATGTGCACCTTGAATATTATATACCCTTTTTGGGATAGATTTCAAATAGCTCTGATATAGCAGGAACCACTAAATTATGAAATTGCTAAATTGGGAATTGTATTTCAACCCAGAACAAAAAATGTGCTTTGACGGACACTAAATATCTTGCCCAGCAACAACAGGACAGCGGTAACGAGAGATTTAGCAGGATATAAATTTGAGGCCTAGTATTTAGGCGCTGGGTGACAGGTATGGGTTTAGTGACAGAATTAGACTTGGAAATACACAGTAGCGGGTGTGTGTGAAGTTATTCTGAATGACCCAATGTGCACCTTGAATATTATATACCCTTTTAGGGATAGATTTCAAATAGCTCTGATATAGCAGAAACCACTAAATTATGAAATTGCTAAATTGGGAATTGTACTTCAACCCAGAACAAAAAATGTGCTTTGACGGACACTAAATAACTTTCCCAGCTACAACAGGACAGCGGTAACGAGAGATTTAGCGGGATATAAATTTGAGGCCTAGTATTTAGGCGCTGGGTGACAGGTATGGGTTTAGTGACAGAATTAGACTTGGAAATACACAGTAGCGGGTGTGTGTGAAGTTATTCTGAATGACCCTATGTGCACCTTCAATATTATATACCCTTTTAGGGATAGATTTCAAATAGCTCTGATATAGCAGAAACCACTAAATTATGAAATTGCTAAATTGGGAATTGTATTTCAACCCAGAACAAAAAATGTGCTTTGACGGACACTAAATAACTTTCCCAGCTACAACAGGACAGCGGTAACGAGAGATTTAGCAGGATATAAATTTGAGGCCTAGTATTTAGGCGCTGGGTGACAGGTATGGGTTTAGTGACAGAATTAGACTTGGAAATACACAGTAGCGGGTGTGTGTGAAGTTATTCTGAATGACCCAATGTGCACCTTGAATATTATATACCCTTTTAGGGATAGATTTCAAATAGCTCTGATATAGCAGAAACCACTAAATTATGAAATTGCTAAATTGGGAATTGTATTTCAACCCAGAACAAAAAATGTGCTTTGACGGACACTAAATAACTTTCCCAGCTACAACAGGACAGCGGTAACGAGAGATTTAGCAGGATATAAATTTGAGGCCTAGTATTTAGGCGCTGGGTGACAGGTATGGGTTTAGTGACAGAATTAGACTTGGAAATACACAGTAGCGGGTGTGTGAAGTTATTCTGAATGACCCAATGTGCACCTTGAATATTATATACCCTTTTAGGGATAGATTTCAAATAGCTCTGATATAGCAGAAACCACTAAATTATGAAATTGCTAAATTGGGAATTGTATTTCAACCCAGAACAAAAAATGTGCTTTGACGGACACTAAATAACTTTCCCAGCTACAACAGGACAGCGGTAACGAGAGATTTAGCAGGATATAAATTTGAGGCCTAGTATTTAGGCGCTGGGTGACAGGTATGGGTTTAGTGACAGAATTAGACTTGGAAATACACAGTAGCGGGTGTGTGTGAAGTTATTCTGAATGACCCAATGTGCACCTTGAATATAATATACCCTTTTAGGGATAGATTTCAAATAGCTCTGATATAGCAGAAACCACTAAATTATGAAATTGCTAAATTGGGAATTGTACTTCAACCCAGAACAAAAAATGTGCTTTGACGGACACTAAATAACTTTCCCAGCTACAACAGGACAGCGGTAACGAGAGATTTAGCAGGATATAAATTTGAGGCCTAGTATTTAGGCGCTGGGTGACAGGTATGGGTTTAGTGACAGAATTAGACTTGAAAATACACAGTAGCGGGTGTGTGTGAAGTTATTCTGAATGACCCAATGTGCACCTTGAATATTATATACCCTTTTAGGGATAGATTTCAAATAGCTCTGATATAGCAGAAACCACTAAATTATGAAATTGCTAAATTGGGAATTGTACTTCAACCCAGAACAAAAAATGTGCTTTGACGGACACTAAATAACTTTCCCAGCTACAACAGGACAGCGGTAACGAGAGATTTAGCGGGATATAAATTTGAGGCCTAGTATTTAGGCGCTGGGTGACCGGTATGGATTTAGTGACAGAATTAGACTGGGATATGGCCAAAAAATAACCACACTATTGCTGGTTAAATGCACTTGGTGACGGGCGCAGCTTGCCCCTGATGTAGTATATGGCCAAAAAATGAACAGACTATTGCTGGTTAAATGCACTTGGTGTCACAGCTTGACCAACCACACTACTGAGGGTTAAATGCACTTGGTGACGGGCGCAGCTTGCCCCTGATGTAGTATATGGCCAAAAAATAAACAGACTATTGCTGGTTAAATGCACTTGGTGTGACAGCTTCACCCTGATGTAGGCTTTAGCCAGAAAACAACCACACCATTGAGGGTTAAATGCACTTGGTGACAGGCGCAGCTTGCCCCTGATTTTGTATATGGCCAAAAAATGAACAGACTATTGCTGGTTAAATGCACTTGGTGTGACAGCTTCACCCTGATGTAGGCTTTAGCCAAAAAACAACCACACCATTGAGGGTTAAATGCACTTGGTGACAGGCGCAGCTTGCCCCTGATTTTGTATATGGCCAAAAAATGAACAGACTATTGCTGGTTAAATGCACTTGGTGTGACAGCTTCACCCTGATGTAGGCTTTAGCCAAAAAACAACCACACCATTGAGGGTTAAATGCACTTGGTGACAGGCGCAGCTTGCCCCTGATTTTGTATATGGCCAAAAAATGAACAGACTATTGCTGGTTAAATGCACTTGGTGTGACAGCTTCACCCTGATGTAGGCTTTAGCCAAAAAACAACCACACCATTGAGGGTTAAATGCACTTGGTGACAGGCGCAGCTTGCCCCTGATTTTGTATATGGCCAAAAAATGAACAGACTATTGCTGGTTAAATGCACTTGGTGTGACAGCTTCACCCTGATGTAGGCTTTAGCCAAAAAACAACCACACCATTGAGGGTTAAATGCACTTGGTCGCAGCTTGTGCTGGCGCACCACAAGACACAAAATGGCCGCCGATCACCCCAGAAAAATGTGACTGACAAACGGTCTGGGCAGCCTAAAAACAGTGAGCAATTGAGGATCAGCAGCTCAATGATCCACAGCTGCAGATCGATCAGTTAATCAAGTCCTTTGGAGGAGTTAATCTGCCTAATCTCGCCCTACTGTCGCAGCCGCAACCTCTCCCTACGCTAATCAGAGCAGAGTGACGGGCGGCGCTATGTGACTCCAGCTTAAATAGAGGCTGGGTCACATGGTGCTCTGGCCAATCACAGCCATGCCAATAGTAGGCATGGCTGTGATGGCCTCTTGGGGCAAGTAGTATGACGCTTGTTGATTGGCTGCTTTGCAGCCTTTCAAAAAGCGCCAAGAAAGCGTCACAAAAGCGCCAAGAAAGCGACGAACACCGAACCCGAACCCGGACTTTTACGAAAATGTCCGGGTTCGGGTCCGTGTCACGGACACCCCAAAATTCGGTACGAACCCGAACTATACAGTTCGAGTTCGCTCATCCCTACAAATGAGCATTTCCATAATGGAAGTGCGCTAATTGGTATTTCCGCTGCCCCTCTCTTGCCCCTACCTGTTGCTGTCTGAGGTAATCACCTCACCTTGCCTCATTGGCAGTGCACCCCTGCAGATACAGTATGTTATGTGGATCCCTCTACATCTGAGGACAGGGATCATCAACCTCCGGCAATCCAGCTGTTCAGAAACTACAACTCCTAGAATCCTCCTTTCACTTCTATGGGAGTTACAAGAGCAGCAAAGAAATGTGCATTCTGGGAGTTGTAGTTTCACAGCAGCTGGAGTGCCAGAGGTTACTGATCCCTGCCTTAAGGTATAGGATTTTTTCTGTTATCTTAGTTTTGAGACCAACTCCTCCAAAAATATGCATGGCCCGCTTGGACAAGCATACTTTTATTTTTTTTAATGGGTGGAGGGGAATAAGAGAAGTCTAGCAGCAGCTGAACTCCCAGGGGAATCAAAGATTATTGAAAGTTAACATGTCATCCTTCTCCTGACATCTGCCAGTAGAGAAGATCTAGCCAAAGGCTTCACCCAACCTTTATCTAATGAGTGTGGCCAGGTTTTGTCATACTGTATGTTCTCACAATAGTCTTGGAGGATGAAGCTGGCCATACACATTATGGGGGGCATTTATTAAGACCGGTGATTGATATGCCAGTCTTTACCCCTCTGTGCTGCTGGTAGATACGCCTAAGTTATGTAGAGGCACAAGCCTCTACATAATTTTGGCGTTTGCTGCCACTGGTCTTGTAACATGCTTGTGTGAAAATTGAATAAGACAGGCTGGCCAGTCCTCTTCCCTGCACTCACCACGCCCCCTTTTTATGCCACTTTACAAAAGTGGTGTTACATAGTTGCATAGTTAAATATGGTTGAAAAAAGACATACGTCTATCAAGTTCAACCAAGGGATAGGTGGGGAGACTAAGATTTTTACACGTTTTCATAAGCATTAATGTTTTTTACTTTTAAGAATTAGTCTAAACCCTTTTTGAAACTGTCTACTGTTCCTGCTGTGACCACCTCCTGAGGAAATCTATTCCACAGCTTCCCAGTTCTTACAGTAAAGAAGCTTTGACGCTTCTGGAGACTGAACTTATTCTTCTTTAGTCAGAGACAGTGCCCCCTTGTTTTTTAAGCACATTTTACATGGAACAGCTTTTCTCCGTATTTTTTGTATGGCCCATTTATATACTTGTATAGGTTAATCATGTCCCCCCCTTAGACGTCTCTTCTCAAGACTAAATAAATTAATTTATTTTAATCTTTCTTCATAACTAAGACCCTCCATGCCCCTTATCATTTTAGTAGCTCTTCTCTGTACTTTTTCCAGCTGTAGTGCGTCCTTTCTATGTACTGGTGCCTAGAACTGGACTGCAGATTCCAGATTAGGCTGCACCAGCGCTTTGTAAAGTGGTATTATTACATCCCTGCCCTGCGAGTCCATGCCTCAGTTAATGCATGACAATATCCTGGTGGCCTTAGAAGCAGCTGATTGACATTGTATGCTGTAATTTAATCTACCATCCACAAGGACACTCAAATCCTTCTCTATAAATGACTCTCCCAGTGCTACATCACCTAGGACATATGGATCACAGAGATTATTACTACCAAGATGCATAACTTTACATTTGTCCACTTTGAACTTCATTTGCCAAGTTGATGCCCAATCACTCAGAGTGTTCAAGTCAGCTTGTAGTTGGTGGACATCTTTCATAGACTGTACAGTTCTACACAGCTTAGTGTAATCTGCAAAATAAGATATGGTCCCCAGCCAGTTTTCAATCCAATTACAAACTATACTTTCCAAGCCAAAAGACCTTTCTTTACTTATTAAGCGTCTATGAGGGACAATATCAAAGGCCTTCGCAAAATCTAGAAACACTACATCCACAACCGCTCCTCTGTCCAGGCTACTACTCACTTCCTCATGAAAACAAATCAGGTTAGTCTGACAACTTCTGTCCTTGGTAAACCCATGCTGGTTATCACTTATAATATTATTTATAGTCACATACTCCTGTATACAGTCCCTTAAGAGTCCTTCAATTTTTCCCACAACAGAAGTTAAACTAACTGGTCTATAATTACCTGTGGAGGACCTTGATTCTTTTTTGATATGAGCACCACGTTTGCTTTGCGCCAATCACTTGGTACTGTACTAGTCCCTAGAGATTCCTTAAAAATTATAAACAGGGGCACAGCAATGACTGAACTGAGCTCTTTAGGCACTCTTGGGTGTAATCCATCTCGACCCCGAGATTTGTTCACATTTACCCTATTTAACTTCTTTTGGACCATATCTACAGTTAGGCAATTAAGTATATCACTGGATGTACTAACAGCCCTGGCGCCACAGATATCAGCTTCTTTCTCTTCTTTTGTATATACAGAGCTAAAAAAAAAACTATTTAGAAACTCTGCCTTTTCCTTATCTTCAGTGACTCCCCCCCCCTTACTATTATTTACAGGTACTACCTGCTTAGACCTAGGTTTATTAGCATTTATATATTTAAAAAACTTTTTGGGATTTGTTTTGATTTCTTTTGCTACCTGCTGTTCGTTTTGTATCTTTGCTAATTTTATCTCCTTTTTGCAGATTTTCTTAAACCCTTTGTAATCTTCAAACGCTGCAGCTGACCCCCCAGATTTGTATTTTTTAAATGCCCTCTTTGTCTTTTATTGCTCTTTTTACAGTAGCTGTAAGCTATGGGGGGTTTAATTTTTGCTGTTTATATTTGTTACCTAAAGAGATACATTTTTTAGTGCAATTACTCAACATGGATTTGAAGCTCTCCCAGTATTATTATGTGACAGTAGCTGCTCCCAGTCTATGCCCTGAAATGCTGCCCTCAATCCAGGGAAATTAGCCTTTTTGAAATTCAGTGTCTTTGCTCTCCTTTCAGAGTTAGCTTTTTATGGTTTAGGGGGAAAATAATTATATTGTGGTCACTATTACCTAGTGTTTCTCGAACAGTAACATTACCAACAAGCTCTGCATCATTAGAAATTACCAGATCCAACAGAGCATCACCCCTAGTGGGAGCTTCTACAAACTGGCCCATAAAGTGGTCCTGCAGCAAGTTGACAAATTTCCTTCCTTTTGCGGTTAAGGCAGAACCACGACCCCAGTCAATGTCTGGGAAGTTAAAATATCCTATTATGACCACTGTGCCAGCCTGTGCCGCCCGCTCTATTTGGTTATACAGTTGTGTTTCTATCTCTTCTGTGATGTTAAGGGGTCTATAGATTACACCGAGTATTATTTGTTCAGTGTTTATATCCCTTTGAACTTCCACCCATAAGGTTTCCACATCCTCACCCACAATTTCCTCTTTCACACTTGTCTTCAGATCACTCCTCATATACAGGTACGCACCAACACCTTTTATATTGACTCGGTCTTTCCTAAATAGTGTAAAACCCCTCAATATTTACAGCCCAGTCATGCAAAGAGTCCAACCCATGTCTCAGCAACACCAACTACATCTATGTGTTCTTCTAGTACTATAGCCTCCAGCTCCCCCATTTTGCTAGCTAGACTTCTGGCATTTGTGAAAAGACATTTTAACCCCTTATGGGGAGGGCTCATTTTCACCTTAAGGACCAGGCCATTTTTTGCAAATCGGACCAGTGTCATTTTATGTGTGAATAACTTTAAAAAGCTTTTACTTATCCAGGCCATTCTGAGATTCTTTTTTCGTCACATATTGTACTTCATGACACTGGTAAAATGGAGTAAAAAAACAAAAAAAGATTTATAAAAAAATTCAAAATTTACCCCAAATTTTTAAAAATTTGCTAATTTCCAAATTTCAATTTCTCTACTTCTATAATACATAGTAATACCTCCAAAAATAGTTATTCATTTACATTCACCATATGTATACTTCATTTTTTGGATCATTTTGTGAATGCCATTTTATTTTTTTGGGGACGTTAGAAGGCTTTGAAGTTTAGAAGCAAATCTTGAAATTTTTCTGAAAATGTCTAAAACCCACTTTTTCAGGACCAGTTCAGGTCTGAAGTCACTTTGTGAGGCTTACATAATAGAAACCACCCAAAAATGACCCCATTTTACAAACTACACCCCTCAAGGTATTCAAAACTGATTTTTGCAAACTTTGTTAACCCTTTAGGTGTTCTACAAGAATTAATGGAAAATAGAGATAACATTTCAAAATTTCACTTTTTTGGCAGATTTTCCATTTAAATCCATTTTTTCCAGTTACAAAGCAAGGGTTAACAGCCAAACAAAACTCAATATTTATGGCTCTGATTCTGTAGTTTACAGAAACACCCCATATGTGGTCGTAAACTGCTGTACGGGCACACGGCAGGGCGCAGAAGGAAAGGAATGCCATACAGTTTTTGAAAGGCAAATTTAGCTGAACAGTTTTTTTGACACCATGTCCCATTTGAAGCCCCCCTTATGCACCCCTAGAGTAGAAACTCCAAAAAGTGACCCCATTTTAGACACTACAGGATAGGGTGGCAGTTTTTTTTGGTACTATTCCTAAAATCGTACCAACAAAACTGCCACCATATGATTTTTGGTTGCTCTATATTACACTTTTTGTGAAGCAAAGTAACAAGAAATTGCTGTTTTGGCACCATTTTTATTTTTTGTTATTTACAACATTCATCTGACAAGTAAGATCATGTGGTATTTTTATAGAGCAGGTTATCACGGCCGCGACAATATCAAATATGATTTTGGGTTGTTAATTTCAGTTTTACATAACAAAGCATTAAAAAAAAGATTCTTTAGTGTCTCCAAATTCTGAAAGCCATAGTTTTATTTATTTTTTGGGTGACTGTCTTGTGTAGGGGCTCATTTTATTCGGGGTGAGATGGTGGTTTAATTGGCACTATTTTGGGGTGCGTATGACTTTTTGATTGCTTGCTATTACACTTTATGTGATGTAAGGTGACAAAAAACTGCTTTTTTTACACCGTTTTTATTTTTATTTTTTTAATGTATTCACCTGAGGGGTTAGGTCATGTGATACTTTTATAGAGCAGGTTATTATTGACGCGGCAATACCTAATATGTCTGCTTTTTATTTATTTATGTAAGTTTTACACAATGATTTCATTTTTTTTTTTTAAATAATAATCATGTTTTAGTGTCTCCATAGTCTGAGAGCCATTTTTTTTCAGTTTTTGGGCGATTATCTTGGGTAGGGTGTGATTTTTTCGGGATGAAATGATGGTTTGATTGGCACTATTTTGGGGTGCGCATGACTTTTTGATTGCTTGCTATTACACATTCTCATATGTCTGCTTAAACCTTTTGGTACCATCGCCGTAAATGTACGGCACTGGAGTAATTTGCAAACATGGCACCCATTCGCTCGTGCAGATTGATTGTACAAAATAAAAATTAAAATAACTGAATTTATAGGCTTATATATGAGCTTCAAAATCATTACAAAAAATAAAAATAAATGTTAAAACATATATAAACAATAAAATACATATAATAGTTTAAATCACCCTTCTTTCTGTATAATAAAAAAATAAATACCTAGATAACAATAAATATAAACATCATGTGTATCACAACAACTGAAAATGCATATAATAAATATTAAAATATAAAAAAAATGAAATTTCAAATAAGGTGAATGGCATAACGGAAAAAAGGGTAAAAATTGCCGATTTGCCATGTTTTCATTACCCAAAAAAAGTGATCAAAAAGTCACACACTCCAGAATGGCATCAATAAAAACTACAGATTGTCCTGCAAAAAATGAGCCCCTATACAGCTCAGTAGACATAAGTATAAAAAAGTTTGATGGTGATGAAAAAAAAAATATTTTTTTTTTCAAAGTTCACATTTATTTTGACACAATTTAGATATACAAAACCTATACATATGGGGTATTTTTTTTAATCATACTGACCCAGAGAATGAATTGTATGAGTAAATTTTGCCACAGTCAAAATTCCATAGGGACAAAACCCATAAAACGGTTGAGGAATTGTGTTATTTTTTTTACAATTCCACACCACTTGGATTTTTTTTTTTACCGCTTACCACTACATTGTATACTGAAATTAATGGTGGCATTAGAAAGTACAACTTGTCCCGCAAAAAATAAATGTGAATGGAAATATGAAAAAGTTATGGCTCAAGGAAGATAGGGAAGAAAAATGAAAACACAAAAACATTCCGTAGTGAAAGGGTTAATGAACCCCTTTTTGATTTTTTTTTTATACTTTCACCCTTTTTAATGAGTCAGTATAAATAGTAGCTGTCTTTGTGCAAATACAGTGGCCCAGACTTAGGCCGTGTTCCACGGATGTGAACGGTCTGTGGTATCCCGGCCTGGCATCCTGCTGAAAACGGGTGCAGCGGCAGCATGAAGCGCACGGCGTCATAGCAACCAATGACGATGTGCGCTCCTGCTCTCAGCAGTAATCCAGGCCGGGATACCACGGACCATTCACGTCCGTGGAACACAGCCATGTGCATTCGGCCTAACTAATGCTAAAGGTGGTGCAAACTTAGACAATCTGTCTAGACCTGCACCAGATTTATCACAGGGGCTCAGGCTGGATGGTACATGTGGTACAGGGATGGAGACTTTCCCCCGACTCTATGCCAACTCTTAGGCCTCTTTCACACGGGCGTCAGTTTTTTTGCCCGGATAAGAGGCGGGTGCGTTGCGGGAAAATGCATGATTTTTCCGCGGGAGTGCAAAACATTCACATGCGTTGCACTCGCGTGAGAAAAATCGCGCATGTTTGGTACCCAAACCTGAACTTCTTCACAGAAGTTCGGGCTTGGGATTGATGTTCTGAAGATTGTATTATTTCCCCTTGGAACATGGTTATAAGGGAAAATAATAGCATTCTGAATACAGAATGCATAGTAAAACAGCGCTAGAGGGATTAAAAAAAAAAAAAAAAAATTTAACTCACCTTAGTCCACTTGATCGCGAAGCCGGCATCTCCTTGTGTCTCCTCTGCGCTGAACAGGACCTGGGGTGAGCATTAAATAGAGGTTAAGGACCTTTGATGACGTCACTCCGGTCATCACATGGTACGTCACATGATCTTTTACCATGGTGATTCACCATGGTAAAAGACCATGTGATGACCGGAGTGACGTCATCAAAGGTCCTTAACCTCTATTTAATGATCACCCCAGGTCCTGTTCAGCGCAGAGGAGACACAAGGAGATGCCGGCTTCGTGATCAAGTGGACTAAGGTGAGTTAAATTATATATATATATTTTTTTTTAACCCCTCTAACACTGTTTTACTATGCATTCTGTATTCAGAATGCTATTATTTTCCCTTATAACCATGTTATAAGGGAAAATAATAATGATCGGGTCTCCAGCCCGATCGTCTCCTAGCAACCGCTTCCCATTCACTTCTATGGGGCCTGCGTCGCATGAAAATCGGACAATATAGAGCATGCTGCAATTTTCACTCAACGCACAAGTGATGCGTGAAAATCACCGCTCATGTGCACAGCCCCATAGAAATGAATGGGTCAGGATTCAGTGCGGGTGCAATACGTTCACCGCACGCATCGCACCCGCACGGAAAACTCGCCCGCGTGAAAGGGGCCTTAGGCCCCTTTCACACAAGCGAGTTTTCCGCGCGGGGCAATGAGTGAGGTGAACGCATAGCACCCGCACTGAATCCTGACCCATTCATTTCAATGGGTCTGTGTACATGAGCGTTGTTTTTCACACATCAGTTCTGCGTTTTTCACGCAGCCCTGGCCCCATAGAAGTGAATGGGGCTGCGTGAAAAATGGTTGCTAAGAGATGTTGTTTGTAAACCTTCAGTTTTTTATCACGCGCGTGAAAAATGCATCAAAACGCATTGCACCCGCGCGGAAAAAACAACTGAATGCAATCGCAGACAAAACTGACTGAACTTGCTTGCAAAATAGTGCGAGTTTCACTGAACGCACCCTGAACGCATCCGGACCTAAACCGTCACGCTCGTGTGAAAGGGGCCTTAGTTGGCTTACTTTAACCCTAAGTTCACACCTGAGCGTTTTACAGCGCGTTCAAACGCGCTGTAAAACGCTCAACACATGAAAACCAATGCTTCCCTATGGCCCTGGTTCACACTTGAGCGTTTTACAGCGCGTTTGAACGCGCTGTAAAACGCCCGAAGCATAAACAAGTTCTTGAGCTTTTTTTTGGGCGTTTGTCGCGCGTTTTGGCCCATAGACTTCAATGGGAACGCGCAACGCTTAAATTTAGCGCGTTTTTGACACATAAAACGCGCGTTCGAACGCACGTTTTGGATTTTGCAACATGCTGGAAAAGGCACAACACCAGGTGCAAAGCACAGTTTTGTGGAGAGAATCCAGCATGGAGGAGTCTGTGTGTGACACTGAAACCCTGGCCTGGGAGGATATTGGCAAAAACATCTGGCCAGATTGGAGAAGTTTCACCAAGACAGTGAAACAGGGAAAAGGTATTTCCATGTGTGTTCTAATGTGAAAAGTAAACTCCTTGTGTGCAGTGGTGTCCCAACTATATGTAATAGCCCTGGCCAGCTCTACCTGCAGCCCTCCAGCTGTTGTCAAACGCCACCTCCACAAATGCTGCCCTGTATTTTACTTGCTGGAGCCTGTGCAGGCATGCATGGAGTTGGATTTTAGCAACAGCTAGAGGGACGCAGCATCACCATCCCTGTTCTTGTATATGGGCACTCAGTGGCCTTAGTTTACAAAGAATGATGTGCACATTACATGTTGTCTAGTGTCCCCTCACCCCTTTAGTTTTTAGTACTGTCCTGGTTTACCCTCCCCCACATTCTGGTACAATGCAATGGCCCAGTATGTTCAATTTGCAGTGGTTCCACTGTCTTGTGCCAGACTGCGCTCTTTCCCAATCCGCAAATGTAGTGGCATTTAGAAATGTAGGCCTAATTTTGGGTTGAGGGATTTGAATCCGAAGTTGTTATTGATATTGTGTACTTTTTCGAATTAGACTGTTTGTGGGCTATGGATGGGCAGGCATATTTTAGGTGCTTCTGGTTCTAACGTGCCAGTATTAGGCACCTTGATGGGATCCATTATTTCACCCTCCTTGGCTTATATTCTACTGGCCGAGTATTGGGCACTTAAATGGGACACATGATTTCGCCCACATTTTTAACCCTTGTTAATGGGCGACTATTGATGGCCACTATAGGGACATCCTCAAGGGGCGCTATATAGGTGAAAAAAACGAAATGCACAAAAGATCGTTTCAAATTTTGTAATTTAGCCCTAGTAATAAACAACCAAATTTGAAAATAAAACAATATAGAAACACTCTTTTCTGAAGAAAAATATAAATGAACATAAACTTAGATGGCTTCCAATTGCCAGGGTAACGCCCCATGGGGTGACAAAAAATATGCGGTGAAGTGGTCCCGGACAGCCGCACCGTGTCTGGTCCCACGCACACCACTGGGATTAGGACTCTCCAAGGAATGGCTGAGGGAATCTTCAAAATTAAAGCCATCCCGGACACGGACAAAATTATGCAGAGCACACGCTGCCTTCACGGCCGAGATGGCGGTCTCCAATTTCAAATGAATCGGAGAATGGAGAAAGCGCCATTTGTTAGCTAAAATGCCGAAGGCGCACTCCACCACCCTGCGTGCCCTTGTCAGACGGTAATTAAATACCCGCCTGGCAATGGAGAGTCCCCGGCTGGAGTACGGCCTCATCAGATGCTCCCCCAGCGCAAAGGCCTCGTCCCCCACAAATACAAAGGGCATAGCCGGATAAGTGGTCCCAGGCAGTGTGGTGTTCCCTGGGAGGTCCAGCTCATTATTATTGAGCATTTGCCCAAAGGCAGAATGCCCCAAAACAGCTGAGTCTGAGCTGCTGCCGTAGGACCCCACGTCAATATACCTAAAACAATAGTTAGAATCACACACTGCAAAAAGAACAAACGAAAAATATTTCTTATAATTAAAAAATTGACTCCCACTCCTGATGGGCTTCTTAACGCGGATGTGTTTGCCGTCTATTGCGCCGACACAGTTTGGGAAATTGCAGGATTCCAAAAAATGATCCGCAATTTGCAGCCAGTCCTCCTTCTGTGGTTGGGCCATCACAGCAGGATGAAGGACGTCCCAAATTGCCACGCAGGTTTCCCGGACGATCATACTGGCTGTGGACTTCCCGATGAAAAAGGCGAAGTGTAGACTGGCCAATGACTGTCCGGTAGCTAAATACCTGAAACAAATGTAAGAAAATAAAGAGACATTCACGGATTATTTTTATTTCTTTTTTCATAGTCAACACTATCAAAGGCAAATGGAAAAGCCTGAAAGACGCCTTTATCCGCCATCGGCGCAAAGAAAGGGAGCAGAGGAGCGGATCGTCCCCAGGAAATATGAAAAAGTTATGGCTCAAGGAAGATAGGGAAGAAAAATGAAAACACAAAAACATTCCGTAGTGAAAGGGTTAATGAACCCCTTTTTGATTTTTTTTTTATACTTTCACCCTTTTTAATGAGTCAGTATAAATAGTAGCTGTCTTTGTGCAAATACAGTGGCCCAGACTTAGGCCGTGTTCCACGGATGTGAACGGTCTGTGGTATCCCGGCCTGGCATCCTGCTGAAAACGGGTGCAGCGGCAGCATGAAGCGCACGGCGTCATAGCAACCAATGACGATGTGCGCTCCTGCTCTCAGCAGTAATCCAGGCCGGGATACCACGGACCATTCACGTCCGTGGAACACAGCCATGTGCATTCGGCCTAACTAATGCTAAAGGTGGTGCAAACTTAGACAATCTGTCTAGACCTGCACCAGATTTATCACAGGGGCTCAGGCTGGATGGTACATGTGGTACAGGGATGGAGACTTTCCCCCGACTCTATGCCAACTCTTAGGCCTCTTTCACACGGGCGTCAGTTTTTTTGCCCGGATAAGAGGCGGGTGCGTTGCGGGAAAATGCATGATTTTTCCGCGGGAGTGCAAAACATTCACATGCGTTGCACTCGCGTGAGAAAAATCGCGCATGTTTGGTACCCAAACCTGAACTTCTTCACAGAAGTTCGGGCTTGGGATTGATGTTCTGAAGATTGTATTATTTCCCCTTGGAACATGGTTATAAGGGAAAATAATAGCATTCTGAATACAGAATGCATAGTAAAACAGCGCTAGAGGGATTAAAAAAAAAAAAAAAAAATTTAACTCACCTTAGTCCACTTGATCGCGAAGCCGGCATCTCCTTGTGTCTCCTCTGCGCTGAACAGGACCTGGGGTGAGCATTAAATAGAGGTTAAGGACCTTTGATGACGTCACTCCGGTCATCACATGGTACGTCACATGATCTTTTACCATGGTGATTCACCATGGTAAAAGACCATGTGATGACCGGAGTGACGTCATCAAAGGTCCTTAACCTCTATTTAATGATCACCCCAGGTCCTGTTCAGCGCAGAGGAGACACAAGGAGATGCCGGCTTCGTGATCAAGTGGACTAAGGTGAGTTAAATTATATATATATATTTTTTTTTAACCCCTCTAACACTGTTTTACTATGCATTCTGTATTCAGAATGCTATTATTTTCCCTTATAACCATGTTATAAGGGAAAATAATAATGATCGGGTCTCCAGCCCGATCGTCTCCTAGCAACCGCTTCCCATTCACTTCTATGGGGCCTGCGTCGCATGAAAATCGGACAATATAGAGCATGCTGCAATTTTCACTCAACGCACAAGTGATGCGTGAAAATCACCGCTCATGTGCACAGCCCCATAGAAATGAATGGGTCAGGATTCAGTGCGGGTGCAATACGTTCACCGCACGCATCGCACCCGCACGGAAAACTCGCCCGCGTGAAAGGGGCCTTAGGCCCCTTTCACACAAGCGAGTTTTCCGCGCGGGGCAATGAGTGAGGTGAACGCATAGCACCCGCACTGAATCCTGACCCATTCATTTCAATGGGTCTGTGTACATGAGCGTTGTTTTTCACACATCAGTTCTGCGTTTTTCACGCAGCCCTGGCCCCATAGAAGTGAATGGGGCTGCGTGAAAAATGGTTGCTAAGAGATGTTGTTTGTAAACCTTCAGTTTTTTATCACGCGCGTGAAAAATGCATCAAAACGCATTGCACCCGCGCGGAAAAAACAACTGAATGCAATCGCAGACAAAACTGACTGAACTTGCTTGCAAAATAGTGCGAGTTTCACTGAACGCACCCTGAACGCATCCGGACCTAAACCGTCACGCTCGTGTGAAAGGGGCCTTAGTTGGCTTACTTTAACCCTAAGTTCACACCTGAGCGTTTTACAGCGCGTTCAAACGCGCTGTAAAACGCTCAACACATGAAAACCAATGCTTCCCTATGGCCCTGGTTCACACTTGAGCGTTTTACAGCGCGTTTGAACGCGCTGTAAAACGCCCGAAGCATAAACAAGTTCTTGAGCTTTTTTTTGGGCGTTTGTCGCGCGTTTTGGCCCATAGACTTCAATGGGAACGCGCAACGCTTAAATTTAGCGCGTTTTTGACACATAAAACGCGCGTTCGAACGCACGTTTTGGATTTTGCAACATGCTGGAAAAGGCACAACACCAGGTGCAAAGCACAGTTTTGTGGAGAGAATCCAGCATGGAGGAGTCTGTGTGTGACACTGAAACCCTGGCCTGGGAGGATATTGGCAAAAACATCTGGCCAGATTGGAGAAGTTTCACCAAGACAGTGAAACAGGGAAAAGGTATTTCCATGTGTGTTCTAATGTGAAAAGTAAACTCCTTGTGTGCAGTGGTGTCCCAACTATATGTAATAGCCCTGGCCAGCTCTACCTGCAGCCCTCCAGCTGTTGTCAAACGCCACCTCCACAAATGCTGCCCTGTATTTTACTTGCTGGAGCCTGTGCAGGCATGCATGGAGTTGGATTTTAGCAACAGCTAGAGGGACGCAGCATCACCATCCCTGTTCTTGTATATGGGCACTCAGTGGCCTTAGTTTACAAAGAATGATGTGCACATTACATGTTGTCTAGTGTCCCCTCACCCCTTTAGTTTTTAGTACTGTCCTGGTTTACCCTCCCCCACATTCTGGTACAATGCAATGGCCCAGTATGTTCAATTTGCAGTGGTTCCACTGTCTTGTGCCAGACTGCGCTCTTTCCCAATCCGCAAATGTAGTGGCATTTAGAAATGTAGGCCTAATTTTGGGTTGAGGGATTTGAATCCGAAGTTGTTATTGATATTGTGTACTTTTTCGAATTAGACTGTTTGTGGGCTATGGATGGGCAGGCATATTTTAGGTGCTTCTGGTTCTAACGTGCCAGTATTAGGCACCTTGATGGGATCCATTATTTCACCCTCCTTGGCTTATATTCTACTGGCCGAGTATTGGGCACTTAAATGGGACACATGATTTCGCCCACATTTTTAACCCTTGTTAATGGGCGACTATTGATGGCCACTATAGGGACATCCTCAAGGGGCGCTATATAGGTGAAAAAAACGAAATGCACAAAAGATCGTTTCAAATTTTGTAATTTAGCCCTAGTAATAAACAACCAAATTTGAAAATAAAACAATATAGAAACACTCTTTTCTGAAGAAAAATATAAATGAACATAAACTTAGATGGCTTCCAATTGCCAGGGTAACGCCCCATGGGGTGACAAAAAATATGCGGTGAAGTGGTCCCGGACAGCCGCACCGTGTCTGGTCCCACGCACACCACTGGGATTAGGACTCTCCAAGGAATGGCTGAGGGAATCTTCAAAATTAAAGCCATCCCGGACACGGACAAAATTATGCAGAGCACACGCTGCCTTCACGGCCGAGATGGCGGTCTCCAATTTCAAATGAATCGGAGAATGGAGAAAGCGCCATTTGTTAGCTAAAATGCCGAAGGCGCACTCCACCACCCTGCGTGCCCTTGTCAGACGGTAATTAAATACCCGCCTGGCAATGGAGAGTCCCCGGCTGGAGTACGGCCTCATCAGATGCTCCCCCAGCGCAAAGGCCTCGTCCCCCACAAATACAAAGGGCATAGCCGGATAAGTGGTCCCAGGCAGTGTGGTGTTCCCTGGGAGGTCCAGCTCATTATTATTGAGCATTTGCCCAAAGGCAGAATGCCCCAAAACAGCTGAGTCTGAGCTGCTGCCGTAGGACCCCACGTCAATATACCTAAAACAATAGTTAGAATCACACACTGCAAAAAGAACAAACGAAAAATATTTCTTATAATTAAAAAATTGACTCCCACTCCTGATGGGCTTCTTAACGCGGATGTGTTTGCCGTCTATTGCGCCGACACAGTTTGGGAAATTGCAGGATTCCAAAAAATGATCCGCAATTTGCAGCCAGTCCTCCTTCTGTGGTTGGGCCATCACAGCAGGATGAAGGACGTCCCAAATTGCCACGCAGGTTTCCCGGACGATCATACTGGCTGTGGACTTCCCGATGAAAAAGGCGAAGTGTAGACTGGCCAATGACTGTCCGGTAGCTAAATACCTGAAACAAATGTAAGAAAATAAAGAGACATTCACGGATTATTTTTATTTCTTTTTTCATAGTCAACACTATCAAAGGCAAATGGAAAAGCCTGAAAGACGCCTTTATCCGCCATCGGCGCAAAGAAAGGGAGCAGAGGAGCGGATCGTCCCCAGGCGCACGCTCCAGTTATGTGCATGCAGAACAAATGTCATTTTTGATACCGTGCACGGAAATGAGGAGGTGAGTCAAGGGCATACACATTGAGGAAAGGATGTGGTATGACATGACAGACATTCAATTTCATATGGGGAACATACTTACCTATATTTTCCACTTCACAGCACCGATAGTAGCTGGGAACACAGCCAGGCGCAAGCTGATGAGGAAGAGGACGAGGGCACAACCATGGACAGTGAGCCCGGACCATCTATGGGGCCAATGAGTCCTCCAGGCCCCCCACCCACTCCGAGTTTCGTGAGCCCCATGCAGACTGTCCAAGCCGTCCCAGAGGCAAGTCGGCAGCCCCGACATAAAAGGAGGAGAACAGAGAGGCATGAGGACAGGCTAATAGGCTGCCTGGATGCCCTGGCACATCCTGTGCCAAAACTTAGCAGTGATGCCTATTTTCTCCTCAGTCTAGAGAAGAAAATGCTACATGTGCCCAGAAATCTGGTCACAAAAGTAAGGGAGGAGTTGACTAACACCATTGATAAGTATTGCATCCCTTATGAGATAGCAACGTCTATCAGTGCCCCACAGCAGGTCCCACAGCAGGTCCCACAGCAGGTCCCACAGCAGGTCCCACAGCAGGCCCCACAGCAGGCCACACAGCAGCCAGCACAATATGGGCAACAATATGGGCCACAATATTTCCCACAATATGGCCCACAATATGGCCCACAATATGGGCCACTACCTCCCCAACATGCACAACCACACCCTCACACATACCCAGCACACACATACACACAAAGTAACATACAACACCCTCTTGACACATGGCAGACACAACACACATCATACCCATATCCCTCTACAAGCACGGGCCCAAGCACCTTCACCACCACCAGCACTGAAATGCCACCCGCCAATCAGTCTCGCGGAGCCAGAGAGACACGGCGGGATCCCGAGGCGGAGTTTTCAGGGCCGCAATATGAAACCCTTTGAAAATTAGAAGAGGGAAATTCGCAGGCTCAAGGGTTTTGGAGCCAAAAAGGGCACTTATATAGAAAAAAGGTTTCTAATATTTTTATGTTATTTATCCAAAATTGATCCTTGGTTGGTAAAACAGAGTTAACACATTTTATTTGGAAATGTATGATGTTAATACATTCACCAAAGATAAAAAATTTGAAGAAAATGTTTCGACTATTTTTGGAAAGTGAGGGGTAAAACATGGCCAAATGTGGATACCTGATGCATGTATGGGATATCTATGCCACACGTTGACAACATACACATCACATCCCCCCCGCACAAACACTCATACATCACAAACAACAAGAGAAACACGGCGAAACTCAGATCCTGGCACAACACACTGCAAATGGTTTAAATGGCCACAATAATAGGCTACTTACCACAAAGTAATGACCAGTCTTTCCACTGGTGGGATGCAGTCCCGCATGAAGGTGTCCTGACGCTGCAAATGAGGGGACAACAGCACCAGGAGCTCGTCAAAGCTGGTAAACAATAAAAAGTTCATGGTTAACAATACAAAAAGCACAAAACACTTAGCTTAACCATTGAAAAAACATTGCAACCACGTATACGTACTAACCTGTGGATGGACATCCTGGTGTAGTAAAAAAACTTGTCCTCATGGGCACGGAGGTTGGCATACAGTGCCCAGAACTGGCCCCTCTCCTGTCTATTCGCAATCACAGGATGGACCCAGAAACGTCGCCTGCTGTCCCGCTTTCTCCTCAAGCGTTCCAGGTGGATAGCTGCAACAAGTGCCGCAACACGTCGCCGTCTATAGCATTCCATGATGACTACAAACCACACACTCTACCAACACACATGGAATTTCACACCTACAATGCCCTAGGATTGGCCAAACTTCATATACACAGGGATATTTGCTCATTGGACAACACGGCAGTCAATCACACAAACGCGCGTCAAACGCGCGTTTACTATTGCAAAAAACGCGCATAAAAACGCGCATTAAAACGCGCGTAAAACGCACGTTAAACGCGCGTCTCAGAAACGCTCAGGTCTGAACCCAGGGTAAGACAGATTTTGACAGCAGAATTGATGCACAATTATTACAAAAAAATATGCATATCAGGTAATGACTCCTTCACATGAAGTTTTGTCCCTTCCTGATTAGCTCTGTTTCTTGTTGAGCTTGTCAGAAAAAAAAGTGTGGAAACCCTGAGTTCACATCAGTTCTGCGTTGCGTGAAAATCACAGCATGTTCTATATTCTACGTTTTTCACGCAGCCCTGGCCCCATAGAAGTGAATGGGGCTGCGTGAAAAATGCATTGCATCCGTAAGCAAGTGCAGGTGCGATGCGTTTTTCACTGATGGTTGCTAAGAGATGTTGTTTGTAAACCTTCAGTTTTTTATCACGCGCGTGAAAAACGCATCAAAACGCATAGCACCCGCGCAGAAAAAACTGAACAACTAAACGCAATCGCAGACAAAACTGACTGAACTTGCTGGCAAAATAGTGCGAGTTTCACTGAACGCACCCTGAACGCATCCTGAGCCAATCCGTCACGCCCGTGTGAACCCAGCCTTAAGGCCTCTTTCAGACGGGCGTTGCAGGAAAATGTGCGGGTGCGTTGTGGGAACATCCGCGATTTTTCCGCGCAAGTGCAAAACATTGTAATGCGTTTAGCACTCGCGTGAGAAAAATCGCTCATGTTTGGTACCCGAATCCGAACTTCTTCACAGAAGTTCGGGCTTGGGATCGGTGTTCTGTAGATTGTATTATTTTCCCTTATAACCACAATAATATAATCTACAGAACACCAATCCCAAGCCCGAACTTATGTGAAGAAGTTCGGATTTGGGTACCAAACATGCACGATTTTTCTCACGCGAGTGCAAAACACATTACAATGTTTGAATACAGAATGCATAGTAAAATAGCGCTGGAGGGGTTAAAAAAATACAAAAAATTTAACTCACCTTAGTCCACTTGATCGCGTAGCCCGGCATCTCTTCTGTCTCCTTTGCTGAACAGGACCTGTGGTGAGCATTCATTTCAGGAACAGGACCTGTGGTGACGTCACTCTGGTCATCACATGATCCATCACCAAGATCATGTGATGGAACATGTGATGACCGGAGTGACGTCACCACAGGTCCTGTTAAGCAAAGGAGACAGACGAGATGCCGGACAGCGCGATCAAGTGGACTAAGGTGAGTTAACCACTCCAGCACTATTTTACTATGCATGTTATAAGGGAAAATAATAATGATCGGGTCTCCATCCCGAACGTCTCCTAGCAACCGTGCGTGAAAATCGCACTGCATCCGCACTTGCTTGCGGATGCTTGCGATTTTCACACAACCCCATTCATTTCTATGGGGCCTGCGTTACAAGAAAAATGCACAAAATAGAGCATGCTGTGATTTTCACGCAAAGCATAAGTGATGCGTGAAAATCACCGCTCATGTGAACAGCCCCATAGAAATGAATGGGTCGGTATTTAGTGCGGGTGCAATGCGTTCAACTCAACACGCATCGCATCCGCGCGGAATACTCGCCCATGTGAAAGAGGCCTAAGGCCCCTTTCACACGAGCAAATTTTCTGTGCGGGTGAAATGTGTGACGTTACCGCATAGCACCCGCACTGAATAATGACCGATTCATTTCAATGGGTCTGTGTACATGAGCGGTGATTTTCACGCATCAGTTCTGCGTTGCGTGAAAATCGAAGCATGTTCTATATTCTGCTTTTTTTCATGCAGCCCTGGCCCCATAGAAGTGAATGGGGCTGCATGAAAAAAGCATCACACGGGCGTGTCCGGATTAGGTCCGGATGCGTCCCGGTGTATTGCGGCAAACCCGCGCGATTAGGTATGCAATTGCAGTCAGTTTTGACTGCGATTGCGTTCTGATGTTCAGTTTTTATCTCGCGGGTGCAATGTGTTTTGCACGCGCGTGATAAAAAACCGACTGTGGTACCCAGACCCGAACTTCTTCACAGAAGTTCAGGTTTAGGTTTGGTGTTGTGTAGATGTTATTATTTTCCCTTATAACATGGTTATAAGGGAAAAGAATAGCATTCTGAATACAGAATGCTTAGTAGGTGATCAATTGAGGGTTAAAAAAAATAAAAAAATTAACTTACCTTCTCCTCTTGATCGTTTAGTTCCTGGTCTCTTCTTTACTTCTTTAATGATGAACTACCGGCTAGGACCTGTGGTGACGTCAGATCACATGCTCCAATCACATGGTCCATCACCGGATGCTTGCGATTCACTTCTATGGGGCCTGCTTTGCATGATAACGCACAATATAGAGCATGCTGTGATTTTCACACAGCACATAAGTGAAAATCACAGCTTATGTGCACAGCCCCATAGAAATGAATGGGTCCAGATTCAGTGCGGGTGCAATGTGTTCACCTCTCGCATTGCACCCGCGCAGAAATCTTGCCCGTGTGAACTCAGCCTAAATGTGTCAAATTGTGCCAATTTGCAAAATTTTTAGGCATTTTTTGGCACAGACAAATTTTTTAATCTGGGCCTGTGTTTCATACTGGCAATCTGGATCTTTGTTGCTTTCATTAGGCCAGATTTATTATAGACCGTTGGCATACACCAGTCTATGATAACCAGGCGTACTGATGGATGCTGCGCCTAATTCATGACAAGGTATACGCCTCATTATAAATTAGGTGCAACATCCATCAGCCTGGCCAGTGTAGATATCAGTGTTCTTTTACCCCAAAAAACTGGCGTAAAAGATGAGAAATGGGGTAGGGCCATTGACCGCATCCCTTGACACACCCCTCATCGAGAAAGGGCGAGGCCGGCAGAGAAACGGCACTTGCACAAAAATTCCTGTGCAAGAGGCATTTAAAAAGTTGCAACCTTGCAGTTTTCAGCTTTTTTATACCACAAAAGTGGTGTATTTAAATGATAAATCTGGCCCAAAGTGTATAAATATACTTTCCAAATGTAAAATTGCAGCAATCAGCAAACCATAAAGGCAAAGAGATACAAAAAGTGCAAGACAAAACGAAGTGAGGCATTTTTGCATTTTACATAATGTGGCAAAATGCTTTAATGAACCACACACAATATGTATGCAGACACATACTTCAAGTCTATATATTTTGTTTCTTTCCATTACTATTTCACAAATATAAACCGAAAAATGAAAGAAAAAAAAAATATGACTCACATTCTGGCACATTTGCATTTATGTCCCAATATTATTTAAAAGCCATCAAGATGCAGCTCTCAGATATAATTTCTGTCAAATACATTTTTTCCTATTTACATGATATCCTCCACATGAAAACAAGATCAATGTAATATTGCATTCCTGGAAAGAAAAATAAACGGCACTTTTACTTAGCCATTGCCGTGCGTTCATATTTCTATGGAATTATAAATAAAACATTAAAACATCTTTAGAATGCAAAAATACACTGAGTTATATTTGTTTATGGCAAAGTCATGCATATTGTATTAAGAATGCATATACAGGTTTTAATAAAATGGTAGCGGGGGATGAATGCAACTAAACAGGAGGGATCTCCATCTATAGCCGAGGCCGGGAGTGATCTTTCTTTGATACCTATTAAATGTTCTAGCAGATGAAACCCTATATTCTGCCAGGAAATGAGTTTGCCACAAGACGTTGTGTGCGCTCAACTTTACCACTGTCATTCCTCTTCTCAAAACTGCAATAGATTACACAGCCTCCATTTTTCATTCCTTGCTGCCCGAAATGCAAATTCCTTCTCTGTTGTTTATATTAGGTTTTCAAATATATGGAAATTCAGATATCTTGAGGAAAATGTCAGGGCCAGGCATAGTCTCGATCAGTCTTTTTCAGAGCCAGGCTTTTTCGCATCATACACTGGATGTTGTTAGTGGTGTTGGATGGGGTCTGTTGATAGAGGTACTTCTGCTTTATGGTCAGCTTATCTGCAACCTTAAGTAAAGCACACATACGCAATGCTATTGAAAAGTTAAAAGTATATATATTTTTTTCTGATATATTGTAATGTTATACATTTAGATGGTATTTGACAACAGCGAGTAGGTTCATGAAAAAGTGAGAAGAAAAATGGGCTTCCTGCTGCCAGATCTTTTTATAGCTTTATTTTACTTTTAGGGCTTGTTCACACGACTGTGTGAAGCCCGCGCCCGTGCTGTGGACCGCAAATTGCGGTCCGCAATGCGCAGGCACCGGCCGTGGCCCAGCTGCATGGGGATCGCAGACCCATTCACTTGAATAGGTCCGCAATCAGTCTGTTCTGCAAAAAAATAGAGCATGTTCTATCTTTTTTCCGGTGCGGAGGCACGGAACAGAACCCCAGGCAGTACTCCATAATGCTTTTGTAGTGTTTGGTGCTTCAGTTCTACATCTCCGGATTTGCCGATCCATTGAGGTGAATGGGTCCGCACCCCTGATGCGGAATGCACACGGAACTGAGCCCGTGTATTGCGTATCCACAAATGCGGGACGCAATGCGGCAACAGGCAGCACACGTTCGTGTGAATGAGCCCTAAGTCTGAGATATGTATGCCTAATACTAAGGGAGTAACTATAATTCATACTGTCCCATTCTAAAAACATTAAAACAGCAGCATTGGTAACAATAATTAAAGATGTGTATAATTGCACCATATGTCAGAAAACCCATATTATAGCAAAAAGCCACCATGCTGTTATACCCCACAAAAAGTTACTATATTGGCTATGGCTATAGTTAAGACCATGGTTGCTTCATGTAGACAATTCCTTTCCATAAGGCTAGGTCTACACGACGACATTTGTCGCGCGACAAAAAGTCGCGCAACAGTTGTCGCGCGACATTTTGTTGCACTAATGTCGCGTGACAATTTTTATAATGGCAGTCTATGGTGTCACACTGCAACATGCGACATGTTGCGACTGCGACGCGACAGTCGCAGAAAAATCCATCTTGAATGGATTTTCTGCGACTGTCGCGTCGCAGTCGCAGCATGTCGCATGTTGCAGTGCGACACCATAGACTACCATTATAAAAATTGTCGCGCGACATTGGTGCAACAAAATGTCGCGCGACAAATGTCGTCGTGTAGACTTAGCCTAAGCCCTGTTAGAATCCCCCCATTTAGTCAGTACATCAGGTGCTAATAAACAGCAACCTTCAGTCTGACACACCTGGCCTCTCAACAGTTTTTCATTTTTGGCCATTTATTTATTTTGGCCATTTATTTAATCAGCCATGAATTTGTAATCCTGCATGCTTTGTAAGGCCCCTTTCAGACAAGTGTTATCCAATACGTTCCAGAACTATAAGGGCTACATAGCATCATAAACCAATATAATGCTATGTGACCCCGTCAGTGATGGCAGTTTGCTGGTTGCCTCACTGCGAGTTCACAGCGAGACACTCGCTCGTCTGAAAGGGGCCTAATACGACCATGATATACTAAGCCACTAAGAATTTCAGGCGAACACCGAGCCACCCATATTTTTTTTTTATTAAAATCAGGTTTCTAATCTGTAATTTTTAAAATTCTATTTTGTGTGCGTGATTATGGGACCAGCCATCTTGCTGCGCTGCTGTTAGCATAATTTAGAGATATGCTTTACAGCAGCCACATGGATCATAGGCACAATAGACAAGGCCCTTTGGCTTCTATGGGAGAGGTTTCTAGACATGCTTTGTGACCTGTGTGTAGGCCATTGTGCAAGGAAAGGGAGTAGATAAACTGTCACCATCACTTTTTTTAAATGGTGCATAGATTGATCTGTACACATGTATTATCTTTTATTATAATCCTGATTTGATTACTGAAAGCGAACAGGGTATCAGGCTATTACTAAGCTTAGTAGCTAATGTGAAAGCTGTAGGATTTTAGGCATTTTTAAATAAAGATAGTGAAATGGAAAAAATAAAAACTTGATTCAAAGAATAGATAATTTTCTGATTCTTGAGGCGTCTCACACTGGCGTGTGCACCCCGTTGCCATATTGCGGCCCGCAAAATGCGGGCCGAAATACACGAGCACAGTCCATGGGGCAGCCACAGCGGATCACGGACCCATTCACTTAAATGGGTCCGCGATCCGGCCATTCCGCAAAAAGATAGGACATGTTATACCTTTTTGCGGAACGGATGTACGGGATGAAACCCCACGGGAGCACTCCGTAGTGCTTCCGTAGGGTTCCGTCCCGTGGTTCCATTCCGCACCATTCCGCATCTCGGGATTTGCGGACCCATTCAAGTGAATGAGTCCGCATCCATGATGCAGAATGCCCACGGAACGCCATCCATGTATTGCGAATTCGCAAGTGTGAAAGAGGCCTAAGAGAGACAATTTTTCCATGTTGTTGGGATGTGATAGTCTACACTACTAGAAGCAGAGCAAAAAGAGAAATTATTTCATGTGCTTCCAGCCTCTGTGTTTTTCTCTCTGTTCCTCTTTGAAGCCTCCTTGTCCCTTTCTCCTCTCTATATCAAGCTATGACCTAATCTCTCAGTGAAACTGATAATCTATCTTATAATGCTCTCACTGAAGATGAAGGAGGTCATTTATTAAGACCAGCATTTTTGACACCATCTTCATAAAGCCCTGCACTGGTGGTGGGTCCTTCGCAATTATGTAGAGGCGCCAGCCTCTCCATAACTATGGCGGATCCTCGTCCACTTCTTAATGTAAGACAGCTTCCTAGCTGTCTTACATTTAAATGCTTTTCTACGCCTAAAACAGGTGTAGAAAATGGTAAAGGAGACAGGCCTTCCATCACGTCTTCTTCCCCGCCCTTGCCACACTCACTTTTTTAGACATGGCGTGAACGGGAAGAAGTCACAGATTGTGGCGCAAAGGACCCTTGTGCCGCAATCTGTGCTAGAATTACGCCTAATCTAGGTGAGAAGTGCAATAGGCAAAAAAGGGAGAAATAGATGTCTGAGAAATAGAAGAGACTTTTTATTACAATGATATTACAAAATTTCCAGGCTTTCGCTGTTGACTTCTGTAATAAAAATGAAATGACAACTACCCTTAAAAATACTACACTTTATTGTAATGCATTTGGATGCCTCTGCATGTTAGACTGTTATTAAAATTTGCATTGCAAGGTTTAGACGAGCGTGACGGATTAGGTCTGGATGCGTTCAGGGTGCGTTCAGTGAAACTCGCATTATTTTGCAAGCAAGTTTAGTCACTTCTCAGCTGAACAATTGTACCACAATGTGAATGAGGCCCTCCTTTATGTGATCTACAGGTTGTATCGCAGTGCCTCTTCCTTGAAATTTTTGTCAGCACTTGCACTTTATATACAAGTAAAAATACAGTAAAGAATGTTTCCTAACAATTTATCCTCTAAAGTCAATTTTTTTTTTCTTCTGTTTTGTTCGTATTATTGTCAGTCTGTAAAAGTGCTGTACTATTCGGACAACATCATTTCCAGCAGCGACCTGGGTGTCCAAGATGCATCCAGACATCCTCCCTATGCTGTTCCCGAACCATTTCAGTGGTGTTTCCATCAATTTCTGAACTTTCCATATGAACCAGGCACCCTCCTCTCTTCAAAGCACGGGGCGCTTGGTTTAAGGTTCTGGTTATCCCATTGACTTACTCGGTAGAGCACCCAACCATCCCAATTTATTCGGCCCAAGCCCCCGAGCACCCAAACACTATGGTGCTCGATCAACAATATTGTTGAGCCACTGGAGGAGGTGAACATGGCCATTTGCCGAATCTGTGGGCAGCAGTTGA
Organism: Bufo gargarizans; assembly: GCF_014858855.1. Classification (NCBI taxonomy): domain Eukaryota; kingdom Metazoa; phylum Chordata; class Amphibia; order Anura; family Bufonidae; genus Bufo; species Bufo gargarizans. The sequence goes on along the minus strand of NC_058080.1, from coordinate 525,129,494 downwards.
AGCGTGGCCACGGTGTCAATGTTGGCACCACGGCCCTGCGTCAACATATGCAACGTCACCATAAAGTAGCCTGGGAGAACCATGGCTCCAATGTGGTGGTCCAGCTTGCTGCAGCAACTGCTGCATCACACAGTGGCACGCACTCGATTTCAGGCAGTCAAGGCTCCACCACCTCAGCCGAAGGGAGCTCTCTGTCCTACCCATCATCTACCGGTCCAAAAGCTCCTGCTTCTCGCTCTCCTACTCTTCGTCAGTCATTCCATCAGCAATCGATCACAGAAGAGATTGTCAAGAGACAACAGTATGCGTGCACTCATCCAATGGTGCAAAAGCTGGACGTGCTCCTGGCAAAGTTGCTGCTGCTGCAGTCCCTCCCTTTCCAAGTGGTGGACTCTGCACCTTTCAGAGAACCGATGGCTTGCGCCGAGCCGAGGTGGAGAGTCCCAAGTCATCATTTCATTGCCAAAAAGGCAGTACCAGCCAATGTATGCACACGTACTGTATGTAGAACAGAAGGTGGGCCAGTCCAAAGTGCATGGCAGCACCGACGTGTCGAGCTGTAACTACGGTCAAGAACAATACATGTCCTTTATGGCATACTGGGTGAAAGTGGTTCATACACAGGCACACCAACAGCTTGGCCAGGTCACTTTGCTTCTGCCTCCACGTTCTCACGTTGTTTGTCCTGCGACAATGTCTGCCTCTGCCTCCTCATCCTCCACCGTGTCCTCAGCCTCTACTGCAGTGAAAATTTATTTTCGATTTCTTGATGATCCAAGCAGACAGGAGTACTCCCTTGTGTAACAGCCAGTGGCAGCTCATGCGTGACTCGTGCCATTTGCTCAGGCCCTTTGAGTATGCTACATTATTTGTTAGTTTCCAGGACTACGGGATGAACAACGTCATTCCACTGCTTCATATCCTGGAACAGAGGCTGGTAAATCGAGGTGGTCAGGGGACTGGAGAAATGGTGCCTAGATCTCACTGCCACATGAGCCCTGTGGGGGCTGAACTGGAGGAGGAGGTGGACATTGGAGCACAAGAAATGTGTTGTGAAATGGGTAGTTTTTCTACACAGTTGACAGGAGAGGAGGAGCAGGAGCTAGAGGGAGATGAGGAAGACAAGGCAGATGACCCAGCCACACTGTGGCAGTATGCAGTGGAGATGAATGCAAAGAGTTCCTCTGAGTCGCTTGCGAAAATGGCCAGCTGTATGCTCACTTCTGGCTCTTCATCTTGTTGGACCCTTGCTACCAGTCCAACCGCTGAGAGGGAGGAAACACTGAACTACTATAGAGACATCCTATGTAGTCAGTTAGCCACTGCCTATCTGAGCCATCGTCCATCCTCTCGCAGGTCTGACTGGGGGGGCCCTCTGTGCTCTCATTCCACTGCTATGGCTGCTGTAGCAGGGTGGGGGTGTAGGAGCAGTACCAGCTCCATCAGCAGCAGCTTGAGTCTAGAGTCGATGATGAGCATCTTTCTTAATCTGCCTAGTGAAGAAACTACTCACCAGAAGAAGCAGCTAGACCTGGAGCAGAACCTGAACCAGCAGGTGTGTCACAGGTAATGGGGAGGGGAAAATACCAGATAATACACAGAAGGAAATAGACCGGAGTCTAGGCCTCAAAGCTAAGGGAGGGATGGTGACCTCCTAGTAATCCCTAGACCCCTCCCTGACTCTTGCCAATATGAGTAGACCCTGAAGGTGGAAATACTCATACACCGGAACCTTAGCCCTGGAGACCCTGGAAAGCCCTTGGAGTATTGGCAGGGAATGAGACTACTGGTTCCTTCCCAGATGAAGGAACCAGCGTCTCCATGAGGCCTATAAAACAACAAACACAAGCAAACAACAAAATGCAAAACAAAATGCTCTTAGCTTAAAGAAGAATGGAGGAGCAGGAGATCCAAAGGAACAACACACCAGATCAACCAACTCCAGTAGGAAATATCAACGGCATGGTAAGCAGTGTGAATCAGAACTAAATAGAGCAAGAGGTGTGGTCATTACCAAACAACAACACTGCAAGGAAAAAACAGAGAGAATATCAGATTCCCTCACATGCTGACAGTCTCTTAGATATTCTCACCTCTGTCATAGCATGGACTGTGACAAGGTAGTATCATACTTGGACAGCATTCTGCCACCCCACATTGAAGATCCTCTGGACTACTGGGCATCCAAACTGGATTTGTGACCGCAACTGGCCGAGTTTGCCCTGGAAAAACTGTCCTGCCCGACTAGTATTGTGGCATCAGAGTGGGTGTTTAGTATGGCAGGGGCCATAGTTACCCCAAGAAGAACTCGCCTGTCCACCCTAAATGTGGAGATACTGACCTTTGTCAAGATGAATCAGGCATGGATCAACCAGGATTTCCACCCACCAATGCCTGATGTATCAGATTAGATCATCCATTCTGCCTCACTCAAACCTTGGCAAAAGAGACCAGTTTCTTTTGGCTACCTGCCTCAGCTACTATTCTGATGATGCCACGCATCTGATGCCAAGTGCTCCTTCTTACACCCACCATCATCAGCGGGTATTGTTATTGCCACCCACGTCCTCACTCTGTCACTGGGTCATTCTGTGGTCTACTGATGCTGCTGCCGCCTCCACACTATGTCATCTTACCAGTCTGTGGCCTCCTCATGCTGCTGCTGCCACCTCCACACTCTTTAATTCTGTCACTCTGTAGCATCTACTTTCTGTTGCTGCCACCTCCACACAATGTCACCTTGCCTGTCTGAGGCCTTCTCATGGTGCTGCTAACTCAACAGTCACTGGGCCACTCTGTGGCTACCTCATGCTGCTTCCACCTAAACACTATGCATATGGGCCACTCAGTGGTCTCCTAATGCTGTTTCTGCACCTTCCCACTATGTCACTGGGCCACTCTGTGGTCTCCTCATGCTGCTGCCATCCTCCACACTCTGACCAACCTATAAGAAAAAAACTCACATATAATGTGTAGATAACACTGGGGTCTAGTATAATATACTGAGCCAACCCAAAAACAGAACCAATAACCCCAAAGAAAAGTGGGAGACACACATATAAAATATATGTAATTTATTGAGACATGATCACATAACAAACAATATATGAAACAAAAGGCACAAGTGTACAGGGGGGGGGGAGACCTCATGTAAGGAGGTCAGATACAACCTCTCTCCCAAACACCCAACTGGCAGGGAAAAAAATGTCACAGCCCTAGGTATACATCAGCATGAAAATTGTGAGAACTGTGGGTTCACTCAAAGTAACATGTACTGGTATGTATGTTGCATGCACAGAAAGATAAATGAAAAAATGTACAAATAGCACAAGGCAAACTAGCCCACCCAAAAACCTGGGATGGCCGCATAAGATATGCACATAGCCATTGAACTGTACAATACAGACAGAGGCAAGTGTGCCAAGTGCAGGTGGTAATAGAGATATAAAAAGAAATGTAACAACTAACTGAGCAAAACAACAAAACATGTATTACCCATGATATGCTGGACCCAGAGCGTGTCACCAAAAGCTGCACCTCGACGTACGTTTCACCTGGAGAGGCTTTGTCCGGACGAAGCCTCTCCAGGTGAAACGTACGTCGAGGTGCAGCTTTTGGTCACATCCTCCACACTCTGTCATCTTGCCAGTCTATGGCGGTCTCATGCTGCTGCAACCTCCACACTACTGTATGTCACCTTGCCAGTCTTTGGCCTCCTCATGCTGCTGCCACCTCCACACTATATCATCTTGCCAGTCTGCAGCCTCCTCATGCTGTTGCCACCTCCACACTATGTCACCTTGCCACTCTGTGATCTCCTCATGCTGCTGCTGCCACCTCATACTATGTCACCTTGCCATTCTGTGGCCTCCTCATGCTGCTGCTGAATCAACACTATGTCACTGGGCCACTATGTGGCCTCCTCATGCTGCTGCCACCTCCACACTGTCACTTTGCCAGTCTTTGGCCTCCTCATGCTCCTGGTAACGCAACACTGTCACTGGGCCACTCTGTGGCTTCCTCATGCTGCTGCCACCTCAACACTATGTAAATGGGCCACTCTGTGGTCTCCTCATGTTGCTGCTACTGCCACCTCCCCACTATGTCACTGGGCCACTCTGTTGTCTCCTCATGCTGTTGCTATCTCAACAATATGTCATTGGGCCACTCTGTGGACTTCTCAAGCTGTTCTCCCACCCTCCCTACTCCATGACTGGGCCACTATTTTGTCTTTTTGGCCTGGTTGACATCATCATTTATTTCACCCTTCTTCTGATCTGTCAGAAGGAAGGAAAAATGAGACGCACAACAGATCTTGTCTGTGTAGCAGCTATAAGACCTGTATGGTCCCATCAGAATTGGCTTATAGTTTGGTAGCCAAAAGCAGGAGTGGGTAAAAAACACAGAAGACATGCAAATATTACATTCCCGTGTCATCTCTGTTTTGAATCCTTTCCTGTTTTTTTTTTGGCTTTAGCAATACTCATGGATTACTGACCAAATGCTGACTGAGTGAAGGCGAATGCTCAACAGACAGGATACGTTTTTTGGGGGTTATTGTTCTGATGAATCAGAGGAAGGGAAAAATAATCAGTGACGTCAATACAAACTTACTGCTTACACCCTTTCCACTCTGTCGGGGGGGGGGGGGGGCTCTACTTGTATAAGTGTTTAATTGAACAGGTTCTGCAGACATCTATGTGGAATCAGCTGACAACGGTGTAAAAGGAGTGCGTTCTTTTGTGTTACAGTAGGATCTTAGGCCTCTGCACGGTTCTTTATACCTGGCGCTAACATTGACCTGTAAGGCAGCGTTCACACAAGTTATTTGGTCAGTTTTGGCCCCTTAACTGCCCAAATAAGTGAAGTGTGCAGTGATTCTAAGAGCAACGCCTGTCATGTGTGTGTCATACTGACTACTAACAGTATTGTTTTTACTACCACAGCAGACTCCCTATGCATGTTACTGCAAAGCACAGTGTTTTGCACCACTATACAGGCTCTCTACAACCAGAAAATAGCAGTTTTTTAACGCGATTTGCTGCAAATAAATTCAGATCGAATCAAATCTTTTCGGAATCAAATTATTTTGAAATTCGCTCATCTCTAATTATTATTATTATTATTTAAGCGCCATTTATCCCATAGCGCTGTACATATGAAAAGGGCTGCACATACTGTCCATAACACAGACAATTTCACTAAGCATTAGTGTTGAGCGTGAATATTCGAATAGTGAATTTTTATCTCGAATATCGCAACTACAAGAATTTATGAATATTTCGAATATAGTGCTATATATTTGTTATAGCGAATATTCGTCATTTTTTCCCTTCTGAACACATGATTCCTCCCTGCTTCTTGCTTGTGGGCCAATGAGTCCTTGGCCCACAAGCAACTTAAGCAGGGAGGAATTATGACTTTAGATGGAAAAAATGCCGAACATTCTAAAAAAACTAATATATAGCACTATATCCAATATATTAGTTTTTTAGAATATTCATCTTTTTTTTTTTCAATCTGTACAGTTGTTCCACTTCGGCATACTCCTCCCCGACAAACGTCCCCGTCACCATGGGAATTCCTGCGGTTTAGAATATACCATTCTAACCCCCAGGTGTTCCCATGGTGACGGGGACGCTTGTCGGGGAGGAGTATGCCGAAGTGGAACAACTGTACAGATTGAAAAAAAAAAGATGAATATTCTAAAAAACGAATATATTGGATATAGTGCTATATATTTGTTTTTTAGAATATTCGTAATATTCTAAAACAAGAATATATAGCAATATAGTGAATATTCGAAAAAACTAATGTAGAGCTATTTAGGTAATATAGTGCAATAAACTGTCTAATAGTTGTAATTTTTTTCTCATCTGAAGTTCAGATATGAAAAAAAATTACGACTATTTAAAAAAAAAAAGATTATAGCACTATATTAGCTAAATTGCTCTAGATTAGTTTTTTTTCGAATATTCGCTATATTGCTATATATTCTTGTTTTAGAATATTACGAATATTCATAAAAAAGAATATAGCACTATATTAGCTATATTGCTCTATATATTTGTTTTTTAGAATATTCGTCATTTTTTTCCATCTGAAGTCATGATTCTTCCCTGCTTAAGTAACTTAGATGGAAAAAAATGATGAATAATTTAAAAAACTAATATATAGCACTATATTCTATAGTGCTAGTTATTCGTTTTTGACCCACGCCTGTATTGATCGCATAATTTTCGCACATTACTCGATCATTACCTTGCAGATTTTTCAAGCAAAAAAAAAAAAGTTTAATATAACGAATATTCAAATTTGTGAATATTCTACGAATAGTCTACAAAATATTTGCGGAATATTGCAAATTCGAATATGACCCCTGCCGCTCATCAGTACTAAGCATGAACAAGATGAGTTACAAACTGGTACAGAAGTAGAGAGGGCCCTGTCTGTGAGGGCCTGCAATCTATATATGCAATCTGTATACAATATTTATGATTTTTTTTATTATACCTACTGGCACAATAATAAGCTGACACGTCCTGTTCTATACAGATCCATGTTTTATCAGTCATCTAATTATCCAGAGGATAATTATGAGTCAACACTTCTGCATAGATAGCACATAATTCACCTTTCAAATTAGGTGATGTTAATGAATGTGAAAATTGTTCATTCCAGCAAAGAGATGGTTAGGGCCGGGTTCACATCTATGTTGTGAACTCCGGCACTGTATTCTGGTCACTGTAACCGGTGTACATGCCAGCTTTCGCCAGACAAAAACGCTACAGAGAAATATTTTTTTGTCCGGTCGAAAGCTGGCATATATGTCAGAAAGTGGCCGGATCACCGCCAGATCCCATTAGGGTGAAACAGACTGCCAGAGTTCACAGCTCAAATGTAAGACACTAAGAAAATTTCTGTGTGATATCAGGAAGAAGTGAAGCAGCAGTCCCAGAAATTGGAGTAAGGCTGGGTTCAAACCTGAGTGCGTTCCTACGCGCTGTAAAACGCTCAACAGGCAAGAAACAATGATTCCCTATGGGAATGGTTCTCACCTGAGCGTTTTACAGCACGTACGATCGGGCTGTAAAACGCCCGACGCCCCAAGAAGTACATAGACTTCCGGGAACGCGCGACAATGGGCGTTCGCATACTACCGGAGCCGCGTATGTGAGACGCCGGAGAATCGCGCATACACAGCGCTCAGGTCAGTACGCTCAGGTCTGAACCGGCTATAAGTCTCTTCTCCAGAAAATCTGCCAAAGTACATATGTGTGGGTCCGCGCTAGGTTTCCACAGGCAGGCGTTTCACTCACAGGAAGATTCTATGGAGATTCCACGATGTTACAGGCACATCTCCAATAACAATCCCGATACCGACCAGCAAAGTTTCTTTCCTCCTCTCCTTCAGGAGAAACAGAACATAGTGCAATACCCAGGGTGTTTAATATTCAGTAAGGTTTATTGTACTTACAAACATCAATAGGTAAAAAGCATGTGTAGATGCCCGACCCGGGTTTCGCCTTTGCTTCATCTGGGGCATTACAAACTAATCAGCCAAAGCTGTGTTCTTATACCTCCCAACTCTTATGTCAGATCATGTTTCCTGAATTCCGATTCACATATAATCGTATACATTTGATAAACATTTAATTATTTAAATCGTATACATTCGATAAACATTTGATTATTTAAAATCGCATTATAAAATCGTATACATTCAATAAACATTTGATTATTTAAAATTGCATTGTAAAATTGTATACATTCAATAAACATTTGATTATTTAAAATCGCATGATAAAATCGACCCTTTTAAAACATACAATAAAATCGTATGAAGTTTTTTTTTTTTTATATGAAAAATCGCCAACACATTGCTACATTGTTGAAAAGGTACATGACTTCAACGAACACATTAAAGCAAAGTGTCAGTGTGTACTCTCTGAGTTGGACATGAGCCACACATATAATCTAGGTGTCATACTTCATTATATTTTCTACACATTTCATACAATAAAAGGAATTATTATAACCCCAATGCCTACTTATATAAAAAAAACACCTATGTCATGGAAACTGTTAATGTGCTAAGGACTACCTAATAAATACCCCACGCTAAAACCTCTATTAACCCACCCTGTACCTGAACCACCTATTTTCCTACATATACTAAATAAGGAGCAGCTGATGGACACTTGAAGATATCTAAACTGGTGATCACGTTCAGCGTAAATGTGAACTCAGCATAAATGTGTATGAATTAAAGGGGACAAATACCTATAAGACATGTATTATACTCCATATGACAAACATGTTATTTTTCCATCATTTTTCCATCATGATCTATGTTTAAAATAAATCTTTAAATTCTGCACTTTTTGCACTGGACCCTAACCCTAATAATAGGTGCCACTTCACTTTTCAGGAGTCATCTCTTTATAATCACAGTTAGGATTACAATGACAGATATCACCTATATAAAGATAACAGATGATCCATCATTCACAGTAGGTGGTGGTCACCGCTTATATACTACTCCTCTCTGCTCAGTGCTCTCTAAACAGGTCACAGAACATACCTAGAAAGCAATAAATATACCCCTATTCTATTGTGCTTTTGGTCCATGTGGCCGCAGTACAGCATATCTCTAAATGCAGCAGCTCTGACAAGATGACTGCCCCATAGACATGGACCAGGCAAAGAGTTAGCAAAAAGCTCATGTACACAAGCCCATTGAAATGAATGGGTCAGGATTCAGTGCGGGTGCTATGCGTCCACGTCACAGCATTGCACCCACGCGGAAAACTCGCTCATGTGAAAGGGGCCTAAAATACATATATACAATAACTCTGACAAATATTATACAAGTTCTTTATACTGAAATGCCTATGGATATACATCAGCTTAGATGTGACTTAGAACTATGGAATATCTCTAGAGCTTGTATATTTTATGTCAAGTAGTGTTATAATTCCCTATGAGCAGGGTAATGAAATTTTCCAATGTAATGTAGATTCCAATTGAAATTCAGAATAGGAAATGGAAATGATGCTGCTGAGGCTGGATTCTTCATTCATTGCAATTGATTTGTCACTCTGACTTTCATGTACAAGTATCCCAATTTACCCTTATGTGTCCTTTCACAGTTCATTCTATAACAGTACCTTGCTCCAGAGATGAAGGAAACTCAAGATAATTTACCTATCACTGTTTCTTTTTTAGAAGGCCAGGGAAATATAGAGTAAAATCTTACTTACCACTTTTTTATAATATGGACAGGATTTTATTTTTAGCTAAATCATTGTGATGAAAACACACAGGAAGACTTTTTTCTGAGACAGCAGCTGAATAAATTTCTATATGACAAATATATTCTCCATAATTCCACATGACATACTTATTATTCACTTATACAATGTCTCTAAGCACCAACACATACTCATTTTAACTATATGACTTCTGAACATAACTCCGGGAACTCTGTTTTTCTCTATTTGAAATATATGAAAAAATAGTAATGTTCTCATAGTAACATAGCTATATATTAGGTCAGAATTTCACAATTGTAATATGGGAACTTCATTATCACTTACACGGGCCTAATTTACCAAAAATATTTAGCAAATAAATGTCTATGTTTCCCACATCAACCAATCACAATGCAGCTTTGTCTTATCCCAATTAGTTGCAATTGCCCTGGGAAGAGAAATAATAATGTCTATCAATATTTACCAATAGGATAGACCTTAGTCTGACCCCATCTTTTACTACTAGGGTAGTACAATATAAATTTCAATCAAATGTGTAAAGTTAAAATGACTAGCAGCATTTTGGCCTATAACATTTTTAAGACAGGGATTCAGTCTGGGCATAAAGTGCTTTTCAACCTGTTCCTAAACGTCTAACATATATATTTTGGTGGCCAGGTATTTAAATATGGCACTTGCTTGCAAGAGCAGCATGCAGTTTTAAACAGCAGGCACCCGGGGCTAATGCATGCACTCGATAACGTTGATCGTACATTAGTTGCTATGGAGCCCCTGCCTGTGGCAGAGCTCCATAGGAACACTGAAAATTCTCTCAGACTCATTGATTGTTCATTGATTGTTCTTTCAAGTTCTCTAGGGGAACTATTAAAAAGTGTAAAAAAAAATGTATTTTTTTTTTATTTTTTTAAAATCAAATCATCGTTTTCCCCCAAAAATTAATAAAACTACATAAGCAATGCATAAAAAATTAACTTCATGAGCATTTCTGCATTCAAAAACGCACACCCATACAGAAAATGGTGAAATGGAAAAAAAATGTCAAAATGACCCATTCGCAACCCAACCGTAAATGGTGTCATTAGAAAGTACAACTTGTCCGGCAAAAAAAGAGTGGAACTACTGTATATGGAAAAGTGACCAGAAAAAAACATTGCTTAACTCCTTAACGACCCAGGACGAGAAGGCTTGTCCTAAATGGCCAGTACTTTGTGACCCAGGATGAGCCTTCTAGTCCTGCGATCCTTCCTCCCCCCATGTACGCTGCTGCGATCAGCAGCACGGATCTGGCCGTTACTGACAGTCGGATCCGTGCTACATCCACCAGCATCGGTGATAATGCTGATGCCGGTGGATTAACCCCTCATATGCTGCGGTCAGCGCTGACCACGGCATATGGGAGGTTTGTGCTTCCTCTCCTTATCCATCGGTTCCCTAGGCTGCGGTGGCGGAGACCGAATGGTTGCCATGACAGCCCCAATGCCTTACACAGGCATCGAGGCCTGCCATATACTGAAGCCCAGGAGATTCAGCCTGAAAAAATTGAAAAAAGTGTTTTTTTTTATAATAAAAAAATGTATGTTTCAAGTAAAAAAAAAAAAAAAAGTGTCCTTTTCCCAAAATAAAGATTATTTTTTTTTTAAATAGGGAAAAAAATAATAGTAGACATATTAAGTATCTCTGTGTCCGTATCAACCGGCTCTATAAAAATATCACATGACCTAACCCCTCAAATGAACATAGTCAAAAAAATAAAAAAATAAACTGTGCTACAAAAACGTGCAACACCAAGCAATCAAAAAGGTGTATGCCCCCAAAATAGTACCAATCTAATCTTCACCCAAAAATTAGCCCCTACCTAATACAAACACCCAAAAAATAAAAAACTATGACTCAGACTATGGAAACACTAAAACATGAATATTTTTTGTTTCAAAAATGCTTTTATTCTGTTAAATGTAAAAAATTAAAAAAGTAGACATATTAGATATCGCCACATCCGTAACAATCTGCTCTGTAAAAATACCACATGATCTAACCCCTCAGGTGAACACCATAAAAAAAAGTGTGTCAAAAGTGTGCCATTTTTTGTCACCTTACATCACAAAAAGTGTAACAGCAAGCAATCAAAAAGTCATATGTACCCAAAAATAGTGCCAATCAAACCGTCATTTTATCCCGCAAAAATAATACCCTACCTAAGAAAATCACCCAAAAAATAAAACAAACTATGACTCTCAGACTATGGAGACACTAAAACATGATTTATTTATTTTTGGGTTAATAAATTATATTGTGTAAAACTTAAATAAATAAAATAAATCATACATATTAGGTAATGCCACGTCCATAACGGCCTGCTCTATAAAAATATCAAATGACCTAACCACTCAGATGAACACCGTAAAAAAAAAGGCTAAAAAAGACTTTTTTGATCAGCTTAAATCGCAAAAAGTGTAATACCAAGAAATTAAAAAGTCACACGCACCCCAAAATAGTACCAATCAAACCATCATCTCATCCCGCAATAAATGATACCCTACTTAAGACAATCGCTTGGAAAAAAAAAAAATGGCTCTCAGAATATGGAGACACTGAAACATGATTTTTTTTATTCAAAAATGCTGTTATTGTGTAAACCTTAAATAAAAAAGTATACATTTTAGGTATTGCCACGTCCGTAAGAACCTGCTATATAAAAATATCACATGACCTAACCCCTCAGATGAACACCGTAAAAAAATAATAATTGTCACCTTACATTACAAAAAGTGTAATACCAAGCGATCAAAAAGTCATACGCACCCTAAAATAGTACCAATCAAACCGACATCTGAAACCAAAAAAATAATAGACCCTACATAAGACAGTCTTCCTAAAAAAAAATATGGCTTTCAGAATAAAATGCTTTATTATATAAAACTGAAACAAACAACCATAAATTTGGTATTATCACGTTCGTAACAACATGTTCTATAAAAATAGCTCATGAGCTAATCTGCCAGATGAACGTTGTAAATAACAAAAAATTAAAATTGGGCCAAAATTGCTATTTTTTGTTACCTTGACTTACAAAAAGTGTAATATAGAACAACCAAAAATCATATGTACCCTAAAATAGTTCCAATAAAACTGCCACCTTATCCCATAGTTTCCAAAATTGGGTAATTTTTGGGGGGAGTTTCTACTCTAGGGGTGCATCAGAGGGTCTTCAATTGTGACATGGCAGCTTAAATTATACCAGTGAAATCTGCCTTCCAAAAACCATATGGCGTTCTTTTCCTTATGCACCCTGCCATGTGACCGTACAGCAGTTTATTACCACATATGGGGTGTTTCTGCAAACTACTGAATCAGGGTAATAAATAATGAGTTTTGTTTGGCTGTTAACCCTTGGGTTGTTATTGAAAAAAATGGATTAAAATGGAAAATCTGCCAAAAAAGGGAAATTCTAAAATTTCATCTTCATTTTCCTTTAATTCTTGTGTAACACCTAAAGGGTTGACAAAGTTTGTAAAATCAATTTTGAATACCTTAAGGGGTGTAGTTTCTAAAATAGGGTAACTTTTTGGAGTTTCTACTCTAGGGGTGCATAAGGGGGTCTTTAAATGTGACATGGCAGCTTAAAATTATCCCAGTGAAATCTGCTTTCCAAAAACCATATGGCGTTCCTTTCCTTCTGCACAATGCCGTGTCCCCGTACAGCATTTTACGACAACATATGGGGTGTTTCTGTAAACGACAGAATCAGGGCAATAAATATTGAGTTTTGTTTGGCTGATAAAAATGGAAAATCTGCCAAAAAAGTGAATTTCTGAAATTTCATCTCCATTTTCCATTAATTCTTGGGGAACACCTAAAGGGTTAACAAAGTTTATAAAATCAGTTGTGAATACCTTGAGGGGTATAGTTTCTAAAATTGGGTCATTTTGGGTGGTTTCTATTATGTAAGCCTCACAAAGTGACGTCAGACCTGAACTGGTCCTTAAAAAGTCTCATGCTCCGATGCGCTCCCGTGCCCTGCGCTAGATCGCGCAGGGCACAGGCTCTTGTGTTTTCAATAACACACTGCAGGGCGGTAACTTCCGCCCAGCAGTGTGTTCGGTGACGTCACCGGCTCTGAGGGGCGGGCTTTAGCTCTGCCCTAGCCGTTTTACTGGCTAGGGCAGAGCCAAATCCCGCCCATCAGTGCCGGTGACGTCACCGGGCTGCCTGTCAGCCCCATAGAGAGCCCCGGTACGTCACCGGAACTCAGAAAAATGCCTTTGCCCTGCGCGATTTAGCCCAGGGCAAAGGAGAGCATCGGAGCATGAACTGCTCCGATGCTCATGTCAGGGGGGCTGCCGGGGTGAAAATGGAGGTATGTCCAGGTTCAGCTCTGAACCTGGACAACCCCTTTAAAGGGCTTCTGTTACCCCACTAAACGCACTTTTTTTTGTCTACTTATAATCCCTATCCTGCCATATTGCCATACACTATGTTATTAATAATTTTCGTTCAGTAGATTTAGCCAAAAACGTACTTTTATGATATGCTAATTACCTTTCTACCAGCAAGTAGGGCGTCTAGTTGCTGGTAGCAGTCGCAGAAAACCGCCCCCTCCTTGTGTTGATTGACAGGGCCAGCCGCGATCTCCTCCTCCGGCCGGCCCTGTCAGCATTTCAAAAATCGCATGCCTGTGTTGATTCGGCGCAGGCGCTCTGCGATAAGGAGGCTCGCCTCCTCAGCACTCCCTCAGTGCGCCTGCGCCGATGACGTCACCGAAAGAGAAGACGTCATTGGCGCAGGCGCACTGAGGGAGTGCTGAGGAGGCGAGCCTCCTTCTCTCAGAGCGCCTGCGTCGAATCAACACAGGCGTGCTATTTTTAAAATGCTGACAGGGCCGGCCAGAGGAGGAGATCGCGACTGGCCCTGTCAATCAACACAAGGAGGGGGCGGTTTTCTGCGGCTGCTACCAGCAAGTAGACGCCCTACTTGCTGGTAGAAAGGTAATTAGCATATCATAAAAGTAAGTTTTTGGCTAAATCTACTGAACAAAAATTATTAATAACATAATGTATGGCAATATGGCAGGATAGGGATTATAAGTAGAGTTGAGCGAACACCTGGATGTTCGGGTTCGAGAAGTTCGGCCGAACATCCCGGAAATGTTCGGGTTCGGGATCCGAACCCGATCCGAACTTCGTCCCGAACCCGAACCCCATTGAAGTCAATGGGGACCCGAACTTTTCGGCACTAAAAAGGCTGTAAAACAGCCCAGGAAAGAGCTAGAGGGCTGCAAAAGGCAGCAACATGTAGGTAAATCCCCTGCAAACAAATGTGGATAGGGAAATGAATTAAATTAAAAATTAAATAAATAAAAATTAACCAAAATCAATTGGAGAGAGGTTCCATAGCAGAGAATCTGGCTTCCCGTCACCCACCACTGGAACAGTCCATTCTCAGATATTTAGGCCCCGGCACCCAGGCAGAGGAGAGAGGTCCCGTAACAGAGAATCTGTCTTCATGTCAGCAGAGAATTAGTCTGCATGTCATAGCAGAGAATGAGGCTTCACGTCAGCCACCACTGCAACAGTCCATTGGCATATATTTAGGCCCAGCACCCAGGCAGAGGAGGGAGGTCCCGTAACAGAGAATCTGTCTTCATGTCAGCAGAGAATTAGTCTGCATGTCATAGCAGAGAATGAGGCTTCACGTCAGCCACCACTGCAACAGTCCATTGGCATATATTTAGGCCCAGCACACACACAGGCAGAGGAGAGAGGTCCCGTAACAGACAATCTGGCTTCATGTCAGCAGAGAATTAGTCTGCATGTCATAGCAGAGAATCAGGCTTCACGTCACCCACCACTGCAACAGTCCATTGGCATATATTTAGGCCCAGCACCCAGGCAGAGGAGGGAGGTCCCGTAACAGAGAATCTGTCTTCATGTCAGCAGAGAATTAGTCTGCATGTCATAGCAGAGAATGAGGCTTCACGTCAGCCACCACTGCAACAGTCCATTGGCATATATTTAGGCCCAGCACACACACAGGCAGAGGAGAGAGGTCCCGTAACAGAGAATCTGTCTTCATGTCAGCAGAGAATTAGTCTGCATGTCATAGCAGAGAATGAGGCTTCACGTCAGCCACCACTGCAACAGTCCATTGGCATATATTTAGGCCCAGCACACACACAGGCAGAGGAGAGAGGTCCCGTAACAGACAATCTGGCTTCATGTCAGCAGAGAATTAGTCTGCATGTCATAGCAGAGAATCAGGCTTCACGTCACCCACCACTGCAACAGTCCATTGGCATATATTTAGGCCCAGCACCCAGGCAGAGGAGGGAGGTCCCGTAACAGAGAATCTGTCTTCATGTCAGCAGAGAATTAGTCTGCATGTCATAGCAGAGAATGAGGCTTCACGTCAGCCACCACTGCAACAGTCCATTGGCATATATTTAGGCCCAGCACACACACAGGCAGAGGAGAGAGGTCCCGTAACAGAGAATCTGTCTTCATGTCAGCAGAGAATTAGTCTGCATGTCATAGCAGAGAATGAGGCTTCACGTCAGCCACCACTGCAACAGTCCATTGGCATATATTTAGGCCCAGCACACACACAGGCAGAGGAGAGAGGTCCCGTAACAGAGAATCTGTCTTCATGTCAGCAGAGAATTAGTCTGCATGTCATAGCAGAGAATCAGGCTTCACGTCACCCACCACTGCAACAGTCCATTGGCATATATTTAGGCCCAGCACCCAGGCAGAGGAGGGAGGTCCCGTAACAGAGAATCTGTCTTCATGTCAGCAGAGAATTAGTCTGCATGTCATAGCAGAGAATGAGGCTTCACGTCAGCCACCACTGCAACAGTCCATTGGCATATATTTAGGCCCAGCACACACACAGGCAGAGGAGAGAGGTCCCGTAACAGAGAATCTGTCTTCATGTCAGCAGAGAATTAGTCTGCATGTCATAGCAGAGAATGAGGCTTCACGTCAGCCACCACTGCAACAGTCCATTGGCATATATTTAGGCCCAGCACACACACAGGCAGAGGAGAGAGGTCCCGTAACAGACAATCTGGCTTCATGTCAGCAGAGAATTAGTCTGCATGTCATAGCAGAGAATCAGGCTTCACGTCACCCACCACTGCAACAGTCCATTGGCATATATTTAGGCCCAGCACCCAGGCAGAGGAGGGAGGTCCCGTAACAGAGAATCTGTCTTCATGTCAGCAGAGAATTAGTCTGCATGTCATAGCAGAGAATGAGGCTTCACGTCAGCCACCACTGCAACAGTCCATTGGCATATATTTAGGCCCAGCACACACACAGGCAGAGGAGAGAGGTCCCGTAACAGAGGATCTGGCTTCATGTCAGCAGAGAATCAGTCTGCATGTCATAGCAGAGAATCAGGCTTCACGTCAGCCACCACTGCAACAGTCCATTGGCATATATTTAGGCCTAGCACACAGGCAGAGGAGAGAGGTCCCGTAACAGACAATCTGGCTTCATGTCAGCAGAGAATCAGTCTGCATGTCATAGCAGAGAATGAGGCTTCACGTCAGCCACCACTGCAACAGTCCATTGTCATAAATTTAGGCCCAGCACCCAGGCAGAGGAGGGAGGTCCCGTAACAGACAATCTGGCTTCATGTCAGCAGAGAATTAGTCTGCATGTCATAGCAGAGAATCAGGCTTCATGTCAGCCACCACTGCAACAGTCCATTGGCATATATTTAGGCCTAGCACACAGGCAGAGGAGAGGTTCATTCAACTTTGGGTAGCATCGCAATATAATGGTAAAATGAAAATAAAAATAGGATTGAATGAGGAAGTGCCCTGGAGTCCAATAATATATGGTTATGGGGAGGTAGTTAATGTCTAATCTGGACAAGGGACGGACAGGTCCTGTGGGATCCATGCCTGGTTCATTTTTATGAACGTCAGCTTGTCCACATTGGCTGTAGACAGGCGGCTGCGTTTGTCTGTAATGACGCCCCCTGCCGTGCTGAATACACGTTCAGACAAAACGCTGGCTGCCGGGCAGGCCAGCACCTCCAAGGCATAAAAGGCTAGCTCTGGCCACGTGGACAATTTAGAGACCCAGAAGTTGAATGGGGCCGAACCATCAGTCAGTACGTGGAGGGGTGTGCACACGTACTGTTCCACCATGTTAGTGAAATGTTGCCTCCTGCTAACACGTTGCGTATCAGGTGGTGGTGCAGTTAGCTGTGGCGTGTTGACAAAAGTTTTCCACATCTCTGCCATGCTAACCCTGCCCTCAGAGGAGCTGGCCGTGACACAGCTGCCTTGGCGACCTCTTGCTCCTCCTCTGCCTTGGCCTTGGGCTTCCACTTGTTCCCCTGTGACATTTGGGAATGCTCTCAGTAGCGCGTCTACCAACGTGCGCTTGTACTCGCGCATCTTCCTATCACGCTCCAGTGCAGGAAGTAAGGTGGGCACATTGTCTTTGTAGCGTGGATCCAGCAGGGTGGCAACCCAGTAGTCCGCACAGGTTAAAATGTGGGCAACTCTGCTGTCGTTGCGCAGGCACTGCAGCATGTAGTCGCTCATGTGTGCCAGGCTGCCCAGGGATAAGGACAAGCTGTCCTCTGTGGGAGGCGTATCGTCATCGTCCTGCCTTTCCCCCCAGCCACGCACCAGTGATGGGCCCGAGCTGCGTTGGGTGCCACCCCGCTGTGACCATGCTTCATCCTCATCCTCCTCCACCTCCTCCTCATCCTCGTCCTCCTCGTCCTCCAGTAGTGGGCCCTGGCTGGCCACATTTGTACCTGGCCTCTGCTGTTGCCAAAAACCTCCCTCTGAGTCACTTCGAAGAGACTGGCCTGAAAGTGCTAAAAATGACCCCTCTTCCTCCTCCTCCTCCTCCTCCTCCTGGGCCACCTCCTCTTCCATCATCGCCCTAAGTGTTTTCTCAAGGAGACATAGAAGTGGTATTGTAACGCTGATAACGGTGTCATCGCCACTGGCCATGTTGGTGGAGTACTCGAAACAGCGCAACAGGGCACACAGGTCTCGCATGGAGGCCCAGTCATTGGTGGTGAAGTGGTGCTGTTCTGTAGTGCGACTGACCCGTGCGTGCTGCAGCTGAAACTCCACTATGGCCTGCTGCTGCTCGCACAGTCTGTCCAGCATGTGCAAGGTGGAGTTCCACCTGGTGGGCACGTCGCATATGAGGCGGTGAGCGGGAAGGCTGAAGTTACGCTGTAGCGCAGACAGGCGAGCAGCAGCAGGATGTGAACGCCGGAAGCGCGAACAGACGGCCCGCACTTTATGCAGCAGCTCTGACATGTCGGGGTAGTTGTGAATGAACTTCTGCACCACCAAATTCAGCACATGCGCCAAGCAAGGGATGTGCGTCAAATTGGCTAGTCCCAGAGCTGCAACGAGATTTCGCCCATTATCACACACCACCAGGCCGGGCTTGAGGCTCACCGGCAGCAACCACTCGTCGGTCTGTTGTTCTATACCCCGCCACAACTCCTGTGCGGTGTGGGGCCTGTCCCCCAAACATATGAGTTTCAGAATGGCCTGCTGACGTTTACCCCGGGCTGTGCTGAAGTTGGTGGTGAAGGTGTGTGGCTGACTGGATGAGCAGGTGGAAGAAGAGGAGGAGGAAGCCGAGAAGGAGGAGGTGGCAACAGGAGGCAAAGAATGTTGCCCTGCGATCCTTGGCGGCGGAAGGACGTGCGCCAAACAGCTCTCCGCCTGGGGCCCAGCTGCCACTACATTTACCCAGTGTGCAGTTAGGGAGATATAGCGTCCCTGGCCGTGCTTACTGGTCCACGTATCTGTGGTTAGGTGGACCTTGCCACAGATGGCGTTGCGCAGTGCACACTTGATTTTATCGGATACTTGGTTGTGCAGGGAAGGCACGGCTCTCTTGGAGAAGTAGTGCCGGCTGGGAACAACATACTGTGGGACAGCAAGCGACATGAGCTGTTTGAAGCTGTCTGTGTCCACCAGCCTAAATGACAGCATTTCATAGGCCAGTAGTTTAGAAATGCTGGCATTCAGGGCCAGGGATCGAGGGTGGCTAGGTGGGAATTTACGCTTTCTATCAAATGTTTGTGAGATGGAGAGCTGAACGCTGGCGTGTGACATGGTTGAGACGCTTGGTGACGGAGGTGGTGGTGGTGGTGTTGGTGGTACATCCCCTGTTTGCTGGGCGGCAGGTGCCAACGTTCCTCCAGAGGCGGAGGAAGAGGCCGAGGCGGCAGCAGCAGAATAGGCCGAGGCGGCAGCAGCAGAAGAGGTAGCAGGGGGAGCCTGAGTGACTTCCTTGGTTTTAAGGTGTTTACTCCACTGCAGTTCATGCTTTGCATGCAGGTGCCTGGTCATGCAGGTTGTGCTCAGGTTCAGAACGTTAATGCCTCGCTTCAGGCTCTGATGGCACAGCGTGCAAACCACTCGGGTCTTGTCGTCAGCACATTGTTTGAAGAAGTGCCATGCCAGGGAACTCCTTGAAGCTGCCTTTGGGGTGCTCGGTCCCAGATGGCGGCGGTCAGTAGCAGGCGGAGTCTCTTGGCGGCGGGTGTTCTGCTTTTGCCCACTGCTCCCTCTTTTGCTACGCTGTTGGCTCGGTCTCACCACTGCCTCTTCCTCCGAACTGTGAAAGTCAGTGGCACGACCTTCATTCCATGTGGGGTCTAGGACCTCATCGTCCCCTGCATCGTCTTCCACCCAGTCTTGATCCCTGACCTCCTGTTCAGTCTGCACACTGCAGAAAGACGCAGCAGTTGGCACCTGTGTTTCGTCATCATCAGAGACATGCTGAGGTGGTATTCCCATGTCCTCATCATCAGGAAACATAAGTGGTTGTGCGTCAGTGCATTCTATGTCTTTCACCGCTGGGGAAGGGCTAGGTGGATGCCCTTGGGAAACCCTGCCAGCGGAGTCTTCAAACAGCATAAGAGACTGCTGCATAACTTGAGGCTGAGACAGTTTCCCTGGTATGCATGGGGGTGATGTGACAGACTGATGGGGTTGGTTTTCAGGCGCCATCTGTGCGCTTTCTGCAGAAGACTGGGTGGGAGATAATGTGAACGTGCTGGATCCACTGTCGGCCACCCAATTGACTAATGCCTGTACCTGCTCAGGCCTTACCATCCTTAGAACGGCATTGGGCCCCACCATATATCGCTGTAAATTCTGGCGGCTACTGGGACCTGAGGTAGTTGGTACACTAGGACGTGTGGATGTGGCAGAACGGCCACGTCCTCTCCCAGCACCAGAGGGTCCACTAACACCACCACGACCATGTCCACGTCCGCGTCCCTTACTAGATGTTTTTCTCATTGTTATGGTTCACCACAACAACAAATATATTATTTGGCCCAATGTATTGTATTCAAATTCAGCGGGATATAAATTTGAGGCCTAGTATTTAGGCGCTGGGTGACCGGTATGGATTTAGTGACAGAATTAGACTTGGAAATGCACAGAAGCGTGTGTGTGAAGTTATTCTGAATGACCCTATGTGCACCTTCAATATGATCTACCCTTTTAGGGATAGATTTCAAATAGCTCTGATATAGCAGAAACGACTAAATTATGAAATTGCTAAATTGGGAATTGTATTTCAACCCAGAACAAGAAATGTGCTTGAACGGACACTAAATAACTCGCCCAGCTACAGCACTAAGGACAGATTTAGCGGGATATAAATTTGAGACCTATTATTTAGGCGCTGGGTGACAGGTATGGGTTTAGTGCCAGAATTAGACTTGGAAATACACAGTAGCGGGTGTGTGTGAAGTTATTCTGAATGACCCAATGTGCACCTTGAATATTATATACCCTTTTAGGGATAGATTTCAAATAGCTCTGATATAGCAGAAACCACTAAATTATGAAATTGCTAAATTGGGAATTGTATTTCAACCCAGAACAAGAAATGTGCTTGAACGGACACTAAATAACTCGCCCAGCTACAGCACTAGGGACAGATTTAGCTGGATATAAATTTGAGGCCTAGTATTTAGGCGCTGGGTGACCGGTATGGATTTAGTGACAGAATTAGACTTGGAAATGCACAGAAGCGTGTGTGTGAAGTTATTCTGAATGACCCTATGTGCACCTTGAATATTATATACCCTTTTAGGGATAGATTTCAAATAGCTCTGATATAGCAGAAACCACTAAATTATGAAATTGCTAAATTGGGAATTGTATTTCAACCCAGAACAAGAAATGTGCTTGAACGGACACTAAATAACTCGCCCAGCTACAGCACTAAGGACAGATTTAGCGGGATATAAATTTGAGGCCTAGTATTTAGGCGCTGGGTGACAGGTATGGGTTTAGTGCCAGAATTAGACTTGGAAATACACAGTAGCGGGTGTGTGTGAAGTTATTCTGAATGACCCAATGTGCACCTTGAATATTATATACCCTTTTAGGGATAGATTTCAAATAGCTCTGATATAGCAGAAACCACTAAATTATGAAATTGCTAAATTGGGAATTGTATTTCAACCCAGAACAAAAAATGTGCTTTGACGGACACTAAATAACTTTCCCAGCCACAACAGGACAGCGGTAACGAGAGATTTAGCGGGATATAAATTTGAGGCCTAGTATTTAGGCGCTGGGTGACAGGTATGGGTTTAGTGACAGAATTAGATTTGGAAATGCACAGTAGCGGGTGTGTGAAGTTATTCTGAATGACCCTATGTGCACCTTGAATATTATATACCCTTTTAGGGATAGATTTCAAATAGCTCTGATATAGCAGAAACCACTAAATTATGAAATTGCTAAATTGGGAATTGTATTTCAACCCAGAACAAGAAATGTGCTTGAACGGACACTAAATAACTCGCCCAGCTACAGCACTAAGGACAGATTTAGCGGGATATAAATTTGAGACCTAGTATTTAGGCGCTGGGTGACAGGTATGGGTTTAGTGCCAGAATTAGACTTGGAAATACACAGTAGCGGGTGTGTGTGAAGTTATTCTGAATGACCCAATGTGCACCTTGAATATTATATACCCTTTTAGGGATAGATTTCAAATAGCTCTGATATAGCAGAAACCACTAAATTATGAAATTGCTAAATTGGGAATTGTATTTCAACCCAGAACAAGAAATGTGCTTGAACGGACACTAAATAACTCGCCCAGCTACAGCACTAAGGACAGATTTAGCGGGATATAAATTTGAGGCCTAGTATTTAGGCACTGGGTGACAGGTATGGGTTTAGTGCCAGAATTAGACTTGGAAATACACAGTAGCGGGTGTGTGTGAAGTTATTCTGAATGACCCAATGTGCACCTTGAATATTATATACCCTTTTAGGGATAGATTTCAAATAGCTCTGATATAGCAGAAACCACTAAATTATGAAATTGCTAAATTGGGAATTGTATTTCAACCCAGAACAAGAAATGTGCTTGAACGGACACTAAATAACTCGCCCAGCTACAGCACTAAGGACAGATTTAGCGGGATATAAATTTGAGGCCTAGTATTTAGGCGCTGGGTGACAGGTATGGGTTTAGTGCCAGAATTAGACTTGGAAATACACAGTAGCGGGTGTGTGTGAAGTTATTCTGAATGACCCAATGTGCACCTTGAATATTATATACCCTTTTAGGGATAGATTTCAAATAGCTCTGATATAGCAGAAACCACTAAATTATGAAATTGCTAAATTGGGAATTGTATTTCAACCCAGAACAAGAAATGTGCTTGAACGGACACTAAATAACTCGCCCAGCTACAGCACTAAGGACAGATTTAGCGGGATATAAATTTGAGGCCTAGTATTTAGGCGCTGGGTGACAGGTATGGGTTTAGTGCCAGAATTAGACTTGGAAATACACAGTAGCGGGTGTGTGTGAAGTTATTCTGAATGACCCAATGTGCACCTTGAATATTATATACCCTTTTAGGGATAGATTTCAAATAGCTCTGATATAGCAGAAACCACTAAATTATGAAATTGCTAAATTGGGAATTGTATTTCAACCCAGAACAAGAAATGTGCTTGAACGGACACTAAATAACTCGCCCAGCTACAGCACTAAGGACAGATTTAGCGGGATATAAATTTGAGGCCTAGTATTTAGGCGCTGGGTGACAGGTATGGGTTTAGTGCCAGAATTAGACTTGGAAATACACAGTAGCGGGTGTGTGTGAAGTTATTCTGAATGACCCAATGTGCACCTTGAATATTATATACCCTTTTAGGGATAGATTTCAAATAGCTCTGATATAGCAGAAACCACTAAATTATGAAATTGCTAAATTGGGAATTGTATTTCAACCCAGAACAAGAAATGTGCTTGAACGGACACTAAATAACTCGCCCAGCTACAGCACTAAGGACAGATTTAGCGGGATATAAATTTGAGGCCTAGTATTTAGGCGCTGGGTGACAGGTATGGGTTTAGTGCCAGAATTAGACTTGGAAATACACAGTAGCGGGTGTGTGTGAAGTTATTCTGAATGACCCAATGTGCACCTTGAATATTATATACCCTTTTAGGGATAGATTTCAAATAGCTCTGATATAGCAGAAACCACTAAATTATGAAATTGCTAAATTGGGAATTGTATTTCAACCCAGAACAAGAAATGTGCTTGAACGGACACTAAATAACTCGCCCAGCTACAGCACTAAGGACAGATTTAGCGGGATATAAATTTGAGGCCTAGTATTTAGGCGCTGGGTGACAGGTATGGGTTTAGTGCCAGAATTAGACTTGGAAATACACAGTAGCGGGTGTGTGTGAAGTTATTCTGAATGACCCAATGTGCACCTTGAATATTATATACCCTTTTAGGGATAGATTTCAAATAGCTCTGATATAGCAGAAACCACTAAATTATGAAATTGCTAAATTGGGAATTGTATTTCAACCCAGAACAAGAAATGTGCTTGAACGGACACTAAATAACTCGCCCAGCTACAGCACTAAGGACAGATTTAGCGGGATATAAATTTGAGGCCTAGTATTTAGGCGCTGGGTGACAGGTATGGGTTTAGTGCCAGAATTAGACTTGGAAATACACAGTAGCGGGTGTGTGTGAAGTTATTCTGAATGACCCAATGTGCACCTTGAATATTATATACCCTTTTAGGGATAGATTTCAAATAGCTCTGATATAGCAGAAACCACTAAATTATGAAATTGCTAAATTGGGAATTGTATTTCAACCCAGAACAAGAAATGTGCTTGAACGGACACTAAATAACTCGCCCAGCTACAGCACTAAGGACAGATTTAGCGGGATATAAATTTGAGGCCTAGTATTTAGGCGCTGGGTGACAGGTATGGGTTTAGTGCCAGAATTAGACTTGGAAATACACAGTAGCGGGTGTGTGAAGTTATTCTGAATGACCCAATGTGCACCTTGAATATTATATACCCTTTTAGGGATAGATTTCAAATAGCTCTGATATAGCAGAAACCACTAAATTATGAAATTGCTAAATTGGGAATTGTATTTCAACCCAGAACAAGAAATGTGCTTGAACGGACACTAAATAACTCGCCCAGCTACAGCACTAGGGACAGATTTAGCTGGATATAAATTTGAGGCCTAGTATTTAGGCGCTGCGTGACAGGTATGGGTTTAGTGACAGAATTAGACTTGGAAATACACAGTAGCGGGTGTGTGTGAAGTTATTCTGAATGACCCAATGTGCACCTTGAATATTATATACCCTTTTAGGGATAGATTTCAAATAGCTCTGATATAGCAGAAACCACTAAATTATGAAATTGCTAAGGCTGCTTTCACACTAGCGTTCGGGTTTCCGTTCGTGAGCTCCGTTTGAAGGAGCTCACGAGCGGACCCGAACGCAGCCGTCCAGCCCTGATGCAGTCTGAATGGAGCGGATCCGCTCAGACTGCATCAGTCTGGCGGCGTTCAGCCTCCGCTCCGCTCGCCTCCGCACGGACAGGCGGACAGCTGAACGCTGCTTGCAGCGTTCGGGTGTCCGCCTGGCCGTGCGGAGGCGTGCGGATCCGTCCAGACTTACAATGTAAGTCAATGGGGACGGATCCGTTTGAAGATGCCACAATGTGGCTCAATCTTCAAGCGGATCCGTCCCCCATTGACTTTACATTGAAAGTCTGGACGGATCCGTCCCAGGCTATTTTCACACTTAGCTTTTTTTAGCTAATATAATGCAGACGGATCCGTTCTGAACGGAGCCTCCGTCTGCATTATTATGGGCGGATCCGTTCAGAACGGATCCGCCCGAACGCTAGTGTGAAAGTAGCCTAAATTGGGAATTGTATTTCAACCCAGAACAAGAAATGTGCATGAACGGACACTAAATAACTCGCCCAGCTACAGCACTAGGGACAGATTTAGCTGGATATAAATTTGAGGCCTAGTATTTAGGCGCTGGGTGACCGGTATGGATTTAGTGACAGAATTAGACTGGGATATGGCCAAAAAATAAACAGACTATTGCTGGTTAAATGCACTTGGTGTGACAGCTTCACCCTGATGTAGGCTTTAGCCAAAAAACAACCACACCATTGAGGGTTAAATGCACTTGGTGACAGGCGCAGCTTGCCCCTGATTTAGTATATGGCCAAAAAATGAACAGACTATTGCTGGTTAAATGCACTTGGTGTGACAGCTTCACCCTGATGTAGGCTTTAGCCAAAAAACAACCACACCATTGAGGGTTAAATGCACTTGGTGACAGGCGCAGCTTGCCCCTGATTTTGTATATGGCCAAAAAATGAACAGACTATTGCTGGTTAAATGCACTTGGTGTGACAGCTTCACCCTGATGTAGGCTTTAGCCAAAAAACAACCACACCATTGAGGGTTAAATGCACTTGGTCGCAGCTTGTGCTGGCGCACCACAAGACACAAAATGGCCGCCGATCACCCCAGAAAAATGTGACTGACAAACGGTCTGTGCAGCCTAAAAACAGTGAGCAATTGAGGATCAGCAGCTCAATGATCCACAGCTGCAGATCGATCAGTTAATCAAGTCCTTTGGAGGAGTTAATCTGCCTAATCTCGCCCTACTGTCGCAGCCGCAACCTCTCCCTACGCTAATCAGAGCAGAGTGACGGGCGGCGCTATGTGACTCCAGCTTAAATAGAGGCTGGGTCACATGGTGCTCTGGCCAATCACAGCCATGCCAATAGTAGGCATGGCTGTGATGGCCTCTTGGGGCAAGTAGTATGACGCTTGTTGATTGGCTGCTTTGCAGCCTTTCAAAAAGCGCCAAGAAAGCGTCACAAAAGCGCGAAGAAAGCGACGAACACCGAACCCGAACCCGGACTTTTACGAAAATGTCCGGGTTCGGGTCCGTGTCACGGACACCCCAAAATTCGGTACGAACCCGAACTATACAGTTCGAGTTCGCTCATCCCTAATTATAAGTAGACAAAAAAAAAATGCGTTTAGTGGGGTGACAGAAGCCCTTTAAGGTGAAAAAAGTGGTTAAAGAAAAACATAAGAAAACAAGTTTGGAGTTTCACAAACAGTGCCTGACAGACTACCCAAGCACTGTCTGATGATACCAAAATTTTGCTTTTTGGCAATCATGTCAAATGCTATGTGTGGAGCAAAACTAACACTTCTCATCACCCTTCTCATGGTTGAGCCTTCGTGCAGTCCATGAGACAGCCAGGGTTTGTTTATCTTTGATAAGCACTCTCTGCTATGGTGTTGTAATCAACTGGTTAATTAGACTAAATGCTCTTGGTTACCCATATATCCAATAAAAAACTGCCTTATGAATTTAGACAGAGCATAGAGGAGGCAAGGGTAATCTTACTCAAAGTGTCATTGTCTACAAGTGTCTAATGATGGCAGTTAGGGCAGGGGACAAGTATGTTATGCAAAACACCCTTACACATTTTCATACTTTTCTATAATTGTGTTCATTGTCTCTCTGCACATTTTATTATATGCTCTTTTCCTTCACACACACTGCGCTGTTACCCCTTTCATTGTACCTTTCCAGGGACCCTTTCTCCTGCCCTCCGCCATGCTTTATTCACCTCCCTGATTTGTCTCAACCTATCATGTCTCAGGGTGCAGAATAAGCACTCTTAAAAATCACAGAACCATTTGCTCTTTCTCTTTCTTACTAATTTCCTTAATCTGCTGGCTCTCACCGAAACTTGAATTCAGCAATCTGACACTGCTTCTCCTGCTGCCCTTTCTCACTGTGGCTTACCTTTTTCTCATACCTCCAGAAGTGACAACAGACATGGTGGTGGAGTGGGCATACTTCTTTCCCCACAATGCACTTTCCAGGTCATTCTCCATGTTCCATCACTCTCATTTCCATGAGGTCCACCCTCTCAGATTATTCCATCCTCTCTCCTCAGAGTGGCAGTTGTATATTGACTCCCTGGCTGACCCACCCAGTTTCTGCATCATGCTGCCTGGGTGTCACACTTTTTGTCCTCAGAATTACCAACTCTCATTTAACATCCCCATAGTAAGTCCTTTCTCCCCATCAGCCTCCCAGCTTCTATCTCTAACCTCATATCATGGTCTTTCACAACTTCCTAACTCTGACCACAAGCTTTTCTCCTTCAGTGTCAAAACTCCTCATCTATCTCAGCACACTACTTCTTATCACACATTCAGAAATCGATATGCCATTGACACTAAGAAACTTGCAGACTCTCTACAGTCATCACCATCCCCAATCTCTTCTCTCACCTGTCCTGAACTAGTTGCAAAACACTATAATGACACCTTCAGAAGCATCCTGAATGAAGTAGCGCCCCCTACACTCAGAACATCTAAACAGAGACAAAGGCAACCCTGGCACATCTCAAATTTGCTTTCTCCAGCGATGCTTCAGAAGTACCGAATGCCTATGGAGAAAAACTCACACATTACAAGTTTTTCTCCATTACAAATTTATGCTGACTACTTATAACTCTGCCCTTCACATCACCATGCCTACTTTTTAAAACTGATCTCCTCACTATCCAATAATCCCCCCATAAAACTTATTTGACACTTTTCACTCCATTCTCAGTCCAAAAGTGCAGGAGCCTAATGCAGGCCTCTGCGCTGAATATCTGACCACCTACTTCAAAGAGAGAATTGAAAATATCCAGGCTCCTCTCTTCTTTTCTCCCTACCAAATGTACTACTGACCCTGTTCCTTCACACCTCCTCTAGCTTTTCTCTCCACCTGTCACTGCTCACCCAAGACATTCAATCTCTCTCTCTTCTGGTATCTTCTCTTCTTTCAAGCACTTTTGATATTCCCATTATTAAAAAAAAAAAAAACTTTCTCTTTACCCGTTCTCTGCAACTAACTACAGGTCTGTCTCCAATTTTCCTTTCATTTCTAAACTCCTGAAGTGCCTGGTCTACTATCACCTCATACGAAGACTCTGTGTTTTAGCTCTAGAGCCCAGGGGTGCACCTAGTCTTTCTGCTGCCTGAGGCAAAAATTGTAACGGTTAACAACTCCATTCCCATGCCAGATTTTCAACCTATCCTCTTTCCTTCTAATATTACACTAATGTACAGCACTACAAAACATACAGGGTAAGGCTACTTTCACACTAGCGCTTGATCGGATCCGTTCTGAACGGATCCGATCATATTAATGCAGACAGAGGGTCCGTTCAGTACGGATCCGTCTGCATTAATAACTTAGAAAATTTTCTAAGTGCGCAAGATGCCTGAGCGGATCCGTTCAGACTTTCAATGTAAAGTCAATGGGGGACGGATCCGCTTGAAGATTGAGCCATATGGTGACCTCTTCAAGCGGATCCGTTCCCATTGACTTACATTGTAAGTCTGAACGGATCCGCACGCCTCCGCACGGCCAGGCGGACAGCTGAACGCTGCAAGCAGCGTTCAGCTGTCCGCCTGTCCGTGCGGAGGCGAGCGGAGCGGAGGCTGAACGCCGCCAGACTGATGCAGTCTGAGCGGATCCGCTCCATTCAGACTGCATCAGCGCTGGACGGAAGCGTTCTGCTCCGCTCGTGAGCTCCTTCAAACGGAGCTCACGAGCAGACCGACGAACGCTAGTGTGAAACTAGCCTAATGCAGTGCCACATACCTCTTGCATCCAGTGACATCTACTTTGATGTAGATATTTTCTTTCTTCATTTTCTCCTTTCAGACCTGACTGCCATGATGATTTCTTTCAACTGCATCTCGTCTCTGCAAAGTTTGACAAACAGACATCTTAGTTTCCTACTTTTCCATCATTCTCCTGCTTTCTGAACACCCTATTCTGCCACCCCCAATACTGTGCCAGCTGTGCTCCCCAATACTACAATAACAGTCAACCTGAAAATAACACCACACAGATAGTGCCTTCTTCAATAATTATTGGTATGTAGTGCCCTAAAAAATAACTGAACCAAATAATTAGTACCCCTGATACTAATAGTGTCACAAACAGAATGACCCAAAATATTTGTGCTAAGCTTATACTGTGCCCCCCATACTAACAGTGCTCCCCAAAATCCCATAAATAATAATAATAATACTCTTCCATAGCACAATTATTAGTAATAGTACACTTACAGTGCCCCCAACAGTACTAATGTCCCCAGCACAGAAATAATAATGCTCCCATAGTACACAAACTATCATGCTCTCCATAGTCCTCCAGTAGTAATAAAGCTCACTATAATCCCATCCCAGTAATAATTCTCCTTATAATGTGTGACAGTAGAAAAATGTCGCCTTAAAATGTGTCAGTACAAAAAATGCCTCCTTATAATGTGAACTAGTACAAAAAAATGCCCCCTTATAATGTGTGCCAGTACAAAAAATGTCCCTTTATAATTTGTGCCAGTATAAAAAAAATGCCCCTTATAATGTGTGCCAGCATAAAAATGTCCCCGTTTTGTTCCAGTACAATAAATTTCCTCTTAGTGCCCCCAGTAGAGCCATTATCTCAATAATCC
The DNA here is from genome assembly GCF_014858855.1 of Bufo gargarizans. Lineage (NCBI taxonomy): Eukaryota > Metazoa > Chordata > Amphibia > Anura > Bufonidae > Bufo > Bufo gargarizans. The sequence continues at coordinate 525,099,328 of NC_058080.1, read as the reverse complement.
CCCCTACTGTGTGCCAGTACAAAAAATACCCCCTCTGAGTGCCCCCAATAAAGACAATGCTCCCAAAGTGCCCCCATAATGTGTGCCAGTACAAAAAAAAATATCCTCTTGTTACCCCTAGTAGAGCCAATGTTACCATAGTGCCTCCATAATATGTGCCAGTACAAAAAATACCCTCTATTAGTGCCCCCAGTTGAGCTTATGTCCCCATAATGTGTGCCAGTATAAAATGCCCCTATATAGTGCACCCAGCAGATAATCCCATATTGCTCCTCTCCCCCCTTTCTCATATTCGCCAAACTGGTGTCAAATGAAAAAAAAAAGTGATGTGGTACAGGCCTCTTCCAACCTGTGTCTTGCTCTTTACGCTGTCCGGCTCAGACGGCACGATGATGATGACATCATTGCACCTCCTGAGTCGGCCTCTGATATGTTACAGGCACTAGGCCTAAAAGCCTATCAGAGTGAAGGGAGACGTCACTTCCATGCCCCGTCGCAGTATCTAACTCTATCGCCATCCTGAGGACAGCAATACCGTTAAATATGGAGCGGCCCTTTTTCTACGGCCCTGCTGCAGCCCCTTTCTTGTCTCCAGGGCCGCGCTGCCTGAGGCGAACGCCTCACCTCACCTAATTGATGGTATGGCCCTGTTAGAGCCTATTCTAGTGACTGTTAGACTTCATTGACAGAGCAATAATTCGTAAATCAGAATGTCCTCTTACCAAATCAATACGTTTCAGTTAATGGAGAAAGAGAAGAGAATTTGGAGAAAGTTAAACAATAATGAGGTTATTTCTCTACTTAATCCCTCTTATGTCTACTTTCAAACTTGCGTTTTTGCCTGATAATACAACCATCTACATATCTTATGAATGGATCTGGTTGTATTAACATAGCAATTACAGATCTGTCATGAACACCATTGAAAGTCAATGGGGGGGGCAGATCCATTTTATATTGTGTCTGAGAAAACTGATCTGTTCCCATTGACTTGCGCTGTGGGTCATGCCGGGTCATGCTGCGGTTTGCTCTCTGGTATGAGAACGCAACCAAGCTGAACGGAATGCATTTTGGAGCATTCTGTTCAGTTAAGTTTTGTCCACATTGACAATGATTGGGGAGAAAACGGAAGCGTTTTTTCTCCGGTATTGAGATCCTATGATGGATCTCAATACCGGAACATGTAAATGCAAGTGTGAAAGTAGCCTAAGTTTGTTCAGTCATAAATAAATCTAGAACTGGCAGACCATGTATCACTTTTCTAGATATGCACTCGTAAGTATACACATGGGCCCAGATTTGCTATTAAACAAGATAAACAGTTGCACAGGGAGTCTTTAAACAAGCCACAATTGTCAAAGTATTTCAAGTGGTATGATGAATCTATTGCATCTGAAGATCTCCTGTCTAAAAGTGTAAGCTAAATTTTAGGTGTCTTAAGGTTTTTTGCACAATTTTCAAATTGTTTGCTCAAAGGTCACATTTTCGGCCGTGCTCTTCCACACCCCTCTCAACTAAGCCATGCCCCCTTACGGAGCAAGCCAAAAAAACATCCGAGTCATGATTCCTTTACATGATTGAATATATTAATGAGCCAAAGTTGTAGTATCAAATCTCTAGATTCAAGATTTACATTTTGAGGAATCAGTGTAGAAAAGATTTTACTTTTATAAATTTGCTTATCTCTATTGATGACCAAAGAGATACATAAAAAATGTATACCTATTATATATTTTTTTATTTATTTTTTTGCTATAGGGGATATTACTATGCTTGTTTCATGACTAGAGAAAAACTAATTGATTCTCTTTTCTATCAAGCTGTTGCTATACTACACAATACACATACCAATACAATAATAAAGAGGGTTTCCTACTGGTCTGAGCTGCGGGGCAAATGGAGTACAATTAAGATTCACATTGTTGAAAGATACCTTCGTCCACAAAGAAGGCTAATGAGACATGTACTAGTGCAGCCACATTATATTAATGACCCATTAGGGAATACAATCAGAAAAAAGGCTTTCACTGTAATTACTACACTAATGACCAGCAGTGACATCATGTTGAGTAAAGGCATTGCTTGTTTTGGACTTATTTCAAAGTCAGACATTCTTTGATAGGCAAGTATTAAAGCTTTCAACGTGATTACCTTACCTTGCTGCATTTGCTTACCATTTATTCCAACTGCCTTGTTGGCCATTGGCTTTTATCCAGGCGAAGCAGAAGTCCTACGTTCCCATACATTCAAGGGTGCCTCTGGGGCTATGAATGCTAAGCAGCAATTTGTCACCACCAGCGACATTCCAAATGTTATATGCACAGTGAAAGCTTATAAAGCTGAATAAAGTGTAAAGGCTAAGAGGCAGAATCTAAGCCTTTTGCTTTGCAAACCTTTATAAAGAGTCTTTAATAAACAATGATTTATGAACTAATGCACTCTCCTGGAGCAAATCTGCACTGCTTAACCTTTTTAATGGTGTTTGAATAAATACTTGGTCTCCACAGTGCACACTGAATTGAGTGCCTTGTTTCACAATTACATTAGATAATTCCTGCTGCAGCCACCGGTATATACTGTAAGTGCCACTTAGCACTGAGGGGATGTTTTTATTTCCCCTAAGGTTAAATTGTGGCTGACCTGGAAGACCACTTCGTTAAGATGTTTAGCAAGGATGTGAGATTAAAATACATGTTTCTGTTTTTAATGCCATGATCAAAATAGCTAACAACCTTAGGCCTTCTCTTTTAAGTAGTTTAAGGTTTTATGGTTGTAGCATGTCATTGCATTGAGAGACACATTTTCTGTACAATAAGCAAATTTTTTACCTTTTATTATTAAACTTTTTGTGAACCATGTAGAAATATGAAAAAAACTAAAACAAAAAAACAATAAAGCAAGCACCCTTAATAAACATAATAAAAACTAACTATAAATAAAAATAATAAAAATAAACACAATCTGCTATATATTAAAGTTATTTGCATTAGTATATTATATATTATAGTACATTATGGTACACAGTATGGGACCTTATTTTTTGCACTATAAGACACACCTGGGATTTGGAGAAGGAAAATATATATATATTTTTTTTTTCACCAGACCTCAAATCAAACTCTCAATCCTCATCAGACCCTAAATCAGACCCTCATTATTCATCAGACCTAAGATAAGACTCCAAAATCAGACCATCAAGCATGAGCAGACTTCAGTTTAGACCATCAAACCCCCAAGCTCCATCAGCCTTAGATTAAACCATCAGAACCCCAAGCTCCATCTGCCTCAGATCAGACCCCCTAACCTCCATCAGCCTCATATAAGCCACCCCTCAGACCCCCCAGCCACAATCAGCCTCAGATCAGACCTCCATCAGACTCAAACCAGACCCCATCACACCCCCATCACTCTAAGTATCAAAAATCCAAAGTGCCCCACACAATAACCAAAACTATGAAATATTTATATTATGTGAAATGTAATGGCTATTTATATGTCATTTTTCTAACCTGTTCACCATGACATGCTTCCCTGTGGGAGCTCCCTCAGACCGGATGTGCGGGAGGAACAGCTGTAAAGTGAAAGTAAAAATCCCAGCATGCAGTGCAGCAATCATGTTCAGAGGAGCAGTCACATGACCCCCCACCTGTGTTCCCATACAGACAAGAGCCTCTCAGTCATCAGTAAATAACTGCAGACATAGCAAAAGGAAGTATGCCCCAGTCCCAGCAGTAAAAAGAGGTTATTACTAGGGTTGAGCGAACCCGAACTTTAAGATTTTTCGACCCTGGACCCGAACCCCGAACATTTCAGTAAAAGTTTGGGTTTGAGTTCGGCGTTTTCTGCAGAGCAGCCAATCAACAAGTGGTTAACTTTCTGACCTTAGAAGCCATCACAGCATTGCCTACTAATGGCATGGCTGTGAATGGCCAGTGTAGCATGTGACCCAGCCTCTATATAAGCTTGAGTCACGTAGCACTGCACGTCACTCTGCTGTTACAAATGTAGGGAGAGGATGCTGCTGGACTTGTGATTTCAGGGAGAGAATAGGAGAGAATCTAACTCAGCGATCTACATAGAAATAGTTGTGTTAGTGCAGGGCACAATCATTTTACCCTGCCCTGAGGCCATTGACCAAAAATAATAACTTTTATAATTCTGTTAGTTAGGTGGGCGGCGGCAGCGGCGCCCATTTTATTCAAGGTCAGTGCTCCAGCACAGCATCTGAGATTTTGGGACATTGCAAATCACCATGTTTTGGCAATCTACAACATCTGGATTAGTCAGTGTGCAATTTAAGCTAGAAATACACCCATCATTTTCTGGGGTTTTAAAAACACACTTTTTTTGCCCAAAAAATGTAATTTCCTGATCTGCAAGTGTTAAATTCAAGTTTAATATATACAGCTTTCATATTTTGTTACAAAAAAAAACCACTTTTTTGGCAATCTACAACATCTGGATTCGTCAGTGTGCAATTTAAGCTAGAAATACACCCATCATTTTCTGGGGTTTTAAAAACACACTTTTTTTTAACCAAAAAACAGTATTTTCCTGATCTGCAAATGTTAAATTCAAGTTTGATATATGCAACTTTCATATTCTGTTACCAAAAAAACACTTTTTTGTCAATCTACAACATCTGGATTAGTCAGTGTGCAATTTAAGCTAGAAATACACCCATCATTTTCTGGGGTTTTAAAAACACACTTTTTTGCCAAAAAAAAGTATTTTCCTGATCTGCTAGTGTTAAATTCAAGTTTAATATATACAGCTTTCATATTATGTTACCCTAAATTTTTTTGGGGGCAATCTAAAACATCTGGATTAGTCAATGTGCAATTTAAGCTAGAAATACACCCATCATTTTCTGGGGTTTTAAAAACACACATTTTTGACAAAAAACACAATTTTCAGGCCTTGCAGCATCAGCACGTGTGAAATTACATGCTTATATACTCCTGTCAAATTCAGTTGTTAAACAAACACTCGTTTGGGAAAGAAAAAAATAATAATTTTGGCAGCCTTTGATGCAGATGTCATTGTGAGATACACCCTTAATACATTTGGGTTAGATTCAGAGATTTGAAATACCGCCATTTGGTGCACCAATATTGAATTCAGGCCTACACTGGTTCAGGCCGTGTGAGATACACCCTCTACATGCAGGGGTTTGATTCAGGCATTTGAAATACAGCTATTTGAAGTACAGCCATTTTGGGCAAAGAAATCTTTAATTCAGGCCTACACTGATTCAGACCGTGTGAGTAGGGATGAGCGAACCCGAACTGTATAGTTTGGGTTCGTACCGAATTTTGGGGTGTTCGTGACACAGACCCGAACCCGAACATTTACGTAAAAGTTTGGGTTCGGGTTCGGTGTTCGGCGCTTTCTTGGTGCTTTTTGAAAGGCTGCAAAGCAGCCAATCAACAAGCATCATACTACCTGCCTCGAGGCCATCACAGCCATGCCTACTATTGGCATGGCTGTGATTGGCCAGTGCAGCATGTGACCCAGCCTCTATTTAAGCTGGAGTCACGTAGCTCCGCACGTCACTCTGCTCTGATCAGTGTAGGAAGAGGATGCAGCTGCTGTTAGGGCGAGATTAGGCAGGGATTAACTCACTAAAAACACTTAATGAAGTGATCGATCTACAGCTGTGAATCATTCAACTTCTGCTAGTTAATTGCTCACTGTTTTTAGGCTTCCCAGAGCATTATTCTGTCACTTTTTTCTGGGGTGATCGGTGACCATTTTGTGTCTTGTGGTGCGCCAGCACAAGCTGCCACCAAGTCCATTTAACCATCAATAGTAGTTTTTTTTTTTGCTACATCCTACATCAGGGGCTTGGCTGTGCTTATTGTCACCCCTAGAAACTCAGGATAGAATTTTCTATATTTTATTGAGGGGTTAAAATTCACTTGCAAAAATAGCATTCCCATAAATCTGGTGTTCCAGCTGTGGCTAGCCAAGTGTAATACTGTCTGCTGTCTGGAAAAGGATATATTTTTTTTTGGGGTGAAATTTAATTGCCAAAATAGCAATACCCTAACTCTGGTGTTCCTGGTGTAATTCTGTCCGTAAAAGGAAACTTTTCATCCAGGGCCTAAATACTAGGCCTAGAATTTATATTTAGCAAAATCTGTGATTACTGCTGTGGCTGGACAAGTTTTTTTAGTGTCCGTCAAAGCATAGTTTTTGTTCTGGGTTGAAATTCAATTCCCAAAATAGCAATACCCTAAATCAGTGGTTTCTGCTGTTGCAGGCCAAGTTTAAATCTGTCCGTAAAAGGGTATATTACACTCAGCGTGCATCTCCAAGTGTATTTTTCCGTAAAAGGGTATATTACACAAACTGTTAAATTACAATAGCTGAAAGCATAAGCCTTTAAATTTGCACTCACTATTGTGCATCTCACATAGTGTATTTCTGTCCGTAAAAGGGTATATTACATTCAAGGTGCAAATTCAAGTGCTGATAGGGTCATCATCAATAACTTCACACGCTACCGTGCATCTCCAAGTCAAATTCTGTCCGTAAAAGGATACCTTTCATCCAGGGCATAAATACTAGGCCTACAATTTATATTCCCCTAAATCTGTGGTTACTGCTGTGCCTGTAATAGTGTAATATGGTACTTAAATAGATAGCCAAATAGTGTTAGGTGCCTGTAAAAAAAGGTCTGAATTTGAATTCAATACATTGGGCCAAATAATTTTTTTCTTATTGTGGTGAACGGTAACAATGAGGAAAACATCTAGTAAGGGACGTGGACGCGGACATGGTCGTGGTGGTGTTAGTGGACCCTTTGGTGCTGGGAGAGGACGTGGCTGTTCTGCCACAGCCACACGTCCTAGTGAACCAACTACCTCAGGTCCCAGTAGCCGCCAGAATTTACAGCGAGATTTGGTGGGGCGCAATGCCGTTCTAAAGATGGTAAGGCCTGAGCAGGTACAGGCATTAGTCAATTGGGTGTCCGACAGTGGAATCAGCACGTTTACATTATCTCCCACCCAGACTTCTGCAGAAAGCGCACAGATGGCGCCTGAAAACCAAGCCCATCAGTCTGTCACATCACCCCCATGCATACCAGGGAAACTGTCTGAGCCTCAAGTTATGCAGCAGTCTCTTATGCTGTTTGAAGACTCTGCTGGCAGGGTTTCCCAAGGGCATCCACCTAGCCATAGACATAAAATGCACTGATGCACAACCACTTATGTTTCCTGATGATGAGGACATGGGAATACCACCTCAGCACGTCTCTGATGATGACGAAACACAGATGCCAATTGCTGCGTCTTTCTGGAGTGTGCAGACTGAACAGGAGGTCAGGGAGGAAGACTGGGTGGAAGACGATGCAGGGGACGATGAGGTCATAGACCCCACATGGAATGAAGGTCGTGCCACTGACTTTCAGAGGAAGAGGCAGTGGTGAGACCGAGCCAACACCGTAGCAAAAGAGGGAGCAGGGGGCAAAAACAGAACACCCGCCGCCAAGAGAGTTCGCCTGCTACTGGCCACCGCAACCTGGGACCGAGCACCCCAAAGGCAGCTTCAAGGAGTTCCCTGGCATGGCAGTTCTTCAAACAATGTGCTGACGACAAGACTCGAGTGGTTTGCACGCTGTGCCATCAGAGCCTGAAGCGAGGCATTAACGTTCTGAACCTTAGCACAACCTGCATGACCAGGCATCTGCATGCAAAGCATAAACTGCAGTGGAGTAAACACCTTAAAAACAAGAAACTCACTCAGGCTCCCCCTGCTACCTCTTCTGCTGCTGCCTCGGCCTCTTCCTCCGCCTCGGGAGGAAGGTTGGCACCTGCCGCCCAGCAAACAGAGGATGTACCACCAACACCACCACCTCCGTCACCAAGCATCTCCACCATGTCACACGGCAGCGTTCAGCTCTCCATCTCATAAATATTTGAGAGAAAGAGTAAATTCCTACCTAGCCACCCTCGATCCCTGGCCCTGAATGCCAGCATTTCTAAACTACTGGCCTATGAAATGCTGTCATTCAGGCTGGTGGACACAGACAGCTTCAAACAGCTCATGTCGCTTGCTGTCTCACAGTATGTTGTTCCCAGCCGCCACTACTTCTCCAAGAGAGCCGTGCCTTCCCTGCACAACCAAGTATCAGATAAAATCAAGTGTGCACTGCACAACGCCATCTGTGGCAAGGTCCACCTAACCACAGAAACGTGGACCAGTAAGCACGGCCAGGGACGCTATATCTCCCTAACTGCACACTGGGTAAATGTAGTGGCGGCTGAGCCCCAGGCAGAGAGTTCTTTGGGGTACGTCTTTCCGCCTCCAAGGATCGCAGGGCAACATTCTTTGCATCCTGTTGCCTCCTCCTCCTACTCGGCTTCCTCATCCTCTTCTTCCACCTGCTCATCCAGTCAGCCACACACCTTCACCACCAACTTCAGCACAGCCCGGGGTAAACGTCAGCAGGCCATTCTGAAACTCATATGTTTGGGGGACAGGCCCCACACCGCACAGGAGTTGTGGCGGGGTATAGAACAACAGACCGACGAGTGGTTGCTGCCGGTGAGCCTCAAGCCCGGCCTGGTGGTGTGTGATAATGGGCGAAATCTCGTTGCAGCTCTGGGACTAGCCAATTTGACGCACATCCCTTGCTTGGCGCATGTGCTGAATTTGGTGGTGCAGAAGTTCATTCACAACTACCCCGACATGTCAGAGCTGCTGCATAAAGTGCGGGCCGTCTGTTCGCGCTTCCGGCGTTCACATCCTGCTGCTGCTCGCCTGTCTGCGCTACAGCGTAACTTCGGCCTTCCCGCTCACCGCCTCATATGCGACGTGCCCACCAGGTGGAACTCCACCTTGCACATGCTGGACAGACTGTGCGAGCAGCAGCAGGCCATAGTGGAGTTTCAGCTGCAGCACGCACGGGTCAGTCGCACTACAGAACAGCACCACTTCACCACCAATGACTGGGCCTCCATGCGAGACCTGTGTGCCCTGTTGCGCTGTTTCGAGTACTCCACCAACATGGCCAGTGGCGATGACACCGTTATCAGCGTTACAATACCACTTCTATGTCTCCTTGAGAAAACACTTAGGGCGATGATGGAAGAGGAGGTGGCCCAGGAGGAGGAGGAGGAGGAGGAGGAAGAGGGGTCATTTTTAGCACTTTCAGGCCAGTCTCTTCGAAGTGACTCAGAGGGAGGTTTTTGGCAACAGCAGAGGCCAGGTACAAATGTGGCCAGCCAGGGCCCACTACTGGAGGACGAGGAGGACGAGGATGAGGAGGAGGTGGAGGAGGATGAGGATGAAGCATGGTCACAGCGGGGTGGCACCCAACGCAGCTCGGGTCCATCACTGGTGCGTGGCTGGGGGGAAAGGCAGGACGATGACGATACGCCTCCCACAGAGGACAGCTTGTCCTTACCCCTGGGCAGCCTGGCACACATGAGCGACTACATGCTGCAGTGCCTGCGCAACGACAGCAGAGTTGCCCACATTTTAACCTGTGCGGACTACTGGGTTGCCACCCTGCTGGATCCACGCTACAAAGACAATGTGCCCACCTTACTTCCTGCACTGGAGCGTGATAGGAAGATGCGCGAGTACAAGCGCACGTTGGTAGACGCGCTACTGAGAGCATTCCCAAATGTCACAGGGGAACAAGTGGAAGCCCAAGGCCAAGGCAGAGGAGGAGCAAGAGGTCGCCAAGGCAGCTGTGTCACGGCCAGCTCCTCTGAGGGCAGGGTTAGCATGGCAGAGATGTGGAAAACTTTTGTCAACACGCCACAGCTAACTGCACCACCACCTGATACGCAACGTGTTAGCAGGAGGCAACATTTCACTAACATGGTGGAACAGTACGTGTGCACACCCCTCCACGTACTGACTGATGGTTCGGCCCCATTCAACTTCTGGGTCTCTAAATTGTCCACGTGGCCAGAGCTAGCCTTTTATGCCTTGGAGGTGCTGGCCTGCCCGGCAGCCAGCGTTTTGTCTGAACGTGTATTCAGCACGGCAGGGGGCGTCATTACAGACAAACGCAGCCGCCTGTCTACAGCCAATGTGGACAAGCTGACGTTCATAAAAATGAACCAGGCATGGATCCCACAGGACCTGTCCGTCCCTTGTCCAGATTAGACATTAACTACCTCCCCATAACCATATATTATTGGACTCCAGGGCACTTCCTCATTCAATCCTATTTTTATTTTCATTTTACCATTATATTGCGATGCTACCCAAAGTTGAATGAACCTCTCCTCTGCCTGTGTGCTAGGCCTAAATATATGCCAATGGACTGTTGCAGTGGTGGCTGACATGAAGCCTGATTCTCTGCTATGACATGCAGACTAATTCTCTGCTGACATGAAGCCAGATTGTCTGTTACGGGACCTCCCTCCTCTGCCTGGGTGCTGGGCCTAAATTTATGACAATGGACTGTTGCAGTGGTGGCTGACGTGAAGCCTCATTCTCTGCTATGACATGCAGACTGATTCTCTGCTGACATGAAGCCAGATTGTCTGTTACGGGACCTCTCTCCTCTGCCTGTGTGCTAGGCCTAAATATATGCCAATGGACTGTTGCAGTGGTGGCTGACGTGAAGCCTCATTCTCTGCTATGACATGCAGACTAATTCTCTGCTGACATGAAGCCAGATTGTCTGTTACGGGACCTCTCTCCTCTGCCTGGGTGCTGGGCCTAAATTTATGACAATGGACTGTTGCAGTGGTGGCTGACGTGAAGCCTGATTCTCTGCTATGACATGCAGACTGATTCTCTGCTGACATGAAGCCAGATCCTCTGTTACGGGACCTCTCTCCTCTGCCTGTGTGTGTGCTGGGCCTAAATATATGCCAATGGACTGTTGCAGTGGTGGCTGACGTGAAGCCTCATTCTCTGCTATGACATGCAGACTGATTCTCTGCTGACATGAAGCCAGATTCTCTGTTACGGGACCTCTCTCCTCTGCCTGTGTGTGTGCTGGGCCTAAATATATGCCAATGGACTGTTGCAGTGGTGGCTGACGTGAAGCCTCATTCTCTGCTATGACATGCAGACTAATTCTCTGCTGACATGAAGACAGATTCTCTGTTACGGGACCTCCCTCCTCTGCCTGGGTGCTGGGCCTAAATATATGCCAATGGACTGTTGCAGTGGTGGCTGACGTGAAGCCTCATTCTCTGCTATGACATGCAGACTAATTCTCTGCTGACATGAAGACAGATTCTCTGTTACGGGACCTCTCTCCTCTGCCTGGGTGCCGGGGCCTAAATATCTGAGAATGGACTGTTCCAGTGGTGGGTGACGGGAAGCCAGATTCTCTGCTATGGAACCTCTCTCCAATTGATTTTGGTTAATTTTTATTTATTTAATTTTTAATTTAATTCATTTCCCTATCCACATTTGTTTGCAGGGGATTTACCTACATGTTGCTGCCTTTTGCAGCCCTCTAGCTCTTTCCTGGGCTGTTTTACAGCCTTTTTAGTGCCGAAAAGTTCGGGTCCCCATTGACTTCAATGGGGTTCGGGTTCGGGACGAAGTTCGGATCGGGTTCGGATCCCGAACCCGAACATTTCCGGGATGTTCGGCCGAACTTCTCGAACCCGAACATCCAGGTGTTCGCTCAACTCTACCAATAAGGTAACTCTGGTACCTGGCCCCTCAGTCTTTGCAGTAGCCATGGGAACCTCTAGCTTGGCGAAAAGTTGCAGCAAACTTCCTAAACCCGTAGGTTCACCCTGGGGGCTCTCGATGATCAGAAAGTCATCGAGATAATGGATGACCATGTCCAGCCCCCCATGGTGAACCAGGATCCAGTGTAAAGCGCACGCAAGACGAACAAACAGCCATATGCTGCTCTTAGATCCGAAAGTGAGCCGGTTGGCAAAGTAATACATATGTGCCCAATGCGTAGTACTTTCACAACTGGGGAAGACTAGGGAGCAACTTGAACGCATCTGCTATGTCGGCCTTAGCCTACCAAGCCCCTTCCCCGGCTTGCAAGATATACTGGATAGCCTCATCGATGGATGAATACCTCATGGCAAATTCTTCGGATGGAATTAACTAATTCAAGCTGGGAATGGCTGACATGTGAGGAGCAGACAAGTCGTAAATCAATCTTTTTTTATTGGAGGACTGCTTGGTTACCAGACCAATCTGGTTCACCCTCCAATTTGCGAAGGGGATCGACCGGAACGGACCCAACAGGAAACCCTTCTGGACCTCCGCCTGCAGCAGGGTATCTACTGCAGCTTGCTCCTGAGTAGCCAACAGCAAGTTCTTTCCCTCCCAGGAAACTTGAGGGAGGGCAATGAAACCCGTGTGGAAACCCCTCTAGAGCCCGGAGAGAAGGAACTGAACCTATTGGCGATCAGGGTGGTCCTGCAACAGAACGCCTAAAAGTTCAATGTTGATGTCGGCTAGTCATAGCGTTCTGTGCTGTTTTTTCGGACAGCTAGCGCGAGGGTGGGCCCTGAAACAGAGGGAGAAGATATGCAACGCTCTGCAACAGTTGAATTTGCAACCCCCTGCGTTGAAATTGTTGCAGATTTGACTCTGACCCAGATAAGTGATTGGTCTCCCCAGCTTATCTGTGGAGGCCTGGTACCGCTGGGCGCTAGAGGGACCCCTTCCGAGCCGGGTAGGCAGGTTGGGGCACCAGTCTGCTGTATGTAGGATCGACTGGCAAGCAGCACAAGTAGGAGCCCTCAGACCGGTGAAATGCCGACAGAAGAGCTCCATGTCGAGGTTCGCCCAGTCAGTAATAAACTGGAACTGGGAGAGTGCTGCGGCTGCCTTGGCCGAGAACAATCTATGATAGTCGTAAAAATTTGTGCCACCGTACTTGTTACCCAAGTCCGTGATGCGGTACAAATATGAATCCAACTCCTCGCGCCTGTGGGGTTGTACCGAGCAAATAGTGTCCCTGTACAGGCTAAACGCCAGGACAAATTCTGGAATGAACAGCTTTCGATTCAAGCGAGCGTCCTTGGCTCTGAGCACAACCGAAACCTCCCCACAATTGATAATTTTGTTCTCTGAAACGTCCTGGGACGCAATGAGAATGGATGCTAGATTAACATCCTTTCCTGCTAGGCTATCCATTTTTAAGTTCTCCGGGATGAAATGTGAAGGAGCGATCTGGGGGCTGGCACAGGCCGTACCTGGAGCCGCGTCCTGGGAAGTGGACGGGATAGGCGGCCGAGACGGTGACGGTGGCGCCACCTGCGGCCGAGAATCCAACTCCCCCATTCTGGACTGAATATTGGCCACCGACCCGGCCAAGCTGCTGATGGTGGACTGCAGCTGCAGCAGGGACAGCTGGATGGAAGAGAGAGAGGGCTGTTCGTTTGCATCCCCCGACTCCGTCATCAGAAGACGGTAGAGCTCCGCCTTCCTTGCTGATGCAGGGATGATGGATTCCTCTCTTATTAAGCTCCGAAATAAGTTTCAGCTGCGAAGGGACTGGTTACTGATGTGTTGTGACACTGAAGAACCAGGTAATGACATGTTGTCATCCACGTCTGACGCTTGAGACATCTTTCAGGCTGCATAGGAAAGAGGTAAGCATATACATACATATTTAATTTTTCCCCTTTTATTAATTTATTTATTTTTACTGGTGCGTCCTGACACCGAAGACCCGGGTAAGGACATGTTATCATCCGACTCTGTAGCTTGGGACATCTTTATACTGCATGGGAAAGAGGTAAGCATATATACAAGTAATTTTAAAGACTCCCCCTAATTTATTAATTTTTTTGAGCAGTGGCCGAGTGACTGGGCGAGAGTGGTGAGGGAACAGGAATAAACATAGCATAGAAAGAATCACAAACCTACCCAAATCAACGGTCAGCACGGACCAACTCTCCGGCGATACTGAAGACCTAGGAATGGAAGCTCGTGATAAATAAGGAAAAGCTCTGAGCGGCGGAGGAGAGTGAAGACGCCACTCGGTTTGACCTTACCTGAAACCTGGCACCGTGGAGTGACCGGACATGGAGGAGCCCTGCAACACAACTGAGGATGGACCGGAATTCCGGAGGCCTGAGGCCCTGTTTATATGAAAAAATAAGCTTGCGTTGGTACGAGACCCGGAAAGGAGTGTTATCTGGTGGCACTGGATTGAAGCGAAGGAGGCCAGGATGCAGCCTGGGTGCCATGGCCAACTGCTGGATGACACTGATCAGCAAGAATCAGGGGCTGAAGTCGCTCTGCATGAAAAAAGACCAGAGCGAATCAGGAATTTAAACATGCGGAACACGAACCGGGTAAACAGGAACCAGTTGGACACTGCTGAATTCAACCCTGAGCGTTTCAGGCGGATACATGGAACCTGAGCGATTCAGGCAAATACATTGAATCCTGAGCGAATCAGGCAATTACATACACCTTTCGGCCGCTACTTACCCCCTGAGAGAAAAGGGAAAATACAAGAAACCTGAGCGATTCAGGCCAATACCTAAACCTGAGCGATTCAGGGGAATACATAACCTGACTGATTCAGGAAAATATATACAACCTGGAAAAACAACCAACCTGAAAGAAACAGGAAATACATAAAACCTGAGCGATTCAGGGAAATACACTAGACGTGGGTGAAACGTGGAAATACATGAAATTTTGAGCGAAGCAGGGAAATACATGAAACCTGAGCAATTCAGTAAAATATACCCTGAGTGTTTCAGGAGAAACACAACCTGAGTGAATCAGTCAAGAATAACCTGGATGATCCAGGAAAATGCCTGAACCCGGAGGATCGGGCAAACACGTGACCCGGGTGAATCCGGCAATTGCCCAGACCCTGAATGATGTCTGTGATGCAGAGACCCTGAGCGACTCAGGCCATGCATGGACCTGTGCGAACCAGGCAAACATGGACCTGAGCGCCCCAGGCAACCGCATGACCCTGGCGGTCCCAGGCAACCTGGCCTGGCGACTCTGGTGATCACATGGAGCCGAAGTAGGACAGAACTGAACGCACCAAACAGGGGCCGGGCAATCGGGTAACCACATGACCGGTACCTGGCCTGAGGAATGGGGTCCCCCCGACCCCCTGCGGAAGCCTTGAGCGGCCTGGACAATCAATATGCAGCAAGTGATTGAATGCCATTTTTTTTTTGGGGGGGGGGGGAGTGTAGGGGTTAAGGGCAGCAACTGACAGACAGACAGCACCTGCTGCTGGGCCCGAAGCTGGCTGGAGAACGTATAGCATGCTGCATATGCCTCCTGGTAACAGAGCTATTGACCATCTGCAGTTCCCAGACCCTGGTTCTCCCAGGATCCCTGACTCCATCATCACCCCTGCACGATCCTATGAAGGCCAGGTGAAGCCTTCTCATGATGGGAAAGGGGGTAAGGCTGCTGAGACCCCGCCCCTGGGACGGACGGACCCGTCCGCCGGCCGTGACATCCGAGCTGGCTGAGCGCCAAGATACCTGGAGGGAAAGCCGCCTGGACGTCGACCGGAACCACCCGACCGATGCCTGGAGGCCCTCCAGGTTGCAGAGCGCGTCTGGCCGAGGAGAAGAAACGGCAGGTGGAGAAGCGCCCAGTAGCTACGGGGAGGCCGCGGCCGGATGGATGCGCCGAAGTTCTCACTTACCGCTGGCGCCGCACTCTGCAGGAACAAAACCGGAAGTCGCTTGAACCGGAAGTGGCGTCACGAGTCTGCCGAGGTAGGAACCATGCACAGAAAACGAGCGCCCTCCTCCTCTGGACTGCTGAGTATAAGTAGGGGAGGGAGCTCCTCCCACAATTACAGGCTGTACACAGACTTTACTATATATATATTTTTTTTTTTCTTTTTTTTTTTCTTTACTTTCTTTATTAAAGGTCAAATATTAACAATCAATGTTATAAAAAACATATTATTAACATCTTTTTTTCCCACCAACAAAACCCCCCAATCCCTCCCCCTACCAACCTGTGATGCGTCTTCCCCTCACCACCACCCCTCCATAAAAAAAAAAACGAGGAGGGATGAAGAAGGATGGAGGAAAAGAGAGAGCGGAGGAGGCTCTAGGGGTTCCAATCTCCCCAAATTTTAAGCCATTTTATCTCAATATTTCTTTGCTTATACAGAATATATTCATATCTCTTATTAGTGTTGACCAAATTTAGCCATGTATTCATACTAGGAGCATCTCATGCAAACCAAGAACGTGCTATTAGGAGTCTTGCCAAGAACATTATCTTACACAAAAGATTTTTCTTATACTGTTGACAGCCCAACTTGGCAAGATCACCCAAGACCCGACATTCGGAAGTAAAAGGAATCCGCACATTCAATTTTCCCTCCAAGTATTTGTCAATAGTCCCCCAATATTCTTTCAACTCTGCACAAAACCAAAACATATGGAGATAATCTGCATCAGAAACATCACACCTAGGGCAATTCAAATCAGTCCTAATGCCGCATCTCTTAAGCCAAAGAGGTGTAACATAGAGTCTATGTAGAATATTAAACTGCACCACAACGTGATTAAAATTATGTGAAACCAGTTTTAAATCCTGAACTACTTTCTCCTGGTCATCCGAGCGTATCATTGCGTATTCAATTGTGTAGATGTATGTATTTTAAGCCTATCTTTCTTTTTAATACTTAAAAGTCCGATCTTAGCTGTAAATACCGAAACCATAGTAGTTTCTGTGAATTTTCTCTTTGTGATAATACCGTAAATGGAACTATATCCCCATTAGCTACTACCTATGTCAAGTACAAGATTTTGCCTTTTTGCCAATATAAATCTCTACTTAATTCACCTAAAGTTTGAAAGTGCTTATTATGCCACAACGGAGTACATCCCAATGAACCCTTCACTCCACACCAAAGTCTAATAAAATACCATGCCTTCATAAAAAGATTCCTAGCAGATTTAAATTCCATTTCAGAGTAATTCAATTGATCAGATTCCAATAACGTAAAAAAAAAATATCATATGGAGATCTATTCACCAAATGCTTACAGAGTGGACTATCTTTCCACTCCTAAAAAAAGCAAAACTGTATGGCTAAAAAATAGCCCTTGAAGCAAGGGAGATTAACTCCTCCCCTCTGCTCTCCTTTTGGTACCAGTGCTCCAATTTGAGTCTTACACATTTCCTCCCCCGAAGTAGATCGTTGATAATTCTTTCTATTAATTTTAAAAAATCTACTCCAATCCAGACTGGAGAATTCCTAAGGACATAGAATAACTGGGGGAGAATCACCATCTTGACTAGAGATATTCTATCCGCCTTAGATAAAGATAAACAAAGCCATGTTGTTATTTTTGACCTAAGCTTATTTATCAATGGCATCAAATTGAGTGGAATAAAATCTTCCACCCGAGGAGAGATTGTAATGCCTAAATACTCAAAGGACTCAGAAGTTTTCAAAGTGTTCAAAATATTCCACGGGGCGTCATTGGGAGGTACGGATTTATCTAAGGGAATGGTCATATTATCCAATGGCATGAGGGTAGTTTTTTCCAGTTTACATCCAGACCTGAAACTTCTCCAAATTGTTTATCATTTGGATGATATTCGGCAGAGTAAATTGTGTCTGTTGAATATAAAATAAAATATAGCACTATATTTGAAATATTCGCGAATTCTCGAAGTGCCAATATTCGCGATTAAAATTTGCAATTTGAATATTCTCGCTCAATACTATTATAGAAATAAAAAAGAACCACCAAATATAGCAATACACTGGGACTGCAATATGTGCGGAAATATATAACAAAACACCAAATCAAAAGCGCACATATGATATTACACAAAAATGTATTAGTACAACAAATCATACAACAAACATATCACAGAATAAAATAATTAGCAGCAATACTTGAAGGCACTATGACAGTATTAGTTCACCCTGGTCATTCAAGGACGCATTGTCACATCTACATAGGGTATGCTGTGCCAGTAATTATTATACACATATCACTTAAAATCTTATAAAGTGCACCTATGTACCCATCTAGCTACAAATAATATTGCCCATAAGTAGCCATACCAGTAGCTACTGTAACATTACAGAGAAAAATCCCAACAGGAATTAACCTGATAAGTTTGAATACTATCCCGTATATCTTGGTGAGGACAAAACAAACACCAATGAATGGTAAGTGCAAAAAGTAGCACCAATCCCGACGCGCTTTTCGCCTTGCTTCCTCTAGGGGGCATAACTATTATAGAAATAATTATGCCCCCCTTCAGGCCCTCCAGCATACAGTCCCATGTAAGATACAACCTTCCCCCTGCCTTCAGCCCCTCCAGCATACAGTCCCATGTAAGACACATCACTTCCCTGCCTTAGCCCCTCCAGCATACAATCCCATGTAAAATACATTACTCCCCGCCTTTAGCCCCTCCAACATACAGTCCCATGTAAAATATAAAACTCCCCCTGCCTTTAGTGGCCTATTTCAGTATAGAAAGAAAAATATATATGCAGTTCACTGGAGCATTTATTTCTGCTAAAAGCGTTTAGTGGCCTATTTCAGTACCGCAAGAAAAACATATACGCACTTCACTGGTGCACTTATTTGTGGCAAAAGCATTTAGTGGCCTATTTCATTATATAAAAATGCATATATATTTTTATTTCTATACTAAACGCTTTCACAAATAAATGTACTGAAATAGGCCACTAAATAAATGCAACAGTTAAGTGCATATATTTTTTTCCTTTTTGTACTGAAATAGGACACTGAACACTTTCACCACATATAACTGCAGAAATGAAATGCATATGTATTTTCCCTTTTTGTGCTAAAATTGGCTACTAAACTCTTTCACCACAAATAACTGCAGAAGTGAAATGCGTATATGTATTTTTTTTCTTTTTTCACTGATATAAGCCACTAAAGGCTTTCAACATAGCATTTGCACCCCATTAACAAAAACAAATTGCTAGAATGCCAGAGCTGTATAATGGCTATTTGGATCCCCAAATAATGTTTCCCTGGACATATAAATCACTTTTTTTTTCACAATGAGGTTTTTCTAGCACTGTCCCTAGCATCTTCTGACATCTCTCCCTGCACAAAGATGCTGTGAAATGATTCCTCCCTATCTTTTCCCTGCACTTATAAAACGTTTTTTCAGGTTTTTTTTCACAATGAGGTTTTTCCAATTGCTGTCCCTAGCACCTTCTCACATCTGTCCCTGCACTCATAACGCTGGAAAATGTCTGATTCTAAGATGGCCGCCGTATTTATAGGACTGTGACATCACAGGGCTGCTGTGATTGGCTGCTGATTGGCTACATGCATGACATTATGGGTCAGACCGCCTTCCCAGAGTTCCTTGCCCCATGTTCTCACACGTGTAGCCACCATTGTAGCCGCCATTTTTGGAGAAATTGAGATTTGTTACCACAAAGTGAGAGGAAATTCACATTCATTGCTAATCAAATTTTGTCAGCTTCGATTCGCTCATCTCTAGTTACAATAGTTTGATTACTAGTACAATACACTGCAATCGTTTTCTATTGCAGTGTGTTGTACTTGTCAGTTTTACAATGGCACTTTGCCTTTTAGACCGTGACTCTGGCAAGGCCTAATAGGCTTCTGTACATGACTGACCCAGAGGCCTTTGTAAGGCCTTTGTCTACCATAGAAACCATCAGGACCTTGAAATCACATTACAGGCTGCCCAATGGGATAGAGAGGGAACCCCCTCACTCAGTAAACCACTTTTTTGCTGCAGATATTGACCAGGGCATCTAAAGGGTTAAATGACTAGGAACAGAGCTAGCTTCAATCTCAGCTTCTGCCAGAGTGTCAGCTATATGTTACAGTGGGCATCTGCTGCTGATGCTGCTCAGTTCCTGAGCTGCCACCATATCTATGCCTTAACTGTATAGAGTAGTGCAGAAATATACTACATGCCATACTCCACATTTACAGTATGGACCGGAAAGATTTAAAGAATCTGCTGCTAATCATACCAATGGACACCTACAGATTTCTTGTAGAATCCATGTCTTGACAGGTCAGAGCTGTTTTGGCAGCATGAGTAGGACAACATCACAAAAATATAGCGGCCAATATGGGGGAACTGTCTCAACCACAAACACTGTAGCGTGTCTTTCATTGGGCGAGCAGTCCCACCGCATGTGAACCACTAAATTACCGTGGCAAGTATGGGAGCTGTTCAAACCCCAAACACTGTAGCGTGTTTATCATTGGGGGAGCAATCCCACCGCATGTGGACAGCAGCAAACGACCATCCCGAGCAAGTAATGCATACAAAGGAGAACGCCAGCGCAGTCCACATGCACCACAAAAACATCCTACACAGACAGGAGCATTGTGCGGATGAAAATACAATCGTATAAATCACTGAAAAAAACACCAAACAGATATACCACTGACTATACTAGCTGGTCATACAAGCAGATATTTAAAGCTGAGACTTTTGCCAATATATTCCTGTCAGGAAGATATCGGAGCCCATCACGCACCACGTCACGGTCACTCAGCATGGCAAGGGGTCCTACCACTGCACTAACTATGGTGTGAACACGGTCTGAAGGTGATGAAATCCAGCTCACAGCCAAGCTTCCACACAACCGCATAGCAGGTCAGCTAATGCAATGTGAACACAGCCAGACTGTAAGCCACACCCATATCAGACCATGTGATGGAGGTTTCCAGGTGCAACAGAATGTTCAATTGCCAGATAGAGGCCCATTCAATACATATAAAACAACATCACAAAAATATAGTGGCCAATATGGGGGAACTGTCTCAACCACAAACACTGTAGCGTGTCTTTCATTGGGCGAGCAGTCCCACCGCATGTGAACCACAAAATTACCGTGGCAAGTATGGGGGAGCTGCTCAAACCCCAAACACTGTAGCGTGTTTATCATTGGGGGAGCAATCCCACCGCATGTGGACCGCAGCAAACGACCATCCCGAGCAAGTAATGCATACAAAGGAGGACGCCAGCGCGGTCCACATGCACCACAAAAACATCCTACACAGACAGGAGCATTGTGCGGCTGAAAATACAATCGTATAAATCACTGAAAAAAACACCAAACAGATATACCACTGACTATACTAGCTGGTCATACAAGCAGATATTAAAAGCTGAGACTTTTGCCAATATATTCCTGTCAGGAAGATATCGGAGCCCATTGGCTGTGAGCTGGATTTCATCACCTTCAGACCGTGTGCACACCATACAGGTCCTTCTAAAAAAATTAGCATATTGTGATAAAGTTCATTATTTTCTGTAATGTACTGATAAACATTAGACTTTCATATATTTTAGATTCATTACACACCAACTGAAGTAGTTCAAGCCTTTTATTGTTTTAATATTGATGATTTTGGCATACAGCTCATGAAAACCCAAATTTCCTATCTCAAAAAATTAGCATATTTCATCCGACCAATAAAAGAAAAGTGTTTTTAATACAAAAAAAGTCAACCTTCAAATAATTATGTTCAGTTATGCACTCAATACTTGGTCGGGAATCCTTTTGCAGAAATGACTGCTTCAATGTGGCTTGGCATGGAGGCAATCAGCCTGTGGCACTGCTTAGGTGTTATGGAGGCCCAGGATGCTTCGATAGCGGCCTTAAGCTCATCCAGAGTGTTGGGTCTTGCGTCTCTCAACTTTCTCTTCCCAATATCCCACAGATTCTCTATGGGGTTCAGGTCAGGAGAGTTGGCAGGCCAATTGAGCACAGTAATACCATGGTCAGTAAACCATTTACCAGCGGTTTTGGCACTGTGAGCAGGTGCCAGGTCGTGCTGAAAAATGAAATCTTCATCTCCATAAAGCTTTTCAGCAGATTGAAGCATGAAGTGCTCCAAAATCTCCTGATAGCTAGCTGCATTGACCCTGCCCTTGATAAAACACAGTGGACCAACACCAGCAGCTGACATGGCACCCCAGACCATCACTGACTGTGGGTACTTGACACTGGACTTCAGGCATTTTGGCATTTCCCTCTCCCCAGTCTTCCTCCAGACTCTGGCACCTTGATTTCCGAATGACATGCAAAATTTGCTTTCATCTGAAAAAGTACTTTGGACCACTGAGCAACAGTCCAGTGCTGCTTCTCTGTAGCCCAGGTCAGGCGCTTCTGCCGCTGTTTCTGGTTCAAAAGTGGCTTGACCTGGGGAATGCGGCACCTGTAGCCCATTTCCTGCACACGCCTGTACACGGTGGCTCTGGATGTTTCTACTCCAGACTCAGTCCACTGCTTCCGCAGGTCCCCCAAGGTCTGGAATCGGTCCTTCTCCACAATCTTCCTCAGGGTCCGGTCACCTCTTCTCGTTGTGCAGCGTTTTCTGCCACACTTTTTCCTTCCCACAGACTTCCCACTGAGGTGCCTTGATACATCACTCTGGGAACAGCCTATTCGTTCAGAAATTTCTTTCTGTGTCTTACCCTCTTGCTTGAGGGTGTCAATGATGGCCTTCTGGACAGCAGTCAGGTCGGCAGTCTTACCCGTGATTGCGGTTTTGAGTAATGAACCAGGCTGGGAGTTTTTAAAAGCCTCAGGAATCTTTTGCAGGTGTTTAGAGTTAATTAGTTGATTCAAATGATTAGGTTAATAGCTCGTTTAGAGAACCTTTTCATGATATGCTAATTTTTGGAGATAGGAATTTGGGGTTTTCATGAGCTGTATGCCAAAATCATCAATATTAAAACAATAAAAGGCTTGAACTACTTCAGTTGGTGTGTAATGAATCTAAAATATATGAAAGTCTAATGTTTATCAGTACATTACAGAAAATAATGAACTTTATCACAATATGCTAATTTTTTGAGAAGGACCTGTAGTTAGTGCAGTGGTAGGACCCCTTGCCATGCTGAGTGACCGTGACGTGGTGCATGATGGGCTCCGATATCTTCCTGACAGGAATATATTGGCAAAAGTCTCAGCTTTTAATATCTGCTTGTATGACCAGCTAGTATAGTCAGTGGTATTTCTGTTTGGTGTTTTTTTCAGTGATTTATTAGCATGAGTAGGACCTAAACAATATTGCATAGTTGAATTTATTGTTATGACTGATCTGTGCATAAGCCTAATATACTATTCATTGACAAATATAGCATTCCTAGAACCTTGTTCATTAAATCTACTGTATATATTTCCAGTACTAGAAAGAACCCTGTTCATGATTAATTTGCACCAAATTGCACAGACAGTTTATAGGCCCATAACAAGGATCAATCAACCATAGAGCAAGTCGATTGACGCTAGATTAAATCCATTAACAAAGAGCTATTATAATCAGTATGTTCAGCCAAATGATCATTCATAGATTCCAATTCCGCATACAGTTTGCATTACTAGCCGTAGCACATCCCCTGTTTACATAAAGTGATCTGCTACCAACAAATGACTATATTTATGTCCGAATAAACGATATAGTATAATCAATGACAAACAAGCGCTTCCTCATATGACTTAGACGTATTTATAATAATAAAAAAAAATAAACGTTCATACAAACAATTATTCAGCCTATCATCGCCCCATGTAAATGGTCCTTGAAGGGGGTTCCCGGTTTGCATCAACTACCTTTAAAATAATAATTCATGAAGCTAGAGTAGTGATGAGCGGCAGGGGCAATCTTCGAATTTGTGATATTTCGCAAATATTTGGTAGAGTATTCATCATATATTTGCAAATTCAAAATTATTTTCTTGAACGCGAAAAATCAGCAATGTAATATTTGCATAATGCGCGTGAAATACAGGTGTGGGTCACTATAGCTACATTTTTCAAGCTGCTAGAAGTTTCCTGAGACTGGAGAAAATGGTTGGCACAGCAGAACATTACAATAGTACGGCATACATATTAGGACATCGTCAGACATCATCCACAACTCCATCCTCCGTCAGGCAAAACTCAATCAGCCCTCAGACATCAGACAAAACTCCGTCCTCCGTCAGGCAAAACTCCATCAGACATCAGACAAAACTCCGTCCTCCGTCACCCAAAACTCCATCAGACCTCAAACATCAGACAAAACTCCGTCCTCCGTCACCCAAAACTCCATCGGACCTCAGACATCAGACAAAACTCCGTCCTCCGTCACCCAAAACTCCATCAGACCTCAGACCTCAGACATCAGACAAAACTCTGTCCTCCGTCAGGCAAAACTCCATCAGACCTCAAACATCAGACAAAACTCCGTCCTCCGTCACCCAAAACTCCATCAGACCTCAGACATCACACAAAACTCCGTCCTCCGTCACCCAAAACTCCATCAGACCTCAAACATCAGACAAAACTCCGTCCTCCGTCACCCAAAACTCCATCGGACCTCAGACATCAGACAAAACTCCGTCCTCCGTCACCCAAAACTCCATCAGACCTCAGACCTCAGACATCAGACAAAACTCTGTCCTCCGTCAGGCAAAACTCCATCAGACCTCAGACATCAGACAAAACTCCGTCCTCCGTCACCCAAAACTCCATCAGACCTCAAACATCAGACAAAACTACGTCCTCCGTCACCCAAAACTCCATCAGACCTCAGACATCAGACAAAACTCCGTCCTCCGTCACCCAAAACTCCATCAGACCTCAGACATCAGACAAAACTCCGTCCTCCGTCAGGCAAAACTCCATCAGACCTCAGACATCAGCTAAAACTCTGTCCTCCCTCAGACATCAGCCAAAACTCCGTCCTCCCTAACTCAAAATACGCCCTACTACACACACTCTTCACCTGACGGAGCTGCTAGCTGCTGGAGAGGCAAAGGACCTGTGATGACGTCATGACCATGTGACGAGTCACGTGTGTGGGAGGGGTCAGATGTGCACAGCAGCTGGTAGAGTGTACAGAACAGTAGCCATCAAATAGAGCTCTGTACTAGAGATGTGTGTGTAACCTGCATGTAGCAGAGCTGTGTACTGTGTTACAGAGATGTATGTGTAACCTGCAGGTAGCAGATCTGTATGTGTAACCTGCAGGTAGCAGAGCTGTGTACTGTGTAGCAGATCTGTATGTGTAACCTGCAGGTAGCAGAGCTGTGTACTGTGTTACAGAGATGTATGTGTAACCTGCATGTAGCAGAGCTGTGTACTGTGTTACAGAGATGTATGTGTAACCTGCAGGTAGCAGATCTGTATGTGTAACCTGCAGGTAGCAGAGCTATGTACTGTGTAGCAGATCTGTATGTGTAACCTGCAGGTAGCAGAGCTGTGTACTGTGTAGTAGATCTGTATGTGTAACCTGCATGTAGCAGAGCTGTGTACTGTGTTACAGAGATGTATGTGTAACCTGCAGGTAGCAGAGCTGTGTACTGTGTAGCAAATCTGTATGTGTAACCTGCAGGTAGCAGAGCTGTGTACTGTGTAGCAGAGCTGTATGTGTAACCTGCATGTAGCAGAGCTGTGTACTGTGTAGCAGTGCTGTATGTGTAACCTGCATGTAGCAGAGCTGTGTACTGTGTAGCAGTGCTGTATGTGTAACCTGCATGTAGCAGTGCTGTGTACTGTGTAGCAGAGCTGTATGTGTAACCTGCATGTAGCAGTGCTGTGTACTGTGTAGCAGAGCTGTATGTGTAACCTGCATGTAGCAGAGCTGTGTACTGTGTTACAGAGATGTATGTGTAACCTGCAGGTAGCAGAGCTGTGTACTGTGTAGCAGATCTGTATGTGTAACCTGCATGTAGCAGAGCTGTGTACTGTATAGCAGAGCTGTATGTGTAACCTGCATGTAGCAGAGCTGTGTACTGTGTAGCAGTGCTGTATGTGTAACCTGCATGTAGCAGAGCTGTGTACTGTGTAGCAGAGCTGTATGTGTAACCTGCATGTAGCAGAGCTGTGTACTGTGTAGCAGAGCTGTATGTGTAACCTGCATGTAGCAGTGCTGTGTACTGTGTAGCAGAGCTGTATTTGTAACCTGAATGTAGCAGAGCTGTGTACTGTGTAGCAGAGCTGTATGTGTAATCTGCATGTATCAGAGCTGTGTGCTGTGTAGCGGAGCTGTATGTGTAACCTGCATGTAGCAGGCTGTGTACTGTGTTACAGGGATGTATGTGCAACCTGCATGTAGCAGTGCTATGTACTGTGTTACAGAGATGTGTGTGTAACCGCATGTAGCAGAGCTTTTTACTGTGTAACAGAGATGTGTGTGTAACCTGGGAACTATAAAAAAGTGTAAAATAAAACATAAAAATTCAGATCACCCCCCCTTTTCCCAAAATGAAAATAAAAGAACTAAAAAAATACACATCATGGGTGTCGCAATGTGTAAAAACACCCATTGTATAAAAATATATTCCCCATACGGCAAACGGCAAAACAGAAGAAAAAAAAGAGTCCAAATGTCCGATTCGCCATTTTTGGTCGCTTCATTTGCTACAAAAATGTAAATAAAAAGTGATCAAAAAGTCTTAAACACCCCAGAATGGTATCAGTGAAAAGTTCAGATTGCCCCGCAAAAAATGAGCGCCCATCCAGCTCTGTACACATAATTACAAAAAAGTTATAGAGCTCAAAATATGACGACAAAAAAAATAAATCTGATTCTGTAACTCTCCTGTCACTCCGAGTTACTCAGAATTGGTAACCCTAATTAATAAATACATGCAACACGAATGCATACATGCCGCTTCACACAGATCACAAGTGTTAGGCCTCTTGCACATGAACGTTGTTGGTCCATTCCGTGCATTGGGGACAGCAATTTGCAGTCCCCAATGCACGGGCAATGTGCGTGCAGCGGCCGGGACAGATCCAGACCCATTCAACTTGAATAGGTCCGTGAATATGTTCTACTTTTTTGCTGTGCGGAGGCAGGGCCAGAAACACCACGGAAGCACTCTGTAGTGCTTCTGTGGGGATCCGATCCGTGTTTCTGTTCCGTTCAAGTGAATGGGTCGACATCACGGATGCGGGATGCACACGGCTGGTGCCCTGTGTATTGCGGAACCGCCGTATGTGGTCCACAATACGACCACAGGCACACAGCGGCCATGTGCAAGAGGCCTTACAAAGATGGGATTTATGGTGCACATCCTCTTGTGCTTCCCATATTCCACAGATTTAGATCACAGAGCTACTTACAGTTGTGCTGATAAGTTTACATACCCTTGCAGAATTTATGATTTCTTAAAGGGGTATTCTCATCTTCCCTTTTTCATACTTACCTTCCTTGAGCGTGACGTTCACTTCCTGTATTCTTCTCCCGGCCGGGCCGCGCTTGCGCAGAAGACTGAAGATTCTCTCCCGGCCGGGCCGCGCAATGTCCTGAACGCGCACAGCGCCGTGCATGTGCCATGGTGACTTATTCCTGGCCTGTATAGTACAGAGTCGGCGTGCGCATTCGCGGCTCTGTACTATACTGGCCAGGAAGAAGTCATCATGGCGCATGCGCGGCGGCATGCGCGTTCAGGACATTGCGCGGCCCAGCCGGGAGAGAATTTTCCATCTTCTGCGCAAGCGTGGCCCGGCTGGATTCGACAGGAGAGGTGGCCGTGACCAGGGGAGACCAAAGACAACATCAGGTAAGAGGGGACTTATTTTCTAAAAAAGGATGGGAATTGGGTAATAAAATGTATTTAGAAAAATTATCACTGTCAAATCATTAACAGATTTACCAGTGATCATTAGGATGAGAATACCCCTTTTACCATTGTGCAGAGAATATGATTGATATCACGGACACTTTTCTCTCGCTCACGGTTAGTGGTCGGCTGAAGCCATTTATGTCAAACAACGGTGTTTACTTTTTATAAATCATAATCACAACACAAACTCCCCAAATGACCCTGATAAGAAGTTTACACACCCCAGTTATTAATACCATGTATTGCCCCCTTTAACATCAATGACAGCTTGAAGTCTTTTGTGGTAGTTATGGATGAGGCTCTTTATTTTCTCAGATGGTAAAACTGCCCATTCTTCCTGTTGAAAAAAAAAAAGCAATTCCACCACAGTTTTACGTAATTTTTATTTACGACATTCGATGTGCGATAAAACTGACTGGTTACTTTTATTCTACAGGTCAGATCGAATCCGGCAATACCTTATATGTATAGTTTTTCTTGCGTTTTAATAGTGATAAAAAAATAAAAATATCCGATTTTTTTTGTCGCCATATTTTGAGCCCCATAACTTTTTTGTAATTATGTGTACAGAGCTGGATGGGGGCTCATTTTTTGCGGGGCAATCTAAACTTTTTACTGATACCATTCTGGGGTGTTTAAGACTTTTTGATCACTTTTTATTTACATTTTTGTAGCAAATGAAGTGACCAAAAACGGCGAATCGGACATTTGGACTCTTTTTTTTTCTGTTTTGCTGTTTGCCGTATGGGGAATATATTTTTATACAATGGGCGTTTTTACACATTGCGAAACCCATGATGTGTCTTTTATTTTAATTTTGGGAAAAGGGGGGTGATCTGAATATTTATGGGTTTTTTTTACACTTTTTTATAGTTCCCAGGTTACACAAACATCTCTGTAACACAGTACACAGCTCTGCTACATGCAGGTTACACATACTTCTCTGTAACACAGTACACAGCTCTGCTACATGCGGTTAGACAAACTGCTCTATATACACAGTACACAGCTCTGCTACCTGCAGGTTGCACATACATCCCTGTAACACAGTACACAGCTCTGCTACATGCAGATTACACATACAGCTCTGCTACACAGTACACAGCTCTGCTACATGCAGGTTACACACACATCTCTGTAACACAGTACACAGCTTTGCTACATGCTGTTACACACACTGCTCTATATACACAGTACACAGCTCTGCTACATGCAGGTTACACACACATCTCTATAACACAGTACACAGCTCTGCTACATGCTGTTACACACACTGCTCTATATACACAGTACACAGCTCTGCTACATGCAGGTTACACACACATCTCTGTAACACAGTACACATCTCTGCTACACAGTACACAGCACTGCTACCTGCAGGTTGCACATACATCCCTGTAACACAGTACACAGCTCTGCTACATGCAGGTTACACATACAGCTCTGCTACACAGTTCACAGCTCTGCTACATGCAGGTTACACATACAGCTCTGCTACACAGTACACAGCTCTGCTACATGCAGGTTACACATACAGATCTGCTACACAGTACACAGCTCTGCTACCTGCAGGTTACACGTACATCTCTGTAACACAGTACACAGCTCTGCTACATGCAGGTTACACACACATCTCTGTAACACAGTACACATCTCTGCTACACAGTACACAGCACTGCTACCTGCAGGTTGCACATACATCCCTGTAACACAGTACACAGCTCTGCTACATGCAGGTTACACATACAGCTCTGCTACACAGTTCACAGCTCTGCTACATGCAGGTTACACATACAGCTCTGCTACACAGTACACAGCTCTGCTACATGCAGGTTACACATACAGATCTGCTACACAGTACACAGCTCTGCTACCTACAGGTTACACGTACATCTCTGTAACACAGTACACAGCTCTGCTACATGCAGGTTACACACACATCTCTGTAACACAGTACACATCTCTGCTACACAGTACACAGCACTGCTACCTGCAGGTTGCACATACATCCCTGTAACACAGTACACAGCTCTGCTACATGCAGGTTACACATACAGCTCTGCTACACAGTTCACAGCTCTGCTACATGCAGGTTACACATACAGCTCTGCTACACAGTACACAGCTCTGCTACATGCAGGTTACACATACAGATCTGCTACACAGTACACAGCTCTGCTACCTGCAGGTTACACGTACATCTCTGTAACACAGTACACAGCTCTGCTACATGCAGGTTACACACACATCTCTGTAACACAGTACACATCTCTGCTACACAGTACACAGCACTGCTACCTGCAGGTTGCACATACATCCCTGTAACACAGTACACAGCTCTGCTACATGCAGGTTACACATACAGCTCTGCTACACAGTTCACAGCTCTGCTACATGCAGGTTACACATACAGCTCTGCTACACAGTACACAGCTCTGCTACATGCAGGTTACACATACAGATCTGCTACACAGTACACAGCTCTGCTACCTGCAGGTTACACATACATCTCTGTAACACAGTACACAGCTCTGCTACATGAAGGTTACACACACATCTCTAGTACAGAGCTCTATTTGATGGCTACTGTTCTGTACACTCTACCAGCTGCTGTGCACATCTGACCCCTCCCACACACGTGACTCGTCACATGGTCATGACGTCATCACAGGTCCTTTGCCTCTCCAGCAGCTAGCAGCTCCGTCAGGTGAAGAGTGTGTGTAGTAGGGCGTATTTTGAGTTAGGGAGGACGGAGTTTTGGCTGATGTCTGAGGGAGGACAGAGTTTTAGCTGATGTCTGAGGTCTGATGGAGTTTTGCCTGACGGAGGATGGAGTTTTGTCTGATGTCTGATGTCTGAGGTCTGATGGAGTTTTGGGTGACGGAGGACGGAGTTTTGTCTGATGTCTGAGGTCTGATGGAGTTTTGGGTGACGGAGGACGGAGTTTTGTCTGATGTCTGAGGTCTGATGGAGTTTTGGGTGACGGAGGACGGAGTTGTGTCTGATGTCTGAGGTCTGATGGAGTTTTGCCTGATGGAGGACGGAGTTTTGTCTGATGTCTGAGGTCTGATGGAGTTTTGGGTGACGGAGGACGGAGTTTTGTCTGATGTCTGAGGTCTGATGGAGTTTTGGGTGACGGAGGACGGAGTTTTGTCTGATGTCTGAGGTCTGATGGAGTTTTGGGTGACGGAGGACGGAGTTTTGTCTGATGTCTGAGGTCTGATGGAGTTTTGGGTGACGGAGGACGGAGTTTTGTCTGATGTCTGAGGTCTGATGCAGTTTTGGGTGACGGAGGACGGAGTTGTGTCTGATGTCTGAGGTCTGATGGAGTTTTGCCTGATGGAGGACGGAGTTTTGTCTGATGTCTGAGGTCTGATGGAGTTTTGGGTGACGGAGGACGGAGTTTTGTCTGATGTCTGATGGAGTTTTGGGTGACGGAGGACGGAGTTGTGTCTGATGTCTGAGGTCTGATGGAGTTTTGCCTGATGGAGGACGGAGTTTTGTCTGATGTCTGAGGTCTGATGGAGTTTTGGGTGACGGAGGACGGAGTTTTGTCTGATGTCTGAGGGCTGATGGAGTTTTGTCTGACAGAAGACGAAGTTTTGTCTGATGTCTGATGGAGTTTTGCTTGACGGAGGACGGAGTTTTGTCTGATGTCTGAGGGCTGATGGAGTTTTGCCTGACGGAGGATGGAGTTGTGGATGATGTCTGACGATGTCCTAATATGTATGCCGTACAATAGCTTTATATGCAGATAGAGTGCTCCAATACAGTCCTGATCAAAAGTTTAAGACCACTTGAAAAATGGCAAAAAATCATATTTTGCATGGCTGGATCTTTTTATTTTTATTTATTATTTTTTTTTTTATATAATATTTTATTGATTTTTTCAATAAAGAGAATACAAAGGATAAAAGGGGGTAAACAGGGGTAGACAGAGCCCCAAGGTTTGGGCACGCAGGCCATGTTGACATTACAAAGTAGTTCATGAAATCGAGACATAACTGTTGCATTGTTCCGAAGTTCACAATAAAACAGGGAAGATCGTATGTGTCAATCTTTAGAAAAGCGAGTGAACCAGCAATAGGGAAAGATTGGGCATCAAGGGGTAAAAAGAGAACGACCCAATTGGATTCAGATAAGGTAAACCTGTGAGCAAATTTAGAGGTTTGAAGCAGGGGTAGGACCATGCATCCAAAAGAGGAATGATACCTAGAGTAATTCCAGACCCCACCTATGACTTAGCAGGAGAAGCCTCTCCCCCAGTCTTGGAGTTAGTGTGTATTATCGGGAGGGCACACAATATCTTTAGGAGCCCTGTATTTAGTCCAAAGGAGCCAGTTCTTGAGAAAAACCCTATGAGAGCGTGTTTCCCAAGAGGACAATTCTTCAAATCTATGGAGCTGGTCCATCTTCTGGACCCATTGTTCCATGGTTGGCACCTGGGATTGTAGCCAACATCTGGGAAGCAGAAGACGGGCAGCAGATAACATTTGAGAAAAAACGAAGGGCAAATTTGTATGCGAGTTTCCTTGGGGGATGGAGAGAAGGGCCAGCTGGGGAGACGGTGGGATAGAGGTGCCACAAATCGTATTAGCAGTGGTAAAGATTTCCGCCCACCACTTGAGTATAGGGGGACATGACCACCAGATGTGGAGGAAAGTCCCTTTCCCCCCACAGCGCCTCCAACATGCATCCGAAGCAGATTCAGAGTATAAAGCAGTCTTATCTGGCGTATTATACCATCTAGTAAGAATTTTGTAGCAGTTTTCCTGTATTCGGACACAGCGGGAAGCCCGATGGGGGGATTCAAGGAGTTTAGGGAGAGAGTCATACGGAACAATAATATCTAAATCTCTTTCCCATAGCATTACAAAGGACGGCTTAGCTAACATTGGTGGATGTCGCAGTCTACCATAAATCTGTGAAATAAGCTTCTTAGGGATGAGATGTCGGGAGATTAGATGCTCGAACCAGACTAACGGCCTTGTCAATTCTCCCATTTTGATATGTTGCTTTAAATATGTCCTGATGTATGAGATAGAAAGGAGATCTCTGGTAGAACAATTTAGTAGAGCAGTTGCGGTTTCTTGGTCCATCCAATCTCCGGAGGGGAGGGAAAGTGAAGTTAAGGGAACCATGGAGGATCTCAACCCAATAGAGGACGAGGTTCTTAATGGCGATGGAGCGGTATCGAGTATGTCTTTTACCGTCAATAATGGAGAGGGATAAGGGATGGAACAGTGTGAGGATAAGAACCATTTCCAGGCCTCCAGCGTAGC
Source organism: Bufo gargarizans (assembly GCF_014858855.1). Taxonomy (NCBI): domain Eukaryota; kingdom Metazoa; phylum Chordata; class Amphibia; order Anura; family Bufonidae; genus Bufo; species Bufo gargarizans. The sequence continues at coordinate 525,066,507 of NC_058080.1, read as the reverse complement.
TTTGATGATTGGGTAATGATTCATTGTACTAGGGAGGACCGATTGGTGACCCAAGAGGAGTGCCCTGGGTGGACTTTCCAGAATATCGATTTCAGTTTCCACAGCAAGAGATGGTGTTGTAGGTAGCAGCCATGCAACTGCTCGAGAGAGGAGAATGGCTTTGCCATACAATTCAGGGTTTGGGAGACCTATTCCCCCCGCTTGCCTCGGTTTAGTGAGAAGAGCGAAAGAAAGTCTCGCTTTCCTCCCATTCCATATGAAGGATCTGAATTTTTTTATAATTGAGCTGTAATACTGCTTAGGGACGGGGATAGGTAAAGCTTGCTGTAAATAGGTAAGGCGTGGAAGGATCAGTGACATTAGAAGATTTTTGCGGCCAAACCAAGATAATGTGGGATTTGACTGTGCCAGATTATCAATAGCATTAAAAATTGACGTTTTTAAGGGGGCGTAATTAAGGGAGAACAGATCGCTTATATTGGTGCTGATTTTGACTCCTAAGTACGTGATACTAGGGGAGGACCAATTGAACGGGGAGTCTATCCTTAATTGGCGTTGTGTGGAATGGGGGATGTCCGAGCAGAGGACTAGGGATTTGTTAGCATTGATCTTAAAGTCTGACACTGTGCTATATGCGTCCAGGTGTATCTGTATGCGTGGTAAGGAAACTTTCGGGTTGACCGACATCACCAGGACGTCATCAGCGAATGCAGCTATTTTTTGCTCTCTACCTCCCAAACATAGACCCTCAATCTCCCTGTCCAGTCTTATTTTGGAGAGAAGTGGCTCCAGTGCTAATATAAATAGGAGGGGCGAGAGGGGGCAGCCCTGGCGAGTTCCATTGTTTATTGAGAATGGGGAGGATAGATTGCCATTCACTAGTACTCTGGCTGTAGCTCGTTCGTACATAAAGTCGCTTGTATGAAGGGACCAGGAAGGCCAAATCTCAGCAACGTTTGTTTAAGATACTGCCAATTTACCCTATCGAATGCTTTCTCAGCATCAGTGCTGAGGAACAATAAAGGGGAGGAGATTCTCTTGGCATGGCATAAGGTATTGAGTACTCTGGAAGTATTATCCTTACCCTCTCTGTTGCGGATAAAGCCCACCTGGTCCCCATGGACTATCTGAGGGAGGAGGGTAGCTAATCTGTTGGCTAGCATTTTGGCCATGAGCTTGAGGTCTATGTTTAGGAGGGAAATAGGCCGGTAATTAGAGCATTGTTTGGGGTCCTTTCCTTCCTTTGGGATTAGTGTGATATGCGCTACAGTCATATCTCTTGAAAGTGGTGTACCACAAAGTGCTAAATTACAGACCTCTAAAAGGTGGGGTATAAGAAGCTCCTGAAAGATTTTATAATATGAGATCGGTAGGCCATCGGGGCCTGGGCTCTTCCCTGGGGGCATTTGATGTATTGCGTTTTTAAGCTCCTTTAAGGTGAAGGGGGCTTCTAGGTTTGATTTTTGTTTGGTGTTTAAAGAGGGAATGTTGGATGAGTCCAAAAAGTCCAGGATAGCAGCTGAACGTGCTTCCGGCGTTACGGTGGAGGTAAGGTTGTATAAGCTATTATAGAATGAACGGAATTGTGCAGCAATCTGGCGGACTGAGAAAATCGGGCAGCCTTCAGGCGAGGTCAATTGATGCACAAAATTAGCCGTTCTCCTCTTCTTAATCCTATTCATTAGAAACTTGGTGGCCTTATCTCCATGTGCATAAAACTTGTGTTGTGTGTTCATGTAGTACTTGGCCGATTTGGTTACCAATAGGGATTTAAGCTTGGCCCTGTATTCCGACAGTTCCTGTAAGGTGCAAGCAGCGGGGTTAGTTTTATGGTGAGATTCAAGGTTCTGAATTTTTTCGAGCAGGTCCTCTATGGCTTTTTCCCTCAATCTTTTTTGATGAGAACCAATGCTGATAAAATGGCCCCTGACAACGGGTTTATGCGCGTCCCATAGAGTATTTGTAGAAATATCAGAGCTTTTATTTAAGGAGAAATATTCTGTAATGTGTTTGGAGATTAAGTCTATTGATTCTTGGGAACCTAGGAGGGATTCATTTAACCGCCAGTTAAAAGAGGAGGGGCTTTCATCAGGGGCTAGTACTTGGGAATAAATGGGAGCATGATCTGAGAGATGAATAGAGCCTATCAACGGGTCGCTGCACAAGTGTAGGTGTTCCTTAGAAATGAACAAATAATCTAAGCGGTGGTAAGTACCATGTGCTGGGGAGTAGAACGTGTAATCCAGAGTATTGGGGTGGTGGGTCCGCCAAATATCTATCAAATGGAGATTCCAAAGTCCATTCCTGATTGATTTAAGGGACTTGCAGGTGTGTGTCGATTTATGTGAGGAGACATCTAATTGTGGGTAAAGGGCAACATTTAAGTCCCCTCCCAGTATTACAATTCCTTCCTTAAAAGAGTCAATGATTGGGAATAATTTAGAGAACCATTGGGATTGACCTGAGTTAGGGCCGTATAGGTTTACGAATGTGTATGTTTGTGAGCCTATGGTTCCCTTAAGTAAGATATATCGTCCGTCCGGGTCTAGTACTTGATCTACAAAGTTGAATGGGATCCTCCTCTGAAACCCTATACTAACCCCTCCGGAGGCTGAAGAGTTACCGCCACAGTGGTACCAGTTGGGGTAGTGAGAAAACTGCATATTAGGGTAGTGATTAAAACGGAAGTGTGTCTCTTGGAGGAGTACCACTGATGCACCCGCTTTCCTTAGAATGGTAAAGATCTGACTCCTTTTTGAAGGGGAGTTAAAGCCTTTAACATTGTAAGAAGCAATATGTAAGTCAACCATTAAAAGGGGTGTGTGTGGTTTTACCTTTTTGCTGGTGGTACATCCTCCAAGAGAGTGGGGAGTTATCACTGGTCTCGGTTTTCTGGTATATATTCGGAACCAAATAGGCGCGGATATCCCTTAGAACTAGTAAAGAGAGCACATACCTTGGGAAGAAAGTGGGGTAAGAATACAAAACAAAACAGATTAACATAACAACAGGAAGTAAGTGACGCATACATAAATATGCAGTATACATGAGGGGGTAAGTGGTCAAGTGACCGGACAGGAGGTCGCATAACACCCTGAATATAGCCAGGGGGATGACAGCGAGAACGGGTCTAGCTTTGGAGTTGGACCCATATGTAGCAACACTAGGTAGAATCAAACTAGTACAATAATTTTCAGATGTTTTCCGGGAAGTAGCATCTAGTTGAAAACATAAACTAAGCAATGAGGAACAAAGAGAAGTCCTTGCTAATGATCTTTAGAAAGATTCCTTGGAGTGAGATGGTTGCTTCTCTTCTTGGATCGTATGGTCTTAGGTGTGCGCATTACCTCAAAGGGCGCCATTTTAGGCAGATCCGGCAGGTCACCCAGATCTTGAAAGAGTTCCCAATTATCAATGGGCATGGAAGAGACGTCCAAGAGATCATACGCAGCTGCAAGGTCGGAGTACGATGTGATGTTGATCCTTTGACCTGAATAGGAAAATGAAAGTCCGAAGGGGTAGGTCCAGCGATAGATCACTTTGTTGGACCGAAGCCAGTCGGTCAGAGGTTTGAGAGCCCTGCGTTTTTTCAATGTAGAAGGGGCTAAGTCCTGATAAATTTCCAATCTAGCCTCCTCATACGCTAGGTCAGGATGGTTCCGTGCGGCCTCCAAGATGGCTGACTTTACCGGGAAATTTAAGAACCTACAAATAATGTCTCTGGGCGGCTCGGCAGGCTTAGGTTTCGGGCGAAGGGCTCTGTGTGCCCGCTCAATGATCACTTCTTGCTTGAAATCAGGGCCCAGCAGTGTGCTGCATATGTTCAGGATAGCCGCATGTATGTCATTTGGTAGTACCGACTCAGGGACCCCTCTAAACCGCAGGTTGTTGCGGCGCCCCCTATTCTCTTGATCTTCAAGAGCGCTATGAAGCTCATTTAGGTGGGCTGTGCATCGCTGGAGCGAGGTCGTTACAGCTGTTTGGTGAGTAAGGGCTGCGACTTGGTAGGATTCTAGCGTCTCCACCCGCTCCCCGATTTGTCTCACCTCTTGCCTGAAAGCCGACAGTTCTGTAAGGATAGGTTCCATTACCCTGTTAAGGGCTCTGTCCAGGTACTTTCTTGTCAGGGGTGGATCGGAGCAAGCCTGGATATCATCCACATCGCTTTCCTCCTCTGATGGTGCTGGCGCGCGCTTCGGTGCCTTAGACTGAACAGCCGGCGCCATCTTGGGATCCCTAGATGCGACTGTAGCGGCCGCTTTCTTAAGAAATTTCTCCATATCTCCGCTAGCAATCTGGCCCTTAGGGGTAGCAAGATGTTCTCCTTGCTTAGGGTTCCCGATTTTCACCATTCTCGCTGGTTTGAGCTGCAAATTGCTGGTGTTAGAGACGATCCTCCTAGCAGAGCAGTGAACTATGCGTCCATCTCGGTCTGGCGCAAGCTCTGCCCCCCCTGCATGGCTGGATCTTAACAAGGTTCCAAGTAGAGCTTCAACATGCAACAAGAAGAAATGGGAGTGAGATAAAACATTTTTTTGAGAATTCAATTTAATGAAAACAACGAATAAACTGAAACAGGCTGTTTTTCAGCTGATCAAAAGTTTAGGACCACACCTCCAAAAAAAACCGAAACCCCCCCAAAACAGAAATCCAACTTCCAAACATGAACTCAGTAATGAGTAGCTCTGCCGTTATTGTTGATCACTTCAAAAAAAAAATTGGGCATTCTTGAGCGTTTCCATGAGGTGAGTGGGAACATTTCTCCAAGTGGTGAAGACGGCTGCACGAAGACCATCTACTGTCTGGAACTGTTGTCCATTTTTGTAAACTTCCCTTGCCATCCATCCCCAAAGGTTCTCAATTGGATTTAGATCAGGGGAACACGCAGGATGGGCCAAAAGAGTGATGTTATTCTCCTGGAAGAAGTCCCTTGTCCTGTGGGCATTGTGTACTGTAGCATTGTCCTGTTGAAAAACCTAGTCGTTACCACACAGACGAGGGCCCTCAGTCATGAAGAATGCTCTCTGCAACATCTGGACATAGCCAGCGGCCGTTTGACGCCCCTGCACTTCCTGAAGCTCCATTGTTACACTGAAGGAAAGAGCACCTTATTTTTCAACAGGACAATGACCCCAAACACACCTCCAGGCTGTATAAGGGCCATTTGACTATGAAGGAGAGTGATGGGGTGCTGTGCCAGATGACCTGGCCTCCACGGTCACCGGACCTGAACCCAATCGAGATGGTTTGGGGCGAGCTGGACCGCAGACTGAAGGCAAAAGGGCCAACAAGTGCTATGCATCTCTGGGAACTCCTTCAAGACTGTTGGAAGACCATTTCAGGTGACTACCTCTTGAAGCTCATCAAGAGAATGCCAAGAGAGTGCAAAGCAGTAATCAAAGCAAAAGGTGGCTACTTTGAAGAACCTAGAATATGACATATTTGCAGTTGTTTCACACTTTTTTGTTATGTATATAATTCCACATGTGTTAATTCATAGTTTTGATGCCTTCAGTGTGAATCTACAATTTTCATAGTCATTAAAATAAAGAAAACTCTTTAAATGAGAAGGTGTGTCCAAACTTTTGGTCTGTACTGTACTTATGTAGCATACATACATACAGCACTATGTATGTAGCATGTCTTCCACTAACTATCTGTATTATATATATAAGCTAACTAACTAAATAACTAACTATCTAATGTAATGACACAGGAAAGCAGAGAGCACAGCAATAATATTGCTGTCTCTCTCAGATCTCCAAAATACTGCATACAAGGGGCTGCTGGGGAGGTTCTTATATAGTAAGAGGTAAGCAACTTTCCTATTGGTTGCTAGAGATGTTGCTAAGCTCAGACAAAGACATTGCAGCCTTCTCATTGGCCCACAAGCAAGAAAGTTTCGATCAGTTACTGATGAAAAAAAATCTAGGATATTCAAAATTACGAATATATATCACTATATTCTAAATATTTGCAAATTCTCAAAGTGCAGATATCCATGAATAATATTCGCTAATCGAATATTCGTGCCCAATACTAGAAGCTAGATGTAATTTCATATTGTATTTCCTTTACCTTTATTGCTCCTACTTTCAGTCTGGGTTGTGGTAACATGACCATGTCCATGCAGCTCTTTTAAGTTATGTCCATACAGGAATAACGATAGAGGCATGTCTATGTAACTAAATGGGTGGGAGGCACTATAAATTAGCTGGACGTTGCTAGGGGCGGTGCTGGGGCTGTGGCAGAAAAAGGAGAAGTGCGTCATGGGTTTGGTTAAAAATAGTAACAGGAAGTTCTGCATACAGGATGGAAAGAAACCACAGTGATTTGTTTAAAAGAGGAAAATGGGTCAGGAGTAGGGATAAGCGTACTTCATATTTTAAAGTTCATGTTCAGGTTGGGGTATATGCCCAATAGCATTATGGATTTCATTACCACGGACCATAAGACAATTACATGATGGAATGCATAACCAAATACCTTTAGAGACATTCCATTATTCATTCTGTCATAACGGATCCATCCCATTTTCGTTATACAGGAGAGGACTCCAGTATAACGAAAATGGGACAAATCCGTTAGGCAGGCCATAGATTTCTATTATGACAGAATGAATAACGGAATGCCTCTAAAGGCATTCCGTTATGCATTCCATCATGGAATTGCGTTATGGTATGTGGTAACGGAATCCATAAAGCAATTCAGCATATACCCGAGCCTGAACACAAACTTCAAAATATGAAGTTTGCTCATCCCTAGTCAGGAGAGTATTTTTTATTTTTTTTAAATGTACATGAGGTAACATGTGCATATCTGTTAACACTACTCCCTTTAAAGGCAGAATTTTTTAATTTATTTTTTATAACTGGAATTGAACATATTTATTGCACTGTTTCTGTTAAGTCTAAAAAAAAAAAAAAAAAAAAATGTGTCAGATCTTCAACACTGTCCAGTTGTCCTGAAATTCTATAGAATTACTCACAAACGCGGTCTTGCTTAGGCTGCTTTCACACTAGCGTTCGGGTTTCCGTTCGTGAGCTCCGTTTGAAGGAGCTCACGAGCGGACCCGAACGCAGCCGTCCAGCCCTGATGCAGTCTGAATGGAGGCGGATCCGCTCAGACTGCATCAGTCTGGCGGCGTTCAGCCTCCGCTCCGCTCGCCTCCGCACGGACAGGCGGACAGCTGAACGCTGCTTGCAGCGTTCGGGTGTCCGCCTGGCCGTGCGGAGGCGTGCGGATCCGTCCAGACTTACAATGTAAGTCAATGGGGACGGATCCGTTTGAAGATGCCACAATGTGGCTCAATCTTCAAGCGGATCCGTCCCCCATTGACTTTACATTGAAAGTCTGGACGGATCCGTCCCAGGCTATTTTCACACTTAGCTTTTTTTAGCTAATATAATGCAGACGGATCCGTTCTGAACGGAGCCTCCGTCTGCATTATTATGGGCGGATCCGTTCAGAACGGATCCGCCCGAACGCTAGTGTGAAAGTAGCCTTACATATATCTCCTAGCTACCTTTCACATGTGCTAATGCTCAATGATAACTACAAGCTCAGGTAAAGTAAGCTAAATGTATGGGACCTCACATTTTTCTTTCTGCAGAGAAACTAATTTGTAACTGGCACAATTTATTACCACTAGTGTTGAGCGAAGCGAGCTTCGGATGCTTCATCTGAAGTCGCTTTATTCAAAACTTCAGAATATTACTGTACGGAGTACAGTAAAAATTCATTTTTGAGACTTCACAAAGTATTAACTTCAGCTACCATATTTTACTGTAGGTAGCATGTGTTTTTCTTGGAGTGCTGTGTTCTTTTTCCTCCATGCATAACACCCCTTGTTATGGCCAAATAACTCAATTTTAGTTTCATCAGTCCACAGCACCTTATTCCAAAATGAAGCTGGCTTGTCCAAATGTGCTTTAGCCCACCTCAAGCAGCACTTTTTGTGCTGTGGGCCGAGAAAAGGCTTCCTCTGCATCACTCTCGCATACAGCATCTCCTTGTGTAAAGTGCGCCAAATGGTTGAACGATGCACAGTGACTCCATTTGCAGCAAGAGGATGTTGTAGGTCTTTGGTGCTGGTCTGTGGGTTGACTCTGACTGTTCTCACCATTCGTCGCTTCTGTCTAGCCGAGATTTTTCTTGGTCTGCCACTTCGAGCCTTAACTTGAACTGAGCCTGTGGTCTTCCATTTCCTCAATATGTTCCTAACTGTGGAAACAGACAGCTGAAATCTCTGAGACAGCTTTCTGTATCCTTCCCCCAAACCATGATGGTGAACAATCTTTGTCTTCAGGTCAATTGAGAGTCGTTTTGAGACCCCCATGTTGCTACTCTTCAGAGAAAATTAAAAGAGGAGGGAAACTTACAATTGACCCCCTTAAATACTCTCTCTCATAATTGGATTCACCTGTGTATGTAGTTCAGGGGTCACTGAGCTTACCAAGCCAATTTGAGTTCCAATAATTAGTTCTAAAGGTTTTGGAATCAATAAAATGACAACAGTGCCCAAATTTATGCACCTGCCTAATTTTGTTTAAACAATTATAGCGCACTTTCTGTAAATCCAATAAACTTCATTTCACTTCTCAAATATCACTGTGCGTGTCTCCTATATGATATTTTTAACTGACATTTTTTATCGTAACAACCAACGATTTATACAGGAAAATCATGACACTTAACAAGGTTGCCCACACCTTCGCATCCCACTGTATATTTATATAAAAAATGTATTATGTCATATCCCTTGGGTATGTAATAAAAAGATGAAAATACTCCTTTAAAGAAATTTGGACATTTAAAATGGTTATCGCACGAAAAGTATTATGCAATGAATAGGACATTTCAAACGAAGTAATATTGCAACATACAGGTGAAACTCGAAAAATTAGAATATTGTGCAAAAGTTTATTTATTTCAGTAATGCAAATTAAAAGGAATTGCATTAATGCAGCTTAAAATTAGAATCTTTTGAAAAGGTTCAATATTGTAGGCTCAAAGTGTCACACTCTAGTCAGCTAATTAATCCATACCCCCTGAGCAAAGGGGACCTCAAAATTGTGACTTTGGGGTTTCATAAGCCGTAAACCATAATCATCCAAATTATAACAAATAAAGGCATTAAATATCTCACTTTGCATGTAATGAGTCTATCTCATATATTAGTTTCACATTTTAAGTTGCATTACTGAAATAAATTAACTTTGCACGATATACAAATTTTTAGAGTTTCACCTGTATATGCAGTAAAGCTATTCCCCTTTTTTATGTGCATTACAGTTTCATCTGCCCCCTGCTATTTATCCTACTAGTCCCCCCTCTCCTATAGAGATTGTCTGGCGGTTCGCCCGGTGGCAAACTTTGCTCGTTCGCGATTTGCCGAACATGCGGCTATGTCCGCCGGCACCATATTCTTTTGCATTGCACCGAACTTTGACCCATGACACATCCATCAGGTGGGACAGGACAGCGAATTGAGATGTTTCAGCACATGGACACACCTGAGGCTGAATAAACCCTATAAATAAACCCGATCTGGCCGTCATTTTACATTCAGTCTTTTGCCAGTGTAGAGAGAGGTTGCTTTGTGGAGCAGGGACAGACTGTTAGGGACACCAAACGCTAGCTAATAGGGCCACAAAAGGCCTTTTAAGGACTGGTATAGGTGTGCTATCGATAGGTGTGATATACTGAGGGGTGTAATATACTTAAAATATACTTTCTATGCTGTATTGTGCAGCAGTTGTTTGAGGTTCTGCTGTGATACTGGCACTACACAGAGTGCCAAAAGCTATTGGAACAAATAATTTCTACCGGTGTGATATACCAGTTTCCACTCCAAAAAACTGATTAAAGCAGGAGTGTTATATACCAATACTATAGGTGTGCTATTGATAGGTGTAACATACTGGGGGGGGGGTGATATACTTGTAATATACTTTCTAAGATACCGTAGAAAGTATATTATAGTGCATTTGTATTGTGCAGCAGTTGTGTGCAGTTCTGCTGCGATACTGCAGCTAGATAGAGGGACAAACGCTATTTGAATAACTAAATGCAACTGGTGTGATATACCAGTTTCCCCCCAAAAAAACTGATTGAGGCAGGGGTGTGATATACCTATAATATAATTTCTATATTGTGCATTTGTATTGTGCAGCAGTTGTGTGCGGTTCTGCTGAGATACAGCAGCTATACAGAGGGACAAACACTATTGGAACAACTAAATGCAACTGGTCTGATATACCAGTTTCCCCCCCCCCAAAAAAAAATAAAGATTGAGGCAGGGATGTGATATACCTATATTATAATTTCTATATAGTGCATTTGTATTGTGCAGCAGTTGTGTGCGGTTCTGCAGTGATACCGCAGCTATATAGATGGACAAACGCTATAAGAACAGCTAATTGCAACTAGTGTGATATACCAGTTGTTATTTACCCAAACAGGACATGCAAAGTTTTGGCTCTATGCTGGAGCCTTTCTCAAGAGAAAGGCTCCAGCATAGAGCCGAAACGTTGCATGTTCTGTTTGGGTAAATAAAGTAATTTTGTATTTTTTTACTTCATGGAGTGCTGCCCATTTTTTTTATTGCTATCCACTGGATTTGCTTATATCCACATAGGGCCTGTTGCACCCTTCTGTTTGCATCAGAGACGGTGCTGCCACTTTTTTTATTTTTTCTATAATATAGTTTATATATAGTGCATTTGTATTGTGCAGCAGTTGTGTGCTGTTCTGCTGACATACCACAGCTAATCAGAAGACAAATGCTATTGGAACAACTAATTGCAACTGGTGTGATATACCAGTTGCCCCCCCCCCCAAAAAAAAAAAAACTGATTACGGGGTGCGATACACCAGTTTCCACAAAATTTTGATTGAGAGATGTGATACACCGGCTTCCGCCAATTATAGATTGAGGCCTGCAATACTCCAGCTTCCACCAAATATTGATTAAGGGATCTGATATACCATCTTTCAGCCAGCAAATACTCATTATGGGGTTCAATATATCTGTTTCCACAAAATACTGATACAGGTATTTATATTCCGGCTTCCACCAAATATTGATTAAGGCCTACTATACACTGGCTTCCACCAAATATTAATTAAAGGTTTTGATATAACAACTTCGAGCAAATACTCATTATTGGGTTCTATATACCTGTTTTCACAAAATACTGATAGAGGGGATTGATACATCGGCTTCCCACAAATATTGATTAGGGGTTTGATTTACCGTCTTCCACCAAATATTGATTAAGTGGTTTGATATACCAACTTCCAGCAAATACTCATTATTGGGTTATATATACCTGTTTCCACAAAATACTGATAAATCGTATTGATATACCGGCTTTCACCAAATATTGATTAAGGCCTACGATACACCGACTTCCACCAAACATTGATTATGGGGTTTGATTTACCTGCTTCCAGCAAATCCTCATTATTGGATTCTATATACCTGTTTCCACAAAATACTGATAGAGGGGATTGATATGCCGGCTTCCACAAAATATTGATTGAGGCCTGCGATACACCAACTTCCTACAAATATTGAATATTGGGTTTGATTTACCAGCTTCCAGCAAATACTCATTATTGGGTTCAATATACCTGTTTCCACAAAATCCTGATACAGGGTATTGATACACCGGCTTCCACAAAATATTGATTGAGGCCTGCGATACACCAGCTTGCCACAAATATTGATTAGGGGTTTGATTTACCGGCTCCTAGCAAATACGCATTATTGGGTTATATATACCTGTTTCCACAAAATACTGATACAGAGTATTGATTTACCGGTTTCCACCAAATATTGATTGAGGCCTGCGATACACCAGCTTCCACCAAATATTGATTAATCGGTTCAATATACCAGCTTCCAACAAATACTCATTATTGGGTTCTATATACCTGTTTCCACAAAATCCTGATACAGGGTATTGATATATCGGCTTCCACCAAATATTTATAGAGGCCTGCAATACACCAGCTTCCACCAAATATTATATAAGAGGTTTGATTTACCAGCTTCCAGCAAATACTCATTATTGGGTTCTATATACCTGTTTCCACAAAATACTGATAGAGAATATTGATACACTGGCTTCCACCAAATATTTATTAAGGGGTTTGATTTACCAGCTTCCAGAAAATACTCATTATTGGGTTCTACATACCAATTTCCACAACATACTGATAGAGGGGACTGATATACCAGCTTCCACAAAATATTGATTGAGGCCTGCCATATACCTGCTTCCACAAATACTGCTCTTCTATAGGGACTTTGTCACAGGGTCATTTTAATAATGACAGGCAGAGGAAGAGGCAGGCCATTCCGCAGGGGTGGTAGGGGTTGGGCAGGTGCACCAGGCCAGAGCCTTAGTGGGAAGTTGAAGAAGGTGATAGTGATTCAAAGGACGCATCAGAGTTGGTTGAGTGGCTCACTAAGCCTTCCGCTTCTGCATCTTCCTCTTCCTCTGTATCAGCACCCTTCTCAGTCTCTGCTGTGTGCACCCCCAAAGACCCCATCTAAAATACCTCCAGCCACAGAATCACTTATTCTTTTCTGTATGGTGAATGCATAATTTTTGGGGCCTGTAATCTAACTGGCCAACAGTAAAATTGTTATGCGGTGACCGCCTAATGTACCTCCAGCCACATATTGACTTGATCTTTTCTGTACGTTAAATGCATACTTTTTGGGGCTTGTAATGTAACTGGCCAACAGTAAAATTGTTATACGGTGACCACTAATGTACCCCCAGCCACATAATAACTTGTTCTTTTCTGTACGGTGAATGCATAATTTTTGGACCCTGTAATATAACTGGCCAACAGTAAAATTGTTATACGGTGACTGCCTAATGTAACTTCAGCCACATAATAACTTGATCTTTTCTGTATGGTGAATGCATAATTTTTGGAGCCAGTAATGTAACTGGCCGACAGTAAAATTGCTATACAGTGACCGCCTAATGTACCCCCAGCCACATAATGATTTGATCTTTTCTGTATGTTGAATGCATAATTTTGGGGGCCTGTAATGTACCTGGTCAACAGTAAAATTGTTATACGGTGACCGCCTAATGTAACTTCAGACACATAATCACTTGTTCTTTTCTGTACAGTGAATGAATAGGTTTTGGGGCCTGTAGTCCACTGGCCTTTAGTAAAATTGTTATCCAATGACCATCTAATATACCTCCAGCCACATAATCACTTGATGTTTTCTGTCAGGTGAATTAATACTTTTGGGGTCCTGTAGTCCACTGGTCTGCAGTAAAATTGTTATCCATAGACCGTCTAATATACCTCCAGCCACATAATCACTTGTTCTTTTCTGTATGGTGAATGAATCATTTTTGAGGCTTATAGTCCACTGACCCGAAGTAAAATTGATATCCAGTGACCGTCTAATACACCTCCAGCCATGTAATCACTTGTTATTTTCTGTATGGTGAATTAATAGTTTTTGGGGCCTGTAGTCCACTGGCCTGCAATAAAATTGATATCCAATGACCATCTAATATACCTCCAGCCACATAATCGCTTGATGTTTTCTGTCCGTGAATGCCTAATGTTTGGGACCTGTACTCCACTGGCCTGCAGTATAATTGTTATTCACTGATAGTCTAATATACCTCCAGCCACATAATCACTTGATGTTTTCTGTCCGGTGAATGCCTTATGTTTGGGGCCTGTACTCCCTTGGCCTAAAATAACATTTTTCTAGGCTCCAGCAGGGCACATTTTTGAGAGTTTCCCTTTAAGATGTATAAAATTTGCCCCTGATACATTTTATTTTGTGGGAATTGTTGCCATTGATCCCCCTCTGGTATGTCACTGTCCATTTTGTGGGACGATTTGTGCATTTCTAGTAAGTATTTGGTGACTGCAAATAAGGCCTGAAGGTTTTTCAGGTTTGCCTGACATTAAAGTGAATGGGGCCTGCTGCAAAGTTGCGGTTTGCAAATATTTGATTGCGTTTGTGCGATCGCATTCGCGAATCGTCCCGGCCGATATTTGTCCATCACTATTCTCCTACATTCAGTGGAGACTAAGTAGCTTTCATGCTCCTTCCCCTCCCTCAGTGCTGGCATAATGATCTCATAGTGAAGTAGTCCAGACATCTTTCATTCATTCATCCCTACTTCTAAATGTATAGAACTATTTAGCTATATCTATTCTTTAGGCATTGAAGAAGGAACTTATGGGGAATTACATCCCATATGTATCTCTGTTGCTAAATGTGAAGGACATTTTCTATGCAGGGGAAGAAGGGGCTAACAAAAGCTAATCAGAATGCTTCCTGGGAGATGTAAGTGCTTAGTTGTTTCATGTGAGCTGCCCACCCACAGAAAGGGAAGAATGTCCTTCAGATAAGCAAGTAAGTGAATAAGAAAGGAGTTTTAAATTTTAAAAGAAGTGATTTCACCCAAAATGGCTCTCCCCTAATCATAACATTGTGTTATTTAGAAACATATTTTCTTATTGAATATATTATTTTATTTTTATACTATAATATTAATTGATGCAAGTTTATTGAATTAAAACATGGTTCTTACATTACAATTAGGGATGAGCGAATCGACTTTGGATGCTTCATCCAAAACCGATTTGCATAAAACTTTGTGGTGGTTCAGTAGCAATGTTTTTTACAGTAGAAATTATTTTGCAAAGTTATTACCCAAAGTTTTGAAAGACTTCACAAAGTAATAACTTCAGCTCATCGGAGCCAATAAATTCTAATACTGTATGGATTGGTCGTTCCGTACAGTATTCAAACAAAGTTTTATGTGAATCGACTTTGGATGATGCATCTGAAGTTGATTCGCTCATCCCTAATTACAATCTTTTAGAGTACATATTGCTACATACATGTCATTCATTTTGAAACTGGACAGATTGTGAGAACCTACAGTGCAGCTCAGTGACCTCCAAGAGCCCAAAAACTATTTATACAAATATCAGGACACCTATCCATTAGACCGCCAGGAGCTTTTATGATACCCCATTCTAAATCCATAGGCATTAATGTGGTGTTGGTTTCCCCTTTACAGCTAAAACATCTACCTCTGTTCTGGGAAGGTTCTCAACAAGTTTCTGGAGTGCATGGGGTGAAGGGGAGAATTTTACACCTTCATCCAGAACTGCAACTGTGTATTAGATGAGAAGGCCTGGCTTGCATTCTTCAATCTAGTTCATCCCAAAGGTGTTTGATGAGATTGAGGTCAGGGCTCTGTGCAGGCCAGTCAAGTTCTTCCACACCAAAGTCACCCAAATATGCCTTTATAAACTTTTCTTTGTGTACTGGGGCACAGTCATGCTGGCACAGAAAAAGGCCTTCTCCAAATTGTTCCTACAAAGTTGGAAGCATATTGTTATACAAAATATCTTGCTATGCTGAATCATTAAGATTTCTGTTCAATGGAACTAATGTGTCTATACCAATCCCTGAAAAACAACCCCACAGCAATATTATTATTCCAATAAAACTTTACAGTTGGCACAATGCAGTCAGGCAGGTACCATTCTCCTGGCATTTGCCAAATCCAGATTCATCCATCAGACTTCCAGATAAAGAACTTGATTTGTTGCTCTACATAACACTTCCACTCTAGTGTCCCGTGGCAGTGTGCTTTACACCACTCCACCCAATAATTGGCATTGTGCTTGGTTATATAAGGGTTGCATCAATCTGCTAGGCCATCAAAACCCATGCCATAAAGCTCCTGGTGGATGGTTTTTATGCTTGTTAATGCTAAAGAAAAGTTCAGACTCTTAAGTTAGTAAGTCAGCAGAGTGTGGCAACTGTTATGCCCTATACACCTCAGTACTCGCCAACCCAGCTCTATAACTTTACATGAAAGTACTACCATCCAGCCACGCTGCACATGCTCTGTAAGACTTACTAGCCATGAACAAGGTTCTGGGAAGGAACCAATACATTGGCCATGTCATTTCTATTTAACTGGATAGATAAATGAACCTATTACATATCTGAGTGCTATGGTTTTTCTAGACATTGCTTGTGCAAAATCTTCCTACCACTGAGCACCAGCACACACTGCATGTCGGAGTGCCAACCATTTTCTTATCTTAATAATTTTACATAGTCTTCCACTTTGTGTCTGAATTGCCGTGGTTTCTAAATGCTTCCACTTTGTACTGATATCACTCACAGTTGATAAAGAAATATCTAGGAATGAAGAAATTTAAAGAACTGACTTGTAATGGTGGCATCCTATTACAGGACCATGTTGGAATTCAGTGAGCTCTTAAGAATGGCATGTTCTTTTACAAATGATTGTAAAGGTACATTGCATGGCTAGGGGCTGGATTTTATACACCTGTGGTAATAGGGCTGAATAAAAAATAAAAAAAAAACATTCCTATAGTCATATGGTGTGTGTGTGTATAAGTGTACACAATATTCAGTGTGTATATACAGTCATGTGAAAAAATTAGGACACCCTTTGAAAGCATGTGGTTTTTTGTAACATTTTTAATAAAAGGTTATTTCATCTCCGTTTCAACAATACAGAGAGATTAAAGTAATCCAACTAAACAAAGAAAACTGAAGAAAAGTCTTTTCAAGATCTTCTGTAAATGTCATTCTACAAAAATGCCTATTCTAACTGAGGAAAAAGATAGGACACCCTCACATGTATTCCCTCTTAAATTGGCTCAGATCTCACACAGGTATATCACACCAGGTGCACATAATTAGTAGATCGTTACTCTGCATGTTGAATGAGGCTTGCCCTATTTAAACCTCAGACATTTAGTTTGGTGTGCTCCTGACTGTTGAAGTGAGAGTGAGCACCATGGTGAGAGCAAAAGAGCTGTCAGAGGACTTCAGAAAAAAGATTGTAGCAGCCTATGAGTCTGGGAAGGGATTTAAAAAGATCTCAAAAGATTTTGAAATCAGCCATTCCACTGTCCGGAAGATAGTCTACAAGTGGAGGGCTTTCAAAACAACTGCCAACATGCCCAGGACTGGTCGCCCCAGCAAGTTCACCCCAAGAGCAGACCGCAAGATGCTAAAAGAGGTCTCCAAAAACCCTAAAGTGTCATCTCGAGAACTACAGCAGGCTCTGGCTACTGTTGATGTAGAAGTACATGCCTCTACAATCAGAAAGAGACTGTACAAGTTTAACTTGCATGGGAGGTGTGCAAGGAGGAAACCTTTGCTTTCCAAGAGAAACATCGAGGCCAGACTGACATTTGCCAGAGATAAAGTTGACAAAGACCAGGACTTCTGGAATAATGTTCTTTGGACAGATGAGTCCAAAATTGAATTATTTGGACACAACAGCAGAGGACATGTTTGGCGTAAACCAAACACAGCATTCCAAGAAAAGAACCTCATACCAACTGTGAAGCATGGAGGTGGAAGTGTCATGGTTTGGGGCTGCTTTGCTGCAGCAGGACCTGGTCAGCTCACCATCATAGAATCCACGATGAATTCTACTGTGTATCAGAAGGTGCTTGAAGAACATGTGAGACCATCAGTTAGAAAATTAAAGCTGAAGCGGAACTGGGCCATGCAACATGACAATGACCCAAAACATACTAGTAAATCAACCAAAGATTGGCTGAAAAAGAAGAAATGGAGAGTCCTGGAATGGCCAAGTCAAAGTCCAGATTTGAATCCCATTGAGATGCTGTGGGGTGACTTGAAAAGGGCTGTACGTGCAAGAAACCCCTCAAACATCTCACAGCTGAAAAAGTTCTGCATTGAGGAGTGGGGTAAAATTTCCTCAGACCGATGTCGAAGACTGGTAGATGGCTACAAGAACCGTCTCACTGCAGTTATTTCAGCCAAAGGAGGTAACACTCGCTATTAGGGGCAAGGGTGTCCTATCTTTTTCCTCAGTTAGAATAGGCATTTTTGTAGAATGACATTTACAGAAGATCTTGAAAAGACTTTTCTTCGGTTTTCTTTGTTTAGTCGGATTACTTTAATCTCTCTGTATTGTTGAAACGGAGATGAAATAACCTTTTATTAAAAATGTTACAAAAAACCACATGCTTTCAAAGGGTGTCCTAATTTTTTCACATGACTGTATACACACACAAGTACATAAATACAGTAGATGGAGTGATGTTTTGAATACATTTAGAGTAATAAAATTCACTTTCTGCACTCATGATCAGCTCTTGTCAAGTATCATAGAAACTGCAAGCAAACGGGAATGAAACAGCTCTCTTTTTATGCATGGATATGTATTGGATATGTAGTAAGACATAAGTCATACCTATGCTTCAGACTAGCTGAATGCTGTGATTTTCAAGTTTGTCAACTGCAGTGGCTCTAGTGAAATGCGGGGGAAGAATGAGCAAAGGGAGGGGGATTTGATTCAAGGTCTGCTCCCTGCATGACTGATCAACATCATTTCCATACTATAATTACATTGCCCAATCCTCTCCTGATTTTACTGCTATCTTGTAAGGCATCCTGGTTCTGAGTAATTTAAAGCTATATGAGATGTCAGACTGCTTGAAACAATCAACCTCTGAAGAAATATGGTCAGAGATAATAATTGATAAGTCCCTTTAGGTGATAGGGCCTCTTATTCCTATTTGGCCTCTTGTGAAATAGTCTTGTTGATTCACCTGATGTTGAATTTCTCCCTTTATGCTGAGAGTGTATAGAAGGAATAGTGTAAAGGAGTAATATATATATATATATATATATATATATATATATATATTACATTTATCATAGTGCTATACGATTACATTATGTTTCTTGCGAATAAACAAAATCTTATTTGTGCTTTGTTTGTTTACATGGGAGATGTAAGTGTAAAAAACTAAATGTAATAAACAAAATGTCAGAATTTTTAAAAACCCTTTGTGTAAACTGGTGCTACTGTATATTCTCTGCATGCAGAGAGTGTATGGAGTGGTCTCAGGAGCTCCATACGTACATAGTAAGTGCTGTCTGTGTTATACAGCTGACACCCGCCTGATGTTGCTTGGATGGAGATAACTGAGATCCTGCATATCCTGCAGAGTGTAATAGAAAGCAAGTGTAATAGCTCTTCACAAGAATATGGAAGTAGGTTTAAGGAATCATGCACACGACCGTTGTGTGTTTTGCAGTCCGCAAAACACGGATGGCGTCCATGTGCGTTCCGCAATTTGCGGAATGGCACGGGCAGCCTTTAACTGCCTATTCTTGTCCGCAAAGCGCAGACAAGAATAGGACAGGTTATATTTTTTTGGCGGGGCTACGGAATGGAGCAACGGATGCGGACAGCACACTGAGTGCTGTCCGCATCTTTTGCGGCCTCATTGAAATGAATGGGTCTGCATTCGAGCCGCCAAAACTGCAGCTCGGATGCGGACTAAGACAACGGCCGTGTGCATGAGGCCTAAGTATCCTAAGAGCACTAAAATAGTAAAAACATTTTTTTAACCCTTTAGAGATGCAGCCTAGTTTGGTATTAACATGTTAAGGACACAGGGAGTACCTTTACGCCCTGATGTCCTGGTACTTAAGGATACAGGGGGTACAGGTACGTCCTGTGTAGTTCCGATCAACGCCGCGCGGCGGGTGGTGATGGGAACTGGGTGCCTACTGAAATCAATCAGCAGGCACCCTGGGTCAATGCCGAGGGGGGTCCTGTGACTCCCCCGTATTGGCGATTGCTGCAAAAGTGGTTTGCAGCACTTTTGGAAGTTTCTGATCGGCTGACATCATAACACAGATGTCAGCCGTTTAACCCCTTCCATGCCGCGGTCCGTAGGGACCTCTGTATTGAAGAGGTTAACAGGAGGGAACTCCCTCCCTCTCCCATCGGGCGATTCTTGACGGGATCACAGAGGGAGGGCGCCCCCCTCCTTCACCCACTGCTCTGTTGTGGCAGCAACTGATGGTTACCATGGCAACCGGATGCCTTCACCGCCTTCCGGCTGTCAATGGTGCTGATCAGACTTCTGCTAAAAGGCAGAAGTCTGATCAGACTAAGTAAAGTAAAAGTACAGTACAGTGCACTATATACTGTACTGTATTGTATTATACAGACATTAAACCCACTGGATCTTCAAGAACCAAGTGGGTCTGGGTCAAAATATAAAATAATAATAAAAAAAACACATTTATCACTGATTAAAAATTAAAACAATGAAATTCCCTACACATGTTTAATATCACCGCGTCCGTAATGACCTGATCTATAAAACAATCATGTTACTTTCCCCGCACGATGAACGCCATAAAAAATAAAATGAAAACTATGATGAAATTGAAATTTTGCCCACCTTACGTCACAAAAAAGGTAATAAAAGTAATCAAAAAAGTTGTATGTACGCCAAAATAGTACCAATCAAACCGTCACCTTCTCCCGCAAAAAATTTGCCCCTAAATCATGAGACAATGTCCCAAAAAAATATATATGGCTCTCAGACTAAAACATGATTTTTTTTGTTTGAAAAATGCTTTTTTATGTTAATCGTAAAAAATAAATAAAAAAGAAGACATATTAGGTATCTCCACGTCCGTAAGAACCTGCTCTAGAAAAATACCACATGACCTAAACCCTATAAAAAAATAAAAATAAAAACGATGTCAAAAAAGTCATTTTTTGTCACCTTACATCACAAAAAGTGTAATAGCCAGCCGTTAAAAAAAGTTGTCTGCCCCCCAAAATAGTGCCAATCTAACCGTCATCTCCTCCCACAAAAATGATACCCTACCTAAGACAATCACCCAAAAACTGAAAAAATATATGACTCTCAGACTATGGAGACACTAAAATATGTTTTTTTTTTTTTTTGTTTAAAAAATTATATTATTGTGTAAAACGTAAAAAGATTAAGGAAAATATACATATTAGGTATCGCCACATCCGTAACGACCGGCTATATAAAAATATATGACATAACCCCTCAGGTGAACACTGTCAAAAAAATAAAATAAAAACTGTGCTAAATAAACATTTGTTTTGTCACCTTACGTCACTAAAAGTGCAACACCAAGCGATCAAAAAGGCGTATGCCCCCCACTATGGTGGCAATCTTACCGTCACCTCATCCCGCAAAAAAATGATACCCTACATAAGACAATCGCCCAAAAAATGAAAAAATTATGGCTCTTAGACTATGGAGACACTAAAAGTCCAACAATTTCAGAATGGCCTGGATAAGTAAAAGCATTTTAAACTTTATTCACACATAAAGTGTCACTAGTTAGATTTGCAAAAACAGGCCTGGTCCTTAAGGTGAAAATTAGCCTGGTCCTTAAGGGGTTGAAGTCATGGTGATTTTTTTTTTTTCTCTTTTTTTATCTCTACATTTCAAAACCCTATATATATTTTTTTATGAGGGCCTCTTTTATGTGTTTTGGGTATATTTGGGTACATGTATACTGTATATATTGTTTATTTATTGGGGGGGTGTAATGGTGTGAAAAAAAAAAAAACATTCTGCCAGTGTTTTTAGGGTTTTGCTTCATAATATTCACTGCAAAGTATAAATGACAGGTTAACTGACTCTGCAGGTCAGTATAATAATATAGATGCCAAATTTAAATAGTTATTGTCATGTTTTTACTATTCTAGAATCAATATTAATATAAGGAAACTTACTTTAGGTCACCAAATTCTGACACCCATAACTTTTTAACTTTTCTGCCAATAGACATCTGAAAGCTTGATTTTTTATTATAGATTAATACCAATTTGGGATATATGCTACCGTTTCATAATTTTGTATTCTACTTTTTTTAGGAGCAAGGCAACATAAAAGTCAATTTTTGTTTTTATATTCTTTATGTCCTCTTAAAGATTTGTGCTATGCAATATATTTATGTATTTCAGTATATAGGGCTGTTTACAGGCACTATATCATATACTGGCAGAGACAGGGTGCAATAGAGGCTAGAACATAGCAGAAGTCCCCTTGCTTCCCTAACAACTACTTAACATCTGTGATTGAGTTAAAAATGAAAAGTAAACATAATTGGTATCAGGCTGGGTTCACACCTGAGCATATTACAGGCGTTTTTTTATCCCGCGTGTTTTGGGGCGTTTTTGTATTTTGGAAACGCGCGTAGTTTGTGTGATTGACCACAGAGGCATCCAATGAAAAACTGCCATATCTACACTTGAGGTGTCCAATGAAAGAAACTTCCTGCGGAACTATTTCCTGTGTGTTTTTGTATAGAGTAGAGTGTGTTGGTAACAGTCTGTAATAACCATGGATTTCCGCAAACAGCTTTTTCAACAGCTTTGATGAGCTCCTGGGATTGATGTTCATCCATTTGCAATGGCAGGAGACATTTATGAGGGACAGCATAGCACCAGTGGAAAGACTGCTCATAACGTTGCGGTTAGTAGACAAATCACAAATCACTGCACAAATAATCCTGTGCTGGTGGAGGTTGTGACCTATGTGTGTTTGTGCAGGGGGTATGGCATGTGTGACTGTCCGAAATATGTGTAGCACAACCATACCTAGTTTAACCACATTCAAATAAACTACCAACCCCCCAAAATATAACCAAAAAGACACTTGAGAGTTAAATATTAATAACATTATAATTTTAAATAAAAGTGCAAACGTTGCAAAGAAACAAGTGCAATATTTTCTACGAAACAAAGACAAGGTGCACGGCATTTTGCCACCTCAATGTGGTTAAACACCCTGGAGGCCAAAATTAAAAAGGTGCCTAGAGTGACAGATCTAACTCACAAGTTTTGGTATTGTGAGAATGCAAAGTCCGGCGCGTCCTCCTGCAATTCCTCCCTCATTCCACATGAGCAGGCACCAATCTGCGTTTGCGTGGTGGTGGTGGTGGTGCTGTGCCCCAGGTTGATGGAGGGATAACCATAAAACGAATGTGTGCGTGGCTGCCATGTGTCGTGATGGTGTTGCATGGGTGTTTGTGGGTATGTTTGGGGCGTGTGGGTGTGCATGGGTGTTGCATGTAGAGGCGCAATAGTTGTCACAACCAGACAGCTGAGAAGCTCTGACAGAGGCCTTTCAGAACCTCCTCCTTGACTTTCTTTGTTGTGGTATTCAGTTCCTCATCTCGTTAGCCTCTCTCAGCTGTCATGTGTTGGACTAATTGCTTCCCTTTAAATTCCTCCCCAGAATGCTTTTCTGGGCGGCTTATACTTCTTCCTGGAGTGTGTGTGCATGCTGATCTTGTTCTCCTGTCTGCTACAAAAGCTAAGTGTTGAACATTTATCTGTTATTTTCTGTTTGCTGGATCCCAGGTGACCCTGACTCCCTCCATATCTTGTGTAGGGAGCCGGTGGTCGTGTCCCCTCACTATTGTAGGGTGCTCAGGGGTTATATAGTCAAGGTACGTGGATATGCAAACTTCCACCATTCGGATCTTTGCATAGGCTGAGCAGCCAGGGAAAGTGCCAGGTCTTCTGCAGGGGTCTCCCCTTGGTTCCTTAGCTTTGGATCCACTCAGTCATTTATGCATGTTGCTTTGCCTTGTTTCCTGTACACTGTCCGTGACATTATAAGCCGCCAAAACCGTCTCAAGCATGGATCCGGTTTCACTTTTGGCTGAACGCTTCCAGGGTCTTTCATTGGAGGTAGCTGATCTCCGTAAGACTTTTTCTCAGCTTCAAGTGACCGGTTCAGCTTGCGTTCATGGAGTTTGTTCTGAGCCTAAGATCTCGCTCCCGGATACGTTCTCCGAGGGTAGTGAGAATTTTGTGCGTTTTAGAGAGGCTTGCAAACTTAATTTTCGCCTTCTTCCCCATTCCTCTGGTGATGAGGAACGGAGGGTGGGGATCATTATATCGCTGCTCAGAGGTAACGCTCAGTCCTGGGCCTTTTCGCTGCCGGAGGGGGCACGGCCTCTCCGTTCAGTGGATGAATTCTTTTTAGCCCTGGGTCAGATATATGATGATCCGGATCGTATTGCTCTGGCTGAGTCTAGACTACGTCTATTATGCCAGGGTAAACAATCCGCAGAAATATACTGCTCAGAATTTCGGAGATGGGCAGTTGATACTGGTTGGAATGATGCTGCACTCCGAAGTCAATTTTGCCATGGTCTTTCAGAGGGATTGAATGATGCATTTGCCTTTCATGAGAGGCCTATTTCTTTGGACTCTGCTATGTCTCAGGCCGTTCGTATTGACAGGCGTCTTAGAGAGAGAGGAGAGATGTCCCCTTCCTGTCATACGCAGTCCCAGGACAGTGCAGCGGTCCCATTCTGTGCGCAGGGGTCTCAGTCGCCGTCAGCCCCTTCTGAGCAGGAGCCCATGCAGCTGGGGTTGATTGCTTCTGACAATAGAAGATTCAGCTCGCATGGGAGGGTTTGTTTTTGTTGTGGAGGTATAAATCATTTGGCAAATATTTGTCCCTCTAGGAGATTCAGGCAGTTTTCTGGGAGTAATAAAGAAACAAACAGGAAAAAATCTTTTAAAAATGTTCCGTCTGTTACTATTGGCAGGGTTGAGGCGGAAATTGAAGGTTTTCCATTTGCTTGTAGTTCCCGTTTTGTCCTGCCGGCTAGGGTGGCGCTAGAGAGCAAGAACATTTTTTGTGAAATTTTTGTGGATAGTGGAGCAGCGGTCAATCTCATTGATAATCAATTTGCGATAACTCATGGTTTCCAGGTGCGCACTTTGGGAAAGGATATTCCTGTTTTTGCTATCGATTCCGCTCCACTTTCTCAGAAATCATTAAAGGGCATAGTTCACGGTATCCGTTTAATTGTGAGTGATGCTCATGTTGAGGATGTGTCATGTTTTGTCCTTAGCGGTTTGCCTACCCCTCTGGTGTTGGGGCTGCCCTGGCTCACTAAGCATAACCCCACCATTGATTGGCAAGCGAGGCAAATAAATGGTTGGAGTGACTTTTGCAGAGAGAATTGCCTCATGACATCTGTTTCTGAGGTTGCTACTAAGACTGTACCATCTTTTCTCTCTGAATTTTCGGATGTCTTCTCTGAGAGTGGAGTTCAGGATTTGCCCCCACACAGGGAGTACGATTGCCCTATTAATCTCATCCCAGACGCCAAGCTGCCTAAATCTCGTTTATACAATCTTTCCCAACCTGAGAGGATCGCTATGCGTGCTTATATCTCTGAGAGTCTGAGAAAAGGACACATACGACCCTCGAAGTCACCTGTTGCCGCTGGTTTTTTCTTTGTTAAGAAAAAAGATGGTTCTTTAAGACCTTGTCTGGATTTCAGGGAGCTGAACAGTATCACAATTCGTGACCCTTATCCGCTTCCTCTGATCCCGGACCTGTTTAACCAGGTTGTTGGGGCTAAAGTCTTTTCCAAATTAGATCTAAGAGGGGCATACAACCTGGTCAGGGTCAGAGAAGGGGACGAATGGAAGACGGCCTTCAATACCCCTGAGGGCCATTTTGAAAATTTGGTTATGCCTTTTGGTTTGATGAATGCCCCAGCCGTTTTTCAGCATTTCGTGAACAGCATTTTTTATCATTTGATGGGAAAATTTGTATTGGTGTATTTGGATGACATTTTGATTTTTTCTCCCGATTTCAAAACTCATAAGGAACATTTACGTCAGGTCTTGCTCATCCTGCGGGAGAATAAATTATATGCGAAACTGGAAAAATGTGTCTTTGCGGTTCCAGAAATTAAATTTCTGGGGTTTCTTCTCTCCACTTCTGGTTTTCGCATGGACCCCGAGAAGGTCCGCGCTGTGCTTGAGTGGGAGCTTCCTGAGAATCAGAAGGCGCTGATGCGTTTTTTGGGCTTTGCCAATTATTACAGGAAGTTAATTTTGAATTATTCTTCTATTGTTAAACCACTCACTGATATGACCAGAAAGGGGGTAGATTTTTCTGATATCAGATAAGGCTTTTTCTGATATCAAGGAGAGTTTTGCTTCCGCTCCCATCTTGGTGGAACCTGATGTTTCTTTACCCTTCATAGTTGAGGTTGATGCTTCTGAGGTGGGTGTGGGGGCGGTCTTGTCTCAGGGTTCCTCTCCTGCCAATTGGCGACCGTGTGCCTTTTTCTCAAGAAAACTCTCCTCCACAGAGAGAAATTACGATGTGGGAGATAGGGAATTGTTGGCCATCAAGTTGGCTTTTGAGGAATGGCGCCATTGGCTAGAGGGAGCCAGACACCCTATTACCGTATTTACTGACCATAGAAATCGGGCCTACTTGGAGTCAGCCAAGCGTCTGAACCCGAGACAGGCCAGATGGTCTTTATTTTTTTCTAGGTTTAATTTTTTGTCACGTTCCGCCCTGGAGTTAAGAATGTGAAGGCAGATGCCCTGTCACGTTGTTTTCCGGGAGGCGGGAATTTTGAAGACCCGGGTCCCATTTTGGCTGAAGGTGTGGTGGTCTCTGCTCTTTTTCCTGAATTGGAGGCAGAGGTGCAGGCAGCCCAGTCCGAGGCTCCTGATCTTTGTCCTCCTGGGAGGTTGTTTGTGCCTCTCGCTTTAAGACACAAGATTTTTAAAGAACACCACGATACGGTCCTTGCTGGGCACCCAGGGGTAAGAGCCACACTGGATCTCATCGCTCGGAGATTCTGGTGGCCTGCGCTTCGTAAGTTGGTTGAGGGTTTTGTGGCAGCCTGCGAGACTTGCGCTCGTGCCAAAGTCCCTCATTCACGGCCATCAGGTCCTCTCCTTCCCTTACCCATTCCTTCCCGTCCTTGGACACATCTGTCCATGGATTTCATAACGGACCTGCCTCGTTCCTCGGGGAAGACTGTGATTCTGGTGGTGGTGGACCGTTTTAGCAAAATGGTGCATTTCATCCCTTTTCCTGGTTTGCCCAATGCTAAGACGCTGGCGCAGGCATTTATTGATCACATTGTCAAATTGCACGGTATTCCTTCAGACATAGTCTCTGATAGGGGCACGCAGTTTGTTTCCAGATTCTGGAAGGCTTTCTGTTCTCGCTTGGGGGTTCGGTTGTCATTCTCTTCTGCTTTCCACCCACAGTCGAATGGCCAGACAGAGCGCGTCAATCAGAATCTGGAGACATATCTGCGCTGTTTTGTGGCGGAGAATCAAGAGGATTGGTGTTCTTTTTTGTCCCTTGCTGAGTTTGCTTTAAATAACCGTCGTCAGGAGTCCTCTGATAAGTCACCATTTTTTGGTGCATATGGGTTTCATCCGCAGTTTGGGATTTTCTCGGGAGAGGGGTCTTCTGGTTTACCTGATGAGGACAGATTCTCCTCGTCTTTGTCATCTATTTGGCAAAAGATTCAGGATAATCTAAAAAGCATGAGTGAGAGATATAAGCGTGTGGCAGATAAGAGACGTGTGCTTGGTCCGGACCTGAATGTTGGTGATCTGGTGTGGTTGTCTACCAAGAATATCAAATTGAAGGTTCCCTCCTGGAAGTTGGGTCCTAGGTTTATTGGGCCTTACAAAATCCTGTCTGTCATCAATCCTGTTGCATACCGTCTTGGAAGATCCATAATGTTTTTCATAAGTCCTTATTGAAACCTTATGTTCAACCCATTGTACCCTCGCCTTTGCCTCCTCCTCCGATTATGGTTGATGGGAATCTTGAATTTCAGGTCTCTAGGATTGTGGATTCTCGTCTTGTCCGCGGTTCTCTTCAGTACCTTGTTCATTGGGAGGGGTATGGTCCTGAGGAGAGGATGTGGGTCCCAGTGACGGACATTAAGGCCTCTCGTCTCATCAGGGCTTTCCATAGGTCCCATCCTGAGAAGGTGGGTTCTGAGTGTCCGGAGTCCACTCATAGAGGGAGGGGTACTATCACAACCAGACAGCTGAGAAGCTCTGACAGAGGCCTTTCAGAACCTCCTCCTTGACATTCTTTGTTGTGGTATTCACTTCCTCATCTTGTTAGCCTCTCTCAGCTGTCATGTGTTGGACTAATTGCTTCCCTTTAAATTCCTCCCCAGAATGCTTTTCTGGGTGGCTTATACTTCTTCCTGGAGTGTGTGTGCATGCTGATCTTGTTCTCCTGTCTGCTACAAAAGCTAAGTGTTGAACATTTATCTGTTATTTTCTGTTTGCTGGATCCCAGGTGACCCTGACTCCCTCCATATCTTGTGTAGGGAGCCGGTGGTCGTGTCCCCTCACTATTGTAGGGTGCTCAGGGGTTATATAGTCAAGGTACGTGGATATGCAAACTTCCACCATTCGGATCTTTGCATAGGCTGAGCAGCCAGGGAAAGTGCCAGGTCTTCTGCAGGGGTCTCCCCTTGGTTCCTTAGCTTTGGATCCACTCAGTCATTTATGCATGTTGCTTTGCCTTGTTTCCTGTACACCGTCCGTGACAATAGTCTGATGTGTGGTACCATCAGGTGGAATGAAGGAGTCAATACAGCATGTGATTGTGTCCCGTACTTCAGTCTGTCGACTACTGGGCACCTTTTTCATTTTGCCCTCCAAGCTGAGGAGGAAAAGCACCTCACACGAGAGCCTGGAGGCCGGATGGGCCATGGCATCCAGGCATTATATCAGCCGGTCCTCTTCTCGTTCCGGCCTCTTTCTCTGTGATCTAGTAATTGCCCTAGCACTGGTCGGTTCCTGGGCAGGTGGGGCAGTAGGTGTGGGGGTTGATTTGGTGGCGGTGTACTTGTGGGCCCAGTAGGGACGCAGGCGTCCCTTTTCCTGGTGGCCTCCTCATCTTCCTCATCCTGCCTCTCTGTAGCCTTCCAGCTACGGTCTGTAAAAAGTAAAGTATATATAAGTAAGTATTGAATTGACCTACCTATGCATTTCTGTGCAGGGCACCACAAAAGCCAATTGCTCAGAATGAGCGTAGCTGGATGGGGCCATTGCAGCAGCTCCACTTCTGTACTCCTGGTCCTTGCATCTGTGCCTCATGGAGGCATCCTTGAGGCTCTTCCATTTTGATTTCAGGATATTGACTGTTGAAAAAAGATATAAACATCAACTAATGTCATTCATCTTTCCTTTTCCATATCTTAGGTATTTAGCAACTGGACAGTCATTGGTCAGTCTGCACTATGCCTTCATGATTGATAAATCGGCAGCATGCAACATCATCCAGGAAACATGCAGTGCCATATGGGATGTCCTTCATGCTGTTGTGATGTCCAAACCAAACAAGGATGAGTGGCAGAAAATTGCCCACACATTTTACCAAACATGCAATTTTCCTAACTGTGTGGGAGCTCTAGACGGAAAGCATATCCATGTGATAAAACCAAAGAGGAGTGGCAGTAGATTTTTTTATTATAAGAAATACTTTTCCGTTGTCCTTTTTGCCGTATCTGATGCCAACGACTGCTTCAGATACATAGATGTTGGATCGTATGGATACAGCTCAGACTCTGCGGTAGTCGCTCATTCAGAATTTGGACAAATGTTGAATACCAATGCTCCCCTTCCGCGGAACACCAAGCTGCCTGGCACCGCTGATCCGGCTATGCCTTTCGTATTTGTAGGAGACAAGGCATTTGCTCTAGGTGAGCATCTTATGAGGCCCTACTCAAGCCGATGACTGTGCCTTGAGAGAAGGGTCTTTAATTATAGACTAACCAGAGCTCGCAGGGTGGTGGAGTGTGCATTTGGCATACTGTCAGACAAATGGCGCTTTCTGCACTCTCCAATCAACCTGAAATTGGAGAACGCCATCTCTGCGGTTAAGGCAGTTTGTTGCCTTCACAATTTTGTACGCCAAAGGGATGGATTCAATTTTGCGGATTCATTGGTGCATTCCATGGAGAGTACAAATTGCACCGGCGTCCGTGGTACCACACATGGAGCCACCATTAGGGACAAGTTTGCGGCCTATTTCATATCACCGGAGGGGGAGGTGCCAAGGCAATTGCAAGCTATACAAGCTTAATTATTATAATAAAGACTTTGCCTTCTTTTTGTTCTGTGGTGCATTGTGTAGTTGTAGTTTGTATTAATAAAGTTGATTTGGATTAGACTATATTGTGAACACCTTTTTTTTTTTTTATTGACAATTTGCATGTTGCATTTATGGGCACACCCACTCTCACTCTCAACATGCATTGTTTCTGAGGGTATTATGTGATTTCTGAGTAGAACTCAGACTGCTGATGTCACCACCAGCCACCACACACAATGAGGGCTGGTGGTGACATCAGCAGTCTGAGTTCTACTCAGAAATCACATAATAACCTCAGAAGCAATGCATGCAGTAACTTTGCATATACCATATATATACTACTGTGCACACGTGGAGGAATATAATAATGATCCATTTACAATACACATGCCAATGTCTGTAACTTTTGCCTCTTTCACTTGCTTTGACATACTGGCCATATAATTTTTCCAATGTCTTCCCAGGTCTGCTGCCTGATTCTCCTGTTCTTGTACTGCGGATCCTGCATGTCGTACAGGAATCGCTTCTCCTGTAAATGAGGAAACAAGCAAACGCCCATTTAGGCGTTTGCGGCACCTGAGGGGTTAATTCTGCGGATCATAGCCCCGGACACCTGATGTACCCGTGTGCTAAACAAAAAACCAGGTCTAAAACCTTCCCGGACACCTGATGTACCCGTGTGCCAAATTTGGTGAAGATCAATCCAGTCGTTTGGACGTGCATAAAGAAAAGACAGACAGATGTCGGGACAGACAGAAACTCATTGTGTGCATGTTACCTCCACAGTATTCTTTCCCAGATAGTAAGTAATATGTGTACCAAGTTTAGAAGAAATTGATCGATGAGTTTTTAAGTTACAGAGAAATATGTGTGTAGAAAAAACTGTTGTAGCATACAAAATCCATGCAGCTGCTGTGTAGGGGGCGTATGACCCCCGCAAGATTTCTTTCTTTCGTGTATAACAAGTTTCGTTGAAATTGATGGTTGCGTTTTTGAGTGAACGCGGAACATACATACATACATATATACATATATAGTCCATATATATATACATATATATATATATATATATATATATATACATATATATATATATATTATAAATTTCATAAATAGAGACACATTCTCAAAAGAAAAACACTGATTGTCTCATACAGTCCAATTGTAATTATGTTAAACAATATATCTTTCCCTCTCTCTCTCACTATGAAAATATATTTATTAGAGATGAGCGAAGTTGTTAAAAATTCAATTCGGCCGATTCGAATTTATTTGCAGCAAATCGCGTAAAAAAAAAAAACGCTATTTCCTGGCTGCAGAGAGCCTTTACAGTGGTGTAGAAAACTGTGCCTTGCAGTAACACGCATAGGGAGACTGCTGTTGTAGTAAAATAATACTGTGAGTCAATATGACATGCAGATAACAGGCATCACTCTTAGAATCATTGCACACTTCACTTATTTGGGCAGTTACGACCAAATAACTCAAGTATGAACTCATCCTTACAGGTCAATGTTACCACCAGGAAGAAGTGCACTCCCTTTACACTGTCGTCAGCTGATTCCACATAGATGTCTACAGAACCTTTTCCATTAAACGCTTATACAAGTAGACCCCCCCACCCGACAGAGTGGAGAGGGTGTCAGCAGTAAGTTTGTGTTGATGTCACTGATTATTTTGCCCTTCCTCTGATCCGTCAGAAAAATAACCCCCAAAAAACGGATACTGTCTGTGTAGCATCTGCCTTCATCCGGTCAGCATTAGGTCAGTAATATATCAGTATTGCTAATGCCCAAAAAAAACAGGAGTGGATCCAAAACAGAGATGACATGTGAACCGAATATTTGCATGTCTTCTGTGTTTTGTACCCACTCCTGCTTTTGGCTACAAAATCGGCCTTAGAGCTGCTACACAGACAGCATTGTGCTTCTCATTTTTCCTTCCTTCTGACAGATCAGAAGAAGGGTCAAATTGTCACGAGGGTGTCAAGAGCCACGCCTGACTCCGTTGTACCCGGGGTCAGGAGGTCGCAGCGGTTGGCTGCACGCTCTATGTCAGATAGGGAAGTTTCCTTATTGTAGCTTTCTGGGTTTGCTTTACAAACCCTTTTGGCTCACTCAGGGATCCGTAGCTCCTTCTCTCAGCTGTTCCTTGTCCAGCACTCCCAATCCTCCTTATATTCCCCTCTCACACTTCTCTGGTTGCCAGATATAGAGCTTCCTGCCTGGACATCTATTCTGACCCACTGGAGCTGTGTTGCTGAGTTCTCTGAGTGTTGCCTTAGAACGCTACCCTCCGGATCCCTGTTGGACCTTTGTGGACCATTGTTGCCGTCCACCTGGGTGTTTGTGTTTGTCTGTGTTTGTCTGTCCTCTCCCTGGTGTTTCCCTCTTAGTGCAGTGGTGAGGACTAGCGATCCCACCGGCCCGTTCATTATCTAGGGCTCATTTCAGGGAAAGCCAGGGTTTAGGCACGTGATCGCCGCACGGGTGAGGAACCCGTCTAGGGATGTCAGGGCAGGCAGGTGCCAGCTGCAAGGTGAGTTAGGGGTCACCACCTTTCCCTCTCCCTTGGGCAGGGCTTTCCCTGTTTTCCTCCCTGTGCGTGTTGCCGGTCATTACATTATATCTGGCCCTTATTTTTGTGTAGGTAAAAAAAAAAAAAATTTTTTACCTACTTAGAATCCAGTATGGATCCAATTGCTGCTCTGTCCGAACAATTTCATGGCCTGTCTTTGGAGGTGGCAGGATTGAAGGCGTCGGTCCTCCAGCAACAGCAGCAATTACAACAGACCGCAAGCCCAGCGGTTGCTACTGGTAACCAGGTTGTTGCGGAACCCAAGTTCCCTCTCCCTGACAGATTTTCTGGGGGAAGGGACAAGTTTTTGACGTTCCGTGAGGCCTGTAAACTATACTTTAAACTGCGTCCTTACTCCTCTGGTAATGAAGAACAGCGGGTGGGTGTTGTTATTTCCCTGCTGCAGGGGGACCCGCAGTCCTGGGCGTTCTCTTTACCTACTGATTCCCAGGCTCTTCGGTCAGTGGATGAGTTTTTCGGGGCCTTGGGTCTCATATATGACGACCCTGACCGAGTCGCACTGGCTGAATCAAAATTACGGAGACTCCTACAAGGAGAGCGGCCGGTAGAGGAGTATTGCTCTGACTTCCGTAGGTGGGCTACGGATACCCAATGGAACGACCCGGCTCTCAGGAGTCAGTTCTGCTCTGGGTTATCCGAAAGGGTTAAGGATGCGCTTGCATTGTATGAGACCCCCTTTTCCCTTGATGCAGTTATGTCCCTTTCTATCCGTATAGATAGACGCCTTAGGGACAGGTTGAAAAAACCGGAGCCATTGGAAACCCCTCCCAAGCAGCAGTTAGTCTGTACGGACTTAGACGAGCCTATGCAGCTAGGAGGAACTACTCGTCAGGTCCGTCCTCCTGAGGTTCGCCGTAGGCGTGGGGGTTGTTTTTTTTGTGGGGAGAGGGGTCATTTCATTAACGTCTGTCCTTCTTTCCTCAGAAACAAAAAAAACGTCGGAAAACTACTAACCCCAGGCTGTGTGGAGGATGTCAGCCGGGGGGTATACGTTTCCTCCATACGTACATCGCAATTTGTGTTGCCAGCGGTTATTGTTTTTGGTGATAAGACAGAGACTGTTTCTTTCTTTCTAGACAGTGGAGCAGGGGTAAATTTGATAGATGCCCATTTTGCCCGCACTATGGGTTTGTCTCTCTGTACGTTACAGAGACCTATTCCCATATTTGCTATAGATTCTGCTCCTCTGTCTCATAGAAACCTCACCCACATCGTTCATAATTTACACCTTCGGGTAGGGGACCACCATAAAGAGATGCTCTCATGTTATGTTCTGGAGGGGCTTCCCACTCCGGTGGTGCTGGGCCTTCCCTGGTTGGTAGCGCACAATCCAGTGGTGGATTGGCAGGCCAGGGAGATATTGGAGTGGAGTGAGCCGTGCAGAGAAAATTGCTTAAATAGCAATTGCTTAGTCGCCTCCATAACTACCCTACCTACATTTGTTTCGGACTTTGAGGACGTTTTTTCTGAAAAGGGTTGTCAGAAGTTACCACCTCATCGTCCTTATGATTGCCCGGTTAACCTTATTCCCGGCGCAAAATTACCCAAGACCAGGTTATATAATCTTTCAGGTCCAGAGAGACAAGCCATGAAGGATTATATCTCCGAGAGTCTGGCTAAGGGACACATCAGACCCTCTTCTTCACCCGTGGCTGCAGGGTTTTTCTTTGTTAAAAAGAAAGATGGGGGGCCTGCGTCCTTGCCTAGATTTTCGTGAATTAAATCGGATAACCATCCGAGACCCATACCCTCTTCCTCTCATTCCTGACCTGTTTAACCAGATTGCGGGTGCTAGGTGGTTCTCCAAACTCGATCTTAGGGGGGCCTACAATCTGATTCGTATTAAAGAGGGGGATGAGTGGAAAACAGCTTTTAACACCCCTGAGGGGCATTATGAAAATCTAGTTATGCCTTTCGGCCTGACCAATGCTCCTGCCGTCTTTCAACATTTCGTTAATGACATTTTTAGTCATCTAATCGGCAGGTTTGTGGTAATATACCTAGATGATATCTTAATTTATTCGTCTGATCTGAAAACACATGAGGAGCATGTCAGACAAGTACTACAGGTCCTACGGACGAATGAATTATATGCTAAAATTGAAAAATGTGTTTTTGCCGTTCAGGAGATACAATTCCTAGGTTATTATTTATCTGCGTCAGGTTTCCGTATGGATCCTAGGAAGGTCCAGGCAATTTTGGATTGGGATCTTCCTGAGAACCTCAAAGCACTACAACGGTTCTTGGGCTTCGCGAATTTCTATAGGAAATTCATTAAAAATTATTCGGTGATCGTAAAACCCCTTACTGACATGACTAGGAAGGGGACTGATTTTTCTAAATGGTCTGACGCCGCTAAAGTTGCTTTTTCCACTCTAAAAGAGAGGTTTACCTCAGCACCTGTACTAGTCCAACCTGATGTCTCTCAGCCTTTTATTGTTGAAGTCGATGCATCAGAGGTGGGAGTGGGGGCTGTGCTGTCTCAGGGTCCGTCTCCTGGCAAATGGCGTCCTTGTGCTTTCTTTTCGAAAAAACTATCTGCAGCAGAACAGAACTACGATATTGGCAATAGGGAACTGTTAGCTATTAAACTTGCGTTTGAGGAGTGGCGTCACTTTTTAGAGGGGGCAGTCCACCCCGTCACTGTGTTTACGGACCACAAAAATCTGCTGTACCTCGAATCAGCTAAGCGTCTCACCCCTAGACAGGCTAGGTGGTCGCTATTTTTTACCAGGTTTAACTTTGTGATTACCTATCGTCCTGGGGTAAAGAATACCAAGGCTGATGCACTATCTCGTTGTTTCCCTGGAGGGGGTAATGTGAGTGATCCGGTGCCCATTCTACAAAGAGGAGTGGTTGTCTCTGCGGTACACTCTGCTTTGGAGGGGAAGGTGTTAGAGGCCCAGGGGGACGCCCCGGTCTCTTGCCCCTCAGAGAAATTGTTTGTACCGTTGAACCTACGTCTCGAATTATTAAAGGAACATCATAATTCGGCACTTGCTGGGCACCCGGGTAGTAAGGCAACCTTAGAGCTATTGTCTCGTCGTTTTTGGTGGCCAAGGTTGCGTCAGGATGTATTGGATTTTGTGTCTTCTTGTTCTACCTGTGCGCGCGCAAAAGTTTCACATACACGTCCTGCAGGGTCTCTATTACCACTCGTCATTCCCAATAGACCATGGACACATCTGTCTATGGATTTTATCACTGACTTACCTTTGTCTGCGGGTAAAACAGTGATTTTGGTAGTAGTGGACAGGTTTAGCAAAATGGCACACTTTATTGCGTTACCCGCACTACCTAATGCTAAAACTCTTGCTCAGGTATTCGTCAGTGAGATCGTGAAGCTTCACGGGGTCCCCTCCGATGTTGTTTCGGATCGGGGAACCCAGTTTATTTCTAAATTTTGGAAAGCTTTTTGTTCCCGTTTGGGGGTACACTTGTCCTTTTCCTCAGCTTTCCATCCTCAGTCGAATGGACAGACTGAGCGTACCAACCAAAACCTGGAGACATATCTAAGATGTTTTGTGTCTGAAAACCAAGAGTTGTGGTCGTCATATTTACCGTTAGCTGAGTTTGCCATAAATAATCGCCGTCAGGAATCCACTGGCAAGTCACCTTTTCTTGGTGCATATGGTTTTCATCCCCAATTCTGTACTTTCAAAGAGGGGGGGTCTTCTGGGGTTCCCGAAGAGGAACGGTTTTCGTCATCTCTTTCATCAGTATGGCAGAAGGTGCAAGCTAACTTGAAAAATATGGGAGGTAAATACAAATGCATGGCTGATAAGAGACGGTCGCCAGGTCCGGACCTAGGAGTGAATGACTATGTGTGGTTGTCTACTAGGAATATCAAGTTGAAGGTTCCCTCTTGGAAACTGGGTCCTAGGTTTATTGGTCCTTACAAGATTGTAGCCATCATCAACCCCGTGGCTTTTCGCCTGGAGTTACCTCAGACTTTTAAAATCCATAATGTCTTTCATAAGTCGTTACTCAAGAAATATGTTCCACCGCTAGAACCGTCACCGCTGCCACCCCCTTCTGTTGTCGTGGATGGTAGTTTGGAATTTCAGATATCCAAAATTGTTAATTCTCGTCGGGTCCGCCGCTCTCTCCAATATCTGGTGCACTGGAGAGGTTACGGTCCCGAGGAAAGAATGTGGGTTCCTGCGTCTGAGGTAAACGCCGACAGGCTAGTCCGGATTTTTCATGCCTCTCATCCTGAGAGACCTGGTCCTGAGTGTCCGGAGGCCCCTCGTAGAGAGGGGGGTACTGTCACGAGGGTGTCAAGAGCCACGCCTGACTCCGTTGTACCCGGGGTCAGGAGGTCGCAGCGGTTGGCTGCACGCTCTATGTCAGATAGGGAAGTTTCCTTATTGTAGCTTTCTGGGTTTGCTTTACAAACCCTTTTGGCTCACTCAGGGATCCGTAGCTCCTTCTCTCAGCTGTTCCTTGTCCAGCACTCCCAATCCTCCTTATATTCCCCTCTCACACTTCTCTGGTTGCCAGATATAGAGCTTCCTGCCTGGACATCTATTCTGACCCACTGGAGCTGTGTTGCTGAGTTCTCTGAGTGTTGCCTTAGAACGCTACCCTCCGGATCCCTGTTGGACCTTTGTGGACCATTGTTGCCGTCCACCTGGGTGTTTGTGTTTGTCTGTGTTTGTCTGTCCTCTCCCTGGTGTTTCCCTCTTAGTGCAGTGGTGAGGACTAGCGATCCCACCGGCCCGTTCATTATCTAGGGCTCATTTCAGGGAAAGCCAGGGTTTAGGCACGTGATCGCCGCACGGGTGAGGAACCCGTCTAGGGACGTCAGGGCAGGCAGGTGCCAGCTGCAAGGTGAGTTAGGGGTCACCACCTTTCCCTCTCCCTTGGGCAGGGCTTCCCCTGTTTTCCTCCCTGTGCGTGTTGCCGGTCATTACACAAATAAATGATAATTTCAGCCAGGCCAAAGGGCAAAATAGTGGCTCAGTCATGAAGTGGGGAGGGTGGGAACAGCATGAGAAGTCCACAGAGTGGCACTATGACATAGTTGTGAAGTGGAAGCAGCATGAGGGGACCACAGAGTGACCCAATGTCAGAGTCTGGAGGTGGTGGAAGAATCAGGAAGAGGCCACAAAGTGGCACAATGACAGTGTGGAGATTGCGGCAGCATCAGGAGGACACAGAGAGGCACAATGACAGAGTGTGGAGGTGGCGGCAGCATCAGGAGGCCACAGAGAGGCAGGGTGACATGGTGTGGAGGTGGCAGCAGCATCAGAAGACCAGAGAGTGGCAAGGTGACATAGTGTGGAGGTGGCAGCAGCATCAGGAGACCACAAAGTGACCAGATGACTAGTGTTGATCTATCACCAAAGTGCTTGTGTGCTCTGGCCGAACACATCGGTATGCTCGAGTGCTCTACCGAGCATAATGGAAGTCAATGGGAGAACCCCAGGCACCCCCTGCTCAGGAGAGAAGAGGGTGTCTGGTTCACAAAAAAGGTTAGAAATTGATGGAAACCTCATCAAAATGGTTTGCAAAC
Source organism: Bufo gargarizans (assembly GCF_014858855.1). Taxonomy (NCBI): domain Eukaryota; kingdom Metazoa; phylum Chordata; class Amphibia; order Anura; family Bufonidae; genus Bufo; species Bufo gargarizans. Next base: position 525,028,580 of record NC_058080.1, on the reverse strand, counting down.
AGCATTAAGAGGATGGCTGTATGAGTCTTGGACTCCTATTATCTATGACATACAATAGTCTGGTTCACAAAAAAAGGTTAGAAATTGATGGAAACCAGCCCTCATAGGGCTCATGTAGCCGTTAGATCTAGGCGCTACGTCTCCAGTCCCCTGACCAGCCAGATTTACCAGCATCTGTTCCAGGACTTGATGCAGTGGAATGACATTGTTCATCCCCTAGTCCTGGCAACTGACAAATAACGTGACCTCCTGAAAGGGCCTGAGCAATTGGCTGGTGTCACGCATGAGCTGCCACTGTCTGACATCGAAGTTACACAGGGGAGTACTCCTTTCCACTTGGATCATCAATAAATTGTTTATGGACTTTCTCTGTTTGTACAGTCGGTCCAACATATGGAGTGTGAAATCCCAACCGGTGGAAACGTCGCATACCAGCCTATGTTGAGGGATGCCATTTTGCCGCTGCAGCTAAAGGAGGGTGTGCTTTGCGGTGTACGAGTGACTTAAGTGCATGCAAAGTTTCCTGGCCATTTTAAGGATGTCTTGCAGGTGGGTGGAAGACTTCAGAAACCGTTTGACAACCAGATTAAAAACGTGTGCCATGCAGGGCGCATGTCTCAGCCCGCCTTGACGCTGCGCCGACACCATGTTGTTCCCGTTGTCGGTCACCATTGTTCTGATTTTGAGCTGTCGCAGAGAAAGCCAGGATTCGATCTCTTGATGAAGGACACAGAGCAGTTCCTCCCCTGTGTGACTCCATTTGCCCAGGCAAATGAGGTGCAGAACAGCGTGACACCGCCATGCCCTGCACATGTGGTATGCTGGAGGGGCACTGTGAATTTCTGCAGTAGAGGCTGAGGACATGGTGGAGGATGAGGAGGTAGAGGCGGACATTGTCGCAGAACCAATAGCGTGAGAACGTAGAGGCGGAAGTAGCATCACCTGGCTAAGTTGCTGGTGTGGCCGTGCAGGAACCACATTCACCCAGTAGGCCGAAAAGGACTTGTATTGTCCCTGACTGTAGTTACAGCTCCACATGTCGGCGCTGCCATGTACTTTGGCAGACACCGACAGGCTCAAGGACTGGCCCATAGAGTTGAGCGGACACCTGGATGTTCGGGTTCGAGAAGTTCGGCCGAACTTCCCGGAAATGTTCGGGTTCGGGATCCGAACCCGATCCGAACTTCGTCCCGAACCCGAACCCCATTGAAGTCAATGGGGACCCAAACTTTTCGGCACTAAAAAGGCTGTAAAACAGCCCAGGAAAGGGCTAGAGGGCTGCAAAAGTCAGCAACATGTAGGTAAATCCCCTGCAAACAAATGTGGATAGGGAAATGAATAAAAATAAAAATAAAATAAATAAAAATTAACCAATATCAATTGGAGAGAGGTCCCATAGCAGAGAATCTGGCTTCACGTCACCCACCACTGGAACAGTCCATTCTCAGATATTTAGGGCCCGGCACCCAGGCAGAGGAGAGAGGTCCCGTAACAGAGAATCAGGCTTCATGTCAGCAGAGAATCAGTCTTCATATCATAGCAGAGAATCAGGCTTCACGTCACCCACCACTGTAACAGTCCATTGTCATAAATTTAGGCCCCGACACCCAGGCAGAGGAGAGAGGTCCCATAACACAGAATCTGGCTTCATGTCACCAGAGAATCAGTCTTCATGCATAGCATAGAATCAGGCTTCACGTCACCCACCACTGTAACAGTCCATTGTCATAAATTTAGGCCCCGATACCCAGGCAGAGGAGAGAGGTCCCGTAACAGAGAATCTGGCTTCATGTCAGCAGAGAATCAGTCTTCATGTCATAGCAGAGAATCAGGCTTCACGTCACCCACCACTGTAACAGTCCATTGTCATAAATTTAGGCCCGGCACCCAGTCAGAGGAGAGAGGTCCCATAACACAGAATCTGGCTTCATGTCAGCAGAGATCAGTCTTCATGTAGTAGCAGAGAATCAGGCTTCACGTCAGCCACCACTGCAACAGTCCATTGTCATATATTTAGGCCCAGCACCCAGGCAGAGGAGAGAGGTCCCGTAACAGAGAATCTGTCTTCATGTCAGCAAAGAATTAGTCTGCATTTCATAGCAGAGAATCAGGCTTCACGTCAGCCACCACTGCAACAGTCCATTGTCATATATTTAGGCCCAGCACCCAGGCAGAGGAGAGAGGTCCCGTAACAGAGGATCTGGCTTCATGTCAGCAGAGAATTAGTCTGCATGTCATAGCAGAGAATCAGGCTTCACGTCAGCCACCACTGCAACAGTCCATTGGCATATATTTAGGCCCAGCACCCAGGCAGAGGAGAGAGGTCCCGTAACAGAGAATCTGGCTTCAAGTCAGCAGAGAATCAGTCTGCATGTCATAGCAGAGAATAAGGCTTCACGTCAGCCACCACTGCAACAGTCCATTGTCATATATTTAGGCCCAGCACACAGGCAGAGGAGAGAGGTCCCGTAACAGAGAATCTGGCTTCATGTCAGCAGAGAATCAGTCTGCATGTCATAGCAGAGAATCAGGCTTCACGTCAGCCACCACTGCAACAGTCCATTGTCATATATTTAGGCCCAGCACCCAGGCAGAGGAGAGAGGTCCCGTAACAGAGAATCTGGCTTCATGTCAGCAGAGAATCAGTCTGCATGTCATAGCAGAGAATCAGGCTTCACGTCAGCCACCACTGCAACAGTCCATTGTCATATATTTAGGCCCAGCACACAGGCAGAGGAGAGAGGTCCCGTAACAGAGAATCTGGCTTCATGTCAGCAGAGAATCAGTCTGCATGTCATAGCAGAGAATCAGTCTGCATGTCATAGCAGAGAATCAGGCTTCACGTCAGCCACCAGTGCAACAGTCCATTGTCATATATTTAGGCCCAGCACGCAGGCAGAGGAGAGAGGTCCCGTAACAGAGAATCTGGCTTCATGTCGGCAGAGAATTAGTTTGCATGTCATAGCAGAGAATCAGGCTTCACGTCAGCCACCAGTGCAACAGTCCATTGTCATATATTTAGGCCCAGCACCCAGGCAGAGGAGAGAGGTCCCGTAACAGAGAATCTGGCTTCATGTCAGCAGAGAATCAGTCTGCATGTCATAGCAGAGAATCAGGCTTCACGTCAGCCACCACTGCAACAGTCCATTGTCATATATTTAGGCCCAGCACCCAGGCAGAGGAGAGAGGTCCCGTAACAGAGAATCTGGCTTCATGTCAGCAGAGAATCAGTCTGCATATCATAGCAGAGAATCAGGCTTCACGTCAGCCACCACTGCAACAGTCCATTGTCATATATTTAGGCCCAGCACACAGGCAGAGGAGAGAGGTCCCATAACAGAGAATCTGGCTTCATGTCAGCAGAGAATCAGCATGCATGTCATAGCAGAGAATCAGTCTGCATGTCATAGAGGAGAATCAGGCTTCACGTCAGCCACCAGTGCAACAGTCCATTGTCATATATTTAGGCCCAGCACCCAGGCAGAGGAGAGAGGTCCCGTTACAGAGAATCTGGCTTCATGTCAGCAGAGAATCAGTCTGCATGTCATAGCAGAGAATCAGGCTTCATGTCACCCAACATTGGAACAGTCCATTGGCATTTATTTAGGCCCAGGTACCCAGGCAGAGGAGAGAGGTCCCGTCACAGAGAATCTGTCTTCATGTCAGCAGAGAATCAGTCTGCATGTTATAGCAGAGAATCAGGCTTCACGTCAGCCACCAGTGCAACAGTCCATTGTCATATATTTAGGCCCAGCACCCAGGCAGAGGAGAGAGGTCCCGTAACAGAGAATCTGGCTTCATGTCAGCAGAGAATCAGTCTACATGTCAGAGCAGAGAATCAGGCTTCACGTCACCCAACATTGGAACAGTCCATTGGCATATATTTAGGCTCCGGCACCCAGACAGAGGAGAGGTTCATTCAACTTTGGGTAGCCTCGCAATATAATGGTAAAATGAAAATAAAAATTGGATCGAATGAGGAAGTGCCCTGGAGTACAATAATATATGTTTAAGGGGAGGTAGTTAATGTCTAATCTGCACAAGGGATGGACAGGTCCTGTGGGATCCATGCCTGGTTCATTTTTATGAACGTCAGCTTGTCTGTAGACCGGCCGCTGCGTTTGTCTGTAATGACGCCCCCTGCCGTGCTGAATACACGTTCAGACAAAACGCTGGCCGCCGGGCAGGCCAGCACCTCCAAGGCAAAAAAGGCTAGCTCTGGCCACGTGGACAATTTAGAGACCCAGAAGTTGAATGGGGCCGAACCATCAGTCAGTACGTGGAGGCGTGTGCACACGTACTGTTCCACCATGTTAGTGAAATGTCGCCTCCTGCTAACACGTTGCGTATCAGGTGGTGGTGCAGTTAGCTGTGGCGTGTTGACAAAACTTTTCCACATCTCTGCCATGCTAACCCTGCCCTCAGAGGAGCTGGCCGTGACACAGCTGCCTTGGCTACCTCTTGCTCCTCCTCTGCCTTGGCCTTGGGCTTCCACTTGTTCCCCTGTGACATTTGTGAATGCTCTCAGTAGCGCGTCTACCAACGTGCGCTTGTACTCGCGCATCTTCCTATCACGCTCCAGTGCAGGAAGTAAGGTGGGCACATTGTCTTTGTAGCGTGGATCCAGCAGGGTGGCAACCCAGTAGTCCACACACGTTAAAATGTGGGCAACTCTGCTGTCGTTGCGCAGGCACTGCAGCATGTAGTTGCTCATGTGTGCCAGGCTGCCCAGGGGTAAGGTCAAGCTGTCCTCTGTGGGAGGCGTATCGTCATCGTCCTGCCTTTCCCCCCAGCCACGCACCAGTGATGGGCCCGAGCTGCGTTGGGTGCCACCCCGCTGTGACCATGCTTCATCCTCATCCTCCTCCACCTCCTCCTCATCCTCGTCCTCCTCGTCCTCCAGTAGTGGGCCCTGGCTGGCCACATTTGTACCTGGCCTCTGCTGTTGCAAAAAACCTCCCTCTGAGTCACTTCGAAGAGACTGGCCTGAAAGTGCTAAAAATGACCCCTCTTGCTCCTCCTCCTCCTCCTCCTGGGCCACCTCCTCTTCCATCATCGCCCTAAGTGTTTTCTCAAGGAGATATAGAAGTGGTATTGTAACGCTGATAACGGCGGCATCGCCACTGGCCATGTTGGTGGAGTACTCGAAACAGCGCAACAGGGCACACAGGTCTCGCATGGAGGCCCAGTCATTGGTAGTGAAGTGGTGCTGTTCCGTAGTGCGACTGACCCGTGCGTGCTGCAGCTGAAACTCCACTATGGCCTGCTGCTGCTCGCACAGTCTGTTCAGCATGTGCAAGGTGGAGTTCCACCTGGTGGGCACGTCGCATATGAGGCGGTGAGCGGGAAGGCCGAAGTTACGCTGTAGCGCAGACAGGCGAGCAGCAGCAGGATGTGAACGCCGGAAGCGCGAACAGACGGCCCGCACTTTATGCAGCAGCTCTGACATGTCGGGGTAGTTGTGAATGAACTTCTGCACCACCAAATTCAGCACATGCGCCAAGCAAGGGATGTGCGTCAAACCGGTTAGTCCCAGAGCGGCAAGGAGATTTCGCCCATTATCGCACACCACCAGGCCGGGCTTGAGGCTCACCGGCAGCAACCACTCGTCGGTCTGTTGTTCTATACCCCGCCACAACTCCTGTGCGGTGTGGGGCCTGTCCCCCAAACATATGAGTTTCAGAATGGCCTGCTGACGTTTACCCCGGGCTGTGCTGAAGTTGGTGGTGAAGGTGTGTGGCTGACTGGATGAGCAGGTGGAAGAAGAGGAGGAGGAAGCTGAGTAGGAGGAGGTGGCAACAGGAGGCAAAGAATGTTGCCCTGCGATCCTTGGCGGCGGAAGGACGTGCGCCAAACAGCTCTCCGCCTGGGGCCCAGCTGCCACTACATTTACCCAGTGTGCAGTTAGGGAGATATAGCGTCCCTGGCCGTGCTTACTGGTCCACGTATCTGTGGTTAGGTGGACCTTGCCACAGATGGCGTTGCGCAGTGCACACTTGATTTTATCGGATACTTGGTTGTGCAGGGAAGGCACGGCTCTCTTGGAGAAGTAGTGCTGGCTAGGAACAACATACTGTGGGACAGCAAGCAACATGAGCTGTTTGAAGCTGTCTGTGTCCACCAGCCTAAATGACAGCATTTCATAGGCCAGTAGTTTAGAAATGCTGGCATTCAGGGCCAGGGATCGAGGGTGGCTAGGTGGGAATTTACGCTTTCTCTCAAATGTTTGTGAGATGGAGAGCTGAACGCTGCCGTGTGACATGGTTGAGATGCTTGGTGATGGAGGTGGTTGTGGTGTTGGTGGTACATCCCCTGTTTGCTGGGCGGCAGGTGCCAACGTTCCTCCAGAGGCGGAGGAAGAGGCCGAGGCGGCAGCAGCAGAAGAGGTAGCAGGGGGAGCCTGAGTGACTTCCTTGGTTTTAAGGTGTTTACTCCACTGCAGTTCATGCTTTGCATGCAGGTGCCTGGTCATGCAGGTTGTGCTAAGGTTCAGAACGTTAATGCCTCGCTTCAGGCTCTGATGGCACAGCGTGCAAACCACTCGGGTCTTGTCGTCAGCACATTGTTTGAAGAAGTGCCATGCCAGGGAACTCCTTGAAGCTGCCTTTGGGGTGCTCGGTCCCAGATGGCGGCGGTCAGTAGCAGGCGGAGTCTCTTGGCGGCGGGTGTTCTGCTTTTGCCCACTGCTCCCTCTTTTGCTACGCTGTTGGCTCGGTCTCACCACTGCCTCTTCCTCTGAACTGTGAAAGTCAGTGGCACGACCTTCATTCCATGTGGGGTCTAGGACCTCATCGTCCCCTGCATCGTCTTCCACCCAGTCTTGATCCCTGACCTCCTGTTCAGTCTGCACACTGCAGAAAGACGCAGCAGTTGGCACCTGTGTTTCGTCATCATCAGAGACTTGCTGAGGTGGTATTCCCATGTCCTCATCATCAGGAAACATAAGTGGTTGTGCGTCAGTGCATTCTATGTCTTCCACCGCTGGGGAAGGGCTAGGAGGATGCCCTTGGGAAACCCTGCCAGCAGAGTCTTCAAACAGCATAAGAGACTGCTGCATAACTTGAGGCTCAGACAGTTTCCCTGATATGCATGGGGGTGATGTGACAGACTGATGGGGTAGGTTTTCAGGCGCCATCTGTGCGCTTTCTGCAGAAGACTGGGTGGGAGATAATGTGAACGTGCTGGATCCACTGTCGGCCACCCAATTGACTAATGCCTGTACCTGCTCAGGCCTTACCATCCTTAGAACGGCATTGGGCCCAACCATATATCGCTGTAAATTCTGGCGGCTACTGGGACCTGAGGTAGTTGGTACACTAGGACGTGTGGATGTGGCAGAACGGCCACGTCCTCTCCCAGCACCAGAGGGTCCACTAACACCACCACGACCATGTCCACGTCCGCGTCCCTTACTAGATGTTTTCCTCATTGTTATCGTTCACCACAACAACAAAAATATTTTTTGGCCCAATGTATTGAATACAAATTTAGGCCTTTTTTTACAGACACCTAACACTATCTGGCTATCTATTTAGGTACCGTATTACACTAATACAGGCACAGCAGTAACCACAGATTTAGCTGACTATGAATTTGAGGCCTAGTATTTAGGCGCTGGGTGACAGGTATAGGTTTACTGACAGAATTAGACTTGGAAATGCACAGTAGCATGTATGTGAAGTTATTCAGAATGACCCTATGTGCACCTTGAATCTGATATACTCTTTTAGGGATAAATTTAAAGTAGGCCTGATACAGCAGAAACCACTAAATTAGGAAATTGCTAAATTGGGAATTGTATTTCAACCCAGAACAAAAACTGTGCTTTGACGGACACTAAATAACTTGACCAGCCACACCAGTAACGACAGATTTAGCTGACTATAAATTTGAGGCCTATTCTTTAGGCGCTGGGTGACAGGTAAACGTTTACTATCAGAATTAGACTGGGATATGGCCAAAAAATAACCACACTATTGATGGTTAAATGCACTTGGTGTGACAGCTTGACCAACCACACTACTGAGGGTTAAGTGTTAAGGCTGGCCGCAGGCTAGCCTGGATTTGTGGGAGGGGCCAGTACCTGTCTTAAGCAGTCCGGCTCTCCCAGGCAGCACGTCTGCATTCGGACGTCTGCTACTTCCGGGTGTGACGTCATCAGCAAGCGTCCTGCACGAGTGGGTCCTCAGAGAAGCCGGGTGTACCTTTCCCTTCAGTCTGCAGCTGTTAAAGATCGTTGTCCAGGATAACTGGTTTGTTTGGGCAGTGTGGCAACGTGGGGGAGGGTAGGAGGGTGTGAAGAGAGGTGGAAGTGTGCCGGAGGATCGCTTCTCCTCACTACGTTCAGGCACATGCAATTCAAGTTTTGGCACCAGGGGGCAGCATTGTCACATGGTTGGAGCTCACTGCCTTTTCAACATAACCTGCATTTAAAGTTTACACAGGGGCTGCGAGTCATCTGGGCTCAGCAGGTTAAAACTCTGGTAGCTGGGTCCTGGTGCCATTACTGGGTTGATTACTTACAAGGTTGCTGGTGGTGCACATGTTTGACACTCTTCACATACACTACATACATACCTTAGACACATAGTTTGCACATCAGCCAGTTTGACGGAAAAAAAAAAAAAAAAAAAAAGTGGGTTGTTAAATAAAGAAGGAAAAAAAAAAAAAAAAAATAGGTGGATTGTTTAATAAAAAAAAAAAAAAAAAAAAAGGGGTGGGAACCTTTTTCCACCAAACTTCGTGCATACACCACTAGCATAGGTACATTCGCTAGTACAGCCACACTCTCGCACGACAGACAGAGACACCTCGCATCATCTCGTAGAATAGTGTCATACGTCATACGGTCTGTTTTCCACAAATCCTATACTTACATACATCACCTACCACGTCTGTAGGTTCGTTAGCCCGCAGTGTTCGTTTTTAATGAATCTGCCACGTCACAGATTCAGACAAACTCGGGCTCGTCTCATACGTCAGTGGAAACGACTATCATACTCCCTGTCAGCCTCGTCGGCTTCTCGTTAAAACGTTCCACGCTGCTGGGGGGGGGGGTTTAGATTCTGTCACCTTGTCTGTCGGCTTATGGGCAGCAGGTCGTAGGGTTAACAGGTTGTTTTTGTTTTCTTTTTCCCCTCCTCTCTCCCTTTCTCTGTTGTTGTTGTGTGGTTGCAGTCGTCATGTCTCAGCCTTCAGACATTGAAGAGTTTGTGTCCTTGCCCCCAGTACCTCCAGAGGCGGGATCAACCCGGGTCCCAGCCAGCAGGCTACCCAGTTTGACAAACTGGGGAGACCCATTCATTACTTGGGGAAAGCCCAGCTCTGCAACAACTTCAACTATGCTGTCTGCAATTTCAGCCAGTGCAGGCTCCTGCACATCTGTGCCACATGTTTTAGGGCACATCCGGTCACAGTCTGCACCGTGAAGCCGGCATGACTGAGCCGGGTGAATGTCGAGGTTCTAGACCAGCTGCTGCGACTTCATCCGGTGCAGTCGTTCCGCGCTTTTTTGGTGGAAGGATTTTCACGGGGGTTCCACACCGGGCTCATCGCCTTACCTCAGCAGACTCATGAATGCCCCAACCTGCAGTCGGCTTCTAGACGTCCTGACCTGGTGGATCTGCTGTTGGCAAGTGAGCTGGAGAAGGGCTTCATAATTGGTCCTTTCCAGTCCTCTCCTTTTTTCACATGGAGGGTGAGCCCGGTGGGGGTGGTACAGGGGAAATACTCCAATAAATTTCGTTTGATTTATGACTTGTCTGCTCCACATTCTTCTCACGTTCCTAGTCTCAACTCATTGATTCCGTCTGAGGAATTTTCATTGAAGTACACTTCCGTGGACCAGGCTATCCAGGTCATTCTACAGACAGGCAGGGGTGCTTGGCTGTCCAAAGCAGATGTCTCTGATGCGTTCAAACTGCTGCCCATTAGCCCATCTCTCTGGCAGTGGCATGGCATCAAATGGAGAGATGCTTACTATTTCGCCACCAAGTTGACGTTTGGTTCCAAGAGCAGCCCCAGTCTGTTTGATAAGTTAGCGCAGGCTCTGGAATGGATTTTGTTGGAAGTACGGGCTTGCCAGAATGTCATTCACTACCTGGATGATTTTCTGTTGATAGAAGAACCCTCACGGGCGCCTGTTGACTTGCAGATTCTCTTGCAAGTTTTCAAGGAGTTAAACATTCCGGTTGCTGCCCACAAAACAGAAGGGCCTGCGCAGGTTGTCACATTCTTGGGGATCTCCCTGGATTCACGCGACATGTCGGCCAGTCTGCCACAAGACAAACTCGACAGGATCAAGTTAGGTGTCCGTTCCTTGCTCACGTCGCAGGTTTGCACCAAGAGAGAATTGCAGTCTCTGTTGGGTATGTTAAACTTCGCCATGAGGATCATTCCTCAGGGTAGATCATTTATTTCTAGATTGCTAGTCCTACTCCAACAGACCAGTGATTTGGACGCATCAGTGCATCTTAATGCCAACGCCCGAGCAGATCTGTTCATGTGGGACAGATTTCTCAGCGGGTGGAATGGCATTTCCATGTTCATTCCAAGGGCCACGTCTGATTCTCCACACGTATTTTCAGACGCAGCTGCCTCGATAGGTTTTGCGGCCATATTTGGCTCACATTGGTTCGCCGGCTCATGGCCCACGCATGTACTACAGATGCCGGGGTTTTCTCAGACGTCGGCATTGTTCGAGATCTATCCTATAGTAGCAGCTGCTATAGTTTGGGGGCATAGGTGGTCGGGTCACACGGTGGTTTTCCACACTGACAACATGGCGACTGCAGAGATCATTAACAAGGGTAGATCTAAATCGTTACTCATCATGTCTTTCATGCGTAGGTTGACCTGGATAGCCCTGGAACAGGGGTTTCATTTTCATGCCCTGTTTTTGGACGGGGTGAGCAATATTGCAGCTGATGCTTTATCTCGCTTTGATTTTACACGCTTTTTCTTACAGAACCCAGAAGCAGACTCAGTGGGCACCCCGGTTCCGGACTGGCGGCTGCTGGTCTTGGACTAAACTCGCTGATGGTGGTCGCCAGTTCACTCATTACAAAGTCTTTGTCGATCAGTACATTGAGGTCATACCGCCGAGCGTGGGTGGTTTTCTTAGACTTCCAGTTGCTATATCCTAGGGGTGACACTGGTCAGGTCAAGTATATGGTGGCTTTCGTGTCTTATTGTCACTCGGTATTGGCTTTATCCTACAACACCATTAGGCTATATTTGGCTGGGGTGCAGCATTTTTTGGCACTTCAAGAGCCAGACAGACCCTCTATATTTTCTGCTCACCCGATCAAGGCCATCCTCAGAGGCATTCAGAAAAGTCAGGTCACGGTCAAGTCGGTCCGTCAACCGATTTCGGGGGACACGTTTCGTAGCCTGTCGGAAGTCCTCACACTGTCACCATTCGGAGTCCTTCCCAGCCTGGTGATCAAGGCAGCTATGTACTTGGCGTTTTACGGGTTTTAAGACCAGGTGAAGTGACACAGGCCAGACAAGGGGCGGTGGCTCTCCACAAGGGAGACTTAGTAAGGATGGGCAGTAATTTTCATTTGCAGTTGCCTCACAACAAAACAAGGCAGGTAGGTCCCGGCCATGTAGTTAAGTTCTTTCAGACCACAAACGCATGGTGTCCAGTGACAGTCTTGGACAACCTCTTGCTGGCCCTTAGTCTTCACAGCCCCACCGACCCATTACTTCCATTTCCGGTTGGTCCACTGACGTCCAGCCAGTTCATCAAACATATTCGCATCCTGTTGACCAGTGTAGGTTTGAATCCGGCTCAATTCTCGGGGCATTCTTTCCGCATCGGTGCGGCATCCGCAGCGTCCAAGCATGGAGTTCCTGCGCATATCATCAAACACTTGGGGCGCTGGCGCTCGGGGTGCTTTGTGCGGTATATCCCGGAGCCACAAGCAGAGCTGGTCCAAGCATTCAGTAAGTTGGCAGAGTAGCACGTCAGGCCAATCCTTCCCTCACTGGTGGGTTTTGCCCCCTTTTTCAGGCATACCGACCTAGTGAGGCCAAGGCACACCTCAGGCCAATCAGGTAGGGGGGTGGTGGTTGGGCATCTTCCACTCGTCAGGTCCTGACCACAAGTGTTAAGGCTGGCCGCAGGCTAGCCTGGATTTGTGGGAGGGGCCAGTACCTGTCTTAAGCAGTCCGGCTCTCCCAGGCAGCACGTCTGCATTCGGACGTCCCCTGCCCACCCATTCCCATTCTTCATTCAGTCATTTCAACCATCACATTCAGGGTATGCCCCCTTTTTCAGGCATACCGACCTAGTGAGGCCAAGGCACACCTCAGGCCAATCAGGTAGGGGGGTGGTGGTTGGGCATCTTCCACTCGTCAGGTCCTGACCACAAATGCATTTGGCGACAGGCGCAGCTTGCCCCTGATGTAGTATATGGCCAAAAAATAAACAGACTATTGCTGGTTAAATGCACTTGGTGTGACAGCTTCACCCTGATGTAGGATTTAGCCAAAAAAGAACCACACCATTGAGGGTTAAATGCACTTGGTGACAGCTTGCCCCTGATTTAGTATATGGCCAAAAAATAAACAGACTATTGCTGGTTAAATGCACTTGGTGTGACAGCTTCACCCTGATGTAGGATTTAGCCAAAAAACAACCACACCATTGAGGGTTAAATGCACTTGGTGACAGATTGCCCCTGATGTAGTATATGGCCAAAAAATAAACAGACTATTGCTGGTTAAATGCACTTGGTGTGACAGCTTCACCCTGATGAAGGATTTAGCCAAAAAACAACCACACCATTGAGGGTTAAATGCACTTGGTGACAGGCTCAGCTTGCCCCTGATGTAGTATATGGCCAAAAAATAACCAGACTATTGCTGGTTAAATGCACTTGGTGTGACAGCTTCACCCTGATGTAGGATTTAGCCAAAAAACAACCACACCATTGAGGGTTAAATGCACTTGGTGGCAGCTTGTGCTTGGCGCACCACAAGACACAAAATGGCCGCAGATCACCCCAGAAAAAAGTGATTGAAAAACGCTCTGGGCAGCCTAAAAACAGTGAGCAATTCAATAGCAGCAGTTCAATCATCCAGAGCTGCAGATCGATCAATGGATGGAGTCTTTTGGAGGAGTTACTCAGCCTAATCTCGCCCTACTGTCGCAGCTGCAACCTCTCTCTACGCTAATCAGAGCAGAGTGACGGGCGGCGCTATGTGACTCCAGCTTAAATAGAGGCTGGGTCACATGCTGCACTGGCCAATCACAGACATGCCAATAGTAGGCATGGCTGTGACGGCCTCTTGGGGCAAGTAGTATGACGCTTGTTGATTGGCTGCTTTGCAGCCTTTCAAAAAGCGCCAAGAAAGCGACGAACACCGAACCCGAACCCGGACTTTTACGAAAATGTACAGTTCGGGTTCGCTCATCCCTATTTATAATCTGTCTTCGTTCTGCTGTTAAGATAGACCTTACTCTGAACTATGTCCATTACAAGCATATGAACTTGGGGCTCACTTGTGGGAACATCAAAAAACAGTCTACAATATGAAAGGCTGTATATCTATAAGGGTTCCTAAACATACTGTCCTGAAATTTACTTCTTTGTCACCTCCCAAAGCTTTTTTGTGAGCAGTACTGCTCACACTGACTCCAGATCGGTAATTTATAAGTCCTTGTTCCTCCTCATTTTCCCGCTGTGCACCCACACTGTGCTGGAATACATTGCAAGGACACATAAACATGCACACATAATGAAGAATATCTAATATCCTTTAGGTGTATTTCAGCAGCAGTATAAGTGGGCACAACAGGAGAAAAGGGATGGGGATCTGCTATCTGGAACCAACAGCAGTATTTTTCATTTGATACTGCACATAGGGCTTGAGGGAGGTAACACATTCACTTAATACAGTTTTATCACCAGATTGAAGGCTTGAGCAAGGAATATGTGCAATATGATAATTATAGTCCAGTTGGACAACTTCCACCAAGCTACATAATGACTCAAAATTCACAGACTGGGAAGAAGATTGCACTTTAAACATAGACTAATGTGGGTAGGCTGCACCTCTGCGACCAAAAACAGTGCTGAAAGTACCTGAATTAAAGGGGTTGTCCGAGTTATTTTTTGTTCTATGTTCCTAACTAGGCAAATATAACAACTTTCCAATTAACTCACTTTATCTGCAGGTTTCTCAGATTTCACTGAGGGTCACATGACCCGTGATGTCAGTTTCTCTCCCTGCTCTGATGAAGGTTGTTCACAAGCCTGTAAACGAGACGACACTGTGCTGGCCACGCCCCCCTCCACTGCCGTCTACTCTCTGCTAGGATTCTTAACCCCTTCAGCTGCTCAGCTCTGCAGGCAGTGAGGAGACAATTCTGGGCACTGGAGTTGATATACTAGAGAGAGCATTGCACAAGAAGGTAGGAGGAAGATCCTGTATGTATTAGCAGTGTCATTATACAGCTGGGACATATAGTCCTACACATACAACATGCTGCAGAGTCTCCCAGCAGGCAATGTCACTCAGGACAGCTCTTGTATCCACTCCCTTAGCAGTGGCATTATACAGCTGGGACTTGTAGTCCTACACATACAACATGCTGCAGAGTCTCCCAGCAGGCAGACATGTCACTCAGGGCAGCTCTTGTATTCACTCCCTTAGCAGGGGAGGGGCAGAGATTGTTTTTATTGCATGTAAACAAAGGGCCAGAAAAGAACCAGGGAAATGAGAAAATATATATACATTTGTGTTCAAAATTATTCAACCCCCAATGCTGTAAAGGGTTTTAGGGAATTTAGTGTACATTTGTAATTGTGTTCTGAATGAAATCTTACAAGGACTTTTTAAAGAACCAAATGCAACTAAAATGAATTCAATTGTTTTTGTAATACAGTATTATTATTTTTTTGTGATTTCTTCATTGACACAATTATTTAACCCATTAAAGACTACCACTCTTAAGAACAGAGGTTCATTCAAGTGTTTTCAATCAGGTATTGAAAACAACTGTGGATGTCAAGGAGCAGCAATCAAGCATAATAAGCACCAATTAGGCAGATTTAAAAGGACTGTGATACTCAGCTCCTTCTAGACATTTACTGGTGTGTTTACAAACATGGTGAAGTCAAGAGAATGGTCCAGGTAGACAAGAGAAGAGGTGATTTCTCTTCACAGGAAGGGCAATGGCTATAAGAAGATTGCAAAGATGTTAAACATACCAAGAGACAACATAGGAAGCATCATTCGCAAATTCATGGCAAAGGGCACTGTTGAAATGCTACCTGGTCGTGGCAGAAAGAAGATGCTGACTTTGACTGCTGTGCGCTACCTGAAGCGCAAAGTGGAGAAAAGTCCCTGTGTGACTGCTGAGGAACTGAAAAAAGATTTGTCAGATTTGGGTACTGAAGTTTCAGCTCAGACAATAAGGCGCACACTGTGTAATGAAGGCCTCCATGCCTGAACTCCCAGGCGTACCCCCTTGCTGTATCCAAAGAATAAGAAGAGTCGACTGCAGTATGCCAAAAGTCATGTGGACAAACCACAAAAGTTTTGGGATAGTGTTCTGTGGACTGATGAAACAAAATTAGAACTGTTTGGGCCCATGGATCAACGCTATGTTTGGAGGAGGAAGAACAAGGCCTATGAAGAAAAGAACACCTTGCCTACTGTAAAGCATGGCGGGGGGTCAATCATGCTTTGGGGCTGTTTTGCTTCTACAGGTAAAGGGAAGCTTCAGTGTGTGCAAGGTACCATGAATTCTCTGAGGCTTGGGAGACGTTGGACCTTTCAACAGGACAATGATTCCAAGCATACCTCCAAGTCCACTAGAGCATGGTTGCAGATTAAAGGCTGGAACATTTTGAAGTGGCCATCGCAGTCACCAGACTTAAATCCGATTGAGAACCTCTGGTGGGACTTAAAGAAAGCAGTTGCATCGCGCAAGCCTAGGAATGTGACTGAACTGGATGCTTTTGCCCATGAAGAATGGGCGAAGATACCTGTAGATCGCTGCAAGACACTTGTGTCAAGCTATGCTTCACGTTTAAAAGCTGTTATAACTGGAAAAGGATGTTGGACTAAGTACTAAGATTGAATGTCACTTGGGGGTTGAATAAAACTGATAATGATGTGAGCACAGAAAAGATATTTGTGGTTATTTAATTATAAATGTTATGTTATATTTGTCTGACTTACAAGTGCCTCTTTGATTTAATTGTAAACAAGATGACTGAAATGATCAAAATCAATGTCAAACTGGCCAAAATTTCAGTGGGGGTTGAATAATTTTAAACGCAACTATATATATATATATATATATATATATATATATATACAAACCGGATTCCAAAAAAGTTGGGACACTATACAAATCATGAATAAAAACTGAATGCAATGATGTGAAGGTGCCAACTTCTAATATTTTATTCAGAATAGAACATAAATCACAGATCAAAAGTTTAAACTGAGAAAATGTACCATTTTAAGGGAAAAATAAGTTGAATCAGAATTTCATGGTGTCAACAAATCCCCAAAAAGTTGGGACAAGGCCATTTTCACCACTGTGTGGCATCTCCCCTTCTTCTTACAACACTCAACAGACGTCTGGGGACCGAGGAGACCAGTTTCTCAAGTTTAGAAATAGGAATGCTCTCCCATTCTTGTCTAATACAGTTCAATCGTCTTGGGCCTTCTTTGTTGCACCTTCCTCTTTATGATGCGCCAAATGTTCTCTATAGGTGAAAGATCTGGACTGCAGACTGGCCATTTCAGTACCCGGATCCTTCTCCTACGCAGCCATGATGTTGTGATTGATGCAGAATGTGGTCTGGCATTATCTTGTTGAAAAATGCAGGGTCTTCCCTGAAAGAGATGACGTCTGGATGGGAGCATATGTTGTTCTAGAACCTGAATATATTTTTCTGCATTGATGGTGCCTTTCCAGATATGCAAGCTGCCCATGCCACATGCACTCATGCAACCCCATACCATCAGAGATGCAGGCTTCTGAACTGAGTGTTGATAACAACTTGGGTGGTCTGGATGACATGGCGTCCCAGATTTCCAAAAAGAACTTCGAATGGTGACTCGTCTGACCACAGAACAGTCTTCCATTTTGCCACACTCCATTTTAAATGATCCCTGGCCCAGTGAAAATGCCTGAGCTTGTGGATCTTGCTTATAAATGGCTTCTTCTTTGCACTGTAGAGTTTCAGCTGGCAACGGCGGATGGCACGGTGGATTGTGTTCACTGACAATGGTTTTCTGGAAGTATTCCTGAGCCTATTCTGTGATTTCCTTTACAGTAGCATTCCTGTTTGTGGTGCAGTGTCGTTTAAGGGCCCGGAGATCACGGGCATCCAGTATGGTTTTACGGCCTTGACCCTTACGCACAGAGATTGTTCCAGATTCTCGGAATCTTCGGATGATGTTATGCACAGTTGATAATGATAGATGCAAAGTCTTTGCAATTTTTCGCTGGGTAACACCTTTCTGATATTGCTCCACTATCTTTCTGCGCAACATTGTGGGAATGGGTGATCCTCTACCCATCTTGGCTTCTGAGAGACACTGCCACTCTGAGAAGCTCTTTTTATACCCAATCATGTTGCCAATTGACCTAATTAGTGTTAATTGGTCTTCCAGCTCTTCGTTATGCTCAAATTTACTTTTTCCAGCCTCTTATTGCTACTTGTCCCAACTTTTTTGGGATTTGTTGACACCATGAAAATTTGAATCAACGTATTTTTCCTTTAAAATGATACATTTACTCGGATAAAAAGTTTGATCTGTCATCTACGTTCTATTACAAATAAAATATTGACATTTGCCATCTCCACATCATTGCATTCAGTTTTTATTCACAATTTGTTTAGTGTCCCAACTTTTTGGGAATCCGGTTTGTATATATATTTTGCATAAAACTTGCTTAGCTCAGTTATATATCAGAATTTCTGTGCTATATTATTTTTTGTCATAACTCGGACAACCCCTTTAACAATAGCATTTAATGATTGAGCTCTGCTTAGGTCCTTCTCCATGCTAAAAAAATGCACCAGCATTCCAATTGAGTTAGGAGTGACGCTAAATTGGCCATTCGGTTTCTGAAGCCATGAAGAGTCAACAGTTACTGAATGTTAAAAATCCAAATTGTCCAATAATCTGGAATCTATTGCAACTTTCCAGTCATATCTAGCTGGCAGATTTTTTGTCTTCATATAAGTCTTTGCCATATTAGGGCTTGCAATCTAAATTCTCAATGGCAAATAAACACTTTAATGGGTGATTATGTTTTTAGAATTTGTTGAATTAAATCATACTAATCATACAATTACTAATCATACAATTAAAGAGATTGTCCCACAAAAAAATATTCTGTTCAGGCATCTGGATCAAAATACTTTTGTAATTGCATTTAATAAAAAACGTATATAGCTACTGAGTTATTCAATAAAATATATCTGTATAGCATCACCTGCTCTTTGTTTTTTGTTTTTCTTATTTTTTTGTCCTTCTCACTGAGATGGCTCCACATGCTCAGTTTAATCATTCAACTGCCTCCTGAGCTGTGATAGGGAGAGTACGGAAACGACCCCTTATCTGCAGCAGAAAAGACACTGCCCTTGAGCAGTCAGCTTCATATAAATCTAGCAGAGCAATGTATGGGGAGATCTCTGGGTCCATATGAGGTGCTGGGCTGGTTCTGGTAAGGGTACTTTCAAACTTGTGGCAGAGGATTCCGGCAGGAAGTTCTGTCGCTGGAACTGCCTGCCGGATCCGTCTCTCTGGTGTCATCCGGAAAAACGGATCCATTATAAAAACAATATTTTTTGCATTTTTAAACGTCTGCGCAGAACAGAAAGCCAGATCCGTTTTGCCAGAACACTTAATGCCGGATCTGGCACTAATACACTTCAATGTACATTAATGCCGGATCCGGCATTCCAACAGGTGTTCAGCATTTTTGGCTGGAGAGAAAACTGCTGCATGCTGCGGCATTTTCACCATCCAAAAAATGTAAGAGGGACTGAACTGATGCATCCTGATACTCAAAGCAAAACGCCCGATATAAAGCTGTCTGTTAAGACAATAACAATACACCCCAAAGCAAAAGAAAACAGAACAGCTATTGTATAATACAAGGATAACAAACTTTATTTAGACATATACAGTACAGACCAAAAGTTTGGACACACCTTCTCATTCAAAGAGTTTTCTTTATTTTCATGACGATGAAAATTGTAGATTCACACTGAAGGCATCAAAACTATGAATTGACACATGTGGAATTATATATATATATATATACTGAAAATATGTCATATTCTAGGTTCTTCAAAGTAGCCACCTTTTGCTTTGATTACTGCTTTGCACTGCTCTTGGCATTCTCTTGATGAGCTTCAAGAGGTAGTCACCTGAAATGGTCTTCCAACAGTCTTGAAGGAGTTCCCAGAGATGCTTAGCACTTGTTGGCCCTTTTGCCTTCACTCTGCGGTCCAGCTCACCCCAAACCATCTCGATTGGGTTCAGGTCCGGTGACTGTGGAGGCGAGGTCATCTGGCGCAGCACCCCATCACTCTCCTTCATGGTCAAATAGCCCTTACACAGCCTGGAGGTGTGTTTGGGGTCATTGTCCTGTTGAAAAATAAATGATGGTCCAACTAAAGGCAAACCGGATGGAATAGCATGCCGCTGCAAGATGCTGTGGTAGCCATGCTGGTTCAGTATGCCTTCAATTTTGAATAAATCCCCAACAGTGTCACCAGCAAAGCACCCCCACACCATCACACCTCCTCCATGCTTCACGGTGGGAACCAGGCATGTAGAGTCCATCCATTCACCTTTTCTGCGTTGCACAAAGACACGGTGGTTGGAACCAAAGATCTCAAATTTGGACTCATCAGACCAAAGCACAGATTTCCACTGGTCTAATGTCCATTCCTTGTGTTCTTTAGCCCAAACAAGTCTCTTCTGCTTGTTGCCTTCTCTTAGCAGTGGTTTCCTAGCAGATATTCTACCATGAAGGCCTGATTCACACAATCTCCTCTTAACAGTTGTTCTAGAGATGTGTCTGCTGCTAGAACTCTGTGTGGCATTGACCTGGTCTCTAATCTGATCTGCTGTTAACCTGCGATTTCTGAGGCTGATGACTCGGATGAACTTATCCTCCGCAGCAGAGGTGACTCTTGGTCTTCCTTTCCTGGGGCGATCCGCATGTGAGCCAGTTTCTTTGTAGCGCTTGATGGTTTTTGTGACTGCACTTGGGTACACTTTCAAAGTTTTCCCAATTTTTCAGACTGACTGACCTTAATTTCTTAAAGTAATGATGACCACTCGTTTTTCTTTACTTAGCTGCTTTTTTCTTGCCATAAAACAAATTCTAACAGTCTATTCAGTAGGACTATCAGCTGTGTATCCACCTGACTTCTCCACAATGCAACTGATGGTCCCAACCCCATTTATAAGGCAATAAATCCCACTTACTAAACCTGACAGAGCACACCTGTGAAGTGAAAACCATTTTAGGTGACTACCTCTTGAAGCTCATCAAGAGAATGCCAAGAGTGTGCAAAGCAGTAATCAAAGCAAAAGTTGGCTACTTTGAAGAACCTAGAATATGACATATTTTTAGTTGTTTCACACTTTTTTGTTATGTATATAATTTCACGTGTTAATTCATAGTTTTGATGCCTTCAATGTGAATCTACCATTTCCATAGTCATGAAAATAAAGAAAACTCTTTGAATGAGAAGGTGTGTCCAAACTTTTGGTCTGTACTGTATATATATATATATATATATATATATATAAAAAGTCAAGTGTGTAAACAAATGAGTAAAAATACAAGTGACAAAAAAGTGCAGGTGCCAAACAAAGGAAAAATGCAAAGTGACAGTGATTGATACATTAGGTAAAAATGTTAATTAATATAAATTCAATTGTTGTATCCCACTAAGAAAATATCCCAATTTTACACCTCCAATTATCACATGTACAGTAGAGCATCCATAACCACATCCCACAGGGTAAACACAGATATTTTCCCTCCTCCTATAAACGCTAAAACTTTTTTTCCCTTTCTTTCTCATATACAAAGGAATCCTCCCGATGTTTGAATAATCCCACACCAGTTGCTTTATCCATACACATAAATGGTATATCCATGTAGATTAAAAGAGCGACCTTAAGAAGTGCACCGTTACATAGATGACGTTCTCATGATATGGCAGGGCAGTGTAGAGGATCTGAGTTTGTTTATGTCATCTCTTAATGAGAACAACATGAACATTCATCTCACATATAAGATGCGAAGGGAAAAGATGGATTTTCCAGATGTTTCTTTTCATGTGGATAATGACGGCTTTGTCCACACAGATCTTTTCTGAAAACCTACCGCCGTGAACAGTCTCCTCCGCGCTGATTCCTTCCACCCCAAAAAATAGCTCGATGGGATTCATATTGGACAATTCCTGAGATTGAGAATAATCTCTTCTAGAGATGATGATTTCGAGAGGCGGGCCGACAATCTAAACAAGAGATTTAAGGATCGTGGTTACAGTTATCGATCGGTAAGACGAGCTTATCTACATGCCAAGCAGTCAAAGAGAGACAAACTGTTGCAAAATCAGATCAGACATAAGGATGATGATAAAGTAGTGAGATACATTACTTCATATAACTCCGGGAACGGAGAAGTTGTTTCTATACTCAGAAGGCATTGGGACATTTTACAAATGGACCACACTTTGTGATGCTACCTACCTGCCTATGTATCCGTCTTTAACATTTAGACGAGAATTTTTTTTTTAAGACACCCTGGTTCACAGTCACTATGAAGGTAAAAACCCTAACAAATGATTTGGTTTCAAAGGCCCAAAATGGGGCTGTCACCCTTGTGGCGAGTGCGTGACCTGTCCAAATATTCTGAGAATGACTACTTTTACGGATTGCACGTGGCAGAGATCTTATGAGATCACACATACAATATCCTGTACAACGATAGGTGTGATATAGGTAGCAAGCTGTCCTTTTAACCTTCTCTATGTAGGTATGACTACAAGACAACTGAGAAAACATACGAGGGAACATGTCCTCGGCATCATTGGAGCGAAAGATGAAGAAGACCTCTCAATTATGAAAACCATCCCCTGGCAATTTAAAACGCATCATAATTGTAATGGTGCACTTTTTAAGGTAAGGGGGATTGACAAAGTTCTGATAGGTGGGAGGGGTGGGGACTGGAAAAAGCTTTTAGCACAGAAGGAAGTCAAGTGGATTTGATCTGAACACTGTAATGCCATTGGGTTTGAATGAGGCCCTCAGTTTCTCCCCTTTTCTTAGATAGGTCTCTATAATTCCCATTTGTATTTATCCTCTATTGGTCTTAGTGGTGTTATTATCTGACCTTTTTAAACTGGTTTTATGTTGGTTTTAATACATTTTTTTTGTTTTGCTTCATTAGGTCGCTCTTTTAATCTACATGGATATATCTCTTATGTGTATGGATAAAGTAACTGGTGTGGGATTATTCAAACATCAGGGAGGATTCCTTTGTATATGAGAAAGAAAGAAGAAAAAAAATTGCATTTATAGGAGAGAAAAGAATCTGTGTTTACCCGGTGGGATGCAATTATGGATGATCTACTGTACATGTGATAATTGAAGGTGTAAAATTGGGATATTTTCTTAGTGGGATACAACAACAGAATTTATCTTAATTAACATTTTTACCTAATGTATCATTCACAGTCACTTTGCACTTTTTTTTGTTTGGCACCTGCACTTTTTTCACGTTGCACGTTTTTTTTTAACTTCATGTTACTTCATGTATTTTTACTTGATTGTTTACACACTTGACTTATTTACATATATATATATATTTTTTTTTTGATGAATAATATGCGCAAAGAGCTTCTTCACTGCATTTGCAGTAAATATTGGTGTCATGTATTTGACACTGTTCACACATTCACCTGTTCACTCAGTCTTAGTGCATTTAGTGGTGTGCTGCTACTTTATTAGTTTGCTGTATTATTGCCGGGTAGCTTGCACCTGCGATTTGTCTCAGGAGGTGCTGTTCTGTTTTTTTGCTTATATGTATATTATAGAGGACCAGGCATCCTCTTTGGAACTTAGCACTCCCGCCCATCCCCCAGCCCTTGGTGTTTTTAAATCAGAGTGAAAATGGAGCTGGACCCTCCATGTTAGAGTAGGTCCCACCTGATAAGAAGCTACCTTGTCGTCTGGTAGGTGGGCCCGACATATTTTTGATCAATAATATGCGCTAAGAGCTTCTTCACTGCATTTGCAGTAAATATTGGCGTCATGTATTTGACCTTGTTCACACATTCACCTGTTCACTCAGTCTTAGTGCATTTAGTGGTGTGCTGCTACTTTATTAGTTTGCTGTATTATTGCCGGGTAGCTTGCACCTGCGATTTGTCTCAGGAGGTGCTGTTCCGTTTTTTTGCTTATATATATATATATATATATATATATATATATATATATACAGTTGCAAGAAAAAGTATGTGAACCCTTCGGAATGATATGGATTTCTGCACAAATTGGTCATAAAATGTGATCTGATCTTCATCTAAGTCACAACAATAGACAATCACAGTATGCTTAACTAATAACACACAAATAATTAAATGTTACCATGTTTTTATTGAACACACCATGTAAGCATTCACATGCAGGTGGAAAAAGTATGTGAACCCCTAGACTAATGACATCTCCAAGAGCTAATTGGAGTGAGGTGTCAGCCAACTAGATTTCAATCAATGAGATTAGATTGGAGGTGTTGGTTACAGCTGCCCTTCCCTATAAAAAATACACACCAGTTCTGGGTTTGCTTTTCACAAGAAGCATTGCCTGATGTGAATGATGCCTCGCACAAAAGAGCTCTCAGAAGACCTACAATTAAGAATTGTTGACTTGCATAACACTGGAAAGGGTTATAAAAGTATCTCCAAAAGCCTTGCTGTTCATCAGTCCACGGTAAGACAAATTGTCTATAAACGGAGAAAGTTCAGCACTGCTGCTACTCTCCCTAGGAGCGGCCGTACTGTAAAGATGATTGCAAGAGCACAGCGCAGACTGCTCAATGAGGTGAAGAAGAATCCTAGAGTGTCAGCTAAAGACTTACAAAAGTCTCTGGCATATGCTAACATCCCTGTTAGTGAATCTACGATATGTAAAACACTAAACAAGAATGGATTTTATAGGAGGATACCACAGAGGAAGCCACTGCTGTCCAAAAAAAAACATTGCTGCACGTTTACAGTTTGCACAAGAGCACCTGGATGTTCCACAGCAGTACTGGCAAAATATTCTGTGGACAGATGAAACCAAAGTTGAGTTGTTTGGAAGAAACACACAACACTATGTGTGGAGAAAAAGAGGCACAGCACACCAACATCAAAACCTCCTCCCAACTGTGAAGTATGGTGGTGGGGGCATCATGGTTTGGGGCTGCTTTGCTGCGTCAGGG
Organism: Bufo gargarizans; assembly: GCF_014858855.1. Lineage (NCBI taxonomy): Eukaryota > Metazoa > Chordata > Amphibia > Anura > Bufonidae > Bufo > Bufo gargarizans. Next base: position 525,004,084 of record NC_058080.1, on the reverse strand, counting down.
CCTGGACGGATTGCTATCATTGAAGGAAAAATGAATTCCCAAGTTTATCAAGACATTTTGCAGGAGAACTTAAGGCCATCTGTCCTCCAGCTGAAGTTCAACAGAAGATGGATGTGGCAACAGGACAACAACCCAAAGCATAGAAGTAAATCAACAACATAATGGCTTAAACATAAGAAAATACGCCTTTTGGAGTGGCCCAGTGAGAGTCCTGACCTTAACCCGATTGAGATGCTGTGGCATGACCTCAAGAAAGCGATTCTCACAAGACATCCCAAGAATATTACTGAACTGAAACAGTTCTGTAAAGAGGAATGGTCAAGTATTACTCCTGACCGTTGTGCACGTCTGATCTGCAACTACAGGAAACGTTTGGTTGAAGTTATTGCTGCTAAAGGAGGTTCAACCAGTTATTAAATCCAAGGGTTCACATACTTTTTCCACCTGCACTGTGAATGTTTACATGGTGTGTTCAATAGAAACATGGTAACATTTAATTCTTTGTGTGTTATTAGTTTAAGCAGACTGTGATTGTCTATTGTTGTGACTTAGATGAAGAGCAGATCACATTTTATGACCAATTTGTGCAGAAATCCATATCATTCCAAGGGGTTCACATACTTTTTCTTGCACCTGTATATATATATATATATATATATATATATATATTATTTTTTATTTATTATTTGAATATTTATTAGTATATACATACAGTGGATATAAAAAGTCTACACACCCCTTTTAAAATGTCAGGTTTCTGTGATAAAAAAAAAAAAAATGAGACAAAGAGACAACTGTACAACTCAATTGAAAAACAAACTGTAATCTTTTATGTAGAGGGAAGAAAAAATGTAAAAATAAAATAATATGGTTGCATAGGTGTGAAGACCCTTAAAGGGACACTGATAGGCCTTCTGAGCATAATTAGCTCTTTATATGCCCCCCCTAGGTCTTATAATAAGTTTCCAATTTATATATAAGTATTATCCCTGTGCGCATTGTAAAATTTTAAAAATAATCTTTATAATCACCTGTCCTTTCTGCCCAAGGGGCGTTCTTTGTGCCGCATTTGTGCCCAGCCGCGTCCCAACTGCCGGATCCTTAGACACACCCATCTCTTTAGCATTCACTTCGCTGGGTGGTATTTTCCTGTCCCCGACATTCGGAGATCCTGCGCATGTGCCCGGCACCCTCGCTTGCCGGGATCACATTGCGCCAAGTGAATACTAATGAGATGGGCGTGTCTAAGGATCCGGCAGTTGGGATGCGGCTGGGCACAAATGCTGGAACGCACACCACTTCCTCTTCCTCATTCTCCCCCCTTGAGTATGGTAGGCGTTTTATTCCATGTGTATTGAATTGATCTAATGAACAGGCTATATATAGGTAGTGAGCATACCCACTCATATTCCTTGAGAAAGCAACCGTGAAACACATGTCGGGATACAGGACTATTCTGGTCTGTATAATTTTACATGAATTGTCTCCTGTATGTATTGATCCATTTTGTGGCACTTTGCTTATGGTTGGGGTTTATTAATCTCATCTATCTGTGGGAGAAATTGTTACTAGTATGTATTATGAATAGTGGTCCTGTGGGCATTTTTCCCTTTGAATGTAACGGTAATGCTGCTAATTGCTAACATATATGAAACTCTATTTTAAACTATATGTCTAAATAAAGTTTGTTATCCTTGTATTATACAATTGCTGTTCTGTTTTCTTTTGTTTTGGGGTATACTGATGCATCCTGAATGGAATGCTCTCCATTCAGAATGCATTAGGATAAAACTGATCATTTTTTTTCTGGTATTGAGCTCCTGTGACAGAACTCAATACCGGAAAACAAAAACGCTAGTGTGAATGTACACTTACAAAGAAATTCTCATGTACTTTCTAGTGTCTGATTTTCATTTTTTACATTAATTATGGGATAACCCCTTTAAAGTTGGTTTTGGATGTTTCAGTATCCCTCACAGAATTCACCTGAGAGTGATCATCCACGTGTAGACAATTCTTTGCTAAGGTTAAAGGAACCTAGGTTCTTGGAATTGGTGGAGCTGATAAGACTTGTAATCAGTGGTTGTGTCAAAAATTACTCATAAGAAAACTAGCTATAGAAGTTAATTTTTAAATCATAATTTGCTTTCTGAAACAAAAATCCAAAATTAATTACAGTAAAATGGGAAAGAGGATTAATATAATGAATATTTTTATTATTTGTACTATTTCAATTTAACCAACTGGCAAGTCAATGAAAAAAATCAAAGATTATAGGTTATATTGTGGCTTATAACTGTTTATAATTTGATTATACATGCACTCTTGGGGTTTCTCTTGATTTTTATGATTTACATTCTATTCTATGTATCTCTACTAATTATATTTTTCCTTGCTCATTTTGTGACATGTGAAAATCTCAGTAGGACTTCACTCACACTGTTTTTCAATGTCCTATTAATCTGAATACCCATTAATCTTCCACTTCGCCATAAATAACACAATAAACAAACCACTCCAGGACAACGAACTACAACAGCTTCAATATTACTATCTGCATTAATGCCATGGAACCCAATGGTGCTAGAGTCGTATGCCATTAATACCCTTAAGCAGTAATGTTTTACATTAAACACTTCATTAGAAAATCTAATGGGTTTGTGTCCCTGGGCCCATTTCTTACTGTTCCCTACTGTAACAATACAGACTACTATAAAGAATATTATATATACAAGAATAAACAGTTCAAAAGTCAAAATTCAATTAACTATGTTCTAGTCTGGAATCAAGATCTCTGATCACAGACACAGCTAGTGAATGCCTCCTGTGTAAAACTCCTGAGTGGACACCAGGTTAACATCCTGACATCCCCCATAAATGTACAGTGAATGCTGCAACAGTGTCAATTACCTTAGCACTGATTATGATGGCAGTACCTATTTTGGTGTGACAAACACAGATGTATTTGGATCTCCATAAGTCGTCCGAATAGACACATTTTATTTTATTTTTTTCTGGACCCATTCAGTTAAATTATTGGGTCCAGATTAGATTGGAAAACTGAAAAAAATTGCATTACTTTAATTGGACCATATGCTATTTAGCTAGAGAAATGTCTGCAATCTAAATTTGTCTCTAACCATTGTTGATCGAGCGCCATAGTGCTCGGGCGAACACACCGGGATGCTCGTGTACCGAGCACCCGAGTATAATGGAAGTCAATAGAAGAACAAGCATTAAACCAGGCCCCTCCTGCTCTAAAGAGGGAGGGTGCCTGGTTCATAGGAAAATGTCAGAAATTGATGGAAACACCACCAAAATGGTTTGGGAACAGCATGGGGAGGATGTCTGGATGCATCTTGGACTCCCAGGTCACTGCTGGGAACGATGTTTTCTGAGTAGTACGCCACTTTCACAGACTGACAATAATACGACAAAACCAAAGATAAAATCGATTTTAGATGAAAATTTGTTAGGAAACCTTCTTTCCTGTATATTTACTTGTATATAAGGTGCAAGTGCTGCCAAAAATTACAAGGAAGAGGTACTCCGATTACAACCTATATATCACATAAAGGAGGGCCTCATTCACTATGTGGTACAATTATTCATGTAGTGGAACTCCTACACTCATAAAGCCTATGCACTAAGTGAAAGGGCTGCCAAAAATTACAAGGATCCGGCACTCCAATACATCCTTTGTTACACATAAAGGAGGGCATCATACACAGCCTTGAAAAATTATGATTGATGGCCTGCTGGTGACCCTCTAGAACATTTGGAACAAGGGCCTGCTGATCTGACCATCTAAAACATTATGCTGCTTTGGTGACTCTAGATAAACCTGGGGCCAATCTCAATTTCAGATGTCTGGCCTATCAACTTTCAATGTTATTGTTAGCGCACACCATGGTGACTACGGGTAACGGGGAATCAGGGTTCAATTCTGGAGAGGGAGCCTGAGAAACAGCCACGGCTACCACATCCAAGCAAGGGAGTATGCGTGCAAATTACCTATTAGGTATAATTAGGTTAGGGCCTGCAGGTGATCTGACCCTGTAAAACATTATATGCGAGGGCCTTCTGGTGAGCTGACCCTTTAAAAAAATATATGCGAGGGCCTGCAGCTGAGCTGACACTGTAAAACATTATATGCAAAGGGAATATATGTGAGGGCATTATATTCAATGAAGCATGTGTTGATATGATGGAAGAGGAGAAGGAGGATGAGGTTTAAAAGTAATATAAGGAAGTATTACTTTACTGAGAGAGTAGTGGATGCATGGAATAGCCTTCCTGCAGAAGTGGTAGCTGCAAATACAGTGAGGGAGTTTAAGCATGCATGGGATAGGCATAAGGCTATCCTTCATATAAGATAGGGCCAGGGACTATTCATAGGATTCAGATATATTGGGCAGACTAGATGGGCCAAATGGTTCTTATCTGCCGACACATTCTATGTTTCTATGAGAAAAGGAAGATTACCCTTGTTTGTGGTGGAAGGGGTGCATGGGAATACAGTGTATTCAGTACATTATAAACAACCCATTTAAAGTGCCTTTATGTTCAGCTGCTTTCCTCTGGTGGAGTTGAGAAGTCGTGGTCAATACAGGCCTTGATCATTTTAATAAGATTTAACCTGTCAGCATTTTCAGTTCAAATAAAAGAAAGGGTATCCCACGGCACAAAAACCACCCAGTAGTTGGAGTAATGATGGTTCTTGTTTATTTGGGCAAGTGGTACAACACGTTTCGGGATTTAACCCCTTCTTCAGGTACAATTGACTTGCATACATTCAGGTAAAATTGCATACATTTAAATACAGTGTAAAAAAACGCCAAAAACACACAAGGGGCGGGGTAGGGGCGGGTCAGTGGGCGGTACTGAATGAGCTCTCAGAGCTATGCAGACAAAAGGGTTAAAACACTTTGCTACCTATCAAACTTATTTTTAATATGTCGACTTGATGTCCCAATTCAAAGGGAGATCTTTCCCAGTGGTGCGATTTCTAATTTTTATTAGGATACAGATAAAATCGTGTAAGAGGACACAAAATATAATTTTTTACCGTCGTTATATTGATGATTTGATTTTAATTTGGGAAGGTGACCTTTTAACAATAAATGATTTTATTAAGGACCTCAATTCCACCAATTGGGGTCTCACTTTCTCAGGCATAAGTGACAAATCCAAAGCTGAATATCTTGACCTGGAATTACATATGAATGATGGATCCGTTAATACACAAACATTTTTTAAAGAAGTCGACTGTAACAGTTACTTGGACTATTCAAGTGAACACTTCAAGAAGTGGAAGAAAAACATTCCGTATAGTCAATTTAAGCGAATTAGGCGTAACTGCTCCAGGGACGAAGATTTCGTTACACAAAGTAATGTAATTCGGTCTAGATTCCTACAAAAGGGCTATCCGACAGATGTTATAGATACAGCTTTCAAAAAGGCAAAACCACTGACACAACTTGAATGTTTGGTAGGAAGCAAAAAACAAAATGATACCAAATACCACAATACTAATATTTTAACCACCTATAACAGCAACCACATAGATATCCGTAAAATTCTGTCTAGGCATTGGTATATCCTAAGAAAAGATCCCTTCCTGAACTCTGAGATAACAAAACAACCGTCTCTAGTATTCAGACGAGAAAAACATAAAAAAATATGCTAGCCCCAAGCAAACCGAAGAACAAACGTGAAGAAGTAGCCAGCCAAGTCGGTATTAAGACTCCAGGGAGCTATAGATGCAACCAACCAAGATGCCTCTGCTGCAGATCCCTAAATATTACCACTTCCTTTTTGGGCCGAAATGACAAATTTTTAAAAATCAAGGACGAACTAAATTGCGGATCATCCAATATCATCTACCTTATCACATGCCCTTGTAATCTCCGTTATGTAGGACGTACTATACAGACCTTGCATAAAAATTCCTCCAGCATAGCATCTCCAGACATGCTATTGTCCATCACCAAGGTTCTTTTCTGGGATTCACGGTTACCCCGATCGAGCAAGTCCGATCAAATGGATATAATATTATCCAGACACTGAGAAAACGCGAGATGTTCTGGATATATAAATTAAACTGCCTCAATCCATATGGCCTGAATGAGGCTTTTGAAATCAATTTATGAAATCCACTATTCCCCTTCCCCGTTTATGCCATTACCCTAGCCACAACAATCTTTTCCGTGATCGACCTTTGTCGTGTCCCCCTCCCTCTCTCACATCACCTGTGGACACTTATGTTCCGTTTACCCCCCCCCCCCCCACATCCTTTGTCCTTAGATGTCCACCTAAGGATCTGCCTATCTCTTCCTTTAGTTACTTTTTTTGTCGTTAAATAAATCAGACACTATAGCGACGTAGCAATCACAATTAATATATTTTCCTTTTATCCCGCATTCTCTCGCCACCCCATGAAATGAATAGACGTTTCACATACATTAAACAAATAGGATTACTATATCATAGTGTAACCTCATATTACATCATCATTATCACAATTAAAAATATAACATTTATTATAATCCAGTTCACTTTCAATTATCACACTTTAGATTACCAGCCGTCTAAATTGGACATTTTTACCTTCTGATCCTTTTATTATTTCCTTAATATAGCCCAATATAATTTTCATTGGTTTTATTTGCTATTTATTTATCTATTTATCTTTTTATTTATTATCTTTTATTCCAAAATCAGGTCATATTAAAAGGTCTCATTGCTTCCAGTTTGTGCAGTATGAATGCACTGCCCTTTAGCCAGCCTGGTCTGACACCCCCCCCCCCCCCCCCTCTCTGACGCAGTAGCAGTGTCTGGTTGCTAAGAGATGGAGTGTGACGTCTCACACCACGTGACCGGCCGCTGCCTCATGCGACCGCCCATCGCTTCCAGCGGCCGCTTCTCCTCGACACCCGCGATTTACTCATTGACGGCGGTCACATGGCACAGTCATGTGATCGCATCACATGACATCACAAGGTCCTGCACCACCCGAAACCACTTACACGATTTTATCTGTATCCTAATAAAAATTAGAAATCGCACCACTGGGAAAGATCTCCCTTGAATAGGGACATCAAGTCGATATATTAAAAATAAGTTTGATAGGTAGCAAAGTGTTTTAACCCTTTTGAGAGCTCATTCAGTACCACCCACTGACCCGCCCCTACCCCGCCCCTTGTGTGTTTTTGGCGGTTTTTTACACTGTATTTAAATGTATGCAATTTTACCTGAATGTATGCAAGTCAATTGTACCTGAAGAAGGGGTTAAACCCCGAAACGCGTTGTACCACTTGCACAAATAAACAAGAACCATCATTACTCCAACTACTGGGTGATTTTTGCGCCATGGGATACCTTTTCTTTTATTTGAACTACTGGCTTTCTGCGGGATTCCAGGCATCCCTGAACAGAAGTATCCATCCCGGGCTGCACACCATCCGTTGCGAGGAGTTCATGACAACTCGATACATGTCCACATTAGAGTTGTGCCTAAACTAGCACAACTCTATCAGGTGAGCCTCCCCAGTGGAGATACCTATTTTACTTATTTTTAACATTATTACCCTATGGTGCGCCATTCTTTTTTGTTCTACAGTGGAACGAAGCCTGTTTCTGATAGCATTTTCAGTTGACAGGCCAGCATTTCCAAGGTGTAGAGCGCCAGTTCATGCCACGTGTCCAGCTTGGACACCCAGTAGTTGTAAGGAACTGAGGGATCATTGAGGACGCTGACACGGTCTGCTATGTACTCCTTCACTATCTTCCAAAATATTTCCCTCCTTGTGACACTAGGCCTCACATCAGGATGAGGGTGCTGGCTGGATGTCATGAAACTGTCCCAGGCTTTGGAGAGTGTTGCCATGCCTCATTTGGAACTGCTGTGTGTTCCCCTTGTCTCCCCTCCTCGGTTGGCCAAGGAAATATGGATTCTGTCACCAGCGTTGTCAGATGGAAACTTTTAGAGCAATTTTTCAACAAGGATCTTCTGGTATTTCACCATTTTGCTCGTCCTCTCCACCAGAGGAATGAGAGATGAGAAGTTCTCTTTGTAGCGAGGGTCAAAAAGGGTGAAAAAACAGTAATCTGTGTTGTCTAAAATGTATAACACACGGATCTCGGGAAAGGCAGCCTAACATAAAGTTAGCCATGTGTGCCAGAGTACCAACAGGCAAGACTTTGCTGTCATCATCAGCAGGATCACTCTTAATCTCCTCATCCTCTTCCTCCTCTTCTGCCCACCCACGCTGAACAGATGGAATTAAACTTCCATGGGAACTACCCTCTGTAGCAGAGGTAACTGTCTCCTGCTCCTCCTCCTCTTCATCGTCCAATTCGTGCTGAGAAGATGAACTGAGGGTGGTCTGGCTATCACCCTGTGTAATGTCTTCCCCCATTTCCACCTCTTCCACATGCAAAGCGTCTTCCTTAATTGTGAGCAGCGAGCGTTTGGGTAGACACAGAAGTGGTATGGTTACGCTGATAATAACGTTATAGCCGCTCACCATCTGTGTTGATTCTTAAAAGTTGCTTAAAACCTCACAGAGGTCAGACATCTATTCTCACTCCTCGCTTGTTAATAGTGGAAGCTGACTGGAAAGGTGACGACTGGAAAGCGGAAGCTGACTGGAAGCTGAATGGAAAGGTGACGACTAGAAAGTATTCCACTACTGCCCTCTGCTGCTCACAAAGTCTGGCCAACATGTGGAACGTGGAGTTAAAGTGCGTGCTCACATGGCACAACAGCTGGTGAGCTGACAATTTCAAGCGATGCTGCAGCTTTGACAGACCAGCTGAAGCTGTCAATGACTTGCAGAAATGTGCACACACACGGCACATCTTCGCCTTTAGCTCAGTCTAACTGGGGTAGGTTTTGAGAAACCGCTGAACCACAAGGTTTAACATATGAGCTAGGCATGGGATGTGTCTGAGCTTGCCGAGCTACAAAGCCGCCACCAAGTTACAGCCATTATCAGACACAACTGTTGCCGCTTCTCTACTGCAGTGCTATACTGCTTCCAGCTACCGACTGATGACTGACTGGTGCTGCACGCAGATAAATAGGAGGTGGAAGTGGAGGAGGAGGCGGAGAAGGAGAAGTAGGGTTTGGAGCTACTAAAGTAGGTGCTGGCGGAAACCCTTATCAACGTAGGGCCTGCAATCCTTGGCGTCGGTAGAACCTGTGCTATCCCAGGGTACGACTTGCTCCCGGCCTCCACAACATTCACCCAGTGTGTCGTCAGGGAAATGTAGTGTCCCTGGCCGAATTCACTTGTCTATGTGTCCGTGGTTAAGTGGACCTTCCCAGAAACTGCGTTGGTCAGGGCACGTGTGATGTTACGGGACACATGTTGGTGTAAGGTGGGCACAGCACATCTTGAAAATTAGTGGCAGCTGGGGACTGCGTAACGCGGGACGGCTGCCGAAATCAGGGTGCAGAAGGGCTCAGTGTCCACAAGCCTAAATGGCAACATTTCCAGGGCCAGTAATTTGGAAAGCTGCACATTTAGTGCTATGTCCTGTGGGTGGGTGACTAGGTATTTAGCTTGCATTCAAAACCCTGGGGTAAGGACATTTGGACATGGAAGTGGATGTGGTTGCTAATGATGCTTGCAAAGGTCCAGGTGACGGGCGGGAGGCATCCGGGCCTGCTGCTTCGACGGGAGATTGGTCAGCATGTAACACAAATGAAGACGAGGCAGTATAGTGACTCGCAGACACAGATGGTGGACCCAGTCATTTGTCCCACTTAGTACGGTGCTTGAATGCCATGTGGCGGATCATGCTGGTGGTGGTGAGGTTGCTAGTGTTGAAGCACCGGCTCATTTTAGTATGGCACAGGTTGCAAACTACTATTCTTTTGTCATCCGCACTTCCCTTCATAAAAATGCCATACTGCGGAACATCTACCTCTTCCATCTTCCCAGGTTGGGTCAGTGACCTCATCGTCCACCACCTCCTCTTCCACTTCCTCACTCTGACAATCCTCCTGATTAGTTGACCTAACCTCAACCTCAGTGATTGACAATTGTGTCTCATCCTCTTCCTCAACCTCTTGAGACAGTAATTGCGGCTGACTCATTGGCAACTGTGTCTCATCATCATCCACCTCATTAAACGCTAATTACCATTCTTCACCGTTATGTTCTTGTGACTGTGAATGCTCAAGAGGTTGTTGATCAGGGCACAAGATCTCATGTCCCTCTTCAAGCGTGCTTGGTAGGAGGGCCAAATCAAGTAATGGCGATGAAAGGAGGTCCTCGGAATATCCGAGTGTGGAATTACTTGTTTGGCCAGACTGTACATGGTGGGTAGAAGAAGGATCAGGGTGAGGATTGTGTTGACCAGACTCCTGGCTACTGAGACTGGACTTGGTGGAAGACAGGGTGGTGCTTAACCGACTGGAAGCATTTTCTGCTGCAATCCAACCGACCACCTGGTCGCACTGGTCTGACTTCAAGAGTGGTGTCCTGCGCCGCCCTGCAAAATGGGACATGAAGCTAGGTATCGTGGATGATTGTTTTTCTTGTGCTGTGGCAGCAGGCACAGTTTCTTCGAGCCCAGGGCCACATCCTCTGCGTGCTCTATCAGCATCACGGCCACTTCCCCTTCCCTTACTGCTTGCCTTATTCATTTCAAATGTGATATATGCTTCAAAGTATGTCACACGTACAGTAGCGTAGGATTTGGAAGTGTATGCACAAAAAATTTTACAAAGGTATTTGTGATTAGGAAATGTTATACAGGACAGGTACCACAGGTAATGTCACTGTTTGCAGTGTCTACAGAAAAAGGTACACTCTATGTTACTGATATTTTAGGGATGCGCACACTTTAAATAGGAGATGTGGTGCGGATAATTTAACTGTCCGCAGCGGACACCGTCTCTGAAAAAAGTGCACTGGATGACACTGATATTTTAGGGATGTGGCACAGATATTTTAACTGTCTGCAGCGGACACCGTCTATGGAAAAAGTGCACTGGATGTCACTGATATTTTGGGGATGTGCACACTTTAAATAGGAGATGTGTTTGCCCCCATACTAATCCCACATATCACCAATTTCTGCAACCATTTATTGAAGGGTAACATCCCCCATCCAGATTTTCTGGTGGCCAATATCACAGTCATTCCCAAACCAAAAAAGGACCCCCTATCACCATCCAATTACAGACCCATATACTTATTGAATTTGGACACAAACATTTTCGCATCCATTTTGGCAAGACATCTCAATACTCTCCTACCTAGCCTTATACAGAAAGACCAGGTGGGATTCATCCCCGACAGGAAGGCCCCTGATAATATCAGAAAAGTCCTTAATATAATACAAGTAGCTAATAATAAAGCAACTCCATTAGCTATTTTGGCCCTAGACATAGAAAAGGCCGTTGACTCCGTCACATGGGATTATTTGTATAGAGTACTATAAGCTATGGGTATTAGAGGTCCATTTCTACAAGCTGTCCACTTCCTTTATTCTACCCCAGTAGCTTACCTCAAACTTCCATCTACACATCCAACCTCCGTCCAGATCCTTAGGGGAACACGTCAGGGTTGCCCTTTCTCCCCTGCCTTATTTGCCATTGCGATGGAGCCTCTCACCATTCATATTAGAAATAACCTGAATATTGCAGGCCTTAACATAGGAGACACCGAATATAAACTCAGCTTATTCGCAGATGAACTCCTTTTATCCCTCACCAACCCCATAACCTCTCTCCCAAACCTTTTACATCTTTTGAAATCATTCTCGGTGTCTTCAGAGCTCCACATTAATCATGGGAAGTCTGAACTTCTATTATGTAACACCCCTCCCCCGTTAAAATCCCTTCTCCTGCAGAACTTCCCCTTTTTGCATCAATCCAATTACATCCCATATTTAGGTACTCTGATTCCGTCCCAACTAAACACCCTATATAAACTCAATTACCTCCCATTATACCGAAAAATCAGGGAAGACCTCAGAACCTGGAGCCCACTACCAGTTTCATGGATTGGTAGAGTACACATAGTCAGAATGGTGATCTTACCCAGGCTGTTATATTTGTTTCGGACCCTTCCCGTTCAAATACCCAGTAAGGATATCGGTAGTTTACAGTCAGATGTGATTAAATGTATCTGGAGCAACAAACGAGCCTGCATCTCCCGCACTGTAATGTGTAGACATAAATCACAAGGGGGTCTCTCAGTCCCCGACTTTGCAAAGTGTTACAGAGTGACGGGTTTAGCCCAATTATTCCTAACACACCTGCAACCAGAAGTGCACCCTCTGTGGGTCTCCCTTGAACAATCCCTTCTTAACCCTTGGTTAAGTATCTCAATGATAGAGTCTGGAGTTTGCAGCAGTATAAGGAGGCCACCGAGTGGCACAATGACAGAGTGTGGAGGTGGCAGCAGTGTGAGGAAGCCACAGAGTGGCACAATGACAGTGCTTGGAGGTGGCGGCAGCAGCAGTAGCAGCATCAGGGGAAGCCCACTGAGTGGCACAATGACAGAATTTGGAGGTGGCTGCAGCAGCAGCACCAGTAGGAGGCTACAGAATGGCACAATTACTGAGTGTGGAGGTGGCGGCAGCATCAGTAGAGAACAAAGTGCTAAGGTGACATAGTGTGGAGGTGTCAGCAGCATGAGGAGTCCACAGAGTGGCACAAACATAACAGATTGTGGAGGTGGCAGCAGCATGAGGAGGCCACAGAGTGGCCACTTTGTCTATTAATTTATAGGGAATATGGGACAGAACAGAAGGTTAAAATGTCTCAACTTTATAAAGTGTTGCTTAAAACACGATTTAATAATACACGTTCTCCGGCACAAAAGGATTGGCAAATTGATTGTCCGTGAATTTCCCTCAAAGATTGGGATAATATATTGGCAAATTTAAGTTTACTTTCTTATAATTTGAATCAAGTTTTGGTTCAATTTAATATTCAATATTTTATACATTTTATAATAAAATGTAAGTGTTGCCTAAGACAGGAGAGAATCCACCAGTCTTTAGTTTATTTGACAACGTGGTTACAATGGAGAAAGCATTCCAAAAAACAATTTCTCTCCACCTGGAGAGAAATCCTGTCAAGATTGATGCAAGCGCGGTATCTGCTGCTCATCGACCCAGATACTGGGGGAACCTGCCTGGCATGAACAGGCCTCTAATAGCTACAGACAATGAGAAGACAAAGCGTCAAGATAGCTTTGAGCCCAGAAGAGTCGCAAAGTTCATCAAAATACGTCACTAAAGATTTTACTGCATATAACTGCAGTGCTGACCGCTGAATAAATTTTGTTTTTTGATCGAAATACTTCATTAAAGATTTAACCGCATATAACTGCAGCGCTGGCCGCTGAATAAATTTAGTTTTTCAATCTAAATATTTCAATAAAGATTTTACAGCATATAACTGCAGCGCTGACCGCTGAATAAAGTTTGTTTTTCGACCGAAATAGTTTCAATAAAGATTTTTCCCATATAACTGCAGTGCTGACCACTGAATTAATTTAGTTTTTCAACCGAAATTCTTCAATAAAGATTTTATCGAATATGCCCGCAGCGCTGAAAGCTGAATAAAATTTGTTTTTCAACCGAAATACGCTAATAAAGATTTTACCACATATAACTGTAGCGCTGAATGCTGAATATTTTTTTTCCGACCATAATGCGTCACAAAAGGTTTTACCACATATAACTGTAGCTCTGAACGCTGAATAAATTTAGTTTTTTGACCGAAATAAGTCAATAAACACTTTACCACATATAACTGCAGCGCTTAAAGCTGAATAAAATTTGTTTTTCGACTGAAATACATCAATAAAGATGTTACCACATAAAACTGCAGTGCTGAACGCTGAATAAAATTAGTTTTTCTACTGAAATACGTCACTAAAGGTTTTGCCACATATAACTGCAACAGTGAACGCTGAATATATTTTGTTTTTTTACCTAAATAATAATAACTGCAGAAGTGAAATGCGTATATATATTTTTTTGTACTGAAATAGGCAAGTAAACGGTTTTAGCAGAAATAAATGCACCACTGAGGGGGTATATTATTTTCCTTTTTGTACTTAAATAGGACACTGAACGCTTTCACAAAATATAGCTGCAGAAGTCCAATGCATGTACATTTTTCCTTTTTGTACTGAAATAAGCCACTAAACTCTTTTTTCAGAAATTAATGCACCAGTGAAGTGCGTATATATTTTTCTTTCTGTACTGAAATAGGCCACTAAACACTTTTGCCACAAACAAGTGCACCAGTGAAACGTGTATATTTTTTCTTTCTGTACTGAAATAGGCCAGTAAAGGCTTTTGCCACAAATAAGTGCACCAGTTAAGTGCATATATATTTTTTTCTTTCTGTAAGCTTTCAACACATATAACTACAGAAGTGAACTGCGTATATATTTATCTCATTTGAAAATATATATGCCACTAAAGACTTTTCAACATAGCAGTTGCGCCCCAAGAACAAATTACTGAAATGACAGAGCTGTATAATGGCTATTTGGATCCCCAAATAATCTTTCCCTGCACTCGCTTTTTTTTCACAATTAGGTTTTTCTAGCACTGTCCCTGCCTTCTGACATCTCTCCCTGCACTAAGATGCTGTGAACTGATTCCTCCCTATCCTTTCCCTGCATTTGTAAATCACTTTTCTGGCACTGCTTCTAGCTCTTTCTGACGTCTCTCCCTGCACTACTATGCATTGAAATGATTACTCCCTATCCTTTCCATGCACTTATAAATCGTTCTTTTCATTTTTTTTTCTTTCACAATGAGGTTTTTCCAATTGCTGTCCCTAGCACCTTCTCACGTCTGTCCCTGCACTTAGAACGCTTGAAAATGTCTGACTATAAAATGGCCGCCGTATTTATAGGGCTGTGACATCACAGGGCTGGCTGGCTGCTGATTGGCTGCATGCATGTCATTATGGGTCAGCCCGCCTTCCCAGAGTTTCCCTGCCCCATGTCCTCACATGTGTAGCTGCCTTTGTAGCTGCCCTTTTAGGAAAAATTGCGATTTGTTACCACGAAGCGTGAGAAATTTCTCATTCGTTGCAAATCGAATTTTTACAGAAATTCGGATCAAATTCCACTTTGTCTGATTCAATTCACTCATCTCTAATAAGAACGATCTAGCTGTATTCATTTGAATATGTTTATGTATCATTGTTTTTATTTGTTATATATTGTTGCCATAGTGACAACGCCAGGCGGAGCATAAATGAACATGGAACGCCAGCGACATCATGTGGGAGGCCAGACAAAACATGGTCAGCACGAAAATGACCCTTGCCTTATACTGTGTGAGTGCCAGAATTGGCGACTAATATGTTTTAAAGATGGAATAAAAGAACTGCAAAGCGATTCGGTGAGTGCTGCAAGTTTATTATCTTATTTACAAGTGTGCACAATCCTATCTTCTGAGCATCACTGGGGTCAAACGACAGAGGTGCGCCAACTCCACTTTACCCTAAATGTGTGTGGCAGTGCCAATCTAGAACTTTTCAAGCTAGTTTTGTGCCATTTCTTTGCATGTAGCAGGTGCAATTAATGGGAACATCGATAGTGCCGCCCATTGAACCCCTTTGTATTCTGCTTTCATCACTGATCACGGCATCTGAGGGCTGAGGTCTACCATTTAGAGCTTTCAGGGGCAAACACTGTAAAAACTAAACAAAAAACCTTATCCATTTGCTTGCGTAGATGTCTTTGCTGCCATCCTAATTGGAAACACTGAGCAAAATATCGCACGGTGACGTCATATGACACCCCATGGAAGATTTCACATTTTATCTTCAATCAAGATGGCTGCGACGGCCTCTTTATGCGCCAAAAGGATGAGGTTTTTTGGCTGCACAGTGAATTTAATTAATCCTGAATTCAGATCAAAGTCAAATTGTTTTACTTTGATTCACTCAGCACTAATGACAACTTTATTGTTGGTATGCAAGAAGTGTTTGGAGCGGACCTTTTTATATTGGGTGCCGGCTGTGAAATAAAGGTGACAACTGACAACAATGACTGTGAGCGAAGATAACTCTGATTCCAGTTAGTTAAACCCACAAATGCCATTACCAATTGCTACCTTGGGATCTGGTTAGCTAAATTGACGTGGGCTCTGGGGGATCAATCCAATCTGTTGATATGGCAGCCTGGTGCCTGAAAGCTCCCAGGCCTGTCATAGCAAACTACCTGTTAAGATCTGACTGCAAAAGGGCTTAACAGAAATTCTGTAAAAATACCATAGACAGCATGTTACTATTGCTGTTTATAGCATACATGATCAAAGGAATGCATAGGTCCCTTAAAGAGGACCTTTCACTAGTATACAAACTAAAAACTAACTCTATCTGTGGGCAGAGCGGCGCCCAGGGGTCCCCCTGCACTTACTAGTATGCCTGGGTGCCGCTCCGTTCGCCCGGTATAGGGCTCCGGTGTCTCAGCTCCGTCTGTTGTACTGGACTGATTTTTTGTAGGAGGCGTGTCCCTTGCTGCAGCACTGGCCAATAGCAGCGCACATGGGGTCGGATCCGTCGTACGGATCCGTCGAAACAGCGGATCCGTCGTGTACTGATGAGCGGATCCGGTATGTAATATATTTCTTATCAGAAAATTTCTAGTTTGTTTTACAACTAATAAAATATGCAAGGGACAAACACACACAATACTCACCTCCAGGAGCTTCTTTCACACCCTGTCTTCTCCCGCGCGGGCTGTCTAGTGGAAGTTTTCGTGCCAGCCAAGCCCTTCCTACTTCCTGGCGCAGGCGCAGACGCAACTTCAGGATCCGTCGTTGCGTCGTAACATCTGAAGATGTTAGGACGGATCCGGAATAATACATTTCAATGGGCTATTATTCCGGATCCGTCGATGCGGCAAGTGTTCAGGATTTTTGACCGGAGCAAAAAGCGCAGCATGCTGCGGTATTTTCTCCAGCCAAAAATGTTCCGGTCCTGAACTGAAGACATCCTGATGCATCCTGAACGGATTTCACTCCATTCAGAATGCATGGGGATAATCCTGATCAGGATTTTTCTGGCATAGAGCCCCGACGACGGAACTCTATGCCGGAAGAGAAAAGCGCAAGTGTGAAAGAGCCCTTAGCTAGACAAGGAACCTACACTCTGGTAAGGAGTGAGAGGAAAGGGCAGCATTTAAACTGATTACAATTAGAAGCAGCCATGCAACTGCACACAGCAAGGCGAGGAGGGGAGTAGTGGTAGCAGAAATGGGAGTAGTAGTAGCTTAATGGATAATGTTCTTAATAGTGAAGGATACGGACTGCTGATGTAACACTCTGAACCTCCTGTAATTTAATGTACATTCTAACAAATTCTCCCATGAGTACCTCTCTGATCATATGTTGTGGATGACATGACTGGGGCCTCCAATATTATGTTGCATGCTTTCTATAGAGAGAAGAAATAATATTTGCGTCTGTATCCCCATATAAAGTAAAATCCAAAAAATGAACCGGAAGACATGTCAGTTTACGTAATCCAGGAATGCGGGTATGGATGCTTCATCACAACAGCCTATTAATAACAAATCATCAATATAGCATCCATGCCACGTAATACAATCCAATCGTAATAGATCACAAATTATCTAGACTGACTAATGCTGGCTTATAAAATTAATGAAGTATTACACAGGGCAATAGAAATCATTTTGAATGAACAATAAAATAAAACAGACCTCTCAATAAAAAGTATCATCTCTGATTAAATTGAAAATTAGGACACAAAGAAATTGCAATTTCACAAAATAAAAACATTCCCTTGCATTGTAAGCTCTTGAAGTCAAAGTAATCGACTCGTTGATGCCTTAATTGTATTACTTGTTGACATAAGAAGGGGGAAGGTTTTAATTAGATAGAATTCTTCATCATTTTAGAGTCTTTTGAGTCTTTATTGCTATTTTGAACTTTTAATATTATGTAGAGTCACTTATCTTGCAGGTAAGGCTACTTTCACACTAGAGCAGGGGTCAGCAACCTTCGGCACTCCAGCTGTTGTGAAACTACAATTCCCAGCATGCTCCATTCATTTCTATGATATTTCTTAGAAGAGCAGAGCAAGTATGCATGCTAGGAGTTGTAGTTTTACAACAGCTGGAGTGCCGGAGGTTGCCTACCCCTGCACTACAGTTTTTTGCGGATCCATCATGGATTACCATAATACAACCACATGCATCCATCATGAACGGATCTGGTTGTATTACGTCTTATATAGCAAAGACGGATCCGTCAGGAACTACATTGAAAGTCAATGGGGGCCGGATCCGTTTTCTATTGTGTCAGAGAAAATGTATCCGTCCCCATTTACTTACGATGTGTGCCAGGATGGATCCGTCTCTCTCCCTATCCCAGGACAGACAGAAAAACGCTGCAGTCAGCGTTTTGGTGTCCGCCTCCAGGGTGGAATGGTGACTGAACGGAGGCAAACTGATGCATTCTGAGCGGATCGTTTTCCATTCAGAACGCATTAGGGCAAAACTGATCCGTTTTGGACCGCTTGTGAGAGCACTGAACGGATCTCAGAAATGGAAAGCCAAAACGCTAGTGTGAAAGTAGCCTTAGCTGTCAACATTAGGTTTAGTCAATAGTGCGGATTGTGAAATTCTACAATATAATTAATTAAACTAATTTCCTAAAGAGAGATTATTAGTTAAAAAAAAATACTGATAGCTTTATTATTTTTTTATTTTCAATTTATCTGAATGCCAAAATACGGTAGGTCTTTTTTTTTAAAAGTATATACTAAAGATGTCATTCTGGTCAAAAGTCTGTGTCATCAACAATTAACAGTTTCTGTTTCAAGGTTATCTGTCATCTGAATATGCTGAATTTGTATGGGCAGCCTAACACCAATACATGTTTATAGTTTTTTAGCCAATATGGCACTAGAATATTGTGTGGATTGGCTAATGCAGCAGGGACATACTGGGAACCTAAAGTGGCTCTGAAAAAAAAAAAAAAAAAAAAAAAAATAAAAGTGTTTCCATTTTGTAGTTGGGTCCAAATTGACATAAGGCAGTGCCAACACAGGTAATACCATATTAGAGCACATTATACCAACCTAGCAGAGACAAATCCCATAGTACATCACAAAATACTGCAGCACAAAATATCTCCACAAAAACTGCTCCACTATGGTGGCCAGCACCAGCTGCCACACCTGACCTCCTACTGCATTGGCCTCGTGATAACAATTCAGTTGAATTCAGGAGTCAGAAGGGAAGCATTGAATAATTACTTAGAGTACTGTCACATTAGCGTTTTTCTTTTCCGGCACTGAGTTCCGTCCTAGGGTCTCTATACCGGATAAGAACTGATCAGGCATATCCCCATGCATTCTGAATCATCGGCCCACCTGGAAGTTGTAGACTCTATGGATAGTCTTCCCCTGAATGGCAGTGATGAAAGAATACAGCAGACTCATAGATATCTGTATTCACGAGGGGAGTCTTATAGCCTTGATTAACAGGCTGCTGTATATACATGTACTGAATGCACAACAGCCCGTCAGTCGCAGCAGAGAGGGACAAGAGAAGCAGGAAGAGGCATCAGGAGACATTCTCTTCATGAATGAGTTTGCTGTATTCTTTTAACCCCTTAATGACCAGCTTGTTGTGGGGCTTACTTTCATTGTCGCTTTCCAAGAGGTATGACACTTTTGTCTATGTAGCCGTATGAGGACTGTTTATTTTTGCGGGACAAGTTGTAGTTTTTAATAGCGCCATTTTAGGGTACACAAAACTTACAGATGAACTTTTACTAACTTTTTTCTGGAAGGGAGATGTAAAAACTCAGTGGCAGTATTGCTGTTTTTTTTTTTCCATTATCAATTTAGTGCCGTTCTTTTCAGTCCCAAGACCCATGGAGCTGTATGAGGGCTTGATTTTACGGGATGACTTGTAGCTTTCATTGGTTTCATTTTAGGATAAAATAACACTTGTTGATCACTTTATATATCTTTTTTAGTTGGTGACTAAGCAAAAAGCAGCAATTATGGCTTTTCTTTTACGGCATTCACTGTATGGGATAATTTACATGATATTTGTGTAGTTCACATACGGCATTCACTGTATGGGATAATTTACATGATATTTGTGTAGTTCAGATTATTATGGATGCAGTGATGACAAATATGTGGGGGAGATTTTAATTTTGCAACTTCTTCCATTGAAAAGTATTTTTTTTCAATGGAAAATAGTGTTTTTTATTAGATTTTTTTTATTTCATTTAATTGCTTTTAAAATACAATGCATTATTCTTATAGTGCATTGCATTTTAATGTTAGTAGTATACAATAGAGGCGCATCCTGTTGGAGAACACTCAAGGCAGGCTTGGGGCTTATACCAGGTCCCAGTCTGAATATAAACGCAACAGCACCACACAATCTCATTTGTGAGGTGCCAACAGATGGAGTCTGATCCCTCTGTAACCAGTTACATGCAGCAGGCCCATGGCATGTAAGGAAATAAACAGCCTGAATCGGCGCTCCTGCCGGTCTGGGCTGTTAGAGTCGGCACACGTCTCTTAAATGAGAGACGAGCCCTAGCTCTCTGCTGAACCGGAGATCCGTTCAGGCACCTTAGAGACCATCGTAAAAAATGGCATATTAATGGTTAAAAAGTTAATGATCTCCTACGCCAAACAACACAAACATATTTTGTGTCTAAAAAGAGTACTTATCGGTATGTGTAATATAATTATAAACCATAAAAATATTGCTCTTGAACTTTAAAGGGATTTCATAGGTTTTCTTAACCCCTTTAGGACACAGCCTTATTTCACCTTAAGGACCAGGCCATTTTTTGCAAATCTGACCAGTGTCACTTTATGTGGTGAGAACTTTAAAACGCTTTCACTTATCCAGGCCATTCTGAGATTGTTTCTTTCGTCACATATTGTACTTCATGACAGTGGTAAAATGAAGTAAAAAAAATGTATTTTTATTTATAAAAAAATACCAAATTTACCAAACATTTGTAAAAAAATCGCAAATTTCCAAGTTTCAATTTCTCTACTTCTATAATACATAGTAATACCTCCAAAAATTGTCATTACTTTACATTCCCCATATGTCTACTTCATGTTTGGATCATTTTGAGAATTATATTTTATTTTTTGGGGATGTTACAAGGCTTAGAAGTTTAGAAGCAAATCTTGAAATTTTTCAGAAATTATCAAAAACCCAATTTTTAGGGACCAGTTCAGGTCTGAAATCACTTTGTGAGGCTTACATAATAGAAAACACCTCAAAATGACCCCATTCTAGAAACTCCATCCCTCAAGATATTCAAAACTGATTTTACAAACATCGTTAACCCTTTAGGTGTTCCACAAGAATTAATGGAAAATAGAGATATAATTTAAAAATTTATATTTTTGGGCAGATATTACATTTTAATTAGGGATGAGCGAACTCGAACTGTATAGTTCGGGTTCGTACCGAATTTTGGGGTGTCCGTGACATGGACCCGAACCCGGACATTTTCGTAAAAGTCCGGGTTCGGGTTCGGTGTTCGTCGCTTTCTTGGCGCTTTTGTGACGCTTTCTTGGCGCTTTTTGAAAGGCTGCAAAGCAGCCAATCAACAAGCGTCATACTACTTGCCCCAAGAGGCCGTCACAGCCATGCCTACTATTGGCATGGCTGTGATTGGCCAGAGCACCATGTGACCCAGCCTCTATTTAAGCTGGAGTCACATAGCGCCGCCCGTCACTCTGCTCTGATTAGCGTAGGGAGAGGTTGCGGATGCGACAGTAGGGCGAGATTAGGCAGATTAACTCCTCCAAAGGACTTCACTTGATTAATCGATCGATCTGCAGCTGTGCATCATTGAGCTGCTGAAATTCAAATGCTCACTCACTGTTTTTAGGCTGCCCAGACCGTTTGTCAGTCACTTTTTTCTGGGGTGATCGGCGGCCATTTTGTGTCTTGTGCGGTGCTGCGACCAAGTGCATCCAAGCTGCGACCAAGTGCATTTAACCCTCAATGGTGTGGTTGTTTTTTGGCTAAAGCCTACATCAGGGTGAAGCTGTCACACCAAGTGCATTTAACCAGCAATAGTCTGTTCATTTTTTTGGCCATATACTAAATCAGGGGCAAGCTGCGCCTGTCACCAAGTGCATTTAACCCTCAATGGTGTGGTTGTTTTTTGGCTAAAGCCTACATCAGGGTGAAGCTGTCACAACAAGTGCATTTAACCAGCAATAGTCTGTTCATTTTTTGGCCATATACTACATCAGGGGCAAGCTGCGCCCGTCACCAAGTGCATTTAACCCTCAGTAGTGTGGTGCGTCAAGCTGTGACACCAAGTGCATTTAACCAGCAATAGTCTGTTCATTTTTTGGCCATATACTAAATCAGGGGCAAGCTGCGCCCGTCACCAAGTGCATTTAACCAGCAATAGTGTGGTTATTTTTTGGCCATATCCCAGTCTAATTCTGTCACTAAATCCATACCGGTCACCCAGCGCCTAAATACTAGGCCTCAATTTATATCCCGCTAAATCTCTCGTTACCGCTGTCCTGTTGTGGCTGGGAAAGTTATTTAGTGTCCGTCAAAGCACATTTTTTGTTCTGGGTTGAAGTACAATTCCCAATTTAGCAATTTCATAATTTAGTGGTTCCTGCTATATCAGAGCTATTTGAAATCTATCCCTAAAAGGGTATATAATATTCAAGGTGCACATTGGGTCATTCAGAATAACTTCACACACACCCGCTACTGTGTATTTCCAAGTCTAATTCTGTCACTAAACCCATACCTGTCACCCAGCGCCTAAATACTAGGCCTCAAATTTATATCCTGCTAAATCTCTCGTTACCGCTGTCCTGTTGTGGCTGGGAAAGTTATTTAGTGTCCGTCAAAGCACATTTTTTGTTCTGGGTTGAAATACAATTCCCAATTTAGCAATTTCATAATTTAGTGGTTTCTGCTATATCAGAGCTATTTGAAATCTATCCCTAAAAGGGTATATAATATTCAAGGTGCACATTGGGTCATTCAGAATAACTTCACACACACCCGCTACTGTGTATTTCCAAGTCTAATTCTGTCACTAAACCCATACCTGTCACCCAGCGCCTAAATACTAGGCCTCAAATTTATATCCTGCTAAATCTCTCGTTACCGCTGTCCTGTTGTGGCTGGGAAAGTTATTTAGTGTCCGTCAAAGCACATTTTTTGTTCTGGGTTGAAATACAATTCCCAATTTAGCAATTTCATAATTTAGTGGTTTCTGCTATATCAGAGCTATTTGAAATCTATCCCTAAAAGGGTATATAATATTCAAGGTGCACATTGGGTCATTCAGAATAACTTCACACACACCCGCTACTGTGTATTTCCAAGTCTAATTCTGTCACTAAACCCATACCTGTCACCCAGCGCCTAAATACTAGGCCTCAAATTTATATCCTGCTAAATCTCTCGTTACCGCTGTCCTGTTGTGGCTGGGAAAGTTATTTAGTGTCCGTCAAAGCACATTTTTTGTTCTGGGTTGAAATACAATTCCCAATTTAGCAATTTCATAATTTAGTGGTTCCTGCTACAGTCATGTGAAAAAATTAGGACACCCTTTGAAAGCATGTGGTTTTTTGTAACATTTTTAATAAAAGGTTATTTCATCTCCGTTTCAACAATACAGAGAGATTAAAGTAATCCAACTAAACAAAGAAAACTGAAGAAAAGTATTTTCAAGATCTTCTGTAAATGTCATTCTACAAAAATGCCTATTCTAACTGAGGAAAAAGATAGGACACCCTCACATGTATTCCCTCTTAAATTGGCTCAGATCTCACACAGGTATATCACACCAGGTGCACATAATTAGTAGATCGTTACTCTGCATGTTGAATGAGGCTTGCCCTATTTAAACCTCAGACATTTAGTTTGGTGTGCTCCTGACTGTTGAAGTGAGAGTGAGCA
Source organism: Bufo gargarizans (assembly GCF_014858855.1). Taxonomy (NCBI): domain Eukaryota; kingdom Metazoa; phylum Chordata; class Amphibia; order Anura; family Bufonidae; genus Bufo; species Bufo gargarizans. Next base: position 524,980,115 of record NC_058080.1, on the reverse strand, counting down.
CCATGGTGAGAGCAAAAGAGCTGTCAGAGGACTTCAGAAAAAAGATTGTAGCAGCCTATGAGTCTGGGAAGGGATTTAAAAAGATCTCAAAAGATTTTGAAATCAGCCATTCCACTGTCCGGAAGATAGTCTACAAGTGGAGGGCTTTCAAAACAACTGCCAACATGCCCAGGACTGGTCGCCCCAGCAAGTTCACCCCAAGAGCAGACCGCAAGATGCTAAAAGAGGTCTCCAAAAACCCTAAAGTGTCATCTCGAGAACTACAGCAGGCTCTGGCTACTGTTGATGTAGAAGTACATGCCTCTACAATCAGAAAGAGACTGTACAAGTTTAACTTGCATGGGAGGTGTGCAAGGAGGAAACCTTTGCTTTCCAAGAGAAACATCGAGGCCAGACTGACATTTGCCAGAGATAAAGTTGACAAAGACCAGGACTTCTGGAATAATGTTCTTTGGACAGATGAGTCCAAAATTGAATTATTTGGACACAACAGCAGAGGACATGTTTGGCGTAAACCAAACACAGCATTCCAAGAAAAGAACCTCATACCAACTGTGAAGCATGGAGGTGGAAGTGTCATGGTTTGGGGCTGCTTTGCTGCAGCAGGACCTGGTCAGCTCACCATCATAGAATCCACGATGAATTCTACTGTGTATCAGAAGGTGCTTGAAGAACATGTGAGACCATCAGTTAGAAAATCAAAGCTGAAGCGGAACTGGACCATGCAACATGACAATGACCCAAAACATACTAGTAAATCAACCAAAGATTGGCTGAAAAAGAAGAAATGGAGAGTCCTGGAATGGCCAAGTCAAAGTCCAGATTTGAATCCCATTGAGATGCTGTGGGGTGACTTGAAAAGGGCTGTACGTGCAAGAAACCCCTCAAACATCTCACAGCTGAAAAAGTTCTGCATTGAGGAGTGGGGTAAAATTTCCTCAGACCGATGTCGAAGACTGGTAGATGGCTACAAGAACCGTCTCACTGCAGTTATTTCAGCCAAAGGAGGTAACACTCGCTATTAGGGGCAAGGGTGTCCTATCTTTTTCCTCAGTTAGAATAGGCATTTTTGTAGAATGACATTTACAGAAGATCTTGAAAAGACTTTTCTTCAGTTTTCTTTGTTTAGTCGGATTACTTTAATCTCTCTGTATTGTTGAAACGGAGATGAAATAACCTTTTATTAAAAATGTTACAAAAAACCACATGCTTTCAAAGGGTGTCCTAATTTTTTCACATGACTGTATATCAGAGCTATTTGAAATCTATCCCTAAAAGGGTATATAATATTCAAGGTGCACATTGGGTCATTCAGAATAACTTCACACACACCCGCTACTGTGTATTTCCAAGTCTAATTCTGTCACTAAACCCATACCTGTCACCCAGCGCCTAAATACTAGGCCTCAAATTTATATCCTGCTAAATCTCTCGTTACCGCTGTCCTGTTGTGGCTGGGAAAGTTATTTAGTGTCCGTCAAAGCACATTTTTTGTTCTGGGTTGAAATACAATTCCCAATTTAACAATTTCATAATTTAGTGGTTTCTGCTATATCAGAGCTATTTGAAATCTATCCCTAAAAGGGTATATAATATTCAAGGGGCACATTGGGTCATTCAGAATAACTTCACACACACCCGCTACTGTGTATTTCCAAGTCTAATTCTGTCACTAAACCCATACCTGTCACCCAGCGCCTAAATACTAGGCCTCAAATTTATATCCTGCTAAATCTCTCGTTACCGCTGTCCTGTTGTGGCTGGGAAAGTTATTTAGTGTCCGTCAAAGCACATTTTTTGTTCTGGGTTGAAATACAATTCCCAATTTAGCAATTTCATAATTTAGTGGTTTCTGCTATATCAGAGCTATTTGAAATCTATCCCTAAAAGGGTATATAATATTCAAGGTGCACATTGGGTCATTCAGAATAACTTCACACACACCCGCTACTGTGTATTTCCAAGTCTAATTCTGTCACTAAACCCATACCTGTCACCCAGCGCCTAAATACTAGGCCTCAAATTTATATCCTGCTAAATCTCTCGTTACCGCTGTCCTGTTGTGGCTGGGAAAGTTATTTAGTGTCCGTCAAAGCACATTTTTTGTTCTGGGTTGAAATACAATTCCCAATTTAAGCAATTTCATAATTTAGTGGTTTCTGCTATATCAGAGCTATTTGAAATCTATCCCTAAAAGGGTATATAATATTCAAGGGGCACATTGGGTCATTCAGAATAACTTCACACACACCCGCTACTGTGTATTTCCAAGTCTAATTCTGTCACTAAACCCATACCTGTCACCCAGCGCCTAAATACTAGGCCTCAAATTTATATCCTGCTAAATCTCTCGTTACCGCTGTCCTGTTGTGGCTGGGAAAGTTATTTAGTGTCCGTCAAAGCACATTTTTTGTTCTGGGTTGAAATACAATTCCCAATTTAGCAATTTCATAATTTAGTGGTTTCTGCTATATCAGAGCTATTTGAAATCTATCCCTAAAAGGGTATATAATATTCAAGGTGCACATTGGGTCATTCAGAATAACTTCACACACACCCGCTACTGTGTATTTCCAAGTCTAATTCTGTCACTAAACCCATACCTGTCACCCAGCGCCTAAATACTAGGCCTCAAATTTATATCCTGCTAAATCTCTCGTTACCGCTGTCCTGTTGTGGCTGGGAAAGTTATTTAGTGTCCGTCAAAGCACATTTTTTGTTCTGGGTTGAAATACAATTCCCAATTTAGCAATTTCATAATTTAGTGGTTTCTGCTATATCAGAGCTATTTGAAATCTATCCCTAAAAGGGTATATAATATTCAAGGTGCACATTGGGTCATTCAGAATAACTTCACACACACCCGCTACTGTGTATTTCCAAGTCTAATTCTGTCACTAAACCCATACCTGTCACCCAGCGCCTAAATACTAGGCCTCAAATTTATATCCTGCTAAATCTCTCGTTACCGCTGTCCTGTTGTGGCTGGGAAAGTTATTTAGTGTCCGTCAAAGCACATTTTTTGTTCTGGGTTGAAATACAATTCCCAATTTAGCAATTTCATAATTTAGTGGTTTCTGCTATATCAGAGCTATTTGAAATCTATCCCTAAAAGGGTATATAATATTCAAGGTGCACATTGGGTCATTCAGAATAACTTCACACACACCCGCTACTGTGTATTTCCAAGTCTAATTCTGTCACTAAACCCATACCTGTCACCCAGCGCCTAAATACTAGGCCTCAAATTTATATCCTGCTAAATCTCTCGTTACCGCTGTCCTGTTGTGGCTGGGAAAGTTATTTAGTGTCCGTCAAAGCACATTTTTTGTTCTGGGTTGAAATACAATTCCCAATTTAGCAATTTCATAATTTAGTGGTTTCTGCTATATCAGAGCTATTTGAAATCTATCCCTAAAAGGGTATATAATATTCAAGGTGCACATTGGGTCATTCAGAATAACTTCACACACACCCGCTACTGTGTATTTCCAAGTCTAATTCTGTCACTAAACCCATACCTGTCACCCAGCGCCTAAATACTAGGCCTCAAATTTATATCCTGCTAAATCTCTCGTTACCGCTGTCCTGTTGTGGCTGGGAAAGTTATTTAGTGTCCGTCAAAGCACATTTTTTGTTCTGGGTTGAAATACAATTCCCAATTTAGCAATTTCATAATTTAGTGGTTTCTGCTATATCAGAGCTATTTGAAATCTATCCCTAAAAGGGTATATAATATTCAAGGTGCACATTGGGTCATTCAGAATAACTTCACACACACCCGCTACTGTGTATTTCCAAGTCTAATTCTGTCACTAAACCCATACCTGTCACCCAGCGCCTAAATACTAGGCCTCAAATTTATATCCTGCTAAATCTCTCGTTACCGCTGTCCTGTTGTGGCTGGGAAAGTTATTTAGTGTCCGTCAAAGCACATTTTTTGTTCTGGGTTGAAATACAATTCCCAATTTAGCAATTTCATAATTTAGTGGTTTCTGCTATATCAGAGCTATTTGAAATCTATCCCTAAAAGGGTATATAATATTCAAGGTGCACATTGGGTCATTCAGAATAACTTCACACACACCCGCTACTGTGTATTTCTAAGTCTAATTCTGTCACTAAACCCATACCTGTCACCCAGCGCCTAAATACTAGGCCTCAAATTTATATCCTGCTAAATCTCTCGTTAACGCTGTCCTGTTGTGGCTGGGAAAGTTATTTAGTGTCCGTCAAAGCACATTTTTTGTTCTGGGTTTAAATACAATTCCCAATTTAACAATTTCATAATTTAGTGGTTTCTGCTATATCAGAGCTATTTGAAATCTATCCCTAAAAGGGTATATAATATTCAAGGTGCACATTGGGTCATTCAGAATAACTTCACACACACCCGCTACTGTGTATTTCCAAGTCTAATTCTGTCACTAAACCCATACCTGTCACCCAGCGCCTAAATACTAGGCCTCAAATTTATATCCTGCTAAATCTCTCGTTACCGCTGTCCTGTTGTGGCTGGGAAAGTTATTTAGTGTCCGTCAAAGCACATTTTTTGTTCTGGGTTGAAGTACAATTCCCAATTTAGCAATTTCATAATTTAGTGGTTCCTGCTATATCAGAGCTATTTGAAATCTATCCCAAAAAGGGTATATAATATTCAAGGTGCACATAGGGTCATTCAGAATAACTTCACACACACGCTTCTGTGCATTTCCAAGTCTAATTCTGTCACTAAATCCATACCGGTCACCCAGCGCCTAAATACTAGGCCTCAAATTTATATCCCGCTGAATTTGAATACAATACATTGGGCCAAATAATATATTTGTTGTTGTGGTGAACCATAACAATGAGAAAAACATCTAGTAAGGGACGCGGACGTGGACATGGTCGTGGTGGTGTTAGTGGACCCTCTGGTGCTGGGAGAGGACGTGGCCGTTCTGCCACATCCACACGTCCTAGTGTACCAACTACCTCAGGTCCCAGTAGCCGCCAGAATTTACAGCGATATATGGTGGGGCCCAATGCCGTTCTAAGGATGGTAAGGCCTGAGCAGGTACAGGCATTAGTCAATTGGGTGGCCGACAGTGGATCCAGCACGTTCACATTATCTCCCACCCAGTCTTCTGCAGAAAGCGCACAGATGGCGCCTGAAAACCAACCCCATCAGTCTGTCACATCACCCCCATGCATACCAGGGAAACTGTCTCAGCCTCAAGTTATGCAGCAGTCTCTTATGCTGTTTGAAGACTCCGCTGGCAGGGTTTCCCAAGGGCATCCACCTAGCCCTTCCCCAGCGGTGAAAGACATAGAATGCACTGACGCACAACCACTTATGTTTCCTGATGATGAGGACATGGGAATACCACCTCAGCATGTCTCTGATGATGACGAAACACAGGTGCCAACTGCTGCGTCTTTCTGCAGTGTGCAGACTGAACAGGAGGTCAGGGATCAAGACTGGGTGGAAGACGATGCAGGGGACGATGAGGTCCTAGACCCCACATGGAATGAAGGTCGTGCCACTGACTTTCACAGTTCGGAGGAAGAGGCAGTGGTGAGACCGAGCCAACAGCGTAGCAAAAGAGGGAGCAGTGGGCAAAAGCAGAACACCCGCCGCCAAGAGACTCCGCCTGCTACTGACCGCCGCCATCTGGGACCGAGCACCCCAAAGGCAGCTTCAAGGAGTTCCCTGGCATGGCACTTCTTCAAACAATGTGCTGACGACAAGACCCGAGTGGTTTGCACGCTGTGCCATCAGAGCCTGAAGCGAGGCATTAACGTTCTGAACCTGAGCACAACCTGCATGACCAGGCACCTGCATGCAAAGCATGAACTGCAGTGGAGTAAACACCTTAAAACCAAGGAAGTCACTCAGGCTCCCCCTGCTACCTCTTCTGCTGCTGCCGCCTCGGCCTATTCTGCTGCTGCCGCCTCGGCCTCTTCCTCCGCCTCTGGAGGAACGTTGGCACCTGCCGCCCAGCAAACAGGGGATGTACCACCAACACCACCACCACCACCTCCGTCACCAAGCGTCTCAACCATGTCACACGCCAGCGTTCAGCTCTCCATCTCACAAACATTTGATAGAAAGCGTAAATTCCCACCTAGCCACCCTCGATCCCTGGCCCTGAATGCCAGCATTTCTAAACTACTGGCCTATGAAATGCTGTCATTTAGGCTGGTGGACACAGACAGCTTCAAACAGCTCATGTCGCTTGCTGTCCCACAGTATGTTGTTCCCAGCCGCCACTACTTCTCCAAGAGAGCCGTGCCTTCCCTGCACAACCAAGTATCCGATAAAATCAAGTGTGCACTGCGCAACGCCATCTGTAGCAAGGTCCACCTAACCACAGATACGTGGACCAGTAAGCACGGCCAGGGACGCTATATCTCCCTAACTGCACACTGGGTAAATGTAGTGGCAGCTGGGCCCCAGGCGGAGAGCTGTTTGGCGCACGTCCTTCCGCCGCCAAGGATCGCAGGGCAACATTCTTTGCCTCCTGTTGCCACCTCCTCCTTCTCGGCTTCCTCCTCCTCTTCTTCCACCTGCTCATCCAGTCAGCCACACACCTTCACCACCAACTTCAGCACAGCCCGGGGTAAACGTCAGCAGGCCATTCTGAAACTCATATGTTTGGGGGACAGGCCCCACACCGCACAGGAGTTGTGGCGGGGTATTGAACAACAGACCGACGAGTGGTTGCTGCCGGTGAGCCTCAAGCCCGGCCTGGTGGTGTGTGATAATGGGCGAAATCTCGTTGCAGCTCTGGGACTAGCCAATTTGACGCACATCCCTTGCTTGGCGCATGTGCTGAATTTGGTGGTGCAGAAGTTCATTCACAACTACCCCGACATGTCAGAGCTGCTGCATAAAGTGCGGGCCGTCTGTTCGCGCTTCCGGCGTTCACATCCTGCTGCTGCTCGCCTGTCTGCGCTACAGCGTAACTTCGGCCTTCCCGCTCACCGCCTCATATGCGACGTGCCCACCAGGTGGAACTCCACCTTGCACATGCTGGACAGACTGTGCGAGCAGCAGCAGGCCATAGTGGAGTTTCAGCTGCAGCACGCACGGGTCAGTCGCACTACAGAACAGCACCACTTCACCACCAATGACTGGGCCTCCATGCGAGACCTGTGTGCCCTGTTGCGCTGTTTCGAGTACTCCACCAACATGGCCAGTGGCGATGACACCGTTATCAGCGTTACAATACCACTTCTATGTCTCCTTGAGAAAACACTTAGGGCGATGATGGAAGAGGAGGTGGCCCAGGAGGAGGAGGAGGAGGAGGAGGAAGAGGGGTCATTTTTAGCACTTTCAGGCCAGTCTCTTCGAAGTGACTCAGAGGGAGGTTTTTGGCAACAGCAGAGGCCAGGTACAAATGTGGCCAGCCAGGGCCCACTACTGGAGGACGAGGAGGACGAGGATGAGGAGGAGGTGGAGGAGGATGAGGATGAAGCATGGTCACAGCGGGGTGGCACCCAACGCAGCTCGGGTCCATCACTGGTGCGTGGCTGGGGGGAAAGGCAGGACGATGACGATACGCCTCCCACAGAGGACAGCTTGTCCTTACCCCTGGGCAGCCTGGCACACATGAGCGACTACATGCTGCAGTGCCTGCGCAACGACAGCAGAGTTGCCCACATTTTAACCTGTGCGGACTACTGGGTTGCCACCCTGCTGGATCCACGCTACAAAGACAATGTGCCCACCTTACTTCCTGCACTGGAGCGTGATAGGAAGATGCGCGAGTACAAGCGCACGTTGGTAGACGCGCTACTGAGAGCATTCCCAAATGTCACAGGGGAACAAGTGGAAGCCCAAGGCCAAGGCAGAGGAGGAGCAAGAGGTCGCCAAGGCAGCTGTGTCACGGCCAGCTCCTCTGAGGGCAGGGTTAGCATGGCAGAGATGTGGAAAACTTTTGTCAACACGCCACAGCTAACTGCACCACCACCTGATACGCAACGTGTTAGCAGGAGGCAACATTTCACTAACATGGTGGAACAGTACGTGTGCACACCCCTCCACGTACTGACTGATGGTTCGGCCCCATTCAACTTCTGGGTCTCTAAATTGTCCACGTGGCCAGAGCTAGCCTTTTATGCCTTGGAGGTGCTGGCCTGCCCGGCAGCCAGCGTTTTGTCTGAACGTGTATTCAGCACGGCAGGGGGCGTCATTACAGACAAACGCAGCCGCCTGTCTACAGCCAATGTGGACAAGCTGACGTTCATAAAAATGAACCAGGCATGGATCCCACAGGACCTGTCCGTCCCTTGTCCAGATTAGACATTAACTACCTCCCCATAACCATATATTATTGGACTCCAGGGCACTTCCTCATTCAATCCTATTTTTATTTTCATTTTACCATTATATTGCGAGGCTACCCAAAGTTGAATGAACCTCTCCTCTGCCTGTGTGCTAGGCCTAAATATATGCCAATGGACTGTTGCAGTGGTGGCTGACATGAAGCCTGATTCTCTGCTATGACATGCAGACTAATTCTCTGCTGACATGAAGCCAGATTGTCTGTTACGGGACCTCTCTCCTCTGCCTGGGTGCTGGGCCTAAATTTATGACAATGGACTGTTGCAGTGGTGGCTGACGTGAAGCCTGATTCTCTGCTATGACATGCAGACTGATTCTCTGCTGACATGAAGCCAGATCCTCTGTTACGGGACCTCTCTCCTCTGCCTGGGTGCTGGGCCTAAATTATGCAAATGGACTGTTGCAGTGGTGGGTGACGTGAAGCCTCATTCTCTGCTATGACATGCAGACTGATTCTCTGCTGACATGAAGCCAGATCGTCTGTTACGGGACCTCTCTGCTCTGCCTGTGTGCTAGGCCTAAATATATGCCAATGGACTGTTGCAGTGGTGGGTGACGTGAAGCCTCATTCTCTGCTATGACATGCAGACTGATTCTCTGCTGACATGAAGCCAGATTGTCTGTTACGGGACCTCTCTGCTCTGCCTGTGTGCTAGGCCTAAATATATGCCAATGGACTGTTGCAGTGGTGGGTGACGTGAAGCCTCATTCTCTGCTATGACATGCAGACTGATTCTCTGCTGACATGAAGCCAGATTGTCTGTTACGGGACCTCTCTGCTCTGCCTGTGTGCTAGGCCTAAATATATGCCAATGGACTGTTGCAGTGGTGGGTGACGTGAAGCCTCATTCTCTGCTATGACATGCAGACTGATTCTCTGCTGACATGAAGCCAGATTGTCTGTTACGGGACCTCTCTGCTCTGCCTGTGTGCTAGGCCTAAATATATGCCAATGGACTGTTGCAGTGGTGGGTGACGTGAAGCCTCATTCTCTGCTATGACATGCAGACTGATTCTCTGCTGACATGAAGCCAGATTGTCTGTTACGGGACCTCTCTGCTCTGCCTGTGTGCTAGGCCTAAATATATGCCAATGGACTGTTGCAGTGGTGGGTGACGTGAAGCCTCATTCTCTGCTATGACATGCAGACTGATTCTCTGCTGACATGAAGCCAGATTGTCTGTTACGGGACCTCTCTGCTCTGCCTGTGTGCTAGGCCTAAATATATGCCAATGGACTGTTGCAGTGGTGGGTGACGTGAAGCCTCATTCTCTGCTATGACATGCAGACTGATTCTCTGCTGACATGAAGCCAGATTGTCTGTTACGGGACCTCTCTGCTCTGCCTGTGTGCTAGGCCTAAATATATGCCAATGGACTGTTGCAGTGGTGGGTGACGTGAAGCCTCATTCTCTGCTATGACATGCAGACTGATTCTCTGCTGACATGAAGCCAGATTGTCTGTTACGGGACCTCTCTGCTCTGCCTGTGTGCTAGGCCTAAATATATGCCAATGGACTGTTGCAGTGGTGGGTGACGTGAAGCCTCATTCTCTGCTATGACATGCAGACTGATTCTCTGCTGACATGAAGCCAGATTGTCTGTTACGGGACCTCTCTGCTCTGCCTGTGTGCTAGGCCTAAATATATGCCAATGGACTGTTGCAGTGGTGGGTGACGTGAAGCCTCATTCTCTGCTATGACATGCAGACTGATTCTCTGCTGACATGAAGCCAGATTGTCTGTTACGGGACCTCTCTGCTCTGCCTGTGTGCTAGGCCTAAATATATGCCAATGGACTGTTGCAGTGGTGGGTGACGTGAAGCCTCATTCTCTGCTATGACATGCAGACTGATTCTCTGCTGACATGAAGCCAGATTGTCTGTTACGGGACCTCTCTGCTCTGCCTGTGTGCTAGGCCTAAATATATGCCAATGGACTGTTGCAGTGGTGGGTGACGTGAAGCCTCATTCTCTGCTATGACATGCAGACTGATTCTCTGCTGACATGAAGCCAGATTGTCTGTTACGGGACCTCTCTGCTCTGCCTGTGTGCTAGGCCTAAATATATGCCAATGGACTGTTGCAGTGGTGGGTGACGTGAAGCCTCATTCTCTGCTATGACATGCAGACTGATTCTCTGCTGACATGAAGCCAGATTGTCTGTTACGGGACCTCTCTGCTCTGCCTGTGTGCTAGGCCTAAATATATGCCAATGGACTGTTGCAGTGGTGGGTGACGTGAAGCCTCATTCTCTGCTATGACATGCAGACTGATTCTCTGCTGACATGAAGCCAGATTGTCTGTTACGGGACCTCTCTGCTCTGCCTGTGTGCTAGGCCTAAATATATGCCAATGGACTGTTGCAGTGGTGGGTGACGTGAAGCCTCATTCTCTGCTATGACATGCAGACTGATTCTCTGCTGACATGAAGCCAGATCGTCTGTTACGGGACCTCTCTGCTCTGCCTGTGTGCTAGGCCTAAATATATGCCAATGGACTGTTGCAGTGGTGGGTGACGTGAAGCCTCATTCTCTGCTATGACATGCAGACTGATTCTCTGCTGACATGAAGCCAGATTGTCTGTTACGGGACCTCTCTGCTCTGCCTGTGTGCTAGGCCTAAATATATGCCAATGGACTGTTGCAGTGGTGGGTGACGTGAAGCCTCATTCTCTGCTATGACATGCAGACTGATTCTCTGCTGTCATGAAGCCAGATTGTCTGTTACGGGACCTCTCTGCTCTGCCTGTGTGCTAGGCCTAAATATATGCCAATGGACTGTTGCAGTGGTGGGTGACGTGAAGCCTCATTCTCTGCTATGACATGCAGACTGATTCTCTGCTGACATGAAGCCAGATTGTCTGTTACGGGACCTCTCTCCTCTGCCTGTGTGCTAGGCCTAAATATATGCCAATGGACTGTTGCAGTGGTGGCTGACGTGAAGCCTCATTCTCTGCTATGACATGCAGACTAATTCTCTGCTGACATGAAGCCAGATTGTCTGTTACGGGACCTCTCTCCTCTGCCTGGGTGCTGGGCCTAAATTTATGACAATGGACTGTTGCAGTGGTGGCTGACGTGAAGCCTGATTCTCTGCTATGACATGCAGACTGATTCTCTGCTGACATGAAGCCAGATCCTCTGTTACGGGACCTCTCTCCTCTGCCTGGGTGCTGGGCCTAAATTTATGACAATGGACTGTTGCAGTGGTGGCTGACGTGAAGCCTGATTCTCTGCTATGACATGCAGACTGATTCTCTGCTGACATGAAGCCAGATCCTCTGTTACGGGACCTCTCTCCTCTGCCTGGGTGCTGGGCCTAAATTTATGAAAATGGACTCTTACAGTGGTGGGTGACGTGAAGCCTGATTCTCTGCTATGACATGAAGACTGATTCTCTGCTGACATGAAGCCATATTGTCTGTTACGGGACCTCTCTCCTCTGCCTGGGTGCCGGGGCCTAAATATCTGAGAATGGACTGTTCCAGTGGTGGGTGACGGGAAGCCAGATTCTCTGCTATGGAACCTCTCTCCAATTGATTTTGGTTAATTTTTATTTATTTAATTTTTATTTTAATTAATTTCCCTATCCACATTTGTTTGCAGGGGATTTACCTACATGTTGCTGCCTTTTGCAGCCCTCTAGCCCTTTCCTGGGCTGTTTTACAGCCGTTTTAGTGCCGAAAAGTTCGGGTCCCCATTGACTTCAATGGGGTTCGGGTTCGGGACGAAGTTCGGATCGGGTTCGGATCCCGAACCCGAACATTTCCGGGATGTTCGGCCGAACTTCTCGAACCCGAACATCCAGGTGTTCGCTCAACTCTAATTTTAATGGTTTTTTTTTCCAGTTACAAAGCAAGGGTTAACAGCCAAACAAAACTCAATAATTATGGCCCTGATTCTCTAGTTTACAGAAATACCCAATATGTGGTCATAAATTGCTGTACGGGAACACGGCAGGGCGCAGAAGGAAAGGAATGCCATACGGTTTTTGGAATGCAGATTTTGCTGGACTGTTTTTTTTGACACCATGTCCCATTTGAAGCCCCCCTGATGCACCCCTAGAGTAGAAAGTCAAAAAAAGTGACCCCATTTTAGAAACTATGGGATAGGGTGGAAGTTTTTTTGGTACTAGTTTAGGGTACATATGATTTTTGGTTGCTCTATATTACACTTTTTGTGAGGCAAGGTAACAAGAAATTGCTGTTTTGGCACTGTTATTATTTTTTGGTATTTACAACATTCATATGACAGGTTAGATCATATGGTATTTTTATAGACCAGGTTGTCACGGATGCGGCGATACCTAATATGTATACTTTTTTTATTTATGTAAGTTTCACACAATGATTTCTTTTTTAAACAAAAAAAAATCATGTTTTAGTGTTTCCATTGTCTGAGAGACATAATTTTTTCAGTTTTTGGGCGATTACCTTGGGTAGTGTATGATTTTTGCAGGATGAGATGATGGTTTGATTGGCACTATTTTGGGGTGCGTGTGACTTTTTGATCGCTTGCTATTACACTTTTTGTGATGTAAGGTGGCAAAAAATTGTTTATTTAGCACAGTTTTTTTTTTTTTTTTACGGTGTTCATCTGAGGGGTTAGGTCATGTGATATTTTTATGGAGCCGGTCAATACGGATGCGGCGATACTTAATAAGTATACTTTTTTTATTAATGTAAGTTTACACAATAACAGCTTTTTAAAACAAAAAAAATGATGTTTTAGTGTCTCCGTATTCTGAGCCATAGTTTTTTTTATTTTTTGGGCTATTGTCTCAGGTAGGGGCTCATGTTTTGCAGGATGAATTGACGGTTAGATTGGTATTATTTTGGTGGGCAAAGGCCTTTTTGATCGCTTGCTGTTGTTCTTTTTGTGATGTAAGGTGACAAAAATGGTTTATTTAGCACAGTTTTTATTTTTTATTTTTTACGGTGTTCATCTAAAGGGTTAGGTCATGTGATATGTTTATAGAGCCAATCAATATGGACGCGGCGATACCTAATAGTATACTTGTGTTTCCCCAGTATTTTTACAATTTTTTTAAACTTTATTTGGGGAAAATGCAGTTTTTGTTTACTTTTACTTGAAACTTTTAATTTTTTGGGGGGAAAACATTATTTTTTCGACTTTTTTTCACTTTATTTTTTCAACTTTTTTTCACTTTATTTTTTGTCCCACTTTGGGACTTCAACTTTTGGGGGTCTAATACCTTTACAATGCATTCCAATACTTCTGCATTGGAATGCATTGGCTGTATGAGTAATACAGTGAGTATTACTTATACAGCTTCCGGCCTGCGAGATCCAGGGGCTGGATCTCACAGGCTCGTCACCGGAAGGCAACGCAGATGCCTAAGGAAGGCATTGCGCTGCCTTCCATGCCATCGGGTCCCCCCTACAGCTGCATGGGGACCCAATGGCACGCCCGATCACTGCCGCAACCACAGGCAAAAGCCGCAAACCGCAGGTCTGAATTGACCTGCGGTTTGCGGAGATCGCCGACACGGGGGGTCACGGGATTCCCCCGCACATTTAGCCAAGGTGCCTGCTCAATGATTTGAGTGCAGGCCGGGCGGCGGTGATCGGAACTATACCGGTACGTCATATGTCCTTAAGTACCAGGACAACATGTCGTACCGGTACGTCATGTGTCCTGAAGAGGTTAAAGAGATTGAACGAGTTAAATAAAAACTCAGGCAGCCCCTGTAAATAGTCTAAAATGCAAGTGAATCAATACTCACTAGTGTTGATTGAGCACCATAGTGCTCGGGTGCTCGGGGTTTCGGGTCGAACACATCGGGATGCTCGGGTATACTACCGAGCACCCGAGTATAATGGAAGTCAATGGAAGAACCCAAGCATTAAACCAGGCAACTGCTCTGAAGAGGGAAGGGTGCCTGGTACATAGGAAAAGGTCAGAAATTGATGGAAACACCACCAAAATGGTTCGGGAACAGCATGGGGAGGATGTCTGGGTGCATCTTGGACTCCCAGGTCGCTGCTGGGAACGATGTTGTCCGAATAGTACGCCACTTTTACAGACTGACAATAATACGCACAAAACTGAAGATAAAATCGATTTTAGAGGAAAAATTGTTAGGAAACATTCTTTCCTGTAAATTTACTTGTATATAAAGTGCAAGTGCTGCCAAAAATTACAAGGAAGACGTACTCCGATACAACCTATATATCACATAAAGGAGTGTCTCATTCACATTGCAGACTGCCCGTGCCCCTGAAGACGCCATGTACATGGCGAAACATGTCGGGGGGCAGTGTATAAGGTTTTAGACTATATAGACCTCTGCATGTGAGAAATTTAGACGTTGATTTAAATATACAAGTAGTGACTGGAGCAAGCGCGCCGCTACTAGTCTACTCAAATAACAGCACAGCTAGCAAGGAATATAGCACACTAGAGGATCTATTAGATAGTTTTAATAGTAGGTTAGATAGATTCATCCCAGATTTAATAAGTAACCAATAAAAGTTATATTTTAATGTCATAATTTAGCATACACATGTAAGGAGCAGGCAATCAATAGTTTTGTACTATATGAAAACAGAGTCATTCACATTGTGATACAATTGTTCATGTAGTGGGACTACTACACTCATAAAGCCTATGCACTAAGTGAAAGGGCTGCCAAAAATTGCAAGGAACCGGCACTACAATACACCCTTTGTTGCACATAAAGGTCGGCATCATACATAGCCTTGAAAAATTATTAATGATCGCCTGCTAGGGATACTTAAAATCATTTGGAGCAAGGGCCTGCTGTTCTGACCATCTAAAAAATTATGGGAGAGGGCCTGCTGCCGCTTTGGTGACTCTAGATAACCTGGGGCCGATTGCATGTCCCTGGCGACAATCCATTCGGATGTCTGGCCTATCAACTTTCGATATTATTGTCGGCGCAAACCATGGTGACTACGGGTAACGGGGAACTGGGGCTTGATTCAAGAGAGGAAGCCTGAGAAATGGCTACCACATCCAAGGAAAGCAGCACACCCGCAAATTAGCTATCAGGTTTAATTTGGTGAAAGCCTGCAGGTGATCTGACTCTGCAAAAGATTTTAGGTGCAGACTTACAGGTGAGCTGACCCTGTAAAAGATTTTAGGTACGGGTTTGCTGGTGAGCTGACCCTGTAAAAAATTATATGTGAGGGCCTGCTGGAGAGCTGACACCGTAAACAATATATGCAAGCCTGCAGGTGATCTGACTCTGCAAAAGATTTTAGGTGCAGGCTTACAGGTGAGCTGACCCTGTTAAAGATTTTAGGTATGGGTTTGCTGGTGAGCTGACCCTGTAAAACATTATATGTGAGGGCCTGCTGGTGAGCTGGCCCTGTAAAAGAATATAGGTGCGGGCCTGCTGGTGAGCTGACCTTCAAAAAGGTTGTAGGCGAGGGCCTGCAGGTGTACTGAGCCTCTAAAACATTGTATGCGAGGGCCATCAGATGAGCTGACCCTGTAAAAGATTTGTGGTGTGGGCCTTTAGGTGAGCTGACCCTGTAAAAGATTTTAGTTGCGGGCCTGCTGGTGGGCTGACCCTGTAAAAGATTTTAGGTGCTGGCCTGCTGGTGAGTTGACCCTGTAAAAGGTTGTAGGTGAGGGCCTACAGGTGAGTTGACCCTCTAAAACATTATATGCGATGGCCTTCAGGTGAGCTGAGCCTGTAAAAGCATGTAGGTGAAGGCCTGCTGGTGAGCTAACCCTCTAAAAAATTATATGTGAGGGCCTGTTGGTAAGCTGACCCTGTAAAACATTATATGCAAGGGCATGCTGGTGAGCTGACCCTAAAAAACATTATATGCGAGGAACTGCGGGTGAGCTGACCCTCTAAAAAATTATATGCAAGGCCTGCTGGCAAGCTGACCGTTTAAAAAATTATATGCGACGGCCTGTAGCTGAGCTGACCCTGTAAAACATTACACGCAAAGGGCATATATGCGACGAATAAGCATGTGTTGATTTGATGGAAGAGTAGAAGGAGGATAAGAAAAGATAGATTCAACCATATACCTTTATTTGTGGTGGAAGGGAATTCAGTATATTCAGTACATTATGAACAACACATTTAAAGTGCCTTTATGTTCATCAGGTTTCCTCTGGTGGAATCGAGAGGTCATGGTCAATCCAGGCCTTGTTCATTTTTATAAGAGTAAACATGTCAGCATTTTTAGTTGACAGGCGGATACGCTTATCTGTTATAATGCCACCAGCAGCACTAAATACCCACTCATCAAAATGCTGGTGGCAGGGCAGGCCAGCACCTCCAAGGCATAGAGCGCCAGTTCGTGCCACGTGTCCAGCTTGGACACCCAGTAGTTGCAAGGCACTGAGGGATCATTGAGGACGCTGACACGGTCTGCTATGTACTCCTTCACCATCTTCCAAATTTTTCGCTCCTTGTGACACTAGGCCACGCATCAGGGTTAGGGTGCTGGCGGGGTGTCATGAAACTGTTCCAGGATTTGGAGAGCGTTGCCCTACCTCTGTTGGAACTGCTGTGTGTTCCTCTTGTCGCCCCTCCTCACTTGGTCAAGGAACCACGGACTCTGCTGCCAGCGTTGTCAGATGAAAATTTTTGGTGCAACCGTCTCCTGCTCCTCCTCCTCCTCTTCGCGCTGAGAAGACGAACTGAGGGTGGTCTTGCTATCACCCTGTGTAATGTCTTCCCCTATTTTCCACCTCTTCCACATGCAAAGCGTCTTCCTTAATTGTGAGGAGTAAGCCTGAGCGGACAACTAAATGTTCGGGTTCGGCAGGTTCGGCCGAACTTGAAAAAAAAAGTTTGGGTTCGGGACCCGAACGTGACCCGAACGTGACCTGAACTTGACCCGGACCCGAACCCCATTGAAGTCAATGGGGACCCGAACTTTTGGCCACTAAAATGTCTCTAACATAGCCTTGGAAAGAGCTAGGGCAGCAAAAGGCAGCAAAATGTGCTTAAGAGCATGGCAAATGCTCTGCAAACAAATGTGGATAGGGAAATGAATAAAAAAAAACATAAAAGACTTTAAAAAAATAAAAATTAGGAATAATGTAGGAGGAAGAGGTTGAGGAGGCGGTGAATGGGTGGATGTTGCCGTGTAGGCTCACGTGGCGGTCTAGGTGGAAGCGGCGGCGAAGGAGGAATAGGTAGCCAACACAGATGTGTGTTATTTTGCATTTTTACATAGGGGTATCCCCAAAAATATTGGGACATATAAAAAAATAAATAAAAATAAATAAGTGCACTTGAGTACAAGGATGGATGGTTGAGGCTGTTAGAACTGTCTATTCTGCACAAGGTACAGACAAGTCTTGTGGGATCCAGGCCTGGTTCATTTTAATGAACGTGAGCTTGTCCACGTTGGCTGTGGACAGGCGGCTGCGTCTGTCTGTAATGACTCCTCCTGCCATGCTAAATACACGTTCAGAGAGTACACTGGCTGCAGGGCAGGCCAGCACCTCCAAGGCATACAGGGCAAGCTCTGGTCATGTGGATAATTTGGAGACCCAGAAGTTGAATGGGGCAGAACTATCAGTCAGTTCGTGTAGGCGTGTGCACAGGTACTGTTCCACCATGTTGTTCAAATGCTGCCTCCTGCTAAGACGTTCCATATCAGCAGTTGTGGCCGGTTGTTGCGGCGAGGTGACAAAGCTTTTCCACATGTCGGCCATGCTAACCCTGCCTTCTGAGGTGCTGGCGCTGACACAGCTGCATTGGCGACCTCTTTCTCCTCTTCGCCTTGTGCCTCCACTTGTCCCCCGGCCTCAGTCGGGAATGCTCTCAGGAGCACATCTACCAGCGTGCGCCTGTAGTCGCGCATCTTCCGATCACGCTCCAGTGAGGGAATTAAGGACTGCACACTGTCCTTGTAACGGGAATCCAGCAAGGTGGCCATCCAGTAGTCAGCACACGTTAAAATGTGGGCAACTCTGCTGTCGTTGGGCAGGCACTGCAGAATGTAGTCGCTCATGTGTGCCAGGCTGCCCAGAGGTAAGGACATGCTGTCCTCTGTGGGAGGCGTATCGTCTGCGTCCTCCGTATCCCCCCAGCCACGCACCAGTGATGGGCCCGAGCTGCGTTGGGTGCCACCCCGAAGTGAACATGCTTCATCCCCTTCCTTCTCCTCATCCTCCTCCTCCTCGTCCTCCAGTAGTGGGTCCTGCCTGGCCAAATTTGTACCTGGCCTCTGCTGTTGCAAATAAACTCCCTCTGAGCCACTTCTAAAAGACTGGCCTGAAAGTGTTAGAGATGACCCCTCTTCCTCCTCGTCCTGGGCCACATGCTCTTCCATCATCGTCCTAAGTGTTTTCTCAAGGAGACATAGAAGTGGTATTGTAACGCTGATAATGGCGTCATCGCCACTGGCCATGTTGGTAGAGTACTTGAAACAGCGCAACAGGGAAAACAGGTCTCGTATGGAGGCGCAGTCATTGGTGGTGAAGTGGTGCTGTTCCGCAGCGCGACTCACCCGTGCGTGCTGCAGCTGAAAATCCACTATGGCCTGCTGCTGCTCGCACAGTCTGTCCAGCATGTGCAAGGTGGAGTTCCTCCTGGTGGGCACGTCGCATATGAGGCGCTGAGCGGGAAGGCCGAAGTTACGCTGTAGAGCAGACAGCCGAGCGGCGGCAGGATGAGAACGCTGGAAGCGCGCACAGACGGCCCGCACTTTATGCAGCAGCTCTGACATGTCGGGGTAGTTGTGAATGAATTTCTGCACCACCAAATTCAGCACATGCGCCAGGCAAGGGATGTGCGTCAAACCAGCTAGTCCCAGAGCTGCAACGAGATTTCGCCCATTATCGCACACCACCAGGCCGGGCTTGAGGCTCACTGGCAGCAACCACTCGTCAGTCTGTTGTTCTATACCCCGCCACAACTTCTGCGCTGTGTGGGGCCTGTCCCTCAAACACATCAGTTTCAGAATGGCCTGCTGACGTTTACCCCTGGCTGTGCTGAAGTTGGTGGTGAAGGTCTGTCGCTGACCGGATGAGGAGGTGGTAGAAGAGGAGGAGGAAGCCGAGTCGGAAGAGGAGGCAACAGGAGGCAAAGAATGATGCCCTGCGATCCTTGGTGGCGGAAGGACATGCGCCAAACAGCTCTCCGTCCTGGGGCCCAGCCGCCACTACATTTACCCAGTGTGCAGTTAGGGAGATATAGCGTCCCTGGCCGTGCTTACTGGTCTACGTATCTGTGGTTAGGTGGACCTTGCCACAGATGGCGCTGCACAGTGCACACTTGATTTTATATGATACTTGGTTGTGCAGGGAGGGCACGGCTCTCCTTGAGAAGTAGTGGCGGCTGGGAACGACATACTGTGGGACAGCAAGCGACATGAGTTGTTTGAAGCTGTCCATCTCCACCAGCCTGAATGACAGCATTTCAAAGGCCAGTAGTTTAGAAATGCTGGCATTCAGGGATCGAGCCAGGGATCGAGGGTGGCTAGGTGGGAATTTACGCTTTCTCTCAAAGGTTTGTGAGATGGAGAACTGAACGTTTCCGTGTGACATGGTGGAAATGGTTGGTGACGGAGGTGGTGGTGTTGGTGGCACATCCTCTGTTTACTGGGCGACAGGTGCCAACGTTCCTCCAGAGGCGGAGGAAGAGGCCGAGGCAGCAGCAGAAGAGGGAGCAGAAGGGGCCTGAGCCCTTTCTTGGTTTGAGGGTGCTTACTCCACTGCAGCCCATGTCTCACATGTAGATGCCTGGTCATGCAGGTTGTGCTAAGGTTAAGAACGTTAATGCCTCGCTTCAGGCTCTGATGGCACAGCGTGCAAACCACTCGGGTCTTGTCGTCAGCACATTGTGTGAAGAAGTGCCATGCCAGGGAACTCCTTGAAGCTGCCTTTGTTGTGTTCGGTCCCTGGTGACGGTGGCCAGTAGCAGGTGAACTGTTTTGGCGACGGCTGCTCTGCTTTTGCACCCTGCTCCCTCTTTTGCTACGCTGTTGGCTCAGTCTCACCACTGCCTCTTCCTCCGAACTCTGAAAGTCAGTGGCACGACCTTCATTCCATGTGGGGTCTAGGACCTCATCATCCTCTGCATCGTCTTCCACCCAGTCTTCCTCCCTGAGCTCCTTTTCGGTCTGCGTCAGAAAGACGCAGCAGTTGGCACCTGCGTTTCGTCATCATCAGAGACGTGCTGAGGTCGTATTCCCATGTCCTCATCAGGAAACATAAGTGGCTGTGCGTCAGTGCTTTCTGTGTCTTCCACCCCTAGGGAAGGACTAGGTGGATGCCCTTGGGAAACGCTGCCAGCAGAGTCTTCAAACAGCATAAGAGACTGCTGCATGACTTGAGGCTCAGACAGGTTCGCCTATATGCACGGGGTTGATTTGACAGATTGATGGGAATGGGTTTCAGGCGCCACCTGTGCGCTTTCTGCAGAAGACTGGGTTAGAGATAATGGGAACCTGCTGGATCCACTGTCGGCCACCCAATTGAACTTGCTCACGCCTTACCATCCTTAGAACGGCATTAGGCCCGACCAAATATTGCTGTAGATTCTGGCCGCTACTGGGACCTGAGGTAGTAGTTTCAGTAGGACGTGTAGCTGTGGCAGAACGGCCATGTCCTCTCCCTGCACCAGAGGCTTCACCAACACCACCACCACGACCATGACCGCGTCCCTTATTAGATGTTTGCCTCATAGTTAGCGTTCACCAAGCAAAGTAAAAAGTGGTTAAGTCTGTTAAAAATAATTAAGCGCCAATAAAAACCCTGATGTAGGGTATTGCACTATTTTTTATTTTATTTTTTACTCTATCTGACAGCGGTATTTGTGGTCTAAATTTCACAGTTACTTATGCACCTCTAATCCCAGATGTACAGTATATTAGAGGTTTTTTTTAACCCCAGTAAGCAAAAGCTGTATTTGTGACTAGAGTTGAGCGAACACCTGGATGTTCGGGTTCGAGAAGTTCGGCCGAACATCCCGGAAATGTTCGGGTTCGGGATCCGAACCCGATCCGAACTTCGTCCCGAACCCGAACCCCATTGAAGTCAATGGGGACCCGAACTTTTCGGCACTAAAACGGCTGTAAAACAGCCCAGGAAAGGGCTAGAGGGCTGCAAAAGGCAGCAACATGTAGGTAAATCCCCTGCAAACAAATGTGGATAGGGAAATTAATTAAAATAAAAATTAAATAAATAAAAATTAACCAAAATCAATTGGAGAGAGGTTCCATAGCAGAGAATCTGGCTTCCCGTCACCCACCACTGGAACAGTCCATTCTCAGATATTTAGGCCCCGGCACCCAGGCAGAGGAGAGAGGTCCCGTAACAGACAATCTGGCTTCATGTCAGCAGAGAATCAGTCTTCATGTCATAGCAGAGAATCAGGCTTCACGTCACCCACCACTGTAATAGTCCATTTTCATAAATTTAGGCCCAGCACCCAGGCAGAGGAGAGAGGTCCCGTAACAGACAATCTGGCTTCATGTCAGCAGAGAATCAGTCTTCATATCATAGCAGAGAATCTGGCTTCCCGTTACCCACCACTGGAACAGTCCATTCTCAGATATTTAGGCCCCGGCACCCAGGCAGAGGAGAGAGGTCCCGTAACAGACAATCTGGCTTCATGTCAGCAGAGAATCAGTCTTCATATCATAGCAGAGAATCAGGCTTCACGTCAGCCACCACTGCAACAGTCCATTGTCATAAATTCAGGCCCAGCACCCAGGCAGAGGAGAGAGGTCCCGTAACAGACAATCTGGCTTCATGTCAGCAGAGAATCAGTCTGCATGTCATAGCAGAGAATGAGGCTTCACGTCACCCACCACTGCAACAGTCCATTTTCATAAATTTAGGCCCAGCACCCAGGCAGAGGAGAGAGGTCCCGTAACAGAGGATCTGGCTTCATGTCACCAGAGAATCAGTCTGCATGTCATAGCAGAGAATCAGGCTTCACGTCAGCCACCACTGCAACAATCCATTGGCATATATTTAGGCCTAGCACACAGGCAGAGGAGAGAGGTCCCGTAACAGACAATCTGGCTTCATGTCAGCAGAGAATCAGTCTTCATATCATAGCAGAGAATCAGGCTTCACGTCAGCCACCAATGCAACAGTCCATTGTCAGATATTTAGGCCCAGCACCCAGGCAGAGGAGAGAGGTCCCGTAACAGAGGATCTGGCTTCATGTCAGCAGAGAATCAGTCTGCATGTCATAGCAGAGAATCAGGCTTCACGTCAGCCACCACTGCAACAGTCCATTGTCATAAATTCAGGCCCAGCACCCAGGCAGAGGAGAGAGGTCCCGTAACAGACAATCTGGCTTCATGTCACCAGAGAATCAGTCTGCATGTCATAGCAGAGAATGAGGCTTCACGTCAGCCACCACTGCAACAATCCATTGGCATATATTTAGGCCTAGCACACAGGCAGAGGAGAGGTTCATTCAACTTTGGGTAGCCTTGCAATATAATGGTAAAATGAAAATAAAAATAGGATTGAATGAGGAAGTGCCCTGGAGTCCAATAATATATGGTTATGGGGAGGTAGTTAATGTCTAATCTGGACAAGGGACGGACAGGTCCTGTGGGATCCATGCCTGGTTCATTTTTATGAACGTCAGCTTGTCCACATTGGCTGTAGACAGGCGGCTGCGTTTGTCTGTAATGACGCCCCCTGCCGTGCTGAATACACGTTCAGACAAAACGCTGGCTGCCGGGCAGGCCAGCACCTCCAAGGCATAAAAGGCTAGCTCTGGCCACGTGGACAATTTAGAGACCCAGAAGTTGAATGGGGCCGAACCATCAGTCAGTACGTGGAGGGGTGTGCACACGTACTGTTCCACCATGTTAGTGAAATGTTGCCTCCTGCTAACACGTTGCGTATCAGGTGGTGGTGCAGTTAGCTGTGGCGTGTTGACAAAAGTTTTCCACATCTCTGCCATGCTAACCCTGCCCTCAGAGGAGCTGGCCGTGACACAGCTGCCTTGGCGACCTCTTGCTCCTCCTCTGCCTTGGCCTTGGGCTTCCACTTGTTCCCCTGTGACATTTGGGAATGCTCTCAGTAGCGCGTCTACCAACGTGCGCTTGTACTCGCGCATCTTCCTATCACGCTCCAGTGCAGGAAGTAAGGTGGGCACATTGTCTTTGTAGCGTGGATCCAGCAGGGTGGCAACCCAGTAGTCCGCACAGGTTAAAATGTGGGCAACTCTGCTGTCGTTGCGCAGGCACTGCAGCATGTAGTCGCTCATGTGTGCCAGGCTGCCCAGGGGTAAGGACAAGCTGTCCTCTGTGGGAGGCGTATCGTCATCGTCCTGCCTTTCCCCCCAGCCACGCACCAGTGATGGACCCGAGCTGCGTTGGGTGCCACCCCGCTGTGACCATGCTTCATCCTCATCCTCCTCCACCTCCTCCTCATCCTCGTCCTCCTCGTCCTCCAGTAGTGGGCCCTGGCTGGCCACATTTGTACCTGGCCTCTGCTGTTGCCAAAAACCTCCCTCTGAGTCACTTCGAAGAGACTGGCCTGAAAGTGCTAAAAATGACCCCTCTTCCTCCTCCTCCTCCTCCTCCTCCTGGGCCACCTCCTCTTCCATCATCGCCCTAAGTGTTTTCTCAAGGAGACATAGAAGTGGTATTGTAACGCTGATAACGGTGTCATCGCCACTGGCCATGTTGGTGGAGTACTCGAAACAGCGCAACAGGGCACACAGGTCTCGCATGGAGGCCCAGTCATTGGTGGTGAAGTGGTGCTGTTCTGTAGTGCGACTGACCCGTGCGTGCTGCAGCTGAAACTCCACTATGGCCTGCTGCTGCTCGCACAGTCTGTCCAGCATGTGCAAGGTGGAGTTCCACCTGGTGGGCACGTCGCATATGAGGCGGTGAGCGGGAAGGCCGAAGTTACGCTGTAGCGCAGACAGGCGAGCAGCGGCAGGATGTGAACGCCGGAAGCGCGAACAGACGGCCCGCACTTTATGCAGCAGCTCTGACATGTCGGGGTAGTTGTGAATGAACTTCTGCACCACCAAATTCAGCACATGCGCCAAGCAAGGGATGTGCGTCAAATTGGCTAGTCCCAGAGCTGCAACGAGATTTCGCCCATTATCACACACCACCAGGCCGGGCTTGAGGCTCACCGGCAGCAACCACTCGTCGGTCTGTTGTTCAATACCCCGCCACAACTCCTGTGCGGTGTGGGGCCTGTCCCCCAAACATATGAGTTTCAGAATGGCCTGCTGACGTTTACCCCGGGCTGTGCTGAAGTTGGTGGTGAAGGTGTGTGGCTGACTGGATGAGCAGGTGGAAGAAGAGGAGGAGGAAGCCGAGAAGGAGGAGGTGGCAACAGGAGGCAAAGAATGTTGCCCTGCGATCCTTGGCGGCGGAAGGACGTGCGCCAAACAGCTCTCCGCCTGGGGCCCAGCTGCCACTACATTTACCCAGTGTGCAGTTAGGGAGATATAGCGTCCCTGGCCGTGCTTACTGGTCCACGTATCTGTGGTTAGGTGGACCTTGCTACAGATGGCGTTGCGCAGTGCACACTTGATTTTATCGGATACTTGGTTGTGCAGGGAAGGCACGGCTCTCTTGGAGAAGTAGTGCCGGCTGGGAACAACATACTGTGGGACAGCAAGCGACATGAGCTGTTTGAAGCTGTCTGTGTCCACCAGCCTAAATGACAGCATTTCATAGGCCAGTAGTTTAGAAATGCTGGCATTCAGGGCCAGGGATCGAGGGTGGCTAGGTGGGAATTTACGCTTTCTATCAAATGTTTGTGAGATGGAGAGCTGAACGCTGGCGTGTGACATGGTTGAGACGCTTGGTGACGGAGGTGGTGGTGGTGGTGTTGGTGGTACATCCCCTGTTTGCTGGGCGGCAGGTGCCAACGTTCCTCCAGAGGCGGAGGAAGAGGCCGAGGCGGCAGCAGCAGAATAGGCCGAGGCGGCAGCAGCAGAAGAGGTAGCAGGGGGAGCCTGAGTGACTTCCTTGGTTTTAAGGTGTTTACTCCACTGCAGTTCATGCTTTGCATGCAGGTGCCTGGTCATGCAGGTTGTGCTCAGGTTCAGAACGTTAATGCCTCGCTTCAGGCTCTGATGGCACAGCGTGCAAACCACTCGGGTCTTGTCGTCAGCACATTGTTTGAAGAAGTGCCATGCCAGGGAACTCCTTGAAGCTGCCTTTGGGGTGCTCGGTCCCAGATGGCGGCGGTCAGTAGCAGGCGGAGTCTCTTGGCGGCGGGTGTTCTGCTTTTGCCCACTGCTCCCTCTTTTGCTACGCTGTTGGCTCGGTCTCACCACTGCCTCTTCCTCCGAACTGTGAAAGTCAGTGGCACGACCTTCATTCCATGTGGGGTCTAGGACCTCATCGTCCCCTGCATCGTCTTCCACCCAGTCTTGATCCCTGACCTCCTGTTCAGTCTGCACACTGCAGAAAGACGCAGCAGTTGGCACCTGTGTTTCGTCATCATCAGAGACATGCTGAGGTGGTATTCCCATGTCCTCATCATCAGGAAACATAAGTGGTTGTGCGTCAGTGCATTCTATGTCTTTCACCGCTGGGGAAGGGCTAGGTGGATGCCCTTGGGAAACCCTGCCAGCGGAGTCTTCAAACAGCATAAGAGACTGCTGCATAACTTGAGGCTGAGACAGTTTCCCTGGTATGCATGGGGGTGATGTGACAGACTGATGGGGTTGGTTTTCAGGCGCCATCTGTGCGCTTTCTGCAGAAGACTGGGTGGGAGATAATGTGAACGTGCTGGATCCACTGTCGGCCACCCAATTGACTAATGCCTGTACCTGCTCAGGCCTTACCATCCTTAGAACGGCATTGGGCCCCACCATATATCGCTGTAAATTCTGGCGGCTACTGGGACCTGAGGTAGTTGGTACACTAGGACGTGTGGATGTGGCAGAACGGCCACGTCCTCTCCCAGCACCAGAGGGTCCACTAACACCACCACGACCATGTCCACGTCCGCGTCCCTTACTAGATGTTTTTCTCATTGTTATGGTTCACCACAACAACAAATATATTATTTGGCCCAATGTATTGTATTCAAATTCAGCGGGATATAAATTTGAGGCCTAGTATTTAGGCGCTGGGTGACCGGTATGGATTTAGTGACAGAATTAGACTTGGAAATGCACAGAAGCGTGTGTGTGAAGTTATTCTGAATGACCCTATGTGCACCTTGAATATTATATACCCTTATAGCAGGAACCACTAAATTATGAAATTGCTAAATTGGGAATTGTATTTCAACCCAGAACAAAAAATGTGCTTTGACGGACACTAAATATCTTGCCCAGCAACAACAGTACAGCGGTAACGAGAGATTTAGCAGGATATAAATTTGAGGCCTAGTATTTAGGCGCTGGGTGACAGGTATGGGTTTAGTGACAGAATTAGACTTGGAAATACACAGTAGCGGGTGTGTGTGAAGTTATTCTGAATGACCCTATGTGCACCTTGAATATTATATACCCTTTTAGGGATAGATTTCAAATAGCTCTGATATAGCAGAAACCACTAAATTATGAAATTGCTAAATTGGGAATTGTATTTCAACCCAGAACAAAAAATGTGCTTTGACGGACACTAAATAATCTTGCCCAGCTACAACAGGACAGCGGTAACGAGAGATTTAGCAGGATATAAATTTGAGGCCTAGTATTTAGGCGCTGGGTGACAGGTATGGGTTTAGTGACAGAATTAGACTTGGAAATACACAGTAGCGGGTGTGTGTGAAGTTATTCTGAATGACCCAATGTGCACCTTGAATATTATATACCCTTTTAGGGATAGATTTCAAATAGCTCTGATATAGCAGAAACCACTAAATTATGAAATTGCTAAATTGGGAATTGTACTTCAACCCAGAACAAAAAATGTGCTTTGACGGACACTAAATAACTTTCCCAGCTACAACAGGACAGCGGTAACGAGAGATTTAGCAGGGATATAAATTTGAGGCCTAGTATTTAGGCGCTGGGTGACAGGTATGGGTTTAGTGACAGAATTAGACTTGGAAATACACAGTAGCGGGTGTGTGTGAAGTTATTCTGAATGACCCTAATGTGCACCTTGAATATTATATACCCTTTTAGGGATAGATTTCAAATAGCTCTGATATAGCAGAAACCACTAAATTATGAAATTGCTAAATTGGGAATTGTATTTCAACCCAGAACAAAAAATGTGCTTTGACGGACACTAAATAACTTTCCCAGCTACAACAGGACAGCGGTAACGAGAGATTTAGCAGGATATAAATTTGAGGCCTAGTATTTAGGCGCTGGGTGACAGGTATGGGTTTAGTGACAGAATTAGACTTGGAAATACACAGTAGCGGGTGTGTGTGAAGTTATTCTGAATGACCCAATGTGCACCTTGAATATTATATACCCTTTTAGGGATAGATTTCAAATAGCTCTGATATAGCAGAAACCACTAAATTATGAAATTGCTAAATTGGGAATTGTATTTCAACCCAGAACAAAAAATGTGCTTTGACGGACACTAAATAACTTTCCCAGCTACAACAGGACAGCGGTAACGAGAGATTTAGCAGGATATAAATTTGAGGCCTAGTATTTAGGCGCTGGGTGACAGGTATGGGTTTAGTGACAGAATTAGACTTGGAAATACACAGTAGCGGGTGTGTGTGAAGTTATTCTGAATGACCCAATGTGCACCTTGAATATTATATACCCTTTTAGGGATAGATTTCAAATAGCTCTGATATAGCAGAAACCACTAAATTATGAAATTGCTAAATTGGGAATTGTACTTCAACCCA
Source organism: Bufo gargarizans (assembly GCF_014858855.1). Taxonomy (NCBI): domain Eukaryota; kingdom Metazoa; phylum Chordata; class Amphibia; order Anura; family Bufonidae; genus Bufo; species Bufo gargarizans. The sequence goes on along the minus strand of NC_058080.1, from coordinate 524,952,044 downwards.
GAACAAAAAATGTGCTTTGACGGACACTAAATAACTTTCCCAGCTACAACAGGACAGCGGTAACGAGAGATTTAGCAGGATATAAATTTGAGGCCTAGTATTTAGGCGCTGGGTGACAGGTATGGGTTTAGTGACAGAATTAGACTTGGAAATACACAGTAGCGGGTGTGTGTGAAGTTATTCTGAATGACCCAATGTGCACCTTGAATATTATATACCCTTTTAGGGATAGATTTCAAATAGCTCTGATATAGCAGAAACCACTAAATTATGAAATTGCTAAATTGGGAATTGTACTTCAACCCAGAACAAAAAATGTGCTTTGACGGACACTAAATAACTTTCCCAGCTACAACAGGACAGCGGTAACGAGAGATTTAGCAGGATATAAATTTGAGGCCTAGTATTTAGGCGCTGGGTGACAGGTATGGGTTTAGTGACAGAATTAGACTTGGAAATACACAGTAGCGGGTGTGTGTGAAGTTATTCTGAATGACCCAATGTGCACCTTGAATATTATATACCCTTTTAGGGATAGATTTCAAATAGCTCTGATATAGCAGAAACCACTAAATTATGAAATTGCTAAATTGGGAATTGTACTTCAACCCAGAACAAAAAATGTGCTTTGACGGACACTAAATAACTTTCCCAGCTACAACAGGACAGCGGTAACGAGAGATTTAGCAGGATATAAATTTGAGGCCTAGTATTTAGGCGCTGGGTGACAGGTATGGGTTTAGTGACAGAATTAGACTTGGAAATACACAGTAGCGGGTGTGTGTGAAGTTATTCTGAATGACCCAATGTGCACCTTGAATATTATATACCCTTTTAGGGATAGATTTCAAATAGCTCTGATATAGCAGAAACCACTAAATTATGAAATTGCTAAATTGGGAATTGTACTTCAACCCAGAACAAAAAATGTGCTTTGACGGACACTAAATAACTTTCCCAGCTACAACAGGACAGCGGTAACGAGAGATTTAGCAGGATATAAATTTGAGGCCTAGTATTTAGGCGCTGGGTGACAGGTATGGGTTTAGTGACAGAATTAGACTTGAAAATACACAGTAGCGGGTGTGTGTGAAGTTATTCTGAATGACCCAATGTGCACCTTGAATATTATATACCCTTTTAGGGATAGATTTCAAATAGCTCTGATATAGCAGAAACCACTAAATTATGAAATTGCTAAATTGGGAATTGTACTTCAACCCAGAACAAAAAATGTGCTTTGACGGACACTAAATAACTTTCCCAGCTACAACAGGACAGCGGTAACGAGAGATTTAGCGGGATATAAATTTGAGGCCTAGTATTTAGGCGCTGGGTGACCGGTATGGATTTAGTGACAGAATTAGACTGGGATATGGCCAAAAAATAACCACACTATTGCTGGTTAAATGCACTTGGTGACGGGCGCAGCTTGCCCCTGATGTAGTATATGGCCAAAAAATGAACAGACTATTGCTGGTTAAATGCACTTGGTGTCACAGCTTGACCAACCACACTACTGAGGGTTAAATGCACTTGGTGACGGGCGCAGCTTGCCCCTGATGTAGTATATGGCCAAAAAATAAACAGACTATTGCTGGTTAAATGCACTTGGTGTGACAGCTTCACCCTGATGTAGGCTTTAGCCAGAAAACAACCACACCATTGAGGGTTAAATGCACTTGGTGACAGGCGCAGCTTGCCCCTGATTTTGTATATGGCCAAAAAATGAACAGACTATTGCTGGTTAAATGCACTTGGTGTGACAGCTTCACCCTGATGTAGGCTTTAGCCAAAAAACAACCACACCATTGAGGGTTAAATGCACTTGGTGACAGGCGCAGCTTGCCCCTGATTTTGTATATGGCCAAAAAATGAACAGACTATTGCTGGTTAAATGCACTTGGTGTGACAGCTTCACCCTGATGTAGGCTTTAGCCAAAAAACAACCACACCATTGAGGGTTAAATGCACTTGGTGACAGGCGCAGCTTGCCCCTGATTTTGTATATGGCCAAAAAATGAACAGACTATTGCTGGTTAAATGCACTTGGTGTGACAGCTTCACCCTGATGTAGGCTTTAGCCAAAAAACAACCACACCATTGAGGGTTAAATGCACTTGGTGACAGGCGCAGCTTGCCCCTGATTTTGTATATGGCCAAAAAATGAACAGACTATTGCTGGTTAAATGCACTTGGTGTGACAGCTTCACCCTGATGTAGGCTTTAGCCAAAAAACAACCACACCATTGAGGGTTAAATGCACTTGGTCGCAGCTTGTGCTGGCGCACCACAAGACACAAAATGGCCGCCGATCACCCCAGAAAAATGTGACTGACAAACGGTCTGGGCAGCCTAAAAACAGTGAGCAATTGAGGATCAGCAGCTCAATGATCCACAGCTGCAGATCGATCAGTTAATCAAGTCCTTTGGAGGAGTTAATCTGCCTAATCTCGCCCTACTGTCGCAGCCGCAACCTCTCCCTACGCTAATCAGAGCAGAGTGACGGGCGGCGCTATGTGACTCCAGCTTAAATAGAGGCTGGGTCACATGGTGCTCTGGCCAATCACAGCCATGCCAATAGTAGGCATGGCTGTGATGGCCTCTTGGGGCAAGTAGTATGACGCTTGTTGATTGGCTGCTTTGCAGCCTTTCAAAAAGCGCCAAGAAAGCGTCACAAAAGCGCCAAGAAAGCGACGAACACCGAACCCGAACCCGGACTTTTACGAAAATGTCCGGGTTCGGGTCCGTGTCACGGACACCCCAAAATTCGGTACGAACCCGAACTATACAGTTCGAGTTCGCTCATCCCTATTTGTGACCTAAATTTCATAGTAATTTATGCACCTCTAATCCCAGATGTGCAGTATATCAGATTATAAATTTTTTAACCCCAGTAAGCAAAAGCTGTATTTGTGGCCTAAATTTCACAGTAACGTATGGACGTCTAATCCCAGATGTGCAGTATATCAGAGGGTTTTTTAATCCCAGTAAGCAAAAAGCCGTATTTGTGGCCAAAATTTCACAGTCACTTATGCACGTCCAATCCCAGATGTGCAGTATATCAGAGGGTTTTTTAACCCCAGTAAGCAAAAAGCTGTATTTGTGGCCTACATTTCACAGTCACTTATGCATGTCTAATCCCAGATGTGCAGTATATGAAACAGAGGGGTTTGTTTCACCCAGTAAACCCCAGTATGCAAAAAGCTGTATTTCTGGCCTAAATGTGACACTCACTTATGCACCTATAATCCTAGATGTGCACTATATGAAACAGATGGGTTGTTTTTTTTACCCCAGTAAGCAAAAAGCCGTATTTGTGGCCTAAATTTCACAGTCGCTTATGCACGTCTAATCCCAGATGTGCAGTATATAAAACAGAGGGGTTTGTTTCACCCAGTATGCCAAAGCTGTATTGCTGGCCAAAATATGACACTCACTTATGCACCTATAATGCTAGATGCGCACTATATGAAACAGATGGGTTTTTTTTTTTCGCCCCAGTAAGCAAAAAGCCGTTTTTGTGGCCTAAATTTCACAGTCACTTATGCACCTATAATCCTAGATGCGCACTATACAGTATGAAACAGATGTTTTTTTTTCGCCCCAGTATGCCCCAGTATTAGAAAGCCGTATTTCTGGCCTAAATTTCACAGTTACTTATGCAGCGATAATCCTAGATGTGCACTATATGAAAAAAAGGTGTTTTTTTTTTAACCCCAGTTAACCCCAGTTTTTTTACAGTTCGGTTTCACTCAACTCTAGTGAGGAGCGTTATCGTCGCTCACCATTTGTGTTGATTCCTCAAAGTCTTTTAAAACCTTACAGAGGTCCGACATCCATGCTCACTCCTCGCTTGTGAATTTTGAAAGCTGACTGGAAAGGTGACGACCATGTTGCAGCGGGTATTCCACTACTGCCCTCTGCTGCTCACAAAGCCTGGCCAACATGTGGAACGTGGAGTTCCAGCGTGCTCACGTCGCACAAGTCAGTGAGTTGGCAATTTAAAGCGCTGCTACAGTGTTGACCGGCTGAAGCTGTCGATGACTTGAAATGTGTACACACGCAGCGCACCTTCAGCAGTAGCTCAGGCAAATTGGGGTATGTTTTGAGAAACCGCTGATCCACAAGGATTAACACGTGGGCTAGGCATGGGATGTGTCTGAGCTTGCCGAGCTCCAAAGTCGCCACCAAGTTACGGCCATTATCAGACACAACCATGCCTGGTTGTAGGCTGAGTGGGGAGAGCCACAGCTCAGTCTGGTCTTTTATCCCCTGCCACAGCTCTGCAGCGGTGTGCTGATTGTCCCCTAAGCATATCAGCTTCAGCACGGCATGTTGCTGCTTCCCCACTGCAGTGCTACACTGCTTCCAGCTACCGACTGATGACTGTTGCTGCACGCGGATAAATTGGAGGTGGAAGTGGGGTTTGGAGCCACTAACGTAGGTGCTGGCGGAAACCCTGATTGGCAATCCTTGACGTGAGTAGCACCTGTGCCTTCCCAGGGTGCGACTCGCTCCCGGCTTCCACAACATTCACCCAGTGTGCCGTCAGGGAAATGTAGCGTCCCTGGCCGAATGCACTTGTTTATGTGTCCGTGGTTTAGTGGACCTTCCCTGAAACTGCGTTGGTCAGGGCACATGTGATGTTATGGCACACATGTGTAAGGCGGGCACGGCACACCTTGAAAAATAGTGGCGGCTGGGGACTGTGTAACGCGTGACGGCCACCGATATCAGGCTGCAGAAGGCCTCAGTGTCCACAAGCCTAAATGGCAAAATTTTCAGGGCCAGTAATTTGGAAAGCTGCGCATTTAGTGCTATGGCCTGTGGGTAGGTGTCTGGGTATTTTCACTTGCATTCAAAGGCCTAGGGTAAGGACATTTGGATGCTGCGCTAGGACACGGAAGTGGATGTGGTCGCTAATGGTGCTTGCAAAGTTCCAGGTGCAAGGCGGGAGGCAGCACAAAAAATAGGGGAAGAGGATGCAGTGGTGTGACCCACAGACACAGATTGTGGACCCAGGCGTTTGTCCCACTTATTACGGTGCTTGGATGCCATGTGGCAGATCATGCTGGTGGGTGGTGAGGTTGCTAGTGTTCAAGCCCTGGCTCATTTTCGTATGGCACAGGTTGCAAACTACTATTCTTTTGTTCTCCGGACTTTCCTCAAAAAAGTGCCATAATGCGGAACATCTACCCCTTGGCAAGGGGGATTTCTGGAAGGGGGTGCTCCATGGAACAGTTGCGGGCCTGTTTGGTGTGGCTTGTTTTCTTCCTTATGCCACCCCACTGCCTCTTTCAGCCTGTTGCGTTGTTGCAGATCCCTTACCCTCTGTACTGCTGTCCTCGCTCGGCTTTCCACCTTCCCAGGTTGGGTCAGTGGCCTCATTGTCTACCACCTCCTCTTCCACTTCCTCACTCTGATCATCCTCCTGATTTGTTGACCTAACCACAACCTCAATGATTGACAATTGTGTCTCATCCTCTTCATTAACCTCTTCAGGACAGTAATTGCGGTTGTCTCAATGGCAACTGTGTCTCATCTTCATCCACCTCATTAAACACTAATTGCCGTGCACCACCATCATGTTCTTGTGACTGTGGATGCTCAAGAGGTTGGGAATCAGGGCACAATATCTCATGTCCTTCTTAGGCTACTTTCACACTAGCGTTCGGGCGGATCCGTTCTGAACGGATCCGCTCATAATAATGCAGACGGAGGCTCCGTTCAGAACGGATCCGTCTGCATTATTTTTAGCATAGAACAGCTAAGTGTGAAAATAGCCTAGTACGGATCCGTCCAGACTTTCAATGTAAAGTCAATGGGGGACGGATCCGCTTGAAGATTGAGCCACATTGTGGCATCTTCAAACGGATCCGTCCCCATTGACTTACATTGAAAGTCTGGACGGATCCGCACGGATCCGCACGCCTCCGCACGGCCAGGCGGGCACCCGAACGCTGCAAGCAGCGTTCAGCTGTCCGCCTGTCCGTGCGGAGGCAAGCGGAGCGGAGGCTGAACGCCGCCAGACTGATGCAGTCTGAGCGGATCCGCCTCCATTCAGACTGCATCAGGGCTGGACGGCTGCGTTCGGGTCCGCTCGTGAGCTCCTTCAAACGGAGCTCACGAGCGGACCAGCGAACGCTAGTGTGAAAGCAGCCTTAATTATGCCCCCTTACTCTCATCACTTAGGAAACACTTACATTCTATCAAACTCCCATTTATCTTCTGGTGTGGAAGGAGGAGCTACCTCAAGACCTTTATAGCCCCTAAATTCTTGTATTTACTACAAGTTTTGCCTATTTGGCTGCCGCACTCAATTTTTGTTGACATCCGCCACGTTTTCTCTCTCTTTTTGTGGGGAAATAAGCCTTCCAGAATTGCTTACTCTGTACTGACCAGAGAGAAGAGGTTTGGCGGATTTGGTCTGCCTGACATGCGCTCCTATTATGATTTTCAATTATTCAGGGGTCTGTCTCTTCTCAATAACTTCTATGATGCTCCATATGTGCGTCTAGAGTGCTCTCTGCTTACCACTAAAATAAGTCTATCCCCTTGTTCACCAGGTGGCTCCTTCTTCTCACCCCTATGGAGAGCCTATTGGTGGAATGGGTCAGGCAATAGAAAGCCAAAGTACTTACATTTCCTATCCCAGGCACCCCACTCTCCTCCTTGCAGTTCCACGTACACCCGGAAGCTAGGACGCCTTCAGGCATCTGGCCCCTCCTGGCTGAGACTCCCCTAAGTGTGATCCAGACCCCAGATGGCAACCTAGATTGGACCCCAGTCTTGAATGACCCCAAAGTCAAAAATGCCCTTTTTCTCCAAGTATTTGCCCTGCAGAAGGATATTAAATGAATTAGACTACCTCCCCCGACTACCACTAGCCCCCCCTCTTGGTTGGAAAAACAGCTATCAGACACCCGAAAGATCCCTAAACCACTGTCTACCATATATAAAGAGTTGCTCTCATCCTCCCCTCCTGAGCTACACTTCCTCAATTCTTGGGAAAGGGAACTTTTTATCCGCCCCTAGGACCCGGAAAGGGCTTTTATCCTCTCACATTAGAATACAAGAGAATTCATATAAGCTACTTACAAGATGGTACAAATCCCCCGGAATTTCTGCATAAGCCTAATGCAGACATCCCAAGTGAGTGTTGGAGATGTGGAAAGGATATAGGTTCCCTATCACACATTTGGTGGCACTGTGAGAGCTTTCTGGTCAAACATAGAAGCATTGATCGATGAGGTTTGTGCAACGCATGTCAAATTGGATCCCAAACTGATCCTGCCCTAATGACTCGCTGTCTCCCTGTAGATCTGATCTTCCCACTATGCCTATCACAGCGGCAAGATTGCTGATTCCGCTGCTTTGGAAGGATGCTGAACCTCCTACTGTACCGATGTGGAGAGACACGGTCGATCAGATCTATAGATTTGAAGAGCTGGCCCATTGGGAATCCAGTCACACTCCTTAGCTTTCTTAAAATCTGGTCACCGTGGAAAAACTATAGAAAGTTTACTTGCTCCACATAGCAATCTCTCCCTACACTGGCAAAAGACTGATTGCCCAGATCTGGTTTATTTATAAGGTAGGGGGGTATGTCCATGTGCTGAAACGTCTCAATTGGCTGTCCTGTACCACCTGATGGATGTGTCATGGGTCAAAGTTCTTCACAATGTAAAAGAATATGGTGGACACGAATATCGCCATATGTTTGCCTGTTCGGCGAATCAAAGTTCACTGCGAAGCCGCAAGGCCATCTCTATTTGTGATTAGGAAATGTTATACAGGACAGGTACCACAGGTAATGTCACTGTTCGCAGTGTCTATGGAAAAGGGTACACTGGATGTCACTGGTGCACACTTTAAACAGGAGATGTGGCGCGAATAATTTAAATGTCTGCAGCGGACACCATCTATGGAAAAAATGCATTGGAATTCACTGATATTTTAGAGATGCACACACTTTAACACCTTCAAGGCAAGGCCTATTTTCATTTTTAAATTTTAGATTTTTCCTCCTCATGTTCCAAAAGCCATAACTTATTTTTATTTTTCCATTCACATAGCTATATGGGGGCTTATTTTTTGCGGGACAAGATGCACTTTTTAATGCCTCCATTTAATTTACCATGTCTTATATTAGAAAAAGGGAAAGAAAATATTTGTGTGTGAAAACAAAAAAAAAAAAAATTAATTCCACCAAGGTTTTTGGGGTTTTGACATCACAGCATTCACTATGCACTAAAAATAACCTGACATTCTTATTCTGCAGTTTAATACAAATGCAGCGATAACAAACTTGAACAGTTTATTTTTTGTTTTACTACTTTAAAAAAAATTAAAACCTTTAGAAAAATAAAAATCTAGAGAGCTATTACGGTGAATAGGATTTTTACATACATCATTCTGCGTTATGCCTCATGCATAGCTCAGTATGGAGAAAGTCATGGTAGGCCTGGATCGCTTCAGCAGCGTCCAGGCTGCCATGGCAACCAATCGTAGCCCCGCGATTTCACTGTCGGGGCTCTGATCGGAAGGAAGATGGAGCCGCATCACTTCACAGGTGCCACAATCAGCCTTAATCGCGGCACCTGAGAGGTAAATGGCAGGGGCGGCGCGATCGCCGCTTCCTGTCAGCACGGCCGGATGCTGGCTGTATCATACAGCCATCAGATTGCGCGTATGGGGTGGGCTCACTGCAGAGGCCCGCTCCATATGTCCCCTGGAACGCAATGACGTACCTGTACGTGAAAATGCATGAAGGGGTTAACCAATGACCTCTGAAAAGGAAATGACAGCCCTGGTAGAGATTGGCAGCAAAGTCAGACAAGCATCCATTAGTCAAGAAACATGAGTTAGGATGAAAAGAAAATAGTGCCTGCCATAAGAGTGGTAACATTGGCCTAGGAAAGGTGGAGGTAAAGCAGTGGAGTCTAACAGGTCAAGCTGTATTTGTAAAGGAATGAAGACAAAAGCATTCAACAGAAACTATGAAAAACGGAACTATGAAAAACGACTTGATTAAATAGCTCACATGGAATGCAGGCACATGCTAGGACTTCACCCATAATCACTAAACGTTACAAAGTTGGTAGGCCCAATAGTGCCCAGCTACACCGTGCAGCAGCACCATGTTAAAACTGCTTAACTGAATTAATATGTAGTATGCTTCAGTTTTATAATTGCACACAAATACTGGAATAAGGAGTCCTTTTACGTATTGTTCACAACATAAAGAGATCAAGACGTCCTTATAAAAAATGGATAACTTGTTTGCTTTCGTGATAAGAAATAAAAGAGGAACCACAGAAAAGAAACAGACAATTTAAAATAAATTATTTGGCAGTTTTACAGATAAACAAATCACTTTTCCAAATTGCTTCTTTGGGGAATTAGTGCTTCTGGAAATGAACTATACACAGATTATTAAAAAAGAGCTTCCCGTTGGGAGAGCAACAGTATTTACAAGAGAAGATGTGCCTAGCTGGACCTCTAATTGCTGTTCATTATCTCATATTGATTTAATTAGTTGCTGCACTCAGGTTTAAATTGCCTGCTGTCCTCAGCAGGGACTTAGAAGTAAGGGTGTGTGTGAATTAAACAAGCAGGGTAGCAAAATGAGACCCCATGGTGGGAAACAAAAGGGTCATCTAACAGGGCATCATTACTGTTGTTAAATGTAGGAGGGTGAGGCCAGATATATACCCTTGTGGATTCATTTTTTTTTTTTTATTCTTTTTTTTATTCTTTTTAACCATGTTGCCTAAGAAAAAAGCTAATTAACTAAAGTAATTAGACTATCTTTATAAAGGAGAATGAGAGTGTTGCTGTGAGAGCACAGTAAGATATATTTTCTAAGATGAGCTAGGAAAAATAGCTAATGGATGAAGTGGAATTATTCGCTTAGCCTAATTTATAGATATAATACTCTGGTGATGTAGACACACAGTACAAAAACTATTTTTTTAACCAATCTTGAGGATGCGTTTGTAGCTAAGACAATTTTGTCGAGAAAAGGTTATTAACATTTTAGATTAGTATCCATTTGGGACTAATTGTTTTATGCATTAATTGATAGAGAATAATGAGGTGTTGCTTTAAAGGTTGAAAATTAATTGGTGCTGGAAGACAATTATGTCTGTGGAGCAGCATGATGAGCATACAACGTTTTAGGTCAGTTTAATGTCTGGATTTATGATACACTACTAGAACTAATGCATGGTGGTTTCATTGTAGCTTCTGATTTGAATAGAGATTATTGCATGAATAAAACATTTCATTACAGGTATTGGAACTAATGCTTTCCTGACCAACGACAAGCTTAATAGTCACATTCTCCACTATCTGTTACATGTTCCAGTGGTATTAATTTTATTTTAATTTTAAAACATATTTTATTGAAAACACTTATATATGACATTACATCACGAAACCGGAAATCAAATGAGTCAACATACAGTGTCGAGTTAGCATATAAAATATGCACATGAACAAACATATACAAAGTGGGAGAGGAAAGGGAAGGAGGAGGGGGAGATATAGTAAGGTGGGGGTAATCCCAAGTTGCAGAGACTTCTCTAAAGCTAAAACACAATCACATCAAGAAGTAAAACCACAAACCTCACGCCATGATCTCCATATCTTTGTGAATTTGGCTGTACGTTTGGTTTTCCATCCTGCAATCTGTTCCAACCTGTAGATGTTGTCACATTTTGTGACAGCTCCACCAAATATGTATATAGGAGCCTATCTCCGTCTGTCTCACATCTCCAACACAACTGACTGACTTCTGGGTACATCTTGTGCAGAGTCTCAGTGGTGTAATACCAGCAAGTAAAGATCTTATAATTATTGTCTTCAATCTGACACATTTTGAGATTCTGGGGGTTAAAGTGAGACAACACTAGAGGGCTTTCTGTTTTGGTGATACTTGTAGATCATCTTCCGATTTTTTAACAGTCAAAGGTTGCTGGACTGGCCTGGGAAACGAAACAAGTGTATAGGTTGGTAATTTTCTTAGTGGGTTCTCGGGTCAAGAGAACTTCTTTTTCAAACATGGTAGGGTCCTTCCAGGAAATAGGGAGGAAATTATTGAGGTAATGTTTGATGTGTAAATGATGGAACATAGTCAAAGAGGATATATGGTCATGAGATTCCCAATCCTCTCTCAGACCTCCCTGGGGATCAGCTAAGTCAATCAATGGAATTGTGTTTTTTTTTTTTTTACTTATGTCTGGGTGGGCCTGAAATGGGGAGATGAATCCCAAAGCACATCTCTAATCTGTATTAAGGGAGAGAGGGGGGAGGATAGTAACAATAGGTCTAGACTATATTTCCACAACTTGATCGTATTCCGTGTTATAGGGTTTGAGATATCTATGTGTACATTTTTACAGTATAAGAGCAGTAAAGACCTTAAAGGAACCAGAGAGAAGGTGGATTTAGCTTGGCTAGCTAAGCGATCCTGTTTTGGCCCAAGCCATTCCATACAGCGCATATCTTGTACAGCCTTATAGTGCATAAAAAAGTCTGGATCCCCATGCCGCCTTGTCTTGTCGGTTGGGTAGTATAAGAATACTTAAGTCTAGATCTCTTTTTACCCCAAAGAAAGACTGATAGAATGGACCTTAGTTGTGTAAAGAATGAGTGTGGGAGAGGGATAGGAAGGGTTTGTAAATGATAGAGCACTTTGGGCAAAATTACCGTCTTGACTAGAGAGCGCCTACCGAACTATGAGGTGAATGGGATTTCCCATGAGTCTAACAAGGTTTTAATATTTTGAAGAAAGCTCTGAAAGTTTTTCTTGTAGAGGTTTGAGGGGTCAGAGGTAATATGAACTCCCAGGAATTTCATCGTTGTGTTCGAACATTGGTAGGGAATAAGGAGTTCCAGGGTCTTCTGCTTTTGCAAGTCCAGTGTTACATTCAACACTTGTGACTTAGAGGGATTGACAAAAAAAATTGATAACTGCCCGAAGTGATCAAACAATGTTTGAATCGCTGGAAAAGCACTGTCTGGGTTCATGATTAACAAGGGCAGATCTTCCGCAAAGGCTTCCAGCTGATGGTGTACTCCTTGAAGGTGAATCCCCTGGATTATGTCATCTTATCTAATGGCTTGAAATAGGCACTCCACAGTCAAGACAAATAGTAAAGAAGAAAGGGGGCAACCCTGATAGGTTCTATTGGCTATGTTGAATGGAGGTGAAAATGAGCCGTTTACCATCACTTTAGCAGATTGGTCTTTATACATTGCCATTATGGCAGAGATAAATTGGTCAGGGATCCCAAACCTGTGTAAAGCTCTTTGCATGAAAGTCCAATCTATGTGATTGAATGCCTTTTCGGCATCTGTGCCAAGGAGAACTAAAGGCACAGATCGCTGAGAGGCATATCTAATTATATGTAGCAAATGGGTGGTGTTCTTTCTTCCCTCCCTCCCAGTAACAAAGCCAATCTGTTAGCTATTAATAATAGAGGGAAGTAGATCTTTCAATCTCGTAGCATTTTAGCAAATCATTTCAGATCAGTGTTCAGTAAAGAAATGGGCCTATAACTAGTGCATACTGTGGTATATTTACCATCTTTGGGTATTATAGTGATATGGGCCATTAACATCTGAGTGGGTAAGCTATCTCCATTTAATACCTTATTACTAGAGTTGAGCGAACACGAAATGTAAAGTTCGGGTTCGTACCGAACTTTAGGTTTTTCGGGAACCCAAACCCGAACATTTACGTAAAAGTTCGGGTTCAGATTCGGTGTTTGGCGCTTTCTTGGCGCTTTTTGAAAGGCTGCACAGCAGCCAATCAACAAGCGTCATACTACTTGCCCCAAAAGGCCATCACAGCCATGCCTACTATTGACATGGCTGTGATTGGTCAACTATAGCATGTGACCCAGCCTCTATTTAAGCTGGAGTCACGTAGCGCCGCCCGTCACTCAGCTCAGATTAGTGTAGGGAGAGGCTGCAGCTGCTATGAGGGAGAGATCAGGGAGAAATATTCTAAAGAACTACCTTTTTACTCAGCGATCTACATCAAATGTATTTTGTGGGTGCAGTGCACAATTTTTTTAAGCCTGCACGGAGCCAACTACTGCTGAAAACAAACTTTTTTTTACTTCAGTTTGTCAATATCAATACATAATCGGCAGCCATTTTATGCAACGATAGCGCACCAGCACTATCTATCTTCATGTCTGCTAGTCCGGAAATACAGCGTTTTGCTTACTGTGCTTAAAAAAACTTTTTTTTTATATACTGCACATTTGTGATTACACGTGCATAGGTGACTATAACATTTAGGCCAGAAATACGGCTTTTAGGATACTGTGGTGAAAAAACCCTCTGATATAGTGTACATCTGTGATTACACGTGCATAGGTGACTGTCACATTTAGGCCACAAATACGGCTATTAGGTTACTGTTGTTAAAAAAACAACAACTTTCTTTACATTTACTGCACATCTGTGATTACACGTGCATAGGTGATTGTCACATTTAGGCCAGAAATACGGCTTTTAGGATACGGTTGTTAAAAAAAAAAAAAAAACATTTTTTCATATACTGCACATCTATGATTACACGTGCATAGGTGACTGTCACATTTAGGCCACAAATACCTCTGTCATATAGAGTTAAAAAAAAAAAAAATAGAGTGCAATACCCTACATCAGGGTTTATATTGTCGGTTAATTATTTTTAACATATTTAACCACTTTTTACTTTGCTTAGTGAATGCTAACTATGAGGCAAACATCTACTAAGGGACGCGATCATGGTCGTGGTGGTGGTGTTGGTGGAGCCTCTGGTGCAGGGAGAGGACTAGGCCTTTCTGACACAGCTACACGTCCTACTGAAACTACTATCTCAGGTCCCAGTAGCCGCCAGAATCTACAGCGATGTTTGGTCGGGCCTAATGCTGTTCTAAGGATGGTAAGGCCTGAGCAAGTACAGGAGCTAGTCAATTGGGTGGCCGACAGTGGATCCAGCACGTTCACATTATCTCCCACCCAGTCTTCTGCAGAAAGCACACAGGTGGCACCTGAAACCTATGCCCATCAGTCTGTCACTTCACCCCAGTGCATATCGGGGAACCTGTCTGAGCCTCAAGTCATGCAGCAGTCTCTTATGCTGTTTGAAGACTCTGCTGGCAGGGTTTCCCAAGGGCATCCACCTAGCCCTTCCCCAGGGGTGGAAGACATAGAATGCACTGACGCACAACCACTTATGTTTCCTGATGAGGAAATGGGAATACCACCTCAGCACGTCTCTGATGATGACGAAACACAGGTGCCAACTGCTGTGTCTTTCTGCAGTGTGCAGACCGAAAAGGAGGTCAGGGAAGAAGACTGGGTGGAAGACGATGCAGGGGACGATGAGGTCCTAGACCCCACATGGAATGAAGGTCGTGCCACTGACTTTCAGAGTTCGGAGGAAGAGGCAGTGGTGAGACCGAGCCAACAGCGTAGCAAAAGCGGGAGCAGGGTGCAAAAGCAGAGCCAAAACAGTTTGCCTGCTACTGGCCACCATCACCTGGGACCGAGCACACCAAAGGCAGCTTCAAGGAGTTCCCTGGCATGGCACTTCTTCACACAAGAAGACCCGAGTTCTGAACCTTAGCACAACCTGCATGACCAGGTATCTACATGCGAGACAAGGGCTGCAGTGGAGTAAGAACCTTCAAAACCAAAAAAGAGCTCAGGCCCCTCCTGCGCCCTCTTCTGCTGCTGCCTCGGCCTCTTCCTCCGCCTCTGGAGGAACGTTGGCACCTGCCGCCCAGCAAACAGAGGATGTGCCACCAACAACACCACCTCCGTCACCAAGCATCTCCACCATGTCACACGGAAGCGTTCAGCTCTTCATCTCACAAACCTTTGAGAGAAAGCATAAATTCCCACCTAGCCACCCTCGATCCCTGGCCCTGAATGCCAGCATTTCTAAACTACTGGCCTTTGAAATGCTGTCATTCAAGCTGGTGGAGATGAACAGCTTCAAACAGCTCATGTCACTTGCTGTCCCACAGTACATTGTTCCCAGCCGCCACTACTTCTCCAGGAGAGCCGTACCCTCCCTGCACAACCAAGTATTGGATAAAATCAAGTGTGCACTGCGTAACGCCATCTGTAGCAAGGTCCACCTAACCACAGATACGTGGACCAGTAAGCATGGCCATGGATGCTATATCACCCTCACTGCACACTGGATAAATATAGTGGCGGCTGGGCCCCAGGCGGAGAGCTGTTTGTTGCACGTCCTTCCGCCACCAAGGATCGCAGTGCATCATTCTTTGCCTCCTGTTGCCTCCTCTTCCTACTTGGCTTCCTTCTCCTCTTTTACCACCTCCTGATCCGGTCAGCAACAGACCTTCACCACCAACTTCAGCACAGCCAGGGGTAAACGACAGCAGGCCGTTCTGAAACTAATATGTTTGGGGGAAAGGCCCCACATCGCACAGGAGTTGTAGTGGGGTATAGAACAACAGACCGACGAGTGGTTGCTGCCAGTAAGCCTCAAGCCCGGCCTGATGGTGTGCGATAATGAGCAAAATCTTGTTGCAGCTCTAAGACTTGACGCACATCCCTTGCCTGGCGCATGTGCTGAATTTGGTGGTGCAGAAATTCATTCACAACTACCCAGACATGTCAGAGCTGCTGCATAAAGTGCGGGCCGTCTGTGCTCGCTTCCGGCGTTCTTGTCCTGCCGCCGCTCGGTTGTCTGCTCTACAGTGTAACTTCGGCCTTCCCGCTCACCGCCTCATATGCGACGTGCCCACCAGGTGGAACTCCACCTTGCACATGCTGGATAGACTGTTTCGGCTTCAGCACGCATGGGTGAATCGCACTGCGGAACAGCACTACTTCAGCACCAATGACTGGGCCTCTATGCTGAGACCTCTGTGGCCTGTTGCACTGTTTCGAGTACTCCACCAACATGGCCAGTGGCGATGACGCCGTTATCAGCGTTACAATACCACTTCTATCTCTCCTTGAGAAAAGGGCGATGACGGAAGAGGATGTGGCCCAGGACGAGGAGGAGGAAGAGGGGTCTGTAATGGCATACAAGGGAATGCTCCAAACTCCAAATGGAACCTCACAAATAGCTGCTAGCAGACGAATAGGAAATGCACCCAAGCGGCTTACACTCCTAGCAATCAGTCTCTAACAACATACAGTGAATCCCCGCAAGAACGAGACGAGGCTCTGTGTTGAGGGTCAAGAAGTGGACAGCCAGAGCTGTGTGTTTATTGTTCTTATATAACATTGTTACACACTAGTACCACCCACAGGGTTTTGTAAAAACAACCACAAACACATACAATACAGTAAAACACTCCCACACAAAATCCTCCCCTCTGCCTATGATACAATTACCTTACACAATGGGTTGATGTAATTATCACAGGCAGGAGAATACACAATGTCTTCTGTCCTAGAGACAACCGAGGAGTAATTCAATTGTCTCTCAGGACAAAGGGAAATCGCCAATACACATGTGGAGAAAAAGGACAGACATCACTACTCAAATATACAATCATGGTCAAAAGTTTTGAGAATGACACAAATATTAGTTTTCACAAAGTTTGCTGCTAAACTGCTTTTAGATATTTGTTTAAGTTGTTTCTGTGATGTAGTGAAATATAATTGCACGCACTTCACATGTTTCAAAGGATTTTATCGACAATTACATGACATTTATGCAAAGAGTCAGTATTTGCAGTGTTGGCTCTTCTTTTTCAGGACCTCTGCAATTCGACTGGGCATGCTCCCAATCAACTTCTGGGCCAATTCCTGACTGATAGCAACCCATTCTTTCATAATCACTTCTTGGAGTTTGTCAGAATTAGTGAGTTTTTGTTTGTCCACCCGCCTCTTGAGGATTGACCACAAGTTCTCAATGGGATTAAGATCTGGGGAGTTTCCAGGCCATGGACTCACAATATCAAGGTTTTGGTCCCCGAGCCACTAGTGTTGAGTGCGAATATTCGAATATCGATTTTTTTTCGCGAATATCGGCACATCGCTAATTCGCAAATGTTTTGAATATAGTTAATTAAAATTCCATATTTCGAATATTCGTTTAATTTATTTTTTTTCATTGTTATATATTTTTTCTTTCCCACTTCCCTAAAGTTGTTCTTACCTGTCCTTTGGATTCCTGGCTGCTCCAGTCAGTGTCCGTTGCCGCTTCTGCCGACTTCCGTGCTCATTGAGCGTCCCCATCACCATGGGAACGTCTCCATATACTAGAATGTACTGTCGGATTTGAGAATTACGTTGAAATTGCAATTCGATTATTTCAAGTTATAATAATCGAATTTTGATTTTAACTTAGCACTGCTATATTCCATATTCGTTAATTCTAGCATAATATGGAATATAGCAGTGCTAAGTTAAAATCGAAATTCGATTATTATAACTTGAATTAATCGAATTGTGATTTCAACTTGGACCTGGTTTACTATGGTTGGCTTGGTAGAATTAGCGAATATGACGAATGTATTCGTCATATTCCACAAAACGAATATAATGAATGTATTCGTCATATTCCACAAAACGAAGATAACAAAGTATTCTGCATCTTCGTTTTAGCTACCTATTCATCAACTTCGCTAATTCTAGCAATCATATAGGAAAGTTTACTATAGAGACAGCTAAGTTTAATTCGCTATGCGATTATATTACTTAGCTTTTTTTTATAAATAGAATAATTATAATAATTATCAGGTATTATAATTATTCTATTTATAAAAAAAAAAGCAAAGTAATATAATCGCATAGCGAATTAAACATAGCTGTCTCTATAGTAAACTTTCCTATATAATTGCTAAAATTAGCGAAGTTGACGAATAGGTAGCTAAAACGAAGTTGCAGAATACTTTGTTATCTTCGTTTTGTGGAATATAACGAATATATTCGTCATATTCGCTAATTCTACCAAGCCAACCATAGTAAACCAGGTCCGAGTTGAAATCGCAATGCGATTAATATAACTCGAAGTAATCGCATGGCGATTTCAACATCCGTCTCCCATTGACTTTCAGTCCCCTATTAATATACCATCAGATCAGAGTTTTCTCCAATCCGATGGTATATTTTAACTTGAAGCGTCCCCATCACCATGGGAACGCCTCTATGTTAGAATATACCATCGGATTTGAGTTACATCGTGAAACTCAGATCCAACAGTATATTCTAACACAGAGGCGTTCCCATGGTGATGGGGACGCTTCAAGTTAGAATATACTGAGAACTGTGTACATGACTGCCCCCTGCTGCCTGGCAGGTGCTGCCAGGCAGCAGGGGGCAGACCCCCCCTCCCCCCCAGAATTTAACTTATTGGTGGCCAGTGCGGCCCCTCCCCTCCCTCCCTCCCCAGTATTAAAGGTGACCAGTGCAGCCTCCCTCTATATTTATTGGTGGCCATTGCGGATTCCCAGTATTAAATTAGACCAGTGCGGCCCCCCCACTCCCTCCCTCCCCAATATTAAATATGACCAGTGCAGCCCCCCTCCCTCTATATTCATTGGTGGCCATTGCGGATTCCCAGTATTAAATTAGACCAGTGCGGCCTCCCCTCCCCCCCCCCTAATTAAAATCATCCCCTCCCCCATCATTGGCAGCGGAGTTCCGATCGGAGTCCCAGTTTAATCGCTGGGGCTCCGATCGGTTACCATGGCAGCCAAGACGCTATTGCAATCTTGGCTGCCATGGTTACTTAGCAATAAATAGAAGCATTATACTTACCTGCGAGCTGCGATGTCTGTGACCGGCCGGGAGCTCCTCCTACTGGTAAGTGACAGGTCTGTGCGGCACATTGCCTATAGCACAGACCTGTCACTTACCAGTAGGAGGAGCGCCCGGCCGGTCACAGACATTGCAGCTCGCAGGTTAGTATAATGCTTCTATTTATTGCTAAGTAACCATGGCAGCCAAGACTGCAATAGCGTCTTGGCTGCCATGGCAACCACTGGTTACCGCACTGGTCTAATTTAATACTGGGAATCCGCAATGGCCACCAATGAATACAGAGGGAGGGGGGCTGCACTGGTCACATTTAATACTGGGGAGGGAGGGAGGGGGGGGGCCGCACTCGTCTAATTTAATACTGGGAATCCGCAATGGCCACCAATAAATATAGAGGGAGGCTGCACTGGTCACATTTAATACTGGGGAGGGAGGGGGGGGGGCGCACTGGCCACCAATGAGTTAAATACAGGGGGGGGGGGGTCTGCCCTCTGCTGCCTGGCAGCAGGGGGCAGTCATGTACACAGTTCTCAGTATATTCTAACTTGAAGCGTCCCCATCACCATAGGAATGTCTCTGTGTTAGAATATTCTGTCGGATCTGAGTTTCACGATGTAACTCAAATCCGATGGTATATTCTAACATAGAGGCGTTCCCACGGTGATGGGGACGCTTCAAGTTAAAATATACCATCGGATTGGAGAAAACTCAGATCTGATGGTATATTAATAGGGGACTGAAAGTCAATGGGAGACAGATGTTGAAATCGCCATGCGATTACTTCGAGTTATATTAATCGCATTGCGATTTCTACTTGGACCTGGTTTACTATGGTTGGCTTGGTAGAATTAGCGAATATGACGAATATATTCGTTATATTCCACAAAACGAAGATAACGAAGTATTCTGCATCTTCGTTTTAGCTACCTATTTGTCAACTTCGCTAATTCTAGCAATCATATAGGAAAGTTTACTATAGAGACAGCTAAGTTTAATATGCTATGCAATATTAGGTATATTACTTAGCTTTTTTATTTTTTTTAATAAATTGAATAATTATAATACCTGATAATTACTATAATTATTCTATTTATAAAAAAAAAGCAAAGTAATATAATCGCATAGCGAATTAAACTTAGCTGTCTCTATAGTAAACTTTCCTATATGATTGCTAGAATTAACGAAGTTGATGAATAGGTAGCTAAAACGAAGATGCAGAATACTTTGTTATCTTCGTTTTGTGGAATATGACGAATACATTTGTTATATTCTTTTTGTGGAATATGACAAATGCATTCGTCATATTCGCTAATTCTACCAAGCCAACCATAATAAACCAGGTCCAAGTTGAAATCACAATTCAATTAATTCAAGTTATAATAATCGAATTTTGATTTTAACTTAGCACTGCTATATTCCATATTCGGCTAGAATTAACGAATATGGAATATAGCAGTGCTAAGTTAAAATCGAAATTTGATTATTATGACTTGAGTTAATCGCATTGCTATTTCAATAGGATTATTTAAATCGTATATTAATCGCGATAACAAGAATAATGACGAATATTAGATTTCAACGAATAGAAAACGAATATTCTGTCGAACATTCGCGAATCGAATATGGCACCTGCCGCTCATTACTACGAGCCACTAAGTTATCACTTTTGCCTTATGGCACGGTGCTCCGTTGTACTGGAAAATGCATTGTTCTTTACCAAACTGTTGTTGGAATGTTGGAAGAAGTTGCTGTTGGAGGGTGTTTTGGTACCATTCTTTATCCATGGCTGTGTTTTTGGGCAAAATTGTGAGTAAGCCCACTCCCTTGGATGAGAAGCCACCCCACAAATAAATGGTCTCAGAATGCTTTACTGTTGGCATGACACAGGACTGATGGTAGCACTCACCTTTTCTTCTCCGAACAAGCCTTTTTCCTGATGCCCCAAACAATCGTAAAGAGGCTTTATCAGAGAATATGACTTTGCCCCAGTCCTCAGCAGTCCATTCACCATATTTTCTGCAGAAGATCAATCTGTCCCTGATGTTTGTTTTGGAGAGAAGTGGCTTCTTTGCTGCCCTTCTTGACACCAGGCCATCTTCCAAAGTCTTCGCCTCACTGTGCGTGCAGATGCGCTCACACCCGCCTGCTGCCATTCCTGAGCAAGCTCTGCACTGGTGGCACTCCGATCCCGCAGCTGAATCCTCTTTAGGAGACGATCCTGGCGCTTGCTGGACTTTCTTGGATGCCCTGAAGCCTTCTTAACAAGAATTGAACCTCTTTCCTTGAAGTTCTTGATGATCCTATAAATTGTTGATTGAGGTGCATTCTTAGTAGCCAAAATATTCTTGCCTGTGAAGCCATTTTTATGCAATGCAATGATGGCTGCACGTGTTTCTTTGCAGGTCACCATGGTTAACAATGGAAGAACAATGATTTCAAGCATCACCCTCCTTTTAACAGGTCAAGTCTGCCATTTTAACCCAATCAGCCTGACATAATGATCTCCAGCCTTGTGCTCGTCAACATTCTTACCTGAGTTAACAAGATGATTACTGAAATGATCTCAGCAGGTCCTTTAATGACAGCAATGAAATGCAGTGGAAAGATTTTTTTGGGGATTAAGTTAATTTTCATGGCAAAGAAGGACTATGCAATTCATCTGATCACTCTTCATAACATTCTGGAGTATATGCAAATTGCTATTATAAAAACTTAAGCAGCAACTTTTCCAATTTCCAATATTTTTTTAATTCTCAAAACTTTTGGCCACGACTGTACAATGTCCCAACCATTACAGTAAACATAGACATTTAACATATTCCCAGATGGCTTGGATCTGAGTGCTCAATATATCAAAACAGCGCTCAGATGTCACAAACACAGTCAAATCGCCATGGGGTTTAAGTTTAGCATGGGCTGATGAGAGGGCCCATAATCCTGGGGCAAGAGGCTGGCAACCAGGCTTCTCCACCACCCAGTGGCGAGGTTGGTTTCGCCACATTTCTTACCTTTTCCAAACAGACTAACAGGGTATCTGACCTTCTGCCGGTCAGTGCCCTTGTTAGTCGAGCAGCCCACCCACAAAATAGAAACAGCAGTACAGCCCACCCACAATAAATGGTTACTACACCTGAGCAAGGGATAAACTTGTCCATGTCCATGTGCCTCACTACGGCTGTGTGGAGGACTGGTAGACTGCCTTGGTGGGTTGCTGAGTGGGCAGAGACCAGCGGTACTTTGCCCTGGTGCCAGCGCTACCACAGAAGAAGCCTGGTTGTAGCCTGGTTGTTGCAGGGGGAGACCAACTGTCTCGCCTTTATATAAATCACCATGCTGCTGTGGAGGGAGACCAACTGTCTCCCCTTTGGCTAAACAGCCCTGTTGCTGGGGCACAGGACCGACTGTCCCTACCCCCTGTGCTGTGAGTGCAGAGACCGCGGTCCCATCTGAACGGTTGTGGGGCTTACTGTCCCCCCCTGGTACATTAAGCTGCCGCTGGGGAATGGAGACTGGGCTCACAATTCCCAACAAATCCTTCTGTTACTGTGGGATGGAGACTGGGATCCCAATTCCCAACAACTCAATCTGCTTCTGGGGGACTGGACCGCTGGGTAATGGAGACTGGGCTCCCAATTTCCAATAAATCACATTGCCGCTGGGGGACAGGACCGACTGTCTCTGCCCTCTGTAACTCAGCCTGCCGATGGGGTATGGAGACTGGGCTCTCAATTCCCAATAAATCACATTGCCGCTGGGAGAGGGGGTAGCAAGCTCCTCTCCCATACATACTTCCAGCCTCTGGGGAGGGAAACCGACTGTCTCTGCCCCCAATACAGTGTCCTGTTTCTGAGCAAAGGAGACAGGGCTCTCTATTCCCTGTAGGACACTCTGCCGCTGGGGGACAGGACCAACTGTCTCTGCCCCCTGTAACTCAGCTTGCCGCTGGGGAATGGAGACTGGGCTCCCAATTCCCTGCAGGAGCAGTGGAGAGACCTCGGTCCCACCTCCACCGGCCACCTGGGGTTCTTCCCAGTAAATCTCCACAATATCTGCCCAGCTGAAAGGGTCTGGATCCGGGTCTGTCCTCTTGCTGTCCTGCTAAGCCTTCCCAATGGAGTGGAAGAGATCTTGGTAGTCCTGCTCCAGTTCCCACTCCAGGGTTGCTAGGTGAGCCAGGTCTTTCTCTACCTCATAAGGGTCATCCCAAACCTGCCTAGCCTCCCTCTCATAGAAAATGTCCTGAAGTCTGGACTGTGCAGGGCTCCCGAAGTCAGGCTCTGCAAAGGACTCCCATAACAAGCTAGGACCATTAAACTCCTCTCCCTCTGGCTTGTCACGCTCAGCTGTCCAGGGTATATACTGTGCCATATACCACCAGTAAGCATCCTCCAGCCATAGCTCCTGCCATACCCGGTGCTCTAGTTCCTTCACCCATTCCTCCAGGGGCTGCTCTCCCAGGAAGGGCATCCGCAGGGCCACTTGCTTCTGCAATCGCTGCTCTTCACTGGGCAGACTCTTGCCTCGCTGGTATTGTACATTATCCAGAGCATGGTACCAGATGCCTTTCCTTAATGCATCCCGGCCATCCAGGTCTTCCTCAACGTATGCCACTGCTGGTTCCATCCTGCTGCTGTCCGGGTCGCTGTACTGGGACATGTGTTGCCCTCAAATTGTAATTCCAGGGAATGATGTTATTTTGTAGCTGTCCTTCTGGGCTGTGAGAATGATCCCGCCGCTTGCCACCAATTCTAACGGCATACAAGGGAATGCTCCAAACTCTGAACGGAACCTCACAAATAGCTGCTAGCAGACGAATAGGAAATGCACCCAAGCGGCTTACATTCATAGCAATCAGTCTCTAACAGCATACAGTGAATCCCCCCGAGAATAAGACGAGGCTCTGTGTTGTGGGTCAAGCAGTGGACAGCCAGAGCTGTGTGTTTATTGTTCTTATATAACATTGTTACACACTAGTACCACCCACAGGGTTTTGTAAAAACAACCAATAAACACGTAAAATACATTAAAAAAAAACCCACACAAAATCCTCCCCTCTGCCTGTGAGACAATTACCTTACACAATGGGTTGATGTAATTATCACAGGCAGGAGAATACACAATGTCTTCTGTCCTGGAGACAACCGAGGAGTAATTCAATTATCTCTCAGGACAAAGGGAAATCACCAATACACACGTGGAGACAATAGGACAGACATCACTACTCAAATATACAATGTCCAAACCATTACAGTAAACATAGACATTGAACATATCCCCAGATGGCTTGGATCTGAGTGCTCAATATATCCAAACAGCGCTCAGATGCCACAAACACAGTCAAATCGCCATGGGGTTTAAGTTTAGCATGGGCTGATGAGAGGGCCCATAATCCTGGGGCAAGAGGCTGGCAACCAGGCTTCTCCACCACCCAGTGGCGAGGTTGGTTTTGCAACAGGGTCATCTCTAACACTTTCAGGCCAGTCTTTTAGAAGTGGCTCAGAAAGAGGATTTTTGCAACAGCAGAGGCCAGGTACAAATTTGGCCAGCCAGGGCCCCACTACTGGAGGAGGAGGAGGATATGGATGAAGCATGTTCACAGCGGGGTGGCATCCAACGCAGCTCGGACCCATCACTAGTGCGAGGCTGGGGGGATACAGAGGATGCAGACAAAACGCCTCCCACAGAGGACAGCTTGTACTTACCTCTGGGCAACCTGGTGCACATGAGCGACTACATGCTGCAGTGCCTGAGCAACGACTGCAGAGTTGCCCACATTTTAACGTGTGCTGAATACTGGGTGGCCACCCTGCTGGATCCCCGTTAAAAAGACAACATACCACCCTTAATTCCCTGACTGGAGCGTGATCGGAAGATGCGCGACTACAGGTGCGCGCTGGTAGACGTGCTCCTGAGAGCATTCCAGACTGACGCCGGGGGACAAGTGGAAGCACAAGGCGAAGGCAGGGGAGGAGGAAGAGGTCACCAATGCAGCTGTGTCAGCTTCAACACCTTAGAAGGCAGGGTTAGCATGGACGACATGTGGAAAAGCTTTGTCATCTTGCCACAACAACAGGCCCCAACTGCTGATATGGAGCGTGTTAGCAGGAGGCAGCATTTGAACAACATGGTAGAACAGTACCTGTGCACACGCCTACAAGTACTGAATGATGGTTCTGCCCCATTCAACTTCTGGGTCTCCAAATTGTCCACATGGCCAGAGCTTGCCCTGTATGCCTTGGAGGTGCTGGCCTGCCCTGTAGCCAGTGTACTCTCTGAACGTGTATTTAGCATGGCAGGAGGCGTCATTACAGACAGACGCAGCCGTCTGTCCACAGCCAACTTTGACAAGCTAACGTTCATTAAAGTGAACCAGGCTTGGATCCCACAAGACTTGTCTGTACCTTGTGCAGAATAGACATTTATACCACCATCAAACATACATTCTTGTGGGGGCGGAGCCAGCACCTGCAGTGGATGGCTGTGTGAGTGCTCAGCTCCGTGTGAGAAATCGCCCTAACAGCCTGGATTTTTAGCTTTAAGAAGCCAACATGGTAAAAATCGGATGATCCAAACCCCAAGAAGGATCTGAGCAACAAAAGGCTACAGCCACTAAGGGAGAGATGGACAAATTTATCAAGAAAGCTGCCTCCGCTTATGTGGCCAGGGAGAGCAAGATGGCGCCTGTCTCCCCGCGTTCGAACAACAGAGCACAAAAAGAACAACATGAAGCCGCTGCAGAGGGAGAGGAGTACTTGAACGTCCTCCCCTTATCCAGATCCTACTTCAAAGACACACTTATGTCTACCTTATCTGCAGCCCTGGACCCTATAAGCTCTGATCTCTCTACAATCAAGCAGGATATTAAACAGATCGGGCGGAGGGTTGAAGTCCTGGAAGAATCTCAATCCGCGATTATGATTCACCAACAAGCAGTCTCTCAGCACATAAAATCTATACAAACAAACCTTAATGCTTTATATTGTGGCCTGGAAGACCAGGAAAATCGGAGCAGACGGAACAATCTACGATTTTGTGAGATTCCAGAATCGGTCTCGCCCGGTGACGTCCCACATACCATCACTCAAATCTGCTTATCCCTCCTAGGGCCTGAATCGGCACATGAGGTGATCCTGGAGAGAGCTCATAGAGCCCTGAGACCCAAACCGGCCACCAATGCTCCTCCGAGAGATATAATATGCAAGTTCCTTGCTTTCCCGGTAAAAGAAGCCATCCTCACTAAAGCACGGCAGACCAGCGAATTCATATGGGATGGATATCCAGTAGCTATTTTTCAAGATTTGGCTCAAACAACTCTCCAAAAGAGAAGATCACTAAAGCCACTTACCGACTGGCTCAGATCCCATAGTGTCCTTTACAGATGGACCTTTCCGTTTGGCATCTCCTTCTTCTATGAGGGTCGCAGGATGTCCGTTACTTCTTTCGAGGACCTGGGCCTCCATATATGATCATTTGAACATCAACCCGCTTGCAATCCAAAACTGGGAGGCGGTGCAGGACCTATCCTCCCTCCCGATCCTTCCAGCGACTGACAGATGGGAGAAGCAACGCACCCCCAGAATTCACAAGCAAAGAAGAGATGTCTCCCTCTCCACTCCAAGACGCCTACCTATGGATAACTAAGTATTCATGGACTTTCCTGGCTCATCTAAACCTCCTACATACATTTGCTGTCTCTCTCAGCTGATCTTACCTTCTCTCTTCAATCTCCCGTATCTCTATGTTCCCCCTTCCGATCATAACTCCCTCCGCTAATCCATCTCTAGAATATCTAACGATTCTCTCTCCTCTATGTTTAGCCGATTTTACCACGATTAAGTTTCGACTTGATTGTTTACTATAGTTATCTGTCGAATTATTCGCGGAAAATTCGCCTCGATTTTATGCTATGTCTACTTGTTGATCGCTCCATATGCGGAGCTATAACCCGATTATAAGTCCTGAATGTTTGCCGATTATTCCATGATGCATTTTTCGACCCGAATATTTGCTGAATGTTCATCTTCTTCAGGGCGAATATCATAGAATTCACTACCCCTATGTTTAATCTTCTGTTATTCTGCGCAAGCGCGCACAAGTTTCTATTATTATGGCTTTTTGTCATTGTTATTAGGTTATTACCTTTTATGTTTCCCTTTTTTATTATTTTGTGGATCTGTTATACCGTATCATATAAGTCAATCTCAACAGCATGACTATTGGGTAATTGGCCAAATGTGGCAATTTTTTTTTAAGTGGTCAATGACACGTTTTACGCAATTTTACATCATTTGGAGCCCTAAATTTTGTATGGAGCGTCGCGCTTCGGTAATGACAATTTTGGGTTCCGATTCCGGGCCTTTTTCAATATCGGATTTCCGCGGGGGAGCGACTTACGTGGATTTTTACTTCGGTTCTTGAACACTAAGTGTCTAGGCAGTAAAATTGGCGCAACGGCAATCCGGCGAAACGCGCATTTTAGGGTCAGCAGCGAATGCCAATTTGCGATTTTACGCTTTTCGCGTTGGCAAATAACCGACCGTAAGTCCGTTTGACCCGAGCTTGGTGTCATTTTGTGCGGCTCAGCGAGCTGATCGATTCATATCCTGACTCGTTTTGATCACAATAACGTAGGTCCGGCTACGCCTTCTGTAAAGTGGCGTAATTTAACCATTTTGAGAGAATTGACAAAATTGAGATTAATTTTGTCCGAAACCGCTCATTTTTGAGAGACGAGCCCGGGCTATATTTGTAGAGCACCATCTCCAGAGTCTGCATACCAAAACTCGTGTCGTTATGTCGCGCGGTTTTGCCGTAACGAGGGTGGATAACCGTTCCGTTTTTTCTGTGTCGTTTTTAATGTTTATAAATAAATCATAATTTCTCAAAA